>NC_136429.1:209588456-210788456 GCF_052849685.1 Lactuca virosa
TCACACATCCCATTGTTTGTTAGATCTTCATTGTATATAACTCTGGTGCATTCATTTGGTACTCACGGAGTTAACTATAATAGTTCCTTTAGTAAAAATAGTAACCAAAATAGTTCCTTCTATAATCACTTAGTTTACACTAGTTATATATAATCTAATATCGAACAGATAGTTAACTGTGTGAATCTACCCTAAGCCCACAACCAAACAAGGAACAGGAAGTAAGGCGGAAAGCACACATGTAACTATTTGTCGGATATTACATATATAAAACCCTGATGTGTAAACTAAGGTATTATATAATTAAGGAGTGTGAGAAATGACTAGAAATGAAGAAATACCCTATATATGTGGGTGGGTGTACGGTCATGATGGGTGTACGGCCGTACACCCATGTGTACGGCCGTACACTCCCTTGGATGGAGTGTTTGGCTCGATTATAACTCGAATAACTTTAGCAACTTAATCCTATACCCAATGCTTGAATGTACTGAGCTTAGAACCCTTAAACAGACTCTAAACAATGCTAATTGATAGTAGAAATGAGTCTGACTCACGGTTGAATTGAATGACTGGACTTACGAGGCAAAAATTTTCAGGTTGTCACATTATCCCCCTGTTAGATGGAATTTCGTCCTGAAATTAGCTTTCTTAGCGGTACTACTGGGGTTGCGCTCCTCTGATTGGCAGAATACCCACTCGTAGACCTGACAACTTTGCCCTAATCTTCATGATAGGATGCATACTTGGTCCATTTATCATTACCTCGTGTATACAAGTCGTATATAATTAAGATTAGTTAGACGGTCGGATGTGCGACTCTGCCCCAGGTCCACAACCAAACAAGGAACAGGAGATACGGCGGAAACACACATACTAAATATGCATAATATTAATTATATACCACTCTCGCGTATAAACTTATTAGTGATAGGTGGGTTGTATTCGTCCTTAGTGAACGAGTGGTATTTCGGGAAAGTCTGCTGAACGTACGACGACAAGGTTTCAAAGGGCAAAGTACTCTTCGCACGAGTACTTTGGGGTTTAGATTACGAGGTAGACGATTTCGAAGTCTGGGTCGGACTGTCGTTACGAATGACGACAGTTTCGTGAATTTGATGGTCAAGGCGATGGAAACATATGAACTTAGTATGGTGAGGACCATGCCAATTCATGAAGAATTATAGCAACGGACTCTTTACTGAACAAAAGTTTGGCCGATTTGAAAGAGACGTCTGTGATACGATGATATACCCCTAGTATGTTCGACAATGTACTATGTGTAAACGTTATAGTGCTTTCTGTTTTCTCCTTGATGTTAACACTTCTACGTATCGTACCGCGATGAGCAAGTACATACATTGAAAGTGCTTTGATAACTAGTGTCAGTACTTTAGGTTTCGATCCTCTTTGGTACTTCTATGATCGCCTGGCATGTACAAGTTATGTATAATTATGATTAATAAGACAGTCGACTGAGTAACTCTGCCCTAAATCCACAACTAGACAAGGAACAGGAATTAAGGCGGAATTAGTCACTCTAAGTCTGCAAAATCTTAGTTATGCACAATTGTAATGTATATACTAAGCCATCATAGCTTCCCTGAACGGATCTTTAGTTCTCTTGTGAATACTGTGACTTGAACAAGTTATTATAATTACTTTTAAATGTTTTCCCCAAGTTTTAATCTTATAAAAATATAAATTAAATTTTAAAGTAATTTTATTTAGAAGACGTACCAAAATCTCAAAAGAGGGGTCCTTCGATACTCCTGTATGTCAAGTCATTAGATTCCTCCTTCTCCTCCGTCACCTCTCTCTGTTGGCCAGTCTTTCTTGGCATGTCCCATTTCACCACATGCATGGCATACCTGAACTATACTATCATCGGTGGTTGAAGTGATATGCTGAGTCAAAGTTCTGCAGAAGCGAACTCCTTCGTCATTTTTCTCCGTTGGACATTCTTTCCTGAAGTGTCCAAATTCGCCGCACTTGAAACATACTTGTTTTGCTTGGGAGATTGGCTGTGCCGACGCCCTGCAGAAACGCGCAGTGTACCCCTTCCTGATGCAATTGGTACATTGCATCTCTCGTTAAGCTCCGTTGTGGTGGTAGTTGCATTTGTTGCACTTTGGGAGATTTCCAGCATATCGTTTGACAGGGGTTGTAGTGGCAGATGAAGTGCCAGATGTTGTGACTTTTGTTGTGACGGCAGGGGTAGTCAGAGGCTATCGTCTCTTGTTAGAACCTTGAACCGACTTTTTCCACTTTTTCTTTCGTTTCTTGTTCTTAGGTTTATGGTCTGGAGTGTCCTTGTCAACCGACACTCGTTGTTTCCCTTGATTGCTACTGTGATTAGCATAACCGACACCACTTCCGCTTCCGCTGGCGTTAATAGCATCGAAATATGCCATGCCAGCTTTCACAACAGCTGTGACCGCAGCCTGAAAAGTAGCGGAGTCTATCTGCAGAATTGGTGCCTCGCCTGTTGGTTGGTTTCCTCCTTGTGAAGACATGATTTTCTTGCATGGCGAAGAATGATCTCGTGAGTAATGATGGTCATTACTAGATGTATCCCATCACTTAAATGTATTTAAACAATTTCACGCTTTACTGGATTACTCTCAAGGTTTCTGTCAACCTTTCCGAGATATGTCCACACTAGTAAGTAGAAGTGGGATTTGTACGAGTGATATTTGAACTAAGTTATCCTTGTTTCCTAGTGTATCTGGTTCTGAATTTCATAGGGTTCCGGAAAATAATTCATAATGAAAGTCTATATATAAAATAAACTTCATGAATCAGAAGTGGTTATCCTCGAATGAATTTCCGTGAACTGAATATCTGTTACTGGCTGCAAGAAAAGTAATAATCTTAACACATAAGTGTGAGTAGTGTATTCACTAACTCACTAAGTCAATTAAGGTTATTATTTATTAGTGTGACGCATAGGATGTTTTAGTTTTCTCTGGCTGATCCTTCTCTGAAAACTTCTCATAATTCTGTTTCTTGTTCCTCCTTTACTCTTCTGCTGACCGCTATAAAGAAGTGGTTACATCTATCTGGGTTTGTCGTGCGAGAATGGAAATGTTTGAAGAACTTATGAGTTTAAGTGTAACATCATGGGGTGATCCTTTCCAGGTCCTCCTATAATTGTGCAATGTATACAAGTTGTATATAATTTAAGATTAAATAGACCTTCGAATAAGTGATCTTACTCCAAAACCATAACCAAACAAGGAACAGGAAGTGGAGCATAGATCACAAATTCTAAGTCTATAAATCTCAATTATATAAAACTTTGGAAGTATACACTCCGGAATCATAGACCTACCAGAAGGGTCTTTTAAGTTCTCACATAAGTTGTTTATAGTGCCTAAAATACTCCTATAGTATTTTAATGTATTGAACTTGGTATGTTTTAAACTTATTGTTGTATTATAGTATCATAAAATACTCCCATATTATTTTAACTTTATGTACTGATCTAGAAATTCCTTGAATAAAGTTAGGTAAGTTTTAAGGTGTTGCAACACCACATTACTCCCAAACACATGTCGGTCACATCTCAAATGAATATAGTTGATCATGCTATATTGATTCCAGATGTGATTACATAACTGTCCATGTTTGACTGCAATATTCAACCTTTAAATACTTTTGTTCTGTTCTTCTTGTGATACTTGTTCTAGTATGTAGAAGCATGTATGTATACTTTTATAAGTTATTTCTATTCCTTTAAAATATATTATTATCCAGAGCACTTCGGCCCCATTGTATTTATAGTTGTATATCTTTTATAGGTTGATATACTTAGTTCAAAGAATGCTATGATACCAATCTGTCACACCCCCAAACCGGAACGACGGAAACGTTCGGGGGCGGAGGACGTCATGTTTAGTATCACAAGACATGCATCATAGTAATTAAAGTAATAAACAACCATTTCATTAGAAGAGAGTGTTTACAAAGTATGTGTTTCACATAAGATAGATTACACAAGTAAATGACAAAACAAGACATGAAGCTACTATGCTCCATCTTCTGAATCCCAGCACGTGTACATGTCTACTAGTTACCTGAGAATACAAGTTATTTTGAAAGAGTAGATCAACATTTAAGCTGGTGAGTTCATAAGTATTTAAGTGATGTATTAGTAAGTTGAAAGCTCTTTTAGAAAAGTCCGCCTGTTCCTCAGAAGATCCTATACCTTCTGATATGATGAAAGATAAGTATAAATGACTCTACAATCCTTTCTATGAGTACTAAATGAATATAAGTTATATAAAATACAGATCAAACAAACAATTGATTGTGTGAATCTGCCCTAAGCCCACAACCAAACAAGGAACAGGGAATGAGGCGGAAGTCATACATCCCATTGTTTGTTAGATCTTCATTGTATATAACTCTGGTGCATTCATTTGGTACTCACGGAGTTAACTATAATAGTTCCTTTAGTAAAAATAGTAACCAAAATAGTTCCTTCTATAATCACTTAGTTTACACTAGTTATATATAATCTAATATCGAACAGATAGTTAACTGTGTGAATCTACCCTAAGCCCACAACCAAACAAGGAACAGGAAGTAAGGCGGAAAGCACACATGTAACTATTTGTCGGATATTACATATATAAAACCCTGATGTGTAAACTAAGGTATTATATAATTAACAAATTAATGTCGTTTAAGTTGTATTGGTTTAATAAAATGGATTAAACCTTTTAAGTTTCTAGTTTAGTTTACTCAATGTTCTATCTGAGAGTATGCTTTTGTACTAGAAAACGGTGTATTGAATTTATATATACTATGACCTGACCTATACATGGTACTCCTTATGATTACTTGGTGTAGACGAAATATATATAGTCAAGACCAAATAGATACTAGACTGGGTACATCTGCTCTAAACCCACAACCAAACAAGGAACCGGGAATGAAGCGGAAAGCACACATTCTACTATCTGCTGAAATCAATTAATATATATCCTTGATGTATCTACCGAGAAATCATAAAGTTAGCATTATAAACCACCTTCTAACTGAATGTTTATGTTACACATTTTACTTATGTTTAATGTTTTTCCAGTATCATGCATCGTTTTTGCTAACCCTGGTACGTTGTATTTGTACCGTTGTTTGTGCAAACTTGGAATGATATGTTATTACTTCGTGTTTGTTAACTTGAATTTTACATATGTTTATGTGTTTCTTGTATCATACTTCGTGTTTGCTAACCTTGGTACGTGGTATTCGTACTTTTGTTATTGAAACGCGGTATGATGTAAGTGTCATTCTTCAAGTTTGCCAACCCTGGTACGTTGTATTTGTACCTTTGTTATTGAAACCCGGTATGACGTTGTACCTCGTGTTTGCTAACCCATCTACGTGGTATTCGTACTTTGGTTTATGCAAATACGGTATTCCTGTGTAATTTCATGATTTGTTCTTCTGTTATAGTTATAGTATGTTCCTTCTGTTATAGTTATAGTATGTTCCTTTTGTTATAGTTATAATATGTTCCTTCTGTTATAGTTATAGTATGTTCTAGTATCTAGTATGAATTGAACCTCTAAACCATACCTATTATAGTTTATTTGTATGTTTACTTGAACTGTTACTGATTTGAATAAAAGTCTCATTTATCTACTAAGTTATGACTGTACTTCAAAACGGAGTTTTATAAACTATAAAGTAACATAACTTATAAAGAGTTTTTGAAATGTTTTGATTACTCCTGCAACATAAGAAATCCTTTAAAATGATGTTTATAATGAAACATTTACACAATTATCATTGTGTTCAACTTGTATTTGTTGGATTAATGTCTAAGTCCATAACTATATTTGGTATGTACTTGACCCGACCCGGCATGGTCCATTTGGGTTGCACTTCACCGGTACAATTTATATGGATAGTCTTTTGAGAATAGTATATTTATGATTTATATTAATATATTATAAGTTCTAATATATTAATATGGAATCATATTATTTAATTAGTATTGATCAAGAATTAATTTAGAATTAATTAAGTGATCAAAAAGAACTAATTAAATATGGACTCTTAGATATATGGAATGAGCCAAGTTCATTTAGGTTGGGCTAAGCTTTCATGGATGGTCCATGGAGCTTTTAACCCATGGATCCTATGTAAATGAAAGGTCATGGGTATTAGGGTTTACATGGATGTAACCCTAATCCTCCATAATATATAAAGGGGTCCTTGGCTCACAAAATTGGCACAAGTGTGTGAAAATAAGAGTGGGCCGATTTTAGTATGCATACATATTCTCTCAAGTTCTTCCAAGGTGTTTTGGTGATTTGTGATTCTATTTGAGGCTTCCACACTATTGGGGCTAAGCTCTTAAAGCTTGAAGACATCAAGCTACATTAGAAGGTATGTCATCTAACTAGAACTTTGTAGTATAGGTGCTTCATAATATGCTAGTTAGGATGAAACCTTGGAATAGTTAATATTTGCATGTATAATAGAGAAAACATAGATCCAAGGTTTATAGGGTTGCATGTACACCATAGGAGTGTTAGAATGCTCAAAACCCAACAGTGGTATCAGAGCAATGGGTTGTTTTCTGTTATATTGATGCAAATGTTTTATTTTCAAGTTAGAAAAAAAAGGAAAAAAAAACATGACGTTTGTCAAATTTTAAGATAATTACTTGTTTTTGTGAAAAACTAATTATTTGTAAAATTTGAATCATTTGCTATATGAGTTGAATTAGGTCAAATTTAGTAAAAGATAAAATGATATGATTATTTTATTAGTTTTAAAAGTTTGATCCAAAGAGTTTTTTGAAACCTCCATTAGTTATGGATATGAAAAGGTTTTTAAAAAAAATTGATTCAAAGTTTTTTATGGAGTTACAAAACTTGGTCTTAATGTTTTAAATAATTCCATAACTTGTTCTTAAGTTATGGAACATGAAAAGTTTCATCATAAAACAAGTATTTAACTCCATAAGTTATGGAATCCAAAAGTTTTCAAGAATTACAAAACTTGCCCTCAAGTTTTGGAATTTGGAAAAAGTTTTTTTATGATAAAAAAAAAGAATTGAATTCTAAAACTCGTGGGTTCATAACTTAAACAATTAATTAAATGATTTTAATTTTGAATTTAATAATTGGAATTATGATGTTTTTATTGAATAATTCAATTAACTCTTATGGACTTTATGAATAGATAATTAAAGTGTTTAATTAAAAGAGAATTAATAATTCCATAATGACATGGTTTAAATTTAATTAAATTAAGAGTATAGTTTAATTAATAGATTAAACCACCAAGTATTTTAAATGTCTAAAATACACCCTTATACTATTATAATATTAAAAGTTTAATATATTATATGTATAAGAGCAAATCGTCTTACCATTAGTAGGCCTCATTCACGAAGCCGGTCTATAAGGGGGTATAAGGTTACTGCCTATAAAATGGCAGTTTAATGGGTGTCCACTCTCACCCACCGCTTCCTTGACTGGTGGAGGGTCGTTAGCCAAACAGGTAGGACAAGGACTATAATTCTCCCTTCATTAAAAGTATTAATGATAAATACTAAGTAACTAAACCTTTTATTAATTCCCAATCTTAGTTACTTAGGAAAATGTGAATAAGGTGCTAATCCATGAAATTACACTTTGCACTTTGTTTAAACCGTTAGTGGAGCGTGTGTGGTTAACTGGCACACTAACATGGATTTAACAAAGTAGGCAAAGGGTAACTTAATATTTATCATAGTATCGGTGGAGCTCGTGTGGTTAACCGACACATCGATTGAGGGGTAAATATTAAGGGTACCAAGTATATTTGCATGGTTACTTCACATCTTGTTTTGTGATCCTCGGCATCCCAGTCACAAAACCTGAAGGGCACACTCGAGATTTAAACATGCCATTGAAACGTTCAATGAATCTCAAAAGAATCTAGGAGTTTCAAAACCAATTAAAACCTAATAATATATTTCGTTTATCTTGGTGGAAATTGGTGAATCGTCATTCACCTACCTTCAAATATTTTATAGCTTGGATTACGGCATCCCTCTTCCAAGTTATAAAATAGTTTGTTGGGTCCTAGCCTTAATATATCATATTGGGTGTTATATTAAGGACTTAAATCAACTTTACGTGAATTTCTCCCATTGTTGATGTCTGGTTTAGACAACAATGATCTTCCTAAACCAAGCTTTCCTAATGAATATGACTTCCCGAGTTTGGCTCATGGAAGTCATACTTCTCTTCCTCCACCTCCTCCAATTGTTCTCCCTAACCCACAAGTTCAAGGTCACTCAAGCCCTAATGGCAAGCAAGGTCTATGTGTGATCACATCTTAGAGATGAAGTCACATATTGACAAGCCGGGAGAGTTGGGTGTCAAAGTCTTGAGAAAGTTGGATGTTCAATCACTTTCTAAGTCACATAGTGAGTTCCTTTAGGACTACTATGAAACAGACTATGACATGAACCTTAATGATCATATCTATTTGCTTGGTGCTGCTGAATCAGCAATGATTTGGAACGATAGTAAAGCAAATTTAATTAGAAGATCAACTTCCCAAAAACTTTATGGACAGTGACAATGGTGACACTAGAAATCCAGAAAAAGCATTCTCTTCCCAATGGAAAGGGATTGGCCATAGTCAACCCGGTTGACCAAATGGTAAAGAGAATGGCTAAGTCTGAGATAGTCCCATTACCAAAGGGTCCATATGTTTATTTTGCCAAAGGAAGGGGCGTTGATTGCAAAGCTGCCAAATTTACCTAAGGATGTTAAAGTCAATAAGTTTGACTCTACATCAGGTAGAGCCCATTATCCAACTCTGTTAAGTTCTATTCTGAGATCCTGATTACATGATGTGACTGGGTCACATGTTGATGTTTTAAGAATCAAATAATAGAGAGAAATCTTAAAGGAAGTATATGCTGATTCTGATCGCGAAGGTGTATTTTGATCGCATCAGAATTTTGTGCAGTTGCTTAAGAAATTATGATATATTGCTAAGGAATAGATAACAACAATTTTTCATGTGGATTGTAAGGATAAGTTTTTCCGCAAAGTTTTAAAATAAAAGAAAATTGTTTAATTTTATTTATTTGAAGTATCCTTATAATGACATTTGTGGAAAATTGTTGCTTATATGATTCCACTGACATCAATATTGGAAAATGGATTTGATTCTTTCATTTGTTGTAGTGTCTAAATTTACCAAATCAGGAAAGTTCCTCATCACCCAAGTTTCAATTGGACCGAAACTTGGAATCATGCAAGTTGAATAGTATAATGAATCAGAACTTTCAAGCATTGGAAAATCAAGACTAATTACTTGTTCACATGGATGTGTGAGTCAAGTGAAGGACTAAAGGGATCGAGTACACATTCTTGTGCACTAGTCATGTCCACCACAAAGCTCGTTAAGACTATTTGATTTACTAAAGTTTAGTAAATATGGTTATACTTACAAGTTTAAGTATAATTCTGAAACATTGGAAAAGTCTCAATGTATGGCAGAACGAATGGGAAGAATCAAATTAGGTAGAAAGATAAAAGTTTCTCAAATCTGAAAAGATGGGAGAGTACTTTAGTATCATGTTTGTGATCATCTTAATGATTTAGAAATCATATCACAATTAGTCCTCTAAAGGTCATCTTAGTGCATTCTTATGACTAAGAAGAGGAGTCATGAATTGTTGAAATGGTTAGATCAGGAAGATGAGTCATACTTCGTTCCAAAACAATTCTTAGAGTCATACTCCAAGATTGTAACTTGAGTGACATATCTTAAAGAAAGGTTTAAAACACTTGTCAAATGTAAGAGTAAAAGTGTCCTACTCTTGTACATTTGAAATTGGTAAGTTGTGATGTTTTGGATAAAACAAAGACCAACTAAGGCCAATTGTGTGAAGTGTTTGTCTTGATAAAGAATCCGCACTATCTCTTGAATATTTGGCAAGATAGTCTTATATGTCAAGAGGATAGTGAGAGTCTAAAAGATCCTAAAAAGAATTTCAATAACTAATCAAGAATAAAACCTGAGGTTCTTCACTAGCACACGACTTGAGGTTTATAACCTATCGTGTTGACATATTCTGTGCCCATTCCAGTTAAAGTTGGCTTTACATAGGAGTTCTGAAAGTTATCAGTTGGTTGCATAACAACTTGGAAGCAATGGCAGGCCCTGTACTGCCAGGTGGCAAGAAGTTAAGATTGCATAAGTTCAGTCCATATGAGTTTGGATTTGTCATTATCCTTGTCTTGTGACTATGGTTTTGACGATTCACATGGATAAGAATACATACACCATAAAATCTAAGGGTCATAAGGTTTCTCTCCTATTCATGAAAATGATGGTGAGGAAACACTTCCACCAAGTAGATTTGAAGCAGATGGCAAAAGGTCTAAACAATTGAGACTATGATTACGGCATCCCTTTTCATAGTTCTGAAATTGTTTAGACACACATGCATGCTATCTAAGGAAAGGTGTATGATTTTGATAAAGTTTTATCAAAGCATCTCGTATCAGAAATCTGAACTTTGGTAAGAAAGTCAATAAAGTATTGATTTCTAGAAGTCCAGCTGATTTCTGAGTACATGTCAAAGCTAGTGGGAGCATAAGTGTTATTCTAATAATCATCATGTTAGTGGGAGCATGATAATTATTGTTAGTGTTGCAAGTTAGCAATGTTAATTATAGAAAACAAAAGTTTCAATTCGTGAGGCTGCAGGGATTGAAAAAGTTGTTTTGCTATAATTAAGGGAGAGGATATACTTCATTTCAGTTCTAAAGGCTTAGATTGAGACCTTAATCATCTTTAGTCAAGAATATATATATATATATATATATATATATATATATATATATATATATGAATTTCATGTTGGATTGGTTCAACTTAAGGAAATTCTATATATTGCGTTCTCAAAATTCGATTATGATTACGACATCCCTCTTCATAGTCAAATTTTGAAAACATGGCAAATAAAAATATTGTAGCAAAAGACTGGTCTAGAATCATGTCTTTATGTGAGACATCATGAATCGTGTACCATTTGCTTTGGGTACAAGATCGATTGCATGTGCTATAATATTTGTCATTTCTAAATTTTTCCAAATGCCCAGAGGCATTAAGAAGGGAAAAGGTCTAGAATTGGATATGACTAAAATGATTAAGCAATTGTCGAGGACAATCTGAGGTTTACCAAAGATTGGTTGCTCAGGGACAGTTGGAAGTATAGTGCTAATTTTGGAAGGACCATATTGACATATTCTGAAAAGAGGCATCTCTTATTCAGAAGTGATAGTCAAAATGAGAATATGGAGTTGTCTCCATAGGTGGAAGTTATCTGTGTAAGATTAGAAAACTTAATGCAAGAAGCATGTCCAAAGCAATGTACTTTGAATATGAGACTTAGTTTCCATGGAGTTGATCTCCATTGGAATACCTTATAATGACTGTTGACAAGTCTTTGTGACTTTGTACATATTCATTATAGGAGGGTCAGTGCATATAAGTTTAAAATCTAAACAGATTTCGATAAATGATAGGAATTTGAAATTCTTACATTTTTCGATAAGGATTTGGGAGTGTGAAATTAGGATCATTGAAATTATGTTCAATTGGTTTATTTCACAAAGTAAGGATCATAGACAAACATAGAGTGCATACTTGGTGTATGGCAAAGTTATTGTTTAAGAAAAACATAGTGTACATGCTTGGAGCATGGGACAGCTAGTGTTTTTAATTCAAGTATAAAGTTGATAAAACCGAAACAATGAATAATGAGTAATCAGTATGGTGATAAATAAAAGTGTTTATTTATATTCATAGGGTTTGATACCATATTTGATTCATTTATTCTTGTGTTTCACTTTGCATGTTTTGACTTCCAGAATAACTAAGTCGCTCTTCCTGAATGATTAAGTTATTCAAACCATCCACAGTCGGTCATATGTTGGAAGTAGATATGAATCAAGACTGTCATGGGTTGGTTTGTAGAGGTCCAAGTTGGTGGACAAAGTGGTGCTACAACACTCATGAGTGCTCATAAGTTCTGAGTATTGGATTCAACCCGCGCTCATTTGAATCACTTCATGGATTTTATCACGAGTGATCATGAGACGATAATATCTTATATTCTTCAAACCTAGAGATATTAGTTGTTACTATGAGTTGGTTATACATTGATTGCACGAAAAAGCATTTGGTTACTCGATGTTATAAAACGTGCCTTTGTGTATGATTCAAAAAGTAGTAGAACAAGCCATATGAGTCGAAGTTTATCCATTCCTTTTACCTTCGGGATAAAAGCGATATCTGTGGGCCCCTCGATGATTTAGCGATGACACATGTGAGTGCTTGGCCAAACCAGGACTGATTTGATTTGTTCAATCAGTCAGTCATCATAAATCGAAAATCGGGAAACAACAAATGGACAGAGAGAATGATTATAATCCATGTCTCAGTCCATATGATATCTAGAATGGAGGAATATATGATCCCTTATCTAATGGACAAGTCATTGACAAGGTCAGAGTTCGACAGCGGCTTTAAGAGCTACGATTGCCAGTTAGGTTTTGAAGCCATACCCAATAATAGTTTTAGACTTATCCAAGTGGGAGACAGTTGGATTAATGTCTAAGTCTAGAACTATATTTGGTATGTACTTAACCCGACCCGACATGGTCCATTCGGGTTGCACTTCACCGGCACAATTTATATGGATAGTCTTTTGAGAATAGTATATTTATGATTTATATTAATATATTATAAGTTCTAATATATTAATATGGAATCATATTATTTAATTAGTATTGATCAAGAATTAATTTAGAATTAATTAAGTGATCAAAAAGAACTAATTAAATATGGACTCTTAGATATATGGAATGGGCCAAGTTCATTTAGGTTGGGCTAAGCTTTCATGGATGGTCCATGGAGCTTTTAACCCATGGATCCTATGTAAATGAAAGGTCATGGGTATTAGGGTTTACATGGATGTAACCCTAATCCTCCATAATATATAAAGGGGTCCTTGGCTCACAAAATTGGCACAAGTGTGTGAAAATAAGAGTGGGCCGATTTTAGTGTGCATACATATTCTCTCAAGTTCTTCCAAGGTGTTTTGGTGATTTGTGATTCCATTTGAGGCTTCCACACTATTGGGGCTAAGCTCTTAAAGCTTGAAGACATCAAGCTACATCAGAAGGTATGTCATCTAACTAGAACTTTGTAGTATAGGTGCTTCATAATATGCTAGTTAGGATGAAACCTTGGAATAGTTAATATTTGCATGTATAATAGAGAAAACATAGATCCAAGGTTTATAGGGTTGCATGTACACCATAGGAGTGTTAGAATGCTCAAAACCCAATAGTATTCCCCCCTAAAAGTATTTAAAACAGTTAAAAGATTGATTATAGGTGTATGAACTCACCTTATGTGGGTGATTCAATTGCAGCTTCTCGTAAGGATGAGATGTTCCACGAATGAAGTCCCGAGACATAAATGAATCCTTACTGACATATAATGACATATATTGGCATGAATATAGGGTTTAGAAGCAACTACACGCAAGGAAACACCCTCCGGGACTAGGAAACACTTGGATTAAGTGTTAGAATCACATGTGATTCATGTAAGGGGAGTTTACGACTACAAAATGGAGTGTGCGGCCATGGGTGTACGGCCACACATGATAGGGAAGCTTGTGGGACTATTGCTCACCAAGTATTGAAGCTAGATTTGCATTTTGGAGGCCCTTTTGGGGTGTTTTGAGGGGTGTACGACCACACATGAGTGTACGGCCGAACACTCCTTTTGATCTTGAGTTTTGGTCATTTTTAGGGTGTTAAACAAGTGTATCTAACATGTACTAAGCATAGGGAAAGAGTACTTACACTATGGAGGCTCAAAAGGGTGTTCACAACCACCAAGAACAAGTGTGTGTTCTTGGTGAAAGATGAAGATCTTGAAGATATACCCAAAAAGATGATTTCCATGGATGAAATGAAAGGGTGATACATAATTAAGAAGGATAACCACACAAGGATGTAAGAATCACTTACGTTTATGAAGATCTAGGATGAAGAACTCGATGATACTTGAGAGAGAATCCCATTTCTTGAGTAAGGAGTGTGAGAAATGACTAGAAATGAAGAAATACCCTATATATGTGGGTGGGTGTACGGTCATGATGGGTGTACGGCCGTACACCCATGTGTACGGCCATACACTCCCTTTGATAGAGTGTTCGGCTCGATTTTAACTCGAATAACTTTTGCAACTTAATCCTATACCCAATGCTTGAATGTACTGAGCTTAGAACCCTTAAACAGACTCTAAACAATGCTAATTGATAGTAGAAACGAGTCTGACTCACGGTTGAATTGAATGGCTGGACTTACGAGGCAAAAAATTTCGGGATGTCACACTCTTCCGGTGCTCTTCCTTCATAGCCTCAATCTGTGCTTCTCGAATCTGTTGTAAAACTGGAGTAATCACTGTCGTCCTCAGACAAATATTCCTGATCAGAGTCGTGACCAGCTTACGGATAAGGGCATCGACCGCCATATTGGCCTTCCCCGTATGGTAAAGGATCTCACAATCATAATCCTTCACCACATCCAACCACCGACGCTACCTCATATTCAGATTCAGCTGATCCATCAAGTACCTCAGGCTCTTGTGATCCGTGTAAATAGTACAATAGACCCCATAAAGGTAATGTCTCCAAATCTTGCGGGCAAAAACCACAACACCCAACTCCAAATCATGTGTCAGATAGTTTGCCTTATGAGGCTTCAGCTACCTCGAAGCGTAAGGACTAACACGACCCCTCTGCATCAACACCATGCTAATCCCGTGATAGACACGTCACAATAAACCACAAAATCCTCAACACCCTCAGGAAGGGTCAGTATCGGTGCCTCACACAATCTCTGTCTTAGGGTCTCAAACGCTGCTTGCTGCTCAGGCCCCCAACAAAAAGTGGCAGTCTTCTTCGTCAGTCGGGTCAGGGGAACCGCTATCTTGGAGAAATCCTGAAAGAATCTCTGGTGATATCCTGCCAACCCAAGGAAGCTCCAAATCTCAGATGGAGACCTCGGAACCTCCCACCTCATCACGACCTCCACCTTGGCCGGATCGAACAGAATACCATGCTGGTTGACAATATGCCCAGAAACTGCACCTGGCACAACCAGACCTCGCACTTGGAGAACTTCGCATAACATATCTACCTCCTCAGGGTCTCCAACACCTCTCGTAAGTGCTCCTCATGCTGCTACTGGGTCTTGGAAAAGACCAAGATGTCATCGATGAATTCAATCACAGACCAATGCAACATTGGTCCGCACATGCAGTTCATGAGGTCCATGAACACGACTGGAGCATTGGTAAGCCCGAAGGGCATCACCACCAACTCGTAATGACCATAACGATTCCAAATAGCCATCTTCTACACGTTGTCCTCTCAGACCCTCATCTGATGATAACCCGAGCATAGATCAAACCAAGACGCACCATGAAGCTGGTCAAACAAATCATCAATCCTCGGGATTGGATAACGGTTCTTGATCGTTTAGCTTATTTAGCTCCCGGTAATCAATGCACATCCGATGCGGCCCATCCTTCTTCTTCGCAAACAGGAACGGTGCACCCCAAGGCGCGCTACTTGGTTGGATGAATCCCTTGTCTAACATCTCCTACAGCTGTGTAGACAACTACTGCATCTCTGGTGGAGCTAACCGATATGGTGCTTTGGCTAGCGGGGCCGCACCAGGAACCAAGTCAATGCAGAACTCCACCTACCTCTCTAGAGGCACCACGGAAAAATCCAACGAAAACACATCCAGGCACTCCTACACAATCGACACATCATCAACCGACGCCTTATCCTTCTCCCGCGTATCTATAACATAGGCGACGAAACCCGAACAACCCTAATGAAGATAGCGCCTGGACCTAATGGCTGAGCATCATACCAGCCCACGCTAAGCAGCCTCTCCATGGACCACCAACTCTCCCCCACTTGGGGTACGAACACGTACCATCTGGCGCTCACAATCGATCACTGGTCCATTGGGGCTCAACCAATCCATCCCCACTATGGCCTTGTTCCCTCGTAAAGGAATAGGAACCAAGTCGATCGGATACCGCTCGCTGAAAATCTGTAGAACACAATCCCAAAGAACCCTCGATACTCGAACGGATAGATCATCTGCAATCTCAACCTTTAATGGATGATCCAGCTCAGCCGGAGCTCCAACAAACCCCTTGCTAAGCGAAGAGACTTGAAAGATTGGGTAGCCCCAAAATTAAATAATATCAATGCAGAGATACCGTTCACAAGGAACGATCCTAAAACAAAACACAAAATATCAGCAGAGAAATCAACATAAATAAAGAGTTAAAGAGAAAATACGTACCCATCACCACATCTGGTGCAACACGCGCCTCCTCGACAGTCAGTTGACAGGCTCTGCTCCTCACAACAGGCGCATCCGCTTTGTCTTAGCGACTATCTGTAATTTGTAGGGTCGCTGGAGTAGGTGCTACTACTAGTCCTCCTAAGGCTAGACTCAGGCAGTTGGCCTTCTTGTGACCCCTCTTATTGTAATGAAAGAAAATTAAGTCTGATGTCTATGTGGTGGTGATAGTAGCAGTACAATCCTTGCTAAAGTGCTCTGACTTGCCGTACTTGTAGTAGCCCGAACCACCCGTTCTGCAAACCCCATCATGCGACCTGCTGCATTTACCACAGCAGCTCGGGCACTGCTGGCCCTTCAACCTAGATTCGAAACCATTGGGTTTCTTCTATGAAACCCCAACTATCTGCCCAGGCTCCACCTTCCTCTTCCCTATGTGCTCCATATCAAACTATCGCTCCCGTACCCTGGATATCATGTCATCCAAAGTCAGGCAGGCATAAAAAGTAATGAACTCCCTGATGTCAGATCTCAGCATATCATGGTATCAGGTCTTCCTCATCTCAACATAACGAACTCCCAACCATTCCCTCTCTCTTAACATGCGGTGATCTCTGTCACAGTCTCAGTCGCCTGCCTCATGTCAAGAAACTCATTGGCTAACTGCTGCACCTCTATAGCTAGTGCAAACTTTGCTCGAAGCCAGGTCACAAAATCTGGCCAGGTCATGGACTCAATGGCCGGGGATCCCAAAGCATAGCCGACCTCCTCCCACCAATCTCGAGATCGCTCCCTCAAACATCCTGCAACGAACCTGACCTTTGACCCTTTGGGCCAGAAGCTCGTCATCTGAGCACACTCACTGTTAGCTATCTAAAGCCTGGCTACGATGGGGCCCTTCACCCTAGAGAAATCTGGTGCCCCACATCCCCTGAAATCCTTAAAGGAGAATGTACGGGTCCCAGACTGGCTAGCGGCCATATTGGCCATAAAAATGCAAAGTCTATCCTCCATCAGCTCCATGATACCTTCCTTGATCGACCCATACATCACAGGGGTCGCATCAATGATGCCTCTAGTAATCTCATACGCAATGAACTTTCGTATGCCCTCATCAATTGGTTCGAAGCCCATGCCCGAACTAGATCCAAATCCTGAATCATTCGCTCCATGACATGTCATCACCGTACTAAAACATAACCACATATACAATTAACATACACACGAGAAGGTACACACTCTCGAGCTCCCTAGATTCACAGTGATCTTCCTGGTCTCGGATATAAATCCTGTGCTTTCAGTAGTGTCGGCTCAATACTACCTTGCGCACCTATTTATACCCTTACCAAGGACTACCCCGACTCCTCCAAGTCACTCTTCCCAACTGATACATTTCTCAAACTATAAGGCGCCCTATGCACCAAAGCATCTCATAGGGACTCCCTAATATTTCCTTCCTCACCCCTCTATGTTATCAGCTGCGGAAGGAACTTCTACAAATACTGCCTAACTATTGCATGAACACAATTACATACTACTAGTACTAGATAATTCTTCGAATGATAGGTCCCACACTACAATGGTTGGACTCAAACAAGAGCTACACAATAGAGTTAAACCTATCCTTCTAAAATTATTCAATCGCAATAATATATAACCCAACTTCTTGATCCATAAATTAGCTAGTACCAACAGAATTTCCTAAAGCACAAAACATGCATCATTCGAGCATCAGGCAATTCAACTCAAAACATACCCTATATAGGCCATCCTAACAAGTAACTGATTTGATACTAGCATCCAAATCTAAAAGCTCATGCAGACAGGCAAATAAAGGCATCTCTCCTAAAAAAACATAACTTATAAATCCTTGAATATTTTCAATTACACATAATATGTACTCACATCCTATTTTTTTGGTTGATATGCATATGAGTTTGAATGTTTTCTATATCATCATACACTTAAAAGTGTTCTATATCAATGGTATTTATTTCCGTCGTTTTAAATTTATATATAACAAATTCGATTCCTTAAAATATTTTGTACGCGTCCGTTAATTATGTCGAATGTGATGAGCTCAAACATTTTTAATGAAATTCAATTTTGATACAAGGATTTCTTTGAAGTGTTGTTTAAAGTTCCGCGATTAATTGTTTTGGATTCGATAGATTTTCACGACTTTCATTTTCTCGATATTAAAAATGTCATAAAAATGAAATAAAATAATATACCATAGTCTGAATTCAAACATATGCTCAAAAATAGTTTATGAGGTTCGTAGTTATTCCAAACGAAGCAGTGCTCTGTTTGTTTAAGGAAAATCAACTGATTCTATAACTTAAAATGGGCGTAACTTGTTCATACGATTTCCGTTTTGGACGTTCTTTATATCTAAAGAAATCAGGAGAACGTAATCTCTTCAAATTTCTTATCCATAACTCTCAAATATATGTAATGTAAAAATTTATTTTTAACGTCACAAATATAATTTAATTTTTGGTGATTTTCGATTCGATCTTCAAGGATAGATGGTTTGAGCAGTTTGAGATGTTCTACAAGTAATTATGAATATTATATCTTTAATATACTTTATAAATATAAAATCACACACAATTACTCTTTAATACATAATGATTCGCGGTGGTTTGACCACCAGACTCTAACAAAATTTTACCAATTGTTACATTATTGACAGCTGGTTATTGGTCATCTTAAATAAACACATGCTATATGCTGCGAGAGATGCGAAAATAACCACTATCAGTGATATTGCTAACAGTGGAAGAGGTAGATTGAATTAGTCCTTGTATTGGAGATTAATGAGTTTCCCATGAAGATTCCTTTGCTAGCTTTAGCTTGAAACTTTATCAATTAATCTATCTAGTTTAGCATAAAACAAGGACAACCAAAAATACAAAAATAAGATATGTTTATGTATAATAGGTAGTATTGACTGCTTCAGCCTAGAACTGCATGAGTATATTAGCTTCATCTAACATAGTTCTTCTAGCTTCAATGAGATTCATATTTTTCCTCTTAATAACATCATTTTTCTCAGGGTTCTAACTACTGAGAAGTTTTGAGACATCCCATTTTTATTTCACAAAATTCTTCTAGGGTGACATTTCTAAATTATGTTTCATGATCACTTCTTAATTGCCTTACCTTTTTTTTCCGTAAATACTTCAGTAGATTTGATGAATGAAATGATTTCATCAGCAACATCATTTTTGTGTCTGGGGAACATTCCCCATGTATACCTTTAGAATTCATCGGCTATGACTAGTGAGAATCTTTTACCAGCTTGAGTTTGAACACGGACAGGACCAAATAAATCTTATGAAGAAGTGGAAGAGGATAATCAATTGAGGGGCGTTGCTTTGACTTGAAGGAACTTTGTGTTGTTTTCCCAACTCACAACACTCACATAGTTTGTATTTGACGAAGTTGATTTTAGGAATGCTCCTAACTGATTCTTGATTTGCCAACTTGGATATTGCTTTAAAGTTGAGATGGAAGAGTCTCTTGTGCCATAGCTAGTTAAGATTAGACTGAAACCTTGAAACAAAAACACATCTTTAAAAATTTATCTATAAAAAACAAATATAAAATATAGATTTCTTCTTTCCTGTTAGCACTGAGAAACACATGTTTGTTATTGTCAATCACAAAACCTTCTTTTTGTTCAAATGAACTGCATAATCAGCATCATATAAATGGTTGATAGAAATAAGATTATAGTTGAACTACTTAACATAAGAAACATTATAAAATTGAAAAGAATTGCATTTGAGGGTGCCATGTCCTTTTGTGAAACATTTGTTGTTGTCTCTAAAGGTGACACTGGGACCATCTTCTTTGACAAAACCCTCTAGAAGAGATTTGAAATCGGTCATATGTCTTGAACAACCACTGTTAAGATACCAAATATGGTCATGTACCTGGCACCACAAACAACTAATTAGTTTCTTTTTTTAACCTATTTAGAAATGGGTTTGGTTAAGGCACATTTAAGAGATAGACAAATGTTATGGCATTATAAAGGAAGACAATTTTGTGAGTAATCTTTCTTGATCCATTTACCATAACTAAGCATGGTATTATCATTTCTCTTAGAACCTTTTACATCAAGACAATCATGAGTTCATGACTTCTATTACCATATTTATAATATTTTCTAGCCCATGCCTTTCTTTTAGGTTTTGAAGGTTTAACTTCAGATTTTTGATGTAGACTTTCAAATTTGTTTTCTTTTTAAAAATTCAGGGTTAGAAGGGACATCATCGTTCTTTGGACGATAATGGTTTTGGTAACGATCACCAGCAGATACTGAGTCGGTAGAAAATATATTAGATGTCACTGAATTGATATCCCTTGATGAGTCATACGCATTAGAAGCGTTAATTGACACAATAATGATAAGATTGCCAATTATTTCATTTAATGCACAATGTTTTCACTATTTGTAACTATAAACTTAATAACCTTTTCTCCACCAACTTTGAAGTTTTCTTGAAAAATACATTTCATTGATGGATCAATAGAATATATTCATTCTTTAAGAAAAGTTTTTCAAGAGTTTTCAGGTTTAAAATATTTATTAACATGATCTAGAACGCTAGTATCAACTGATTTAACAAAATAAGTCTTACAACCTTGAATTAGCTCATTATTTGTTGGAAATTTAGGTTCATCTTTGATTTATTCAGAAAAATTAACAGCCTCTTGGAACTTTTCTCCAATGATTATATGAGCCTGAAAAGAGATTTGATCATTTACAATTTATGTGACTCTTGATTTTCAAATTATAAAACAATCTCATCATTATAAAACAATCTCATCATTTTCTTTAAGATAATCTTGATTAAAGAACTCTAAAATTTTAAGTTATTTTTTCAAGTCTTGCCAATTTAAGGTGTTTTTTATTTATTTATTTATTTATTTATTACTAAATCTCCTTTAAAGAAAGTTGATATTTGTTATGGAATTTTTTTTTAAAACTGAAATTTTTCTAAACCAAGACAGAGGTACTCAAACGGATTAGATTTTTCATTATCAAGATAACTTATAGAATTTTCATCCTAATAAAGGGAAAAGTGATCCCAGTTCTGATTTCCATACTTTTTTGTAGCTTGATCAAGTTTTGCTTCAAAGGAAGTTGAGCTGGTGCTTTTACTAATCATCCCAACCTTAGACATTAAGCACATAATATCTTCCTTAATCTTTTCTTCATCAGTGGAAGGATCTTCCACTTCCCACTTCTCTTCTTCAGCTAACAAAACTTTGCATTTAAGAATTTGCATATTTACACTAGCGACCAATATTTTGTATTTAACCTTATAAGACTTACTTTTATCATCAGCTGTATTGGTCGTGCAGTCTATGGGAAAGTGTCTGGTGTTAGCACACTTTTAGAACTTATCAAGGGATGAGCTCTTGTCATTATTTGAAGATGAATAAGCAGTAGAACTCTTCAGTCTGAAGGACCCTTGAACTGTTTCACAATCAAAATTACTTAGAGCAGTTGACTTGTCCTTCTTGATATCTTTCATCTCTTTGATACTCTCTTGTCTCTGAGCCTTACTTTGCTTATGATTTCTAAGATGTCCAAACATACTTGGAAGATCCATAGTCTTTATCTTCTCACTATTCTTTAAAATATCAACATGATCTTGCTAACTCTCACTAAGAGAATCAAGAAACTTGTGAACCAATACATCATTTTCCTTTGTGATCTAAAACTTTCTTAAATCATTAACTAAGCAGTAAAATCTATTGAAAGTGTTAGTGAGAGACCCATTCTTATAAGCAAAAAATACTCATACTTATGTATGAGGGAGTTCTTCACATTGTTCTTCACCTCATCAGTGCCTTCATATGTGACCTTGAGAGTCATAATGATCTCCTTTGCAGAAACATAGTTTTCTACCACACAGTAGACGTTGTATGGTAGAGCAACACCTATGTTCGCCCTAGCACAGAAATCAAGATTGACTTTCTTCTTTTCTTTTTCGGTCTACTGATGGATTGGGGCTCTTAGAGTAAATGGTTCTTTTTTTGTCTCAATGATAGGCCTGAGAGGAACGTAAGGACTATCCTTCAAGATGTTCATCATGAAAAAAATCCATGGTTTCAAGAACAATTGGTTCTTTGCTTAACCACATTCAAAAGTTGTTTTCATCGAAGGTAGGAGACTTATTCAAATAATTACATTTATAGGAGGATGATAAGGAAGATAAACTTGATGAATCCTCCAAGAGGATCGTATAGATGATCTAAAAACTGGTATGGTACCAGTTGTTGGACCTAAACCAACAAATTCAACAAGTGATTAATACGAATAAGAACGGTAACAAGAAAGGATAATGAAATCAAACTATATTTATTAAAAAGTTTCAATAACCAACAAATAATCAGATAACAGACTCTGATTATAAACACACACTTGATCGATAACATTTTATACAATAGTGTGTGTGTGTATATATATATATATATATATATATATATATATATATATATATATATATATATATATATATATATATATATATATATATATATATATATAACAGAAGACCTAAAGTTCTATCTTAACATACAAGATAGATAAACATGAAACACAATCTCATACATAGTGGAAGTCTTCTTATGGAAAGCTAATCTTCAAAACAATCCTTAATACATAAGGATGTTATATGCATTCTTTAGGGTTGAATAACTACACTGTCACACCCCCAAACCGGAACGGCAGAAACGTTCGGGGGCGGAGGAGGTCATGTACAATATCACAACAATTGTATAATAGTAATCAAAGCAACAAAAACCATCGTATTAATAATATAAAGTTTACATTATGTTCAAAACATTTCATGATTTACATTAAAACTATAACAAAAGATACGATGTAATGCTACTATGCTCCGTTTTCGCAACACCTGAGAAGGTACCTGTCTACTAACATTCCAGAGAATACAAGTGGTTTGTAAAAGTGTCAACATTAAAGTTGGTGAGTTTATAAGTATTTTTGTTATAAAAAGTATACTTTTTGTTCTTCGGAAAAGTTCGTCTGTTCCTCCAGAAAATCCTATATTTTCTTAATGAGTAATATGATCGTACTCGTTCCTTCTACGATTACTTAGTGAATACAAATTATATATGATTCAGATCGAATAGACAGTTGAATGTGTGGATCTGCCCTAAGCCCACAACCAAACAAGGAACAGGAAGTAAGGCGGAAGTCACACATTCCACTGCCCATCAGATCTTTATTATATATAATTCTAACATATTCACTAAGTAATCACAAAATTAACATTAATGATTCTTTTAAATATGATGAATATGTTTCTTTCAGAAAATCCTATATTTTCTTCTATAACTGATAAGTAGTTTTAATGCCATAAAACCAAACTGTACAAGTGTTGTTGTTGTACTATATAATAGAATACCTAATTTTAGTTCATAATAAAACAATAAAAGAATTGTTTTATATATTGTTATGTTTTCCTTTATTTTAAACCGATATGTTGTATTTTTACCCATTGAGTGCCAGCAGTGGGCAGCCGCTGCCCTCCTCCAGTGAAGACGCGACCTGTATTCCCCACTGCGACCACTCCGTTCGCTTCCCGTCTTCATACCGTTCCACCGCCGGAAGCTCTCGGTAAACCCTATATTTCATCCTTGTGTGCGCGAGGTGGTCGTCGTTTTTTCTGCCGGCCTCGGCCGGCGTTTCTGTTAACCTCAGTGGTGTCAGCCACCAAGTGGGTGGTTGAGAGTAGTCATTTCATGTTGAGTTTTTACAAGTGTTGTTGCTAGAACCCGTGAAGGGTGTTGGCCGGAGGTGAGGCGAAGCACCATGGCAGCCAACCATGGTGGCTACCGTTTTTGCCTCCCATTTTCGCCACCAGCCACCATGGGAGGTGGTTGTATGTGTACTATCTGTGTGTTTTAATGGTAAATGCTATATCGGTTTTCTTGGTCAAAAGTGCAGAAGATCACCACCACCACCACCACGGGATGGTGGCCGCCGTCGTGAGCCGCCATTGACCACCACTACCCGAGGTGGTAGTAGGTGGTACCCGACCTAGTGGAACCCTAATGGACCTAAAAACTTAATCTTGGACTTGGTTGGCTTGTGTTTGGGTTGGAAACCCTAATTATGGTTTAGAAAACCCTAATTTTGGAAGATGTTAGTTTTGGATTGTCGGGACCCGCGTTTGGACCAGTAGATAGATGTATGGCTTATGACTAATTACATTATATGATTGACCTAGTAGATTGATGGACTTAATGGATTAAGTCCTTAATGGGTTAAGTGTCTCTAATTAACCGTAATCGTCATTTTATGTGAAAACCCTAGTTTTGTTGGGTTTTGAGTTGGGCCTTTTCTGTTGGGCCTAGATGTTTGGACTATTGATGGGCCATCCAAGAACAAGTATAAGGACTAGAATATTGAATTGGACTTTACGATAAGACCCATTGGGAAGGCTTGGGCCCAATTTGGAAAATTGGGCCATAGATGGGCCGTAACTAGGCCTTGATGATTACGAGATATTGGACCATTGGAATGCCAAGTGTTTGGACCAGAATAAATGGTTGAGCCCTAGTCCCTTCCTAAGCCTTGGATACAAGTCTAGATCACTTCCATGAAGAGTATAGGACCTTAAACAACAAAAGAATCAAGAACACTTGGAGTTTACGGCCAAGATAATCACCTTGGGCCGTAAACTCTAAAAAGTGGTGCAATTGTGCCACTATTACTTCCTAAGGCTTGTACTTGATCATAGGAAACTTAATCATGACTTGTAAGACCTTATATCACAAAATGGTACAAAATACCATGAGTTTACGGCCGTAAACTTATAGGGAAATTACCATGGGCCGTAAACTCAAGTGATACACCCATATGGGCCATAAACTCCAATGAGAGGCCATACTTCCTTTAGATGCAACCCTTTGGTACTTCTAGCACTTGAGATAAAGTGTTTTCCATGTCCTAGGGTGTCTTTACTTGATTAATTAGTTGTTAATTGACTAATTGGATACATATATGTGTCATTATATGTTAAATAGGATCCGTGTGTGTACTTAAGTCTTCACTTGACACTTAGCATCCTATACCATCCGTTAATCCAAACCACTCACTACAAGTGAGTTCATACCCCTTAATCTACCTTTTAAATGATTTTAAATGCTTTTATGGGGGGGGGGGGGAATACAAGTTTAACTATTATAGTTATTATATCAATCACATGTGATTAATAACTACCAAACAAGTGCATTTCTTACTTTTCAAACTATGTTATCAAACTACTTCAAATCGTTTTACAAACTTTTTTACATGTTAAATACTTTCAATTCAAACTCTTTTAAACTTATATTTCGTCAAAAGCGTATCTATATAGATATAGTTATATAAGTAGGATTCAAAGGACTTAGGACTGATAGCTCGCCTTGCTTCCTGTTCCTTGTTTGGTTGTGGACTTAGGGTATCGGTTATTTGTCCGAAGGTCGTTTGAATCTTAGTTATATATTATGTATATGTGTATAGATATAAAAAGTTCCTTCATTCAGTTTAGTGCCTTTGGGTAGCAAAGGTACACCATCATGTTCATACATACAAACAACATTACTAGTAAAGTATAATAGGTATAGTTTAGGAAGTTACTAATACTATTATGTCACACCCCGAAACCGAAGGCGGAAGCGTTCCGGGGCGGAGGACGTCATGCGTAGTATCACAATAATCGTATCATAGCAATCAAAGTAAACACAACCATTACATTGCAATATGATTATTTACATCTGTATGAAAACATAGTTTGTACATATCATTATATTCAAAAATAACAAAAGATAAAGACTGGACTTCAGGATGCTCCGTCTTCTCCAAAAGTGAGCGAAAGTACCTGTCTATCGTTGCCCTGAGAATACAAGCGGTTTTGAAAATGTATCAGCATAAAGCTGGTGAGTTCATAAGCATGTTTTTATATTGGAAACTAGTCACTGAATTTGTAAAATTTATTACTTTTCATTATAAGTAAATATCGTTTGTGTCGAAAACCTTCATTATTGAGTTCCGAAATATGTATGCATGCTTCCCAAGAAAATCCAATATTTTCTAACAATGTTTCGTTGAGTTCTGAATGAAAAGTATATTTCGTTTGAAAACCCTGGTTACCACCAGTAAGTAAGATTCGTTTCGTTGGAAAACCCTGGTTACCACCAGTAAGTAAGATTCATTTCGTTGGAAAACCCTGGTTACCACCAGTAAGTAGTTTTATTATTCAAATAAAACCATGAGTTAGGTCGCTGGAATACCCTCCAGTAAGTAGATAGGTAGTTTTATTATTTAAAGTAAAACTATTGAAGAAGAAATCCCGTAAACAAAGGTTAGTTTATACTTATTGTGAGTCGGATAACCATGCTAATATGACACGTGACCTCCTTGACGCTTCTTCAGACGTCGTATGATTACAAAATTTGTCACCCCAGGCGTGCCCGCCTAACTGTAGCTAACAGTTCAGGTGTGGAATGGTCAGTCCCGAATAGATCTATTCACAAATTTCACGCTCTCCCTCCAGGAGACTCTGGTTATACTTCCGGAGAGGATTTATTGGTACCCAGAAGGGCATAACGAAGATTAGTCTCACAATCCTGTATTAACTAGTTTATGTGTAGTTTAGTTGTTCTCAAGTTCGAAATCGTTGGTAAACAATGTAGAGTATAATAATTATACAAAATAATTATTTTGAATGATACTCTCGTTATTCGTATGGATAAACTAAATCTGTCATAGTTTATATGGTTGACTTTGCATGGAGTTTGACTTTGTAAAACCGGTAATGAAATCCCCAAACTATACCTATTATAGTTTGATTGATCAGTTATGTTCATGTACTATTCGGAAAAACTGTGCAATTATGTATAGAAAACGTCCCTTATGCTCCGCATATTACAAAAGGGATAAAGTATCTAAATGTTTAACGTAAAACCATTGTAATTGCATCAGTTTTTAAGTTGTGAAAACCTTTATGTTTGGCTTGTATTCCCCCTGTGAAAATGTTATAAAAACTTATAAAAGCCTAGGGGTATGAACTCACAATTTATCGTAAGATCCGAAAGCACAATTTGTTACGAGTGTTGAGTGTCAACCGATGTTTCGTACGCAAGTGGATCCTATTACATATAGTAACACATATATGTATTAGATTAAGGTATTCCTTGACAAAACATGACGGAAAACCACCCTAAGGACTTGGAAATGTTTGGAACAAAGTGTCGGAGCCATAAATGAGCGAATGTGTGCGACCAGGGTGTGTAGCCAGACTGTGTGTGTGGTTGCACACAGGAGTGTGCGGCCGTACAGAGGGGGTGTGCGGCCGTACACATGGGTGTGCAACCGTACACTCCTCATTTGTGCCCGAAATGTTGATTTTGAGGTGTTCTAGTGCTAATACCAAGTCCAACTAGTAAATGGAGGCCAAACTCTTCACTTTGGAGAGTCGTTAAGGTGTGTACGTCTACCTTATGAAGGTGTGCGGCCATACACCTTCAAAGGATGAAGAACACGAAGAGCACTATGAGTTTTAGGCTTAGATTCAAGTGTCTTACCAATAAACAAGCTGAATGATGAAGTAGTTCACGTTTTTGAGGCCTTTAGAGTGTTCTTGGATGAAGTTTTTAGAGGGAGAAAGTAGTGAGAGAAAGCCAAAGGAAAGAAATGAGTGAAGGGGTATCCTCCTTTATATAGAGGAGAGTGGATGGTTGGAGGGTGGGTGTGCGGCCGCACACTCATGTGTACGGCCGTACACTTCTCCTGAGAGAGTGTATGGCCCGAATGTTGTACTACGACTTGGTATTATTCGACCTAGAACTCAACCTTTGATTGTACGAGGCTTAGGAAGTATCATTACATCCTTAAATGGTGTTAAATGATGATAAAATCGAGTTTAATATTGATAACATTAACTGATCTTACAAGCTAGAAGTTTCGGGTTGTCACATCATCCCCCCGTTAGAGGGAATTTCGTCCCGAAATTCGAATATAGAATACAAATCATGAATTAGGGAAAGAGATGCGGATACTTCTGTTTCATCTGATCTTCACGCTCCCAAGTGAATTCAGGTCCCCGCTTGGCATTCCAGCGAACCTTCACTATCGGGATGCGACTTTGTTTTGTTCGTTTGATCTCTCTATCCATGATTTCGATTAGTTCTTCCACAAAGTTTAGATTCTCGTTGATTTCAATCTCATCGAGAGGAATAGTAAGAGTCTCGTCGCATAAACACTTTTTAAGGTTCGAGACGTGGAAGATGGGATGAATGTTACTAAGCTCTTGAGGTAAACAGAGTTTGTAGGCTACAGGATCGATCCTGGCGAGGATCTCGAACGGTCCTATGAATATTGGATTCATCTTTCCACGCTTTCCGAAGCGTATCATGCCTTTCCAGGGCGAGACCTTCAACAGAACACGGTCTCCTACCTGAAATTCCAAGGGTTTTCGTCGTTTATCGGCGTAGCTCTTTTGTCTATCTCGTGAGGCTTTCAGTCATTCTTGGATTTGTACAATCTTTTTTGTGGTTTCGCGAATGATTTCTGGACCAGTGAGAGTGCTGTCAGGGACTTTTCCCTTGGCTAGCTGCGTGTCGCCCACCTCAGCCCAGCACAGAGGGGATCTGCACTTGCGACCATAGAGTGCTTCGAAAGGCGCAACCTTAATGCTGGTATGGTAACTGTTGTTGTAGGAAAACTCAACAAAGGGTAAATGGGTGTCCCACGACTTACCGAAATCGATGACACACGCTACCAACATGTCTTCCAAGGTCTGAATGGTTCTCTTACTCTGCCCATCTGTCTGAGGATGATAAGCTGTACTCATGTCCAACTTAGTTCCAAGAGCTTTCTGCAGGGACTGCCAGAATCTCGAAGTGAAGCTGCTATCTCGATCAGAGATAATGGACACATGCACACCGTGCAGTCGGACTATATCTTGGATGTAGATTCGTGTGAGTCTCTCCATTTTGAAGTTTTCCTTGATCGGTAGGAAGTGAGCGGATTTAGTTAGTCGGTCGACTATTACCCAGATGGCGTCGTACCCACTCGGAGATTTGGGTAATTTGGTGATGAAATCCATAGTAATCCTCTCCCACTTCCATTCAGGTATTTCCGGCTGTTGGAGTAGACTTGAGGGCTTCTGATATTCGATTTTTACTTTGGCGCAAGTCAGACACTTGCCCACAAATGTAGCGATCTCCGCTTTCATGTTTGGCCACCAATATAGTTTCTTGAGATCGAGGTACATCTTATCCGAACCTGGATGAACGGAGTATCTCGTCTTGTGAGCTTCGTTCATGACGACTTCTCTGTAACCCCCGAACTTTGGGGTCCAGATCCGGTCCATGAAATAATAGAATCCGTCTCCCTTGATCTCTAGGTTCTTATCCATTCCTCTCAAGGCCTCATCCGTGACGTTCTCTGGTTTTATGGCTTCCAGCTGAGCCTCTTTGATTTGCGCGGATAAGTGGGAATGGATAGTCATAGTTAGTACTTTCGCACTGCGACTTGTGTACTCTTTGCGGCTAAGAGCATCCGCCACCACATTGGCTTTGCTTGGATGGTAGCGTATTTCGCACTCGTAATCGCTGAGTAGCTCAACCCAACGCCGTTGTCGCATGTTCAACTCCTTCTGATCGAAAATGTGCTGCAGGCTCTTATGGTCAGTGAAGATGGTACACTTGGTTTCGTAAAGATAATGTCTCCATATCTTCAATGCAAAGACCACTGCTCCCAACTCTAGGTCGTGCGTTGTGTAGTTGACTGCGTGTACTTTCAGCTGTCTCGAGGAATAAGCAATAACTTTTCCCCTCTGCATGAGCACACAACCTAAGCCCTGATTGGATGCATCGCAGTAGACAACGAAATCCTCCGTCCCTTCGGGCAGTGACAGGACAGGTGCGCTGCATAGGGCCTGCTTCAATGTTTGGAACGCAGTGTCTTGCTTTTCGCTCCAACAAAAGGGTACACCTTTCTGAGTCAGAGTGGTTAAGGTTTTGGCAATCCTGGAGAAATTTTGAATAAATCTGCGATAATAGCCAGCGAGACCCAAGAATTGACGAATTTATGTGGGTGTCTTCGGTGCTGACTAGCTCTCTATCACTTTGATTTTAGAAGGGTCCACGTGAATACCTTCCTCGCTTACCACGTGACCTAGGAAGGTTACTTTTTGAATCCAGAATTCGCACTTGGAGAACTTCGCGTAAAACTTCTCCGCCCTTAGAGTTTCCAGCACCAATCTCAAGTGCTGTTTGTGATCTTCCTCGCTTATGGAATAGACAAGTATATCGTCGATAAATACGATGACGAACTTGTCCAGGAAAGGACGACACACCCGGTTCATCAGATCCATGAACACTGCCGGTGCGTTAGTTAGACCGAAGGGCATTACTACGAACTCGTAGTGACCATATCGAGTCCGAAATGCTGTTTTAGGAACATCACCTACATGGACTCGTAGCTGATGGTACCCTGATTTGAGATCTATTTTCGAGAAGTAGCTGGCTCCTTGGAGTTGGTCGAAGAGGTCATCAATTCGAGGAAGAGGGTAACGGTTTTTGACAGTGAGCTTGTTCAGCTCTCGATAATCGATACACATCCGAAAAGATCCATCCTTCTTTTTCACGAACAAGATCGGGGCTCCCCAGGGTGAGGAACTCGATCTGATGAATCCTTTGCTGAGCAGCTCATTGAGCTGACTGGATAGCTCCTGCATTTCTGGTGGCGCTAGGCGATATGGAGATTTAGCTACGGGGGTAGCTTCAGGGACTAAGTCGATACGAAACTCAACTTGGCGTTCAGGAGGGATTCCCGGAAGCTCTTCGGGAAAGACATCAGGAAAGTCACAGACTTCGGGAATGCTCTCAAGGTCTTTAACTTTCTGTTTTTCGTTAACAACATGGGCTAGGAATGCATGACATTCGTTTCGTATAAGTTTTTGAGCTTTGATGCACGAGATGATACGGAGGTTTGAACTGAGTTTATCGCCGTAAATTATGAGTGCTTCACCAGAAGGAAGGTTGAGACGAACATCTTTTTCAAAACAAAGGATATCAGCACGATCGGGGCTCAACCAATCCATGCCAATAATGACATCAAAGCTTTTTATGGAGACTGGCATAAGATCGATGGGAAATGAATGATCATTCAGGGTAAGAGTACAACCGCGGATTATGTCATTAGCGCTTTCCTTCTCACCGTTAGCCATCTCGACAGTAAATGTTTCAGTTAAGGGTTGAGGTTTATGTTTAAGAAAATGCTTGAATGCATGACTAACAAAACTTATTTCAGCACCAGAATCGAAAATAATGCATGCATAAGAGTTATCAAGGAGGAACGTACCCGTCACAACGGTAGGTTCAGCCACGGCCTCCTCTTGCCCCATAGATAGTACTCTCCCGGTGTTGCCAGTTGTTGCTGCCTTGGGGCAGTTTCTCTTGAAATGCCTGACTTCCCCACAGCCGTAATAGGCTTGACCAACACCTACTCCAGAGGCCTGATCGGTTGGTTGGACTGGGTTTCTGCAGCCTCGAGCCAGATGGCCCTTTTTACCACAGTTGTTGCAGAGCATCTCACGACATGGACCAGGGATGCGGTGATGATAACTGCACTTATTGCACCAAGGGAGTGTACCAGTATACCTACTGGTAGGTGCTTGGGTTGCAGGAGCAACGACAGGGGTAGTAGCAGCGTGAACTGCTACCGTATGTTGCTTCTTTGAGGGCTCCTGCGAAGACTGACCCTTTCTCTGTGTCCAAAGTTTTCTTTTCTCACCACTTCCTTTAGCCGGTTCAGGAGTGGCTGTCACTTCATCGAGATCGACTCCATGATCGTTCAGAGTCTGCGCCAGGCACTTGGCGCTATCAAATGTAGCTGGCCGAGCAGGCAAGACATTTCCTTTGGTTGGCTGGGTCAGTCCCCAAATGTATCTTTCAACCTTTTTTCTTTCCGGAGTGACCATCCCCGGACAGAGAAGTGCTAGGTCTTCAAACCTAGATGTATAAGCAGCAATGTCGGAACCCTTCATCTTTAGGTTCCAGAGTTCGTGCTCCAGTTTCTGCATTTCGCCCCGTGAGCAGTACTCAGCAAGCATGAGCTCTTTCAAGCTCTCCCAACCCATAGCATTTGCTATCGGCAGGGTTAGGGATTTGACCCGACCATTCCACCAGGTCAATGCTTTGTTGGTGAAAGTTCAAGCGGCGAATTTCACCTTGTTAGCTTCAGAACAAGAGCAGATTTCGAAGATGGACTTGATCTTTTCGAACCATCGAGTCAGGGCAATAACACCTCCAGTGCCGTCGAAGGATGTGGGTTTTGCGTTCATGAAGTCTTTATAGGAGAACTCCTTCTGGTGCCCTTAACTCCCTTCAGGACGAGTACCACCTCCCGGCCCGCCAGATCCACCAGGATTTATCTGTGACATCGCAGCAGCCACCGCAGCAGTAACAGCCGCCTGAAACATAGTGGGATCGAACTGAGGAGGTGGAGGAGATGGATCCGTTGGAGGATCATTGTTCTTTCTGTTGGGTCTTTTGTTTGGAGGCATCTTGTTCTCAAATGAACAGGAAGAAGAGGGTGGTAAGTCCTCTGAATCGAATCAAGAGATATGAAGCAAGAATATATATCTCATTATGATAGTTAGAGTGTTCTACTAAGCGATAAGCAAGGAAGGAGTACCAATGCAATTTAGTTATCGCTAAAAGGAATGAGTAGCAACACTTGGAAGTGAATTTCTACAATGAACTTGACTCTAGCAAAATACTCCTATAGTATTTTAGGTTTTGTTCTTTCGATGTCTTGTTGTATGGATACTTGGTAAGTTTTAGGCTTGTTGCAACACCACCATCACTCCCAAGCACATGTTGGTCATGTCTCGAATGAATATAGTTGATCAGGCTATATTGACCCTAGACATGATCACATAACTGCCCAGGTTTAACCGTAGTGTTCAACATCTAAATACTTTTGTTTTGTTCTACTCATGAGACTATTTTGGTACGTAGGTATACTTGTATACTTTTGTAAAAATACTTATATTTTGAAAGTATACTTTTAGTTCAGAGCACTTTAGTCCCTTTAGTGTTTATAGTTGTATACCATGTAAGGTTCGGCATACTTAGTTCACTATAAACAATAGCTCTGATACCAATCTGTCACACCCCGAAACCGAAGGCGGAAGCGTTCCGGGGCGGAGGACGTCATGCGTAGTATCACAACAATCGTATCATAACAATCAAAGTAAACACAACCATTACATTGCAATATGAATATTTACACCTGTATGAAAACATAGTTTGTACATATCATTATATTCAAAAATAACAAAAGATAACGACTGGACTTCAGGATGCTATGTCTTCTCCAAAAGTGAGCGAAAGTACCTGTCTATCGTTGCCCTGAGAATACAAGCGGTTTTGAAAATGTATCAGCATAAAGCTGGTGAGTTCATAAGCATGTTTTTGTATTGCAAACTAGTCACTGAATTTGGAAAATTTATTACTTTTCATTATAAGTAAATATCGTTTGTGTCGCAAACCTTCGTTATTGAGTTTCGAAATATGTATGCATGCTTCCCAAGAAAATCCAATATTTTCTAACAATGTTTCGTTGAGTTCTGAATGAAAAGTATATTTCGTTTGAAAACCCTGGTTACCACCAGTAAGTAAGATTCGTTTCGTTGGAAAACCCTGGTTACCACCAGTAAGTAAGATTCGTTTCGTTGGAAAACCCTGGTTACCACTAGTAAGTAGTTTTATTATTCAAATAAAACCATGAGTTAGGTCGCTGGAATACCCTCCAGTAAGTAGATAGGTAGTTTTATTATTTAAAGTAAAACTATTGAAGAAGAAATCCCGTAAACAAAGGTTAGTTTATACTTATTGTGAGTCGGATAACCATGCTAATATGACACATGACCTCCTTGACGCTTCTTCAGACGTCGTACGATTACAAAATTTGTCACCCCAGGCGTGCCCGCCTAACTGTAGTGAACAGTTCAGGTGTGGGATTGTCAGTCCCGAATAGATCTATTCACAAATTTCATGCTCTCCCTCCAGGAGACTCTGGTTATACTTCCGGAGAGGATTTATTGGTACCCAGAAGGGCATAACGAAGATTAGTCTCACAATCCTGTATTAACTAGTTTATGTGTAGTTTAGTTGTTCTCAAGTTCGAAATCGTTGGTAAACAATGTAGAGTATAATAATTATACAAAATAATTATTTAGAATGATACTCTCGTTATTCGTATGGATAAACTAAATCTGTCATAGTTTATATGGTTGACTTTGCATGGAGTTTGATTTGGTAAAACCGGTAATGAAATCCCCAAACTATACCTATTATAGTTTGATTGATCAGTTATGTTCATGTACTATTCGGAAAAACTATGCAATTATGTATAGAAAACGTCCCTTATGCTCCGCATATTACAAAAGGGATAAAGTATCTAAATGTTTAACGTAAAACCATTGTAATTGCATCAGTTTTTAAGTTGTGAAAACCTTTATGTTTGGCTTGTATTCCCCCTGAAAACGTTATAAAAACTTATAAAAGCCTAGGGGTATGAACTTACAGTTTATCGTAAGATCCGAAAGCACAATTTGTTACGAGTGTTGAGTGTCAACCGATGTTTCGTACGCAAGTGGATCCTATTACATATAGTAACACATATATGTATCAGATTAAGGTATTCCATGACAAAACATGAGGGAAAACCACCCTAAGGACTTGGAAATGTTTGGAACTAAGTGTCGGAGCCATAAATGAGCGAATAAGGGAGATGTATGGTCATTAGGGTGTGTGTGCGGCCAGGGTGTGTAGCCAGACCGTGTGTGTGGTTGCACACAGGAGTGTGCGGCCGTACAGAGGGGGTGTGCGGCCGTACATAGGGGTGTGCAACCGTACACTCCTAATTTGTGCCCGAAATATCGATTTTGAGGTGTTCTAGTGCTAATACCAAGTCCAACTAGTAAATGGAGGCCAAACTCTTCACTTTGGAGAGTCTTTAAGGTGTGTAGGGCCACCTTATGAAGGTGTGCAGCTGTACACCTTCAAAGGATGAAGAACACGAAGAACACTATGAGTTTTAGGCTTAGATTCAAGTGTCTTACCAATAAACAAGCTGAATGATGAAGTAGTTCACGTTTTTGAGGCCTTTAGAGTGTTCTTGGATGAAGTTTTTAGAGGGAGAAAGTAGTGAGAGAAAGCCAAAGGAAAGAAATGAGTGAAGGGGTCTCCTCCTTTATATAGAGGAGAGTGTACGGTTGGAGGGTGGGTGTGCGGCCGCACACTCATGTGTACGGCCGTACACTTCTCCTGAGAGAGTGTATGGCCCGAATGTTGTTTCTACGACTTGGTATTATTCGACCTAGAACTCATCCTTTGATTGTACGAGGCTTAGGAAGTATCATTACACCCTTAAATGGTGTTAAATGATGATAAAATCGAGTTTATTATTGATAACATTAACTGATCTTACAAGCTAGAAGTTTCGGGTTGTCACATATTACTAGAATAATGAAACATACAATGAGTCAGTCATACATGAGTCAATACATACTATGATGAGAAACAAATAATAACATACAGATAGAGAATACTATGATGAGAAACAAACAATAACATACAGATAGAGAATACTATGATGAGAAACAAACATAACATACTAGACAGAGAGAACATACATTACACTAGTACATATAATACATATACAAGAACATTACAACAGTTATGTGAGCCACGTAACGGGGCATGGCATCACCTGTCATGGCTCGTTTTTTATCCAGAGTCTCCTAGAAGGAGAGCGTTGAATTTGTGTATAGATCTATACTGGATTGACTATCCTACACCTTGCTGCTCGCTACAGTGGGAATTGAAAGTCTACGAGTGCCAAATGTCATTTCTTCCGACGTCTTTCATAGTCGTGTTTTTAGTCGGTAGTATGGTACAAACATATCACATGTTACTTTAAATAACAATTGGTTTAAGGTAATTAGTACAACAGTAGTTACTTAATACAACACTACAGTACTTTATTATTTCCCCATTGCATTCACATTGTGAACTTTTCAATAAAAGATAATGTAAAACTATATTTTTGGTTAATGATAGTCATACTTGGGAAAATACACACTTTTACAAGAAACAAACATACAGGACATTTGATGTCTTGGTAGAAGGCTACGTTTAGTAGAAAATATAGGATTTTCTAGGAGATACAAACATTTACAAACATTTACAAACTTATACATGAAGTACTTACAAACACTTTCATACAAACAATGACACTAAAATACTTATGATCTCACCAGCTTTAAAGCTGATAAACTCTTTCAAAATAACTTGTATTCTCAAGTCATCAGTAGACAGGTACCGGTGCCAGGTTTTGAGAAGATGGAGCTCGTTGAAGACTCATCTTTTATTTTGATTTACATTTTTGGTGTCTTATAAAATTCACAAGAACACACTTGTATTAAACTATATTATTAATGCAATGGATGATGTTGTTGCTTGTTTACTACTATGCATTGTTGTGATACTGTACATGACGTCCTCCACCCCCGAACGTTTCCGCCGTTCTGGTTTTGGGGTGTGACAGGTGCAATCACAGAAGAGTAACTCTCCTTTGGGTTCTCTAGTTCAACCCACTGGCTTGAAAAAAGAAGAAACCAACTAATAAATCAAAGGTATGTTTTCTATATATAGATTTCTAATAAGTTACATAGATTAGTTAGTTTAGATACTCCAGATTTCGTGTTTAGATCATATTATTTTGTCATTTCCACTTCCCTATGTTTGATCTAATGAGGCTCGAAACCCATCAGTGGTATCAGAGCATGGTCAACTCAAGTCTATTGCACTTAGAATTTGTCGTTTGACTATGTTAGGGTTTGTATGTGTAGTGTTTCTATTTAAATTGCTTTGAAAGACTAGAAATTTGCTTTGATTGAAATTGAATCTATTTATGCTCGAAAATTGACGTTTAAGTCGATCTGCCTCTTCGACACGACGTGGCTAGTCCTTCACCATGTCATGGTATATGCATGGATCATAGTTGTCTTCGTTCCCATGTCGTGATCAACTCTTGATCACCCTGTGCTTTGTTGCTGAGAACCCAAAATATAAATTTAATTAAATCATATATTTTCTATGTTCCACGACGTGGCAGATCTTTCCCCACTTCGTTGAACCTGAACTTCCAGATTCTTCTAATTTCATTTTTATTTATGGTTGCTCATCTTTTTCAATTTTAATCACATGCAAACTAACCTTTATACTAAAAGATAAAGTTAAGTTTGATTAATTGTAAGATTAATTAAAGGAAAAAATATTAGAACTTTTATAATTTAATTGTTGACTTTTAGTCAAAAGAATTAAAAGACACATAAACCTCAATTATGTTATATATGTAGTAAAATATTATTTATATGTATAACACTAAAATAAACATTGTGTTCTCACATGTTTTATCCTGATGTGCATTGTTAATCTTACCACGACTGGGCTCATCCACTTTATTGCTATAAGGGAGGTTTTTGAGGTAAGTCTCTTTGATTCCTAATGAGGTTCGATTTTAAGAGTTATTCATTGTTTGCCACTCTCACTTCCTTCTTGCTCTTGAAGTGGAGTTACTAAATGGGTTTGATAAGCCAATTGTGAAAAGTTAAATGTATTAGCTTATTAAGTAATAAAACAAAATCCTGTTATGTATATATATATATATATATATATATATATATATATATATATATATATATATATATATATATATATATATATAATCAGAATCTTATGCTTCCCATGGAAATTACACCTTATGGTATGTTCTTGTTTACGTAAGCGTCTGTTGTTTACCAGCTCGTCAAAAGAAGAAACAAGTCAAAGACAGGTATATGGTGATCGCGATTCTCAAGCGTTACATGAGTTGAATCTCATTGTAACTTATCATGGTGAATTTGTTGGATAAGGTGTCTAAGTCCATAACTATATTTGAGGTGTACTTGACCCGACCCGACATGGTCCATTTAGGTTGCACTTCACCCGAACAATTTATATGGATAATCTTTTGAGAAGAGTATAAGTTATGATTTATTAATATGTTATAAGTTCTAATATATTAATATGAAATCATATTATTTAAATGGTATTGATCTAAAATTAATTTAGAATTAATTTGGTATGGGCTAATGCTTATTTAGAATGGGCTAGGCTTGCATGGTGAGTCCATGGATAGTCCATGGAGCTTTAACCCATGGATCTCATGGAAATGAAAGGCCATGGGTATTAGGGTTTACATGGATGTAACCCTAATCCACCACACTATATAAAGGAGTCATTGGTACTTGAAATTGCACTAGTTTGTGTGTGAGAACTAAGGGTGGCCGATTTCTAGAAGTGTTCTACTATTCTCTCAAGTTTCCAAGGTTTGTGGTGATTTGTGAATTCCATTTGAGGCATCCACATTATTGGTGCTAGGCTCTCAAACTCCAAGCAATCAACCACTACTAAAAGGCATGTAACTCTACTAGCTTATTATGTTTCAAAGTTCCTCATGCCATGCTAGGTAGGTTAAGAACCTTGGAAAAACAAATTTGCATGTATCTTAGTAAAACATAGATCCAAGGTTTCTAGGGTTGCATATACACCTTAGGAGTGTTAGAATGCTCAAAACCCTTCAGTGGTATCAGAGCCTAGGCTTGTTTTCTTGATACTTGATGCAAATTGTTAAAAAAAATCGAAAAATATGCATTCTGCTGAAGGAACTCACCGAGTCCATGGGGGGACTCGACGAGTCCATGTGTAAAATCATCCTACTCGTCGAGTAGGTTCATGCACTCGAAGAGTAGAATGCCCAGAGTGCAGTTTTTCGAGTTTTGCTGCTGGAAATGGACTAGAAACATTACCCTAAACTGTTTTGGTCTTATAAAACTTGTTTTAGATGATGTAATGGTTATGCTAATCCATTTTCAATAGCTATTATCAAAATTTCAAGTGTTATATGTGTTTTTTATGATTCTTGAAATTGTTGATATGAATATTCATATACTTATGAGTTTAGAAGATCATAGGAATTATTTGCAAATTGCTTGTTAGTTTAATTATTGGTCACTATGTGTTTTAATGGAATCCATAGTTTGTCCTCAAGTTATGGATTACCAAAATTCACTCTTTTAAAGTCCATTAAAGAAACACATAGGTTACATAAAATGAAAAGTCTCTCATTTTAATAAACGATTAACTCATAAGTTATGAAAGATGAAAAGTTCTGAAAGTTACAAAACTTGCCCTCATTTTTTGGAACATGTAAAGTCTCACACATTTTAGTAAACTTTAGTTCCAACCTTTAGAATTATAAAAGTTAAAATTCAACCCTTATACTTTATAATATTATAAGTTAATATATATATATATATATATATATATATATATATATATATATATATATATATATGTATAAGAACAAGTCGTTTTACCGTTAGTAGGCCTCATTCACGAAGCCGGTCTATAAGGGGGGGGGGTATAAGGTTGTTGTCTATAAAATGACATCTTAATGGGTGTCCACTCTCACCCACCGCTTCCTTGACTGGTGGAGGGTCGTTATCCGAACGGGTAGGACAATGACTCTAGTCCTCATTAAAAGTATGATAAATGTAAAGTAACTAAATGTTTCTATAAATTCCCAATCTTAGTTAATTTAGGAAAATGTGAATAAGGTGCTAACCCGCTAAAATTACACTTTGCACTTTGTTTAAGTCGTTAGTCGAGCGTGTGTGGTTAACCGGCATACTAACCTGGACTTAACAAGGTAGGCAAAGGGTGGCTTAAGGTTTATCATAGGTCGGTGGAGCGCGTGTGGTTAACCGACACATCGATTGAGTGATAAACATTAAAATCATCTCCTCCATGATAACAACCCGAATGAAGGATGGTGAATCCATCACGGGCCACATGCAGAAAATGCAAAGGTATGTGGACCATTTGCTGAAACTGAATGTGAACTTCCCAGAGGAGTTGGCAATTGATATCATTCTGCACTCCTTACCTTCGTGTTATGATTAATTCCGAATGACATACCACATGAACAAGGAGGAAGTTACACTCAGCAAGCTTCAAGGACTTTTGAAGACCGCAGAAAGTGGTCTTAAAGGTAAGTCGGTTGTTACTACACCTACTCCTACCGTGGCCCCTGTCTTGGCAATTTGGAAGGCAAAGGAAAGAAGAGGAAGAGCCCTTCGAAGGGTACCAAGGGAAAGTTCCTTGATGGATCCTCTTCAAGTGGAACCAAGAAAGGTTTTGTCACTCCTTCTGCTAACCCTAAAGAGGCTGAATGCTTCTATTGACATGAAAAGTCGCACTGGAAGCGAAACTGCCTAAAGTACTTGCAAGATATTAAGGATGGGAAAGTGAAACCCAACCATGCAGGTATTTACACTATATTGTCTAACAACTCACCCTATTCTAATTCTTGGCTCATTGATACCGGTTGTGGTATTCATATATGTTCTGATTTTCAGGGACTAAGAAGTGAGAATGTGGAGCATGGGAAGATAAAGTTGATCATGGGGAATAGGAAAGTTACACCTGTCACGAAGATTGGAGTTTATTCTTTGTTGCTAAGTAGTGGGTTAACATTAGATTTGAATAAATGTTTTTACTCCTCTGAAATGGAGAGAAATATTATTTCCTTTCATGGTTTGTACAAACAAGGTTTTACCTCACTACTAGAAAAACAGCCTTTTACGACGCGCAATGCGTGTCGTAAAACGCTCAGACGATGCGCAAATGCGCGTCAAGGAAGACCCTGTCATAACGAGAGACGACACACTTTTGTGTGTCGTCTATAGACGACGCACATTTACGACATACAGTTACGACACACATTTACGACGCTCATTTACAATACGCAATGTGTATCAAGGAAGGCCTTGTCATAAAGGAAGACGACACTCATTTGCGTGTCGTAACCTTACGACTCGCATTGCGTATCATTAAAACCCCTGTCAAGAAAGGACATGTCATAAACGAAGATGACACACCTTTTTGCGTATCGTAATTTTAAATGTTAAAAAAAAAATATTATTTATAGATTTACTAATTTTCAAATTAAATTTGAATTTAATGTCTCATAATATAAAATAAAATATCATATACAAAAAATAGAATCCATTACATAAAATTTAATGTCATACAAATAATCATTCCATGGAAAGATAAAATAAATCAATAGAAGTTGTAACAGAAATTTACAAACTAATAGTTCTAATAACCTAATGTGTGCCTCACTGTAAACAAGATTTGTGCTGATTTTTTTAAATGTGTGCCTGACTTGTCTCCACTCTTCCTTAGTAACACCACTCAAGGACTCTAAATCTATGAACTTGCTCACAGTATCTATATTGCCTGCAAAAAAAACATAACTACAAAATAAGTGTTGTCTAGGATCAACAATGTTGCTAAACTAGTAAGCATAATACAAGTATAAATATAAAATACAACAAAAAGTTGAGTAATTTTACAAAACAATCCTTCGAGCTGTTATAAAGAATAATGACTTTACCTGACCAATAGCATCTATTGTTGAAGATGCAACAGGAAGCATAGGATTTGTATAGTCCCTGAATAAATATAAAGCTTATTAGGTTAGGGGCATAACCGTCATAAAAAGAAATCAAGTCGGAAAGATATAGTATTATCTTATACCTGCTACGATGACTTTGGAATTTTACACTCAAATCTGTGTGTGCAGAATATGTTATCTTAAGAGAACATGGTCCAAGCTTTGGAATCAAATACCTGCAAATCCATAGGGACAAAAACATCAATTTAAACATTAAAGGGCTCTTCTTGAGACAAAAGAACACGAGGTTCCACAACCACTGGAGCAAGAGTGGGCCCCACAATGGATATATGTGTAAGACAAGGTTCAAGATCAATTGTCCCACCACCTTTCTGAATTTTTTTAAAAAAAATTGTGGATGATAGCATACTTACCTGATGGAAGCCTACTCTTATCATATGTTCTGTGGTTCTTTGTATGAAAAAAAATTGTGGATGATAGCGGGTTGTGAAAGCTTTCCCAAGCTCCGTCTCATGGTTGACTATATGCAGATCCTAAAACAAGTTTGAAATACACGGATTCAACAATAATACCAAAAAAGTTGCTAATAAACCAAAATATCAAGATTCTCACTCTTGATATGTGTGTATCTTGTTACAGGCTTGATTAATCTTGTGACTCGGCTATTACCATGTTTTTCCATAATAAAATGAACTTAGTACACTTTGTTGGATGTATCATGAGCTATCTAATTCTTCTTTACAACTGTTTTAGTTGCAATGGATATACACCTAAACTTATATTATGCATTTGCAGTGACTTCATCTACTTCATTCATGCTTTCTGAATTTGTTTATTTACCAGATATTTACCAGTTAGCTCGGATACGTAGATGTTATAAAATGAACATTACATCTAGAAGCACAAATGATATCTAATTTTGGACAGCATTATCAAACAAAAGATATGAATGATCAATAAGGTTAACATCTGGGTAGAGAAATACAAGTAACGGGGAGGTTACATGTATTAATATGCACTTTATCTTATTTATTTAACCCATTAATATGTATAGAAAAATAAAAAAAAGGCCATTTTCGTGTAGGAAATCAGCAATAAGTCTTGCTTTTCCGTATGCTTGACCAAGGAACTTTTCTGGTACATCCATTTTCATGGGCAATCTTTTAAATTCCTGCTTTAATGAGTCTAGAACAGAAGAATGAAGGTTAACAAGTTGTACTACAGAAGGAAGGGAAATAAAGTAATTTCCATACCAGATACAATCGTGTTCCCTGTTTCTCTTTTGTTATAAAGAAATTTCCCAAGGGCGAGGAACAGGGAGAGAGTTTCATCTCTGTCACATGATAAAGAACACCCATCATCCAAAAAATTGGGATTTACGGAAATACCCTTGGAATTTGATTTTCAGATTGAAGTACTATAAAGATGTGATTGTGTTTCTGATATCACCTCCACTTGATTTAGCTATAACATAAATTTGTTCAGCTTTTATTTTAAGTTTTTCTTCCCTACAGATTCTTGAAAGCATTTTTGTGATGGAGTTTGCTGTAATTAGATTGAAAGCAACCTTAAAAGCTCCTATATTTTGAAGAGATGTCTGAAGTTCTTCCTAGCGTCTTGAGGTGTAATCAACTATGTCTGATCTACCATAGTCTATGATTAATATAACTGTTGCAACACAAACATATTGGATAAGAAGATGGAGACTACGTTGTAGTCTACCATAAGAAATCTTTCCATTTGTAACTGGAAGATCATCAATCAAGATAACAAAGGGTTTCTTTTGTGGTTCTTTAGTCACTGAAGAAGAAATTAATCTGTATTTTCTTATTTTCTCAACAAAATTCTCAAATTCATCTAACTTTGACATGTAACGCAGCCCTGCATTGGTTGTATGAATGTGTTATTGCCAAATTATGGGAGTAGGTGTGTTCCATTCGTATACTGTGACTCCAAGATAGGAGGCAATTGCTTCAACAGTTACAGATTTTCCAACTCCAGGAAGTCCAGTTATAACAAGAACATGATTCTAATGATTGTTATTTTTGGTTTTGATTATTTCTTCTAGCCACATTTTAACCTCTTCAACCTTCTGTTTGTGAACAGATAAGTCTAGAAAATAGCAAGGCTTATACTTGTCTACCCATAGTTCTTTGTTGTCTTGTTTATGACCTGAATCAGGATATGTAATCATATCAAATATGGAAGGATGAGAATGAGAAGGAGAAGGAAAAATATATAAACATTCAGTTTCATTTGCAGGGCCAGAATAGTACTGGTTTACATTGTTAGGATAATAGTATTGCCCAATGGTTGGTTGTTAAGTGTGAATGCATAAAAATTGTAAGCATTGTGATGAGAACCAAAAGAGAAACTAAAAAAAAGCAAAATATACAAGTTTTTTAGTACCTGTTATTATCTTGAGGATTCAGAGAATTTCTTTACCATCATCTTCATTTGAACGATGTTCTAAACTTCTCATATTCTCTTTATCTTCTAAATTCAGAGCACTTTCTTTACCATTATCTTTATTTGAATGATCTTTTATACTTCCCATATTCTTTTTATCTTCTAAATTTGGCAACGAGTTAATTTCAGCTTTAGAAGTATTTGGTTGTCTTTAGATTTGGTACACTTTGACAGGAGTTAGGATTTGCAAGACACTTTTTGTTCCTTGGAGTTGTCATATACTTGGCAGCAAGTTGTCTCGTCTTGGCCACAGGGGTAGAACCGACTTTTGAACAAGGTTTGATATTGCTTTGTTGGTCACATACTATCAATACAAGTAGAAAGTAAAGAGACCACAATAACATAGAAAAATACCTGCTTTCACGATCACGATCAGGTTCTCTAATTTCGCTTTCTTTTTCTTTTTCTTTTTCTTTATCTTTAACCTCTCTATCACGACTCTTTTCCCTGTCCCTTTCACTCCCATGTCTTTCTGATCTGCTTCCACTTCGATGTGGTCTTTCATGTTCTTTCTCTTTCCCTTGATCTCTCTCTTCCCTTTCTTTCTCAGGCTCACGTTCATGTTCCCTTTTTACCCTCACCCTGTCCTTCTCCTTATCCCTGTCACCACCTCTGTCTCTTTCTCTTTCTCTTTCTCTATCTTTATCTCTACCCTTTCCATTTCTGTCCTCCCTGCTCCTATCTTTATCCCTATCCCTTTCTCTAGTTTCACGCGTACCCCTTTGTTTGTGTCTATCACTCCTATCCCCATCTTTTGGAGATGAACGATGGTGAGAAGAGCGTCTCAACATCCTCTTCTAATGGAGCGTTCTTCATCACGTGCGGTCTCTTCCAGACAAGCAGGTAACTTTCTTTCATTCTCTCAATCCCTTCTCTTGTCTACTAAGTTAGTTTTTTGTTTTTTCTGTTTGTAGATAATGGTCGTGATGGGCACACTGAAAGAAATTTAGAGTCATCCTCGTCGCGGTTAGATTCGATTTTCAGGTCCTTAAGGAATGGCCGCCATGGACAGCATGGGCACCGTTTTAGCATGTCGAATGATGACCAGAAAAGTGGTGGATCTAATGCATCCAGCATCCCTGTAGGCCTTGAAGATTTGTCAGTTTCTCATTTGAGGCGTCCAACTCTTGAGAAGGCCTCTGCCTCTGATCAAGAAAAAGTGGAGGAGGGTCAGCAGACTAAAAATGAGTCCCAAGAATCAGATGGGATGGTGCCTAAAACTGAAACAGCTGGTGAAAGCAGCAGTGGTACTGGTAATGATGATCAAGTTCCTCCTTCTATTCCTTTGAAAGGCTCTGGAGGCACGCATGCAGTAGATGATGAATCTTAAGGGGGCACATATGCAACTTTAGGACAGCCTCATGATATGCAGTTTGAGAGCATTGATAATGGTTTGAGGGATATTGATGCTTTGAGCCAAGAAAGTAGTGGAAGTGGAGCTACATTAGGAGAAAGCCTTCGGAGTTTGGATGTTGAAATTGGAAGTGCTGATGGCCATGACGATGGTCCCACAAGGAGAACAAATGTTGTTTGGATCAGAAGTTTAGGAACTTAGCTCCACACATCCCACTTCTGCTTTAAAGTCCAAACCTGTGATACTCGTCTTCCCAATATTAACTGCATATTTTTAAGGTGCTCATTATTCATTAACAACTGAGAAACACAAATCCCAGTGAGTTTGAACTAGATATGCTTACCAACAACATCCAATCCAGTTAATTTGGGCATGAACTGCCTAATATGCCCTTCTGCTACTTCATCGGCTTTAAGCGTTTCACACTTAAAAGAAATTGTAATCTTCATATTCTCTTGCTTCTTGGCAACTAAACTAACCACATCCTTCTCCCATCTGTGAAGAAATGGAAAAATTCATGAGTTTATTTGAATATTTACAATGTAAATAATGTCTAAAAGGATTCTTAATTTACATAATTAATACCCACCCATGTGCATGATCAATGTTACATAAGCGTTCAACATCATGGCCTCTTCGTTCAACCACTATATCCCTTTCTTTCTTGCTCTGTAACAACATGTAAAAACTGATTACAAAAGCTTATATAAGTGCTTAAAACATTGAGCAAGCTAAAGATTAAACTTATATTGAAGTCTATTATAGTCAGTTTGACCAAACGGTAGTCTTCACCCCTGCTACATTCCCTTTCACATGCTATCTCTGTTTTCATGGAAACACATTTATTACCAAAAAGCATTGCATCTTTTAAAGTTCTTTCTACATGTTTCTACACGCTTTAATACCCAAAAACATCTTCTAGAGATGGAGACAACCAAAACAGCTTCAATGGCATTTTGAAAAGGGAGGTAATGCAATAAATAATGCATCGATGGAGTTTGGAAATACCAGTGCCATGAATGTCGTAACAAACGGACTCGGGAAGATGAACAAAATGACCCGAGATTGACCCATCTGGTAACAACGCTATTGATGCCATTCCTTCCATTTTCGACTGTTCATCCTCCACTTCCTCTACTGCTACTTCTTCACCATCTTCTACATTTTCTGTATGTTACATCAAAACGGAGGTAAAACTATACAAGGGTTTTTTTTCTTTAGCATCAAATTTGACCTAATCGAGCATTACCCAGAGTAAAAGAAGTAATACTTATGAGAGTGAGATAGAAAAAATTAGGGTCGGATTTAGGAACCCTAAATCATCGGCTCAAATTGATAACTGGGAGGTAAGAACCCTAAATCCTCAGCTCATTAGGTTCGAATTAAGAGTGTAAGAACTTGTTGGAACCGAGAATTAGGTTTTTGGTGGAGGTGATTGTATTGAGGAATTGAGGAAGCTGTGGATGAAGATGAAGGCCCTACTTCGAAGAGGCGGGGAATTTTTGGGATGAATAGGTGGGGGTTAATTTTTTGGATTTCATTTTTCCCCCTAAAAACGTGTGTTTCCTAAAAAAATATAAAGCGACACAGTTACACGAAGCACAATATAAAGCGACACTAATTTTAGGGCACGCAAAAATACGTGTCCTCTATCCTTCAAATTTTGGAAAACTGACATTAATTTTTACGGCACACACAAATGTGTGTCATTAATTGCGCGTCGTAAAAGGCTATTTTTCTAGTAGTGCCTTTTCGTTTGATAATGAATGTGGTGGTATTAATGCTTTCTTTAATAATGTTCTTTGTTTTAAAGCATTACCTTGTGATGGTGTGTATGAAACTGTGTCGGTGGTAGATAACCTAGGAAATAATGTGTTGTGTATCGATTCTTCCACTAGCTTGGATAAAGCATCATTATGGCATTGTCATCTTGGACATGTAAGCAAGAAACGCATAGGCCAACTCCAAAAGGATGGAGTCTTGGAGTCATTTGACCTAAAGTCAGATGATAGTTGTGAATCTTGTTTACATGGGAAAATGAAAAAGTCACCCTTCATTGGTACTTGTGCTAGGGGTGAGGGTTTGTTGGATCTCATACATACTGATGTGTGTGGACCCTTCAGAACCGCCACAAGGGATGCTAACCGCTTCTATGCGACTTTTACTGATGATTATAGTAGATATGGATATATCTACTTAATCAAGCATAAGTCAGAAACCTTTGAAAATTTCAAAGAGTTTAAATAGGAAGTCGAGAATTAGTTGGGCAGGAACATTAAGATGCTTCGATACGATCGAGGTGGTGAGTATCTTAGTACAGAGTTCCTTGACTATCTTAAGGAATGTGGGATTATCTCACAATTGACACCTCCCAGGACACCACAGCTTAATGGTGTGGTTGAGAGGCGTAATCGAACCTTGTTGGATATGGTTCGTTCCATGATGAGTCGAGCTTCGCTACGAATCTCATTTTGGGGGTATGCCTTAGAGACTGCCGCCCACATCCTTAATCTAGTCCCTATAAAGAAGGTTGCCAAAACACCTCACGAGATGTGGACTGGAAAAGTTCCCAATCTAGACCACATCAAGATCTGGGGTTGCGAGGCTTTCGTGAGGCACGAGACTCACGATAAGCTCGAACCTCGAAGTGAGAGGTGTATTTTCATCGGCTACCCACATAGATCCTTTGCCTACCTCTTCTACAGAACCATCGATAATGTGGTCTTTGTATCAAGGAGAGGAGTCTTTCGAGAGAGAGAGTTCATAAGCCAAGGAAACAGTGGGAGGAAAATTGACCTTGAAGAAATTCAAGATTCAAGTGGTGAAGGAACCTCAAACCCTAGCAATCAATCTGAGGAGGAAACTCCTATTGATCCGACTGACGAGGCCGTACCTCTGAGGCGTTCCACGAGAGTTAGGAATGCATATGAGCATTACTATGGTTTCCATATTACTGCGGAAGGTGATATACTTATCAGTGATAGCACACTGGTAAGTCTGGATGAACCTAACAGCTACACGGAAGCCATGGAAGACCCTGATGCTGCTAAATGGAAAGAGGATATGGACATCGAGATACAGTCCATGTATGACAATCAAGTTTCGAACTTGGTTGACAATGTACCAGGTCGTCAGACAGTCGGGTGCAAATGGATCTTCAAGAAGAAGACCAACATGGATGGTAATGTACACACTTATAAGGCACGAATGGTTGCAAAGGGCTTTTCTCAAACTCAGGGAGTTGATTATGATGAGACCTTTTCACCAGTTGCAAAGATTAAGTCTATTAGGGTTATACTATCCATTGCTGCATTTCATGATTATGAAATATGGCAAATGGATGTCAAAACCGCTTTCCTTAATGGAAAGTTGACTGAAGATGTTTACATGAGTTAGCCAGAGGGTTTTGTCAGCGCAGAGTACCCTAATAGAGTGTGTAAGCTTGAGAAATCCATATGTGGATTGAAACAAGCACCTCGCAGATGAAATCTTTGTTTCGATGAGAAAGTCAAAGAGTTTGGCTTTTCGAGGAGCGAAGATGAATCTTGTGTATATGTCAAGGCTAGTGGGAGTATTTTTGGTATTGTATGTGGATGGAATACTACTCATAGGAAGTGACATCCCAACTCTGCAGGAAGTGAAGTCCTGGATTGGGAAGTGTTTCTCTATGAAGGACCTTGGAGAAGCTTCCTATATCCTAGGGATAAGGATTTTAAGAGACATAAGTAAAAGACTAATTGGACTTAGTAAGAGCAGCTATGTGGATAAAGTGTTGAAAAGGTTCAACATGCAGAACTCCAAGAAAGGTGAGTTACCGATATAGTGTAACGACAGACTGAGTAAGACTCAGAGCCCGAGTATAGAGGCTGAGATAGTAGAGATGAGTCGAGTTCCATGTGCTTCCGATGTAGGCTTGGTCATGTATGCTATGACTTGTACTCGTCCTGATGTGGCCTTTGCGTTGAGCATGGTCAGCAGATATCAGGGGAATCCTGGCAAGGATCACTGGACTGTGGTAAAGAACATTCTCAAGTACCTGGGGAGGACTAAGGACTGGGTCCTTACGCTCGGTGGGAGTGATGACTTGAGAGTAGTAGGGTATAGTGATGCTAACTTTCAGACTGATAGGGATAATTTCCGCTCTCAGTCAGACTGGGTCTTTACCGTAAATGGAGGAGCAATTTCTTGGAAAAGTTCCAAGCAGGAGACAGTGGCTAATTCAACTTGCGAATCAGAGTATATAGCGGCAAGCGAGGCAGCAAAGGAGGCTATATGGCTAAAGAACTTCATTGGAGACCTTGGAGTTGTACCAGCTATAAAGGAGCCTATGGAGATTTTCTGTGACAGCAATAGTGCGGTTGACTTAGCCAAGGAACCGAGAGATCATGGCAGATCCAGACACATTGACAAAAAATATCACTTCATCAGACATCGAATAGAAGAAGGACTCCTCATGGCAAAGAGGGTATCATCGGATGAGAACCCAGCAGATCCCCTCACGAAGGGATTGAGTAGGGTTAAGCATCTTCAGCATGCAAGGCGCATAGGGCTAAAGGATGATATTAGTTTTGGAAATTAGATAGTTTTTGAAATTTGTAAAGTGTAATTGACATTTGATGATGAATAAAAGTTGTTGTTTATTTATGAGTAAAGTGTTTCTATCTTTTGTCAATCGTTTACTATCATTTCAATTTTTGCATGTTTTGACTTCCAGAATAATTATGTTATGGTTATCATATTATTCAAACTCTCCACAGTTGGTCATATATTGGAAGTAGATATGAATCAAGACTGTCATGAGTTGGCTTGTAGATGTCTAAAATGTTGGACATAGCAAGAGTTGCTACAACACTCATGAGTGCTCATAAGTTCTGAGTATTGGATTCAACCCACACTCACTTGTATCACTTCATGGAATTTATCTCAAGTGATCATGAGACGGTAATATCATATAAGTCTTCAAACCTAGAGATATTAGTTGTTGACTATGAGTTGGTTATACATTGATTGTACGAAAACGCATTGGTAACTCAATGTCATAACACGTACCTTTGTGTATAATTCAACAAGTAGTAGAACAAGCATATGAGTCGAATTTTATCTGCTCCTTCTTGGACTAGAAGCGATATCTGGGCCCCTCGATGATTTTGTGTTGACCTATGTATCGGGCCCGGTCATAACTAAATTGATGTGTTCAATTAAGTTCTATGTCAAACAAATCGAAAATCGGGAAACAAACTGCTAAACAATAAGTAAGACATTGTTCCATGTATTTGTCCGGCTGATATCTAGAACAGAGGATTATATGATCACTTATCTAAAATGGCGCTTCATAGTTCAATAGAGTTTTAAGAGCTACGATTGTCGATCGGTTCCTGAAGTCATCCTTGCAGTTATAGTTATTAGATTTATCAAAGTGGGAGACTGTTGGATAAGGTGTCTAAGTCCATAACTATATTTGAGGTGTACTTGACCCGACCCGGCATGGTCCATTTGGGTTGCACTTCACCCGAACAATTTATATGGATAATCTTTTGAGAACAGTATAAGTTATGATTTATTAATATATTATAAGTAGTAATATATTAATATGAAATCATATTATTTAATTGGTATTGATCTAAAATTAATTTCGTGATCAAAAGTGTGACTAATTAAATATGGACTCTTGTATTTATATAGTATGGGCTAATGATTATTTAGAATGGGCTAGGCTTGCATGGTGAGTCCATGGATAGTCTATGGAGCTTTAACCCATGGATCTCATGGAAATGAAAGGTCATGGGTATTAGGGTTTACATGGATGTAACCCTAATCCACCACACTATATAAAGGAGTCCTTGGCACTTGAAATTGCACTAGTTTGTGTGTGAGAAATAAGGGTGGCCGATTTCTAGAAGTGTTCTACTATTCTCTCAAGTTTCCACGGTTTGTGGTGATTTGTGACTTCTATTTGAGGCATCCACATTATTGGTGCTGGGCTCTCAAACTCCAAGCAATCAACCACTACTAAAAGGTATGCAACTCTACTAGCTTATTATGTTTCAAAGTTCCCCATGCCATGCTAGTTAGGTTAAGAGCCTTGGAAAAACAAATTTGCATGTACCTTAGTAAAACATAGATCCAAGGTTTCTAGGGTTGCATGTACACCTTAGGAGTGTTAGAATGCTCAAAACCCTTCATAATTAACTATTTGGATTCATGCTCCTCTGCTAATCTAGTCATCAATGCTTAATAAGCATTAGAAAAGATTAACATGCTATTGACAATGGTTAATAAATCTCATTTTCACGAATCATATATAGATTGAGATCAACAATTGTTTGTCCACCTAAATAACTTCATTTCATAATTTTCGGCTAATCCGCTTTACTTTTTTAAGCCAAATCTAGGTCCTATCCTTTTGATTAATAATTTTTTATTGGGTAATTATAAAAAAAGGATTCTTGATTAAAATAATTGTGTTTCTTTTCTTAATAGATGACCAACGGCTCCGGTGCTTCCCTTCCTCCTCCTCTTGTACCAACCACTTCATCAAACTTCTCTCTACTCCAAATCCTCTCGTGAGATAAGTGATGGGTTTGAGCCAAAAGAACATCCTATGTGCTCATGCAAACCCTAATGCTTGGATCTAGGTTTATCTATTGTACATTCATTCATCCAAGTCTTTCAAACCCTAGATCTAGCATATGATATTCGAAATTAACACATGTAAACAGATCTAGATGATTACCTTGTTGTTTATTGAAGATCTTGAAGCCTTGGGAACCTTAGCACCTCAAGTGTTGTGCCTCTAATGAATCACAAACACCAATTTCAATTGGAGGAATCAAGAGATAGAGGGGAGAGGAGAATTTCGGCTCTAGGACTTCTAGGGTTCAATTGGACGAAAAATTCCTATGTCTAGGGGTCCTTTATATAGGTGTAGGAATTAGGGTTTCAATTGGTTATCCTTATCTGATTACTTCGCCACCAAGTAGCCCAAGGATAATTCTAGAGTCCCTATGGGCGAATTCATTAGGCTTTATCCCTAGAATTTGTCCACCCTATCTATTAGGGTTTCCTTGCCCTACTTTGAAACTATCACATAATTACAGTTCAGCCCCTTAAGTTCAATTAACTTGTTTTGATCACAAAACTAATTCTTAATTAATTATTGACCAATATTAATTAAACAAATATGATTTCTCTTTTAATATATTATTCTTATAATATATTAATAAACCATAATACCTCTTTCTATATTATTCCTCCAGTCAAGTTGCTTTGGTGAAGGGAACCCAAAAGGACCATGCACAACCGGGTCAAGTACATACCAAATATAGTTATGGACTAAGACACTAATCCAACAGTCTTCCACTTGGATAAGTCTAATAGCTATGAATGCAAATGCACCTTCTGAATCCGATTAGCAATCGCAGTTCTCAAAACTTTTGATCTTATCAATAACTTGTCCTTAAGATAAGGGATCGTATAATCCTCTGTTCTAGATATCGTGCGGACAAATACATGGAACATAGTCATACTTATGGTCCAGCAGTTGTTTTTCTCGATCTTTGATTCATTTGACATAGAACTTACTTGAATACATCAATTCAGTCCTGACCGGGCCCGACACATAAGTCAAATCAAATCATCGAGGGGCCCTGATATCGCTTTTACCCTCATAGGATAAAAGGAACAGATAAACTTTGACTTATATGCATTTACTATCCACTAATCAAATCATACACAACAATGCGTTTTATAACATCAAATTACTGATGCGTTTACGCATTATCAATGCACAACCAATTAGCAAACAACAAACCATATATCTAGGTTTTAAGATCATATGATATTATCGTCTTGCGATCAGTCGTGATAAATTCCATGAAGTGATTCCAACAAGCGCGGGTCTAATCCAATGCTCAAATCAAGCTCATAAGCACTCATGAACATTGAAGCTAAATTTTTCTATGTCTATACTCTTCAGATAATCTACACATTAATTAATGACAGTCTTCATACATACCTACTTCCAACATATGAACGACTGTGGACCGTTCGAATAATCTTGTTATTCAGGAAGTCAAAACATGCAAAATGAAACAATAAGTAAACAATTAACATAAGACAGTAACATAACTAATAAATAATACTCTTTTATTTAATCATCGAATGTTAATTACAATTCATCTATTACACATTTCTAAAGAATCTAATCTAAACTAATATCGTCCTTCAGCCCAATGCTCCTAGCGTGCTGCAAGTGCTTAACCCTGCTCAGTCCCTTCGTAAGCGGATCTGCTGGGTTATCCTCTGACGATACCCTCGTCACTATGAGGAGTCCTTCCTCCACTCGATATTGAATAAAGTGATATTTTCTATCGATATGTCGAGATCTTCCATGATCCCTTGGTTCCTTGGTCAAGGCAACCGCTCCTTCATTATCACAGAAAATTTCCATGGGCTCCGTTATGGCTGGCACAACTCCAAGGTCTCCAATGAAGTTCTTCAACCATATTGCCTCCTTTGACGCTTCGCTCGTTGCAATGTACTCTGATTCACACGTTGAATCAGCTACAGTCTCCTGCTTGGAACTTTTCCAAGTCACTGCTCCTCCATTAAGGGTAAAGACCCAGCCTGACTGCTAATGATAGTTGTCCCTGTCGGTCTGAAAGCTGGAATCACTATACCCTTGCACCTTTAAGTCATCACTCCCACCGAGGACTAGAAACCATTCCTTGGTCCCACGAAGGTACCTAAGAATATTATTGACTGCAGTCCAATGTGCTTTGCCAGGGTTCCCTTGATATCTATTAACCATGCTCCAAGTGAAGGCAACATCAGGGCGAGTACAAGTCATAGCATACATAATCGAGCCAACTGTTGAAGCGTATGGTACTCGGCTCATTTCTGCTATCTCGACTTCGGTACTCGGGATTTGAGTCTTAATCAACTTGGCATTACTTTGGATTGGTAACTCCCCCTTCTTTGAATTCTCCATACTAAAATGTTTTAGTACCTTGTCCAAGTAAGTATTCTGACTAAGTCCTATTAGTCTCTTACTTCTGTTTCGCACTATCCTTATTCCTAGAATATAGACAGCCTCTCCGAGGTCCTTCCTAGCGAAGCACTTCCCAAGCCAGGATTTTACTTCCTGCAGCGTCGGGATGTCGTTTCAGATGAGTAGTATGTTATCGACATACAATACGAGGAAGCTTACTATACTCCCACTGGCTTTCACATACACACATGATTCATCCTCGCTTCGTAGAAAACCAAATATTCCATCTGCGAGATGCTTGTTTTAGTCCATAAATGGACTTCTCAAGCTTACACACTCTATTGGGATGCTTCGCATTGACAAAACCCTCTGGCTGAGCCATGTAAACATCCTCAGCTAACTTCCCATTAAGTAAAGCAGTTTTGACATCCATCTGCCATATTTCATAATCATGAAATGCAGCAATGGCTAGCATCACCCTGATAGACTTTATCTTCGCAACTGGTGAGAAGGTTTCATCATAGTCAACTCCATGAGTTTGAGTGAAACCCTTCGCAACCAATCGCACCTTATAGGTGTGTACATTCCCATCCATTTCGTTCTTCTGCTTGAAGATCCACTTGCACCCGACCGTCTTACGACCTGGTACATTATCAACCAAATTCCATCGCCTCTTTCCATTTCGTAGAATCCAGGCCTGCCATGGCTTCCTTGTAGCTATTAGGTTCGTCCAAATTTATGAGTGTACTATCAATAATATACGTATCCCCTTCTGTAGTAATATGAAAACCATATAACTGGGGTTGAAACCTAACTCTTTCGGAACGTCTAAGAGGTAATGGCTCGTCAATCGGTTCAACCGGAGTTTCCTCCTCGGGTTGAGCGCCAGCGTTAGAGGTTCCTTCATCGCTCGACTCTTGAAGCTCTTCAAGATCGATTTGCCTCCCACTTCCCCCTTGGCTTATGAGTTCTCATTCTCGGAAAACCCCTCTCCTTGCAACGAAGACAACATTGTCACTTGGTCTATAGAAGAGATATCCAAAGGACTTCTGCGGGTAGCCGATGAAAATACATCGCTCACTACGAGGTTTGAGCTTGTCGTGAGTCTCTCGTCTTACGAAAGCCTCGCAACCCCAAACCTTGATATGTGCCAATGAGGGAGCTTTCCCTGTCCACATCTCGTGATGTGTTTTGGCAACCTTCTTCGTAGGGACTAAGTTAAGGATACAGGAGGCAGTCTCTAAGGAATACCCCCAGAATGAGATAGGTAGCGAAGCACGACTCATCATGGAACGAACCATGTCTAGCAAGGTTCGATTACGCCTCTCAGCCACACCATTCAACTGTGTTGTCCTAGGTGGCGTCAATTGCGAAACAATTCCGCATTCCTTGAGGTAGTCGTGGAATTCAAGACTTAGGTATTCTCCACCTCGATCAGATCGAAGCATCTTGATTTTCCTGCCCAACTGATTCTCCACTTCTTGCTTGAACTCTTTGAACTTTTCAAAGGTTTCTAACTTATGCCTGATTAAGTAGATATAACCATATCTGATATAATCATTGGTAAAAGTCACGTAGAAGCGACAGGAATCCTTTGTGGTGGATCTAAATGGTCTACATACATCTATATGTATGAGGTCCAATAAACCCTCACCCCTCGCACAAGTGCCAGTGAAGGGTGACTTGGTCATCTTTCCAAGTAAACAAAATTCGCACACGTCATCGTCCCTATGGTCGAATGACTCCAACACTCCATCCTTTTGGAGTTGGGCTATGCGCTTCTTGTTGACATGTCCAAGACGACAATGCCACAAGCATGCTTTATTCAAATCATTGGAAGAATCAATACACAACACATCATTTCCTAGTATGTTTACAACCATCACAGTTTCATATATTCCATTACAAGGCAATGCTTCAAAATATAAGACACTATTAAGATAAGCATAAATAGAACCCTTTTTATTATCAAATAAAGATCTAAATCCTTGTCTATATAAACCATGAAATGAAATGATGTTTCTTGCCATATCTGGCGAATAGCAACAATTATTTAAATCTAAACCAAATCCATTACTAAGCACCAATGAATATACTCCAATCTTGGTGACAGGAGACGATCTTATGTTTCCCATGATTAGGTTTATCCTTCCACGCTCCACATCCCTATTTCTTCTTAGTCCCTGCAAATCAGAACATATGTGAAAACCACATCCTATATCAAGAACCCAAGATATAGCATGCGATGAATCATTAGATTTAATAGTGTAAATACCTGCAAAGGACGACTTGATTTTCCATTCCTTGATAGCTTGCAGATATTCTGGGCAGCTTCTTTTCCAATGCCCTATCTTGTGGCAGTGGTGGCACTTTGCCTCCTTAGGGTTAGAGTTGGGTTTAGCAGAACCAACTTTGGTTCCACTAAAAGAGGTACCATCTTGGTACTTTCCCTTGTGTTGGCTATTTGAGGGAGACTTCCTCTTCTTACCCTTCCCTTGCCCTATTTCCAAGACTGGGGCAGCAACGGGAGTTGGAGTTGATGCAACAGACTTATGTTTGAGATTGCTCTCACCAGTCCTTAGCAAGTCTTGAAGCTTGCTCAAAGTGACCTCTTCCTTATTCATGTGGTAGGTCATGCAGAAATGGCTATAGCAGGGAGGAAAGGAATGAAGGATGATCTCAATTGCTAGCTCTTCATCAAAGTTCACATTCAACTTTAGCAGGCGATCGACATATCTCTGCATCTTTTGCAGATTAGCGGTAAGGGACTCTCCATTACCCATTTTGGTAGTCATCATCGAAGTGATGATCTCATACCTTTCTTGCCTAGCGCTCTGGTGGTACCGGTCCAACAAGTCTTGATGCATTTCATAGGCATACATGTCCTTGTAGGACTTTTGGAGTTCTGCAGTCATAGTCGCTAGCATGATGCAATGGAATTTCGTGGCATCACGCTCATGGGCCTCAAAGGCCGCGATTTCTTCACCAGAGGCAGTGTTGATGTTGATTTCCTTTAGCTTCTCGTCGAGGACATACTCTTTTTCCTCGTAGCAAGTGACCATTCGAATGTTGCGGATCCAATCATTGAAATTTAACCTGTCAAAGATCACTCTCCCACACAAGTTCATTAGTGAGAACGAGCCAGAGGAATTTGAACCAGAAGCGTTGTTGTTGACGTTCGACATTTGAAAAGGAAAAAGAACAAAGTTTGATTAGAAATGAATCCCCAATTAAACACCCAAATGAGAAATTAGGGCTAGGATCCAACAACATTATTTACAAAGTAGAACAGGGATGCCGTAATCTAACAAGTAAATAATTGAAAGGTGAGTGAATGACGATTCACTAATTCTCCATCATGAAAAACGAAAAAGAGATTAAGTTTTAAATGTATTGAAAACTCCTAGATCTTTTGAGATTCATTGAACTTTTCAATGGCATGTTTAAATCTCGTTATGCCCCTCTAGTTTATGACTGGGATACCGAGGATCACAAAGCGGGTGCGAATAACCATGCAAATATACGTGGTTCCCTCATTGTTAAAGTCACCTATTCGATGTGCCGGTTAACCACACACGCTCCATCGAACTATGACAAACAATGATTCACCCTTTGCCACCTTTTCTTAGAACCCAATTAGTGTGCCGGTTAACCACACACGCTCCACTAACGTCTTAGCAAGGGTACAAAGTGTAATTTCATGGAATTGCATCAATTCACTTTTGCCTAACGTAACTAAGATTGAGAATTTTTTGTAAAAACATTTAGTTACTTTATATAGATTCATTATACTTTTAATGAGGAAAGGTTTGCCCTATCCTACCCGTTCGGCTAACGACGCTCCACTTGTCAAGGGTGCGGTGGGTAAGAGTGGATACCCAATGGCGGTCATTTTACAGGCTGCTTCCTTAAACACCCCTTATAGACTAGCTTCGTGAATGAGGCCTACTAACGTAAGACTAGCATTTAGGTTATACAGATATATGTATTAATCTTATAATATTTTAAACTATAAGGTTGAATTTTAAACTTGAAAAAAACAAGTTTTGAACTTTTCAAAACACAAAGGATCAAATAGAAAATAATTTAAATTAAACAATTAGTTTACTGATTATCTAAATTTGACGTAATCAATTTCATTTATAATATAATTCAACAATTAATTCAAATAATCAAATATTATCAAATAAGGAATTTATTATTTAAACAATTGGTAATTATCTTTTGATTTGGTAAGTATAACCATAGAACACTAATAAAATTCGGATTTTATTAGTCAAAAACGATTTAGGTACTTTTCCTTAAGCAAAACAGCAAGAAATCCCGAAAATCTCTTTGTCTGATAGCTAAACTCGTCGAGTTCTCATTGGAACTCGTCGAGTTCTCAATGGAACTCTTCGAGTTGATCAGACAGAAAGCCAAAAAAATGATTTTAAGCATGAATGAACATACAAGGCATCAATACAACAGAAACCAACCAGGCTCTTATACCACTGATCGGTTTGAGTCAAAAGAACATCCTATGGCTCATGCAAACCCTAATGCTTGGATCTAGGTTTCTCTATTGTACATGCATTCATCCAAGTCTTTCAAACCCTAGATCTAGCATATGATATTCGAAATTAACACATGTAAACAGATCTAGATGATTACCTAGTTGTTTATTGAAGATCTTGAAGCCTTGAGAACCTTAGCACCTCAAGTGTTGTGCCTATAATGAATCACAAACACCAATTGCAATTGGAGGAAAAAATAGAGAAAGGGGAGAGGAGAATTTCGGCTCTAGGATTTCTAGGGTTCAAGTGGCCGAAATTCCTATGCCTAGGGGTCCTTTATATATGTGTAGGAATTAGGGTTTCAATTGGTTATCCTTATCTGATTACTTAGACACCAAGTAGCCCAAGGATAATTCTAGAATCCCTATGGAAGAATTCTTTAGGTTTTATCCCTAGAATTCGTCCACCCTATCTATTAGGGTTTCCTTGCCCTACTTTGCAACTATTACATAATTAAAGTTCAGCCCCTTAAGTTCAATTAACTTCTTTTGATCACAAAACTAATTCTTAATTAATTATTGACCAATATTAATTAAACAAATATGATTTCTCTTTTAATATATTATTCTTATAGTATATTAATAAACCATAATCACATCTTTCTATATTATTCCTCCAGTCAAGTTGCTTTGGTGAAGGCAACCCAAAAGGACCATGCACAACTGGGTCAAGTACATACCAAATATAGTTATGGACTTAGACACTAATCCAACAATAAGCTCATTGGTCTAAACTACCTAGATTAGATTTATAACCTAAGGATCACTTTGAGGTATGAAAATATGGAGTATGTATTGTATGAGTATCTTGAAGAGGAGTTTCCTGACAATGCTAGTAAAGAAGAAGCAACAAAACATGAAAAACATTGTTATCATTAGATTGAAGTATCATATCTAATGTTGGCGAACATGTCTTCTGAACTCCAGAAGAGTTGTGAGAACCTCGTGAAGGGTTTTATATACTACAACATCCTATGGTGCATATATAACCCTAAATACATTGGATCTATTTTTTCACTAATTATACATGCAATGATGTTTCCAAGGTATTAAGCCTATAACTAGCATACAATTGACATATACGATACAAGATACTAGTTAGAGTGACATACCTTTTATGTAGCTTGAAGTCTTGATGTATTTGGCCTTAAGAGCTTAGCCCAAATAGTGTGGAAGCCTCAAATGAAGTCACAACACATCATGACAAAGGTGGCTCTTGAGAGAGAATTCTCATGCACCAAAACACCTCCATATTTCTCTAAGAAAAGAAGCACATGTTTTGGTCATGAAGCAACCTATTTATATGGTGGATTCCAAGGGTCATGGGTATAACCTAAATACATACCCATGGGTGTTATGATCCATGGTTCATGTGGCCCAACTCTTTATGTATCCATACATAAACTTGGTCCAACATGGATCATAAGCCCAACACATATAAATATAACTAATTACCATAATTAGTCCCCATAGATTTAATTAGTCTCTTTTGATCACCAAATTAATTCTTGATCAATACCAATTAAAAGATACGATTTCATATTAATATATTATAACTTATAATATATTAATAAATCATATATATAACCTTCTCTCAAGAATCCATCTTAACAAATTGTCCTGATGATATGAAACCAAAAGGGACCATGCTACTCTCGGGTCAAGTACATACCAATAATAGTTATGGGCTTAGACATCTAATCCAACAGTCTTCCACTTGGATAAGTCTACAACTATTATTGCATGTACGACTCTAAAACCCGACTAGCAATCATAGCTCTTAAAAGCCGTTGTCGAACTCTGACCTACTCAATGATGTGTCCATTTAGACAAGGGATCTTATATTCCTCCATTCTAGATATCATATGGAATGAGACATGGATTATAATCTTTCTCTTTGTCCATCTGTTGTTTCCTGATTTTCGATTTAAGACGACCGACTAATTCAACAAATCAAATCAGTCCGGGCCCGACCGAGCACTTACGTTTGTCATCACTAAATCATCGAGGGGCCCACATATATCGCTCTGATCCCTCCAAGGGTAAAAGGAATGGATAAACTTCGACTCATATCCTTATACTAACTACTTGTTGAATCATACACAAAGGCACGTTTTATAACATCAAGTTACTGAGGCGTTTTCATACAATCAATGTACAACCAACTCATAGTCAACAACTCATATCTCTAGGTTTGAAGACTTATATGATATTACCGTCTCACGAGCACTCGAGATAAATTCCATGAAGTGATACAAGTGAGCGTGGGTTTAATCAAATACTTAGAACTTATGATCACTCATGAATGTTGCAGCAACTTTTGCTATGTCTAAACACCTTAGACATCTACAATCCCAATTCATGACAGTCTTGATTCATACCTACTTCCAAAGTATGATCGACTGTGGACGGTTTGAATAACCTAGTTATTCGAGAATTGAAAACATGCAAAGTATAATGTCTCGAATAGTGATTACTCATTATTCATTGTATAATGTCTCGAGAGTAAATAAAACACCTTTTATTTAATCACCATAGTGATTACTCATTATTCATTGTATAATGTCTCGAATAATAAACTTTATACTTGAATCAAAACAATAGTTGTCCCATGCTTCAAGCATGCAGACTATGTTTACCTATGGTCCTTTGTTTGTGGAATAGATTAATTGACAACATTTCAAATGATACTCATTTCACAATTCCAAATCCTTATCGCAAATGTAAGAATATGAGATTCTTTGGTAAACCTCAGATTTTCCTCGACAATTGCTTAATCATCTTAGTCATATCCAGTTCTAGACCTTTTCCCTCTTAATGCCCTAGGCATTTGGAAAATTTAGAACGGATGGATATTATAGCACATGTAATCGATCCTATATCCAAAGCATATGGGACACGATTCATGATGTCTCACATAAAGACATGATACTAGACCAGTATTTCGCTATAATATTTCTATTTCTATTTGCCATGTTCTCATAATTCGAATTATGAAAAGGGATTCCGTAATCATAATCGAATATTAGAACCGAAATAATGTAATCATGACTAAATTTGATTAAAGACTCACAATCTAAGCTTTTAGAATTAGAATGAAGTATAATTTCCTCTCCCTTAATTATAGCAAACCAACTTTCCAAACCTTGCAACTTTTCAAATTGACACTTTTGTTTTCTATAATTAACATTGCTAACTTGCAACACCTAACATAATAATCATGCTCCCACTAACATGATAATTATTAGCATAGCACGTATGCTCCCACTAGCTTTGACATGTATCCAGAAATCAGCTGGACTTCTAGAAAGCAATACTTATTGACTTTCTTACCAAAGTTCAGATTTCTGATACGAGATGCTTTGATAAGACTTTATAAAAATAATACACCTTACTTTAGATAGCTCACATGTGTGTCTAAACTATTACGAAGATGGATGCCGTAATCATAATGTTTAGACCTTTTGACATTCTCACTAGTCCATGTTAGTGTGTCGGTTAACCACACACGCTCCACTAACGATTTTGAGAATGCAAATATCGCAATTGCTATCTACTTAAAATCTACTTAGTGAAAGTGTTTCCTCGCCATTATTTTCATGAATCGAAGAGAAACCTTATTACACTTATATTTTTATGATGTATGTGGTCCTATCCATGTAAAATTTTCATAACCATAATCACAAGACAAGGTTAGTGACAAATCCAAACTCATATGGACTGAACATGTTTAATCTAGGTTTTCTTGCCACCCAGCAGCGCAAGGGCCTACCATTGCTTCCAGGTTGTTACGCAAACAATTGAGAACTGATAGAACCCATATGCATAGTCAACATTAACTGGAATGGGCACAGAAACAAGAATATGTCAACATGATAGGTTACAAACCTCAAGTCGCGTGCTAGTGATAAACAACATGTTTTATTCTTGATTAGTTATTAAACTTTTTCAAGATCTTTAAAACTCCCACTGACCTCTTGACATATATGTTTCTCATGTCAAGAACCATTTCTTGACAAAAAAAATATTCAAGAGTTAGTGGTGATTCTTATCAAGAAAAAACACTTCACACAATTGGTCTTAGTTGGTCTTTGTCTTATCTAAGACATGACAACTTACCAATTTCAAATGTACAAGAGTAGAAAAGAGTTTACTCTACATTTGATAATTGTTTTAAACCTTTCTTGAGATTATGTCACTCGAGTTACAATCTTGGAGTATTACTCTAAGACTCAATTTTGGAACGAAGTATGATTCATCTTTTGATTTAACCATTTCAACAATTCACGATTCCTCTTCTTAGTCAAACAAATACACTAAGATGTCCTTAAAGGATCAATTGTGATATGGTTTTTCATAATCATTAGGATGATCATAAAACATGATACTGAAGTACTCTCCCATCTATTCAGATTGAAGAAACTTTTATCTTTCTGCCTAATTTGATTCTTCTCATTCGTCCTGCCATACATTGAAACTTTTCCAATGTTTCAGAATTATACTTAAACTTGTAAGCACAACCATATTTACTAAACTTTAGCAAATCATGACGAATAGCCTTATCGTTCTTTGTGGTGGACCTGATCAGCGCACAACCAAGTGTACCCGATCTCCTAGTCCTTCACTTGACTCACATATACATGTGAACAAGGAATTAGTCTTAATTTCCCAAAGATGAAAATTCTCATTCATCATACAATACAATTTGCATGATTCCAAGTTTTTATCCAACTGAAACTTGGGTGATGAAAATCTTTCCTTATTTGGTAAATTATGACACTACCACAAACAAAAGAATCAAATCCATTTTCCAATATTGCTATCAATGGAATCATATAAACAACAATTTTCACAAATGCCATTGTAAGGATACTTAAAGTAAATAAAATCAAAAAATTTTCTTTTATTTTAAAAAATTGTGGAAAAACTTATCCTTACAATGCACATACATATGAAAACTATGTTGTTATCTATTCCTAAGCAATCTATCGTAACGCTTAAGCAGCAGCTCAAAATTCTGATCATCGAATCATGCGATCAAAATCCATCTATTCACGATCAGAATCAACTTACTTTTCTTTTAATTTTCCTTTCATTTCTTCGATTCTACAAAACATCAAAATGAGACCTAGTCACATCATGTATTAAGAATCTCCAAATCGGAACTTAATAGAGTTATATAGTGGACTTTCCTGAAGTAGAGTCATACACTCTGACCTTACCATCCTTATGATCTTTCAGGTAAACAGGGCAGCTTCGCAACCAATGTCCCTTCCTTTAGCAATAAAACATATGGACTCTTTAGTAATGGTACATGGGACTATCTCCGACTTAGACTTTCTCTTTACCATTGGGTCAACCGGGTTGAGTATGGCCGATCCCTTTCCATTGGGAAGAAAAGACTTTTCTGGACTTCCAATGTTTCCATTGTCAATGTCCATGAAAGTTTGGGAAGTAGATCTTCCAATCAAATTTGCTTTACCAGTGCTCCAAATCATTGATGATTCAGCAGCAACAAGCAAATAGATAAGTTCGATAAGGGTCATGCCATGGTCTGTCAAATAGTAGTCATTTAAAGAATCCTCTATATGACTTAGGAAGTGACTGAAGAACCCAGTCAACAGCCAACTTCGTTGAGACTTCAACACCCAACTCTCCCAACTTGTCAATATGTGAATTCATCTCCAAGATGTGAGCACATATAGACATTACTTGCCAATAAGGATTGAGTGACCTTGCACTTTTCAAGAACTTGTGGGTTAGGGAGAATAATTGGAGGAGGTGGAGGAAGTGAAGTATGATTTCTAGTCCTATTAATGCGCAACAAAGGGATTAATCTTTCACCTTGATTTCCATTTGGGATATCATCTTCATTAGGAATGCTTTATCCTAAAGTATAAGGAAGACCATAGTTGTCATAACTAGACATCTATGAGGCAGAAATTCAAGTTTAGTTGATTTAAGTCCTTAATATAACACCCAATTTGAAATATTAAGGCTAGGACCCAACAGAATATTTTATAACTTGGAAGAGGGATGACGTAATCCAAGCTACAAAATATTTGAAGGTAGGTAAATGACGATTTACCAACTTCCACCATGAAAAACAAAATTTAACATTAGGTTTTAAATGAATTGAAACTCCTAGACCTTTTGAGATTCATTGAACTATTCAATGTCATGTTTAAATCTCGATTGTGCCCTTCAAGTTTGTGACTGGGATGCCGAGGATCACAAACAAGGAGTGAATAACCATGCAAATTAACTTGGTACACTTAATGTTACAACTACCTAATCAATGTGCCGATTAACCACACACACTCCATTGATCTATGATTAACATCAAGCTACCCTTTGCCACACATTGTCAGTCCCATATTAGTGTGTCGGTTAACCACACACGCTCCACTAACGACTTAACAAGGTGCAAAGTGCAATTTCATGGGTTAGCACCAAATTCAAATTTTCCTAAGTAACTAAGATTGGGAATTTATAAGTGTTTAGTTACTTAGTATTTATCATTATACTTTTAATGAAGAGAGAATTAATGTCATGTCCTACCCGTTCGGCTAACGACCCTCCACCAGTCAAGGAAGCGGTGGGTGAGAGTGGACACCCATTAAACTGTCATTTTATAGGCAGTAACCTTATACCCCCCTCATAGACTGACTTCGTGAATGAGGCCTACTAACGGTAAGACTGACTTACTCTTATACATATATATACATATTAAACCTATAATATTATAATAGTATAAGGGTTGAATTTTAAACTATTAAAATTCTAAGGGTTGGAATTAAAGTATACATGGAGGGTGACTTTACAAATTACAAAACTTGACGGAAAGTTCTGAACAATCCAAAAACTTTTTGTTTTCCATAAATTATGAGTTTAAAGCAGTTTAATGAAAAACTCTTCAAGTTCCATAACTTGAGGACAAGTTTAGGAAGACTTTAAAAACATTTAAAAAAATGAGACTCTTCATTTTCATAACTTATGGAAATTTTATGAGTTTTAAAATTCATAAATGCGACCTTTCATATAACTTGAGGACAAGTTACAAAAACACATATTATGAACAACGTTTAGATCAATTTGGATCGAAAACAACTATCACATAATTTTTCTATTAATCTAAACTAACTCATAAGAACAAGAGAATTCATATCATCAATCTTCAAGAAATTAGCATATTCATATAAACTAATACAAAACTTTAAATTATGACAATTATCTTTTATTTGGATGAGAATAAACATTACCATAACATCAAAATAAAATTTTATGAACAAAAACACTTTGTAGTAATAATTCTAATCCAAAACAGACCAAAAAACTCTAATATATGCTGTCAGGGGCTCCAACTCGCCGAGTACATGAACCAACTCGACGAGTTGGATGAGTTTACACATGGACTCATCGAGTCCCTCAATGGACTTATCGAGTCCCCTGTCCAGACAGCAAAAAATTCGATCTTTTCAGCTTTTTTCAACAAGTACCATCAAGTATAATTTGAAAACAACCCATGGCTCTGATATAACTGAAGGGTTTTATATACTACAACATCCTATGGTGAATATACAACCCTAAATACCTTGGATCTATGTTTTCACTAATTATACATCCAATGATGTTTCCAAGGTATTAAGCGTATAACTAGCATGCAATTGACATATACCATACAAGATACTAGTTAGGGTAACATACCTTTATGTAGCTTGAAGTCTTGATTTATTTGGCCTTAAGAGCTTAGCCCAAATAGTGTGGAAGCCTCAAATGAAGTCACAACACATCATGAACAAAGGTGGCTCTTGAGAGAGAATTCCCATGCACCAAAACACCTCCATATTTCTCTAAGAAAAGAAGCACACGTTTTGGTCATGAAGCAACCTATTTATATGGTGGTTTCCAAGGGTCATGGGTATAAACTAAATCCATACCCATGGGTGTTATGATCCATGGTTCATGTGGCCTAACTCTTTATGTATCCATACATAAACTTGGTCCAACATGGATCATAAGCCCAACACATATAAATATAAGTAATTACCATAATTAGTCCCCATAGATTTAATTAGTCTCTTTTGATCACCAAATTAATTCCAAATTAATTCTTGACCAATACTAATTAAAACATATGATTTCATATTAATATATTATAACTTATAATATATTAATAAATCATATATATGACCTTCTCTCAAGAATCCATCTTAAAAAATTGTCCTGATGATATGCAACCCAAATGGACCATGCTACTCTCGAGTCAAGTACATACCAATAATAGTTATAGGCTTAGACATCTAATCCAACACCTTGAAGTGTACGACATGAATGAGCAGCTCAAAGACATGTTTCAAGAGGAAGCTCAAACAGAGATATTCAAGGTGGTGCAATATATTCAAGGTTGCAAGCAACATAAGAGTGGTTTCGTGAGTGCCCATGTGTTAAAACTGAAAGGGAACTTTGACAGAACTAAACGTCTTAGCTTCCCATTTACTCAATAAATGGATATTGATGTCATTCTTAATTCTTTGACAAGTGCATATAAGTAGTTCACTATAAACTACCATATGAATGACTTGGAGAAGAGTATCATGGAGCTACATGGGATTCTCAAGACAACTGAAGAAAGAATTATTCCACCTAGGAACACAAGTTTAACCACTCATGTGATGGCTATTAGTGAAGTTGGTGTCTAGAAAAAGAGGTCCTCTCATCCCAATATCAAGGGAAAAGGGAAAGGAGAGGTGGGTGCTCCCAATTCCAACCCTAGAAAGGATGTTTATGACATACCACCAGTGAATGAACCTAAGGAAACCATTTTCCACCACTTCCAAGAGAAGGGCCATTAGAAACATAGATGCCATAAGTATTTGGAGGATCTTAAGAAGAAAAAGGCCAAGGTTGCTGGCACTTTACAGACTAAGTCGAAGATGGAAGCTAAGGCATAGAGAGTTTGACTTGATCATGGGGAACAAGAGCAAAATGACTGTTACCAAAATTAGAGATTACAAGCTTTCATTACCTTCTATTTTTTCAGTTGTTTTAAAAGATTGTTGCTATTCACTTTAAATGGCAAGAACCATTATTTCATTTTATGCATTATGGATAGATGGTTTTACTTTTGGATTTGATAATAATGACGCTTTTATTCTAGTTTACAAATATAATGATCTTTATTTTAAAGCAACTCCTGGCAATGACATATATGAATTTGTGGTGGGTGTAAGTAGAAACAATAATTTAATGTTAAATGTTAATTCAACTTCTTTGGATAAATTATGCATATGGTGTTGTCGCCTTGGCCATATAAACAAGAAGAGAATCGTCAAGCTCCAGTCGGATGGAATCTTGGATCCATTTAACCCAGAGTTTGATGGAAATTTCAAATCTTGCTTACTTGGGAAGGTGACAAAGTCTCCTTTCATACGAAACTGTGAGATACGAGTAAATCTATTGGACATACTCCATTCGGATGTATGTGGTCCGTTCAAACACATCACTAGACATGGTGAAAGATACTTTATCACATTTACTGATGATTTATGGACATGTTTATTTGATTAAACATAAGTCTGATACATTTGAAATATTCAAGAAATTCCAAAGTGAAGTGGAGAATTAACTGGGCAAGAAAATCAAGATACTTCATTCTGAAAAGGGCGGAGAGTATCTTAGTGACGAATTCTATGATTATCGTAGAAGTTGTGGGATAATATCACAATTATCTCCACTATGAAAACCACAACTAATGGTGTGTCTAAAAGGAGAGATCGAACCTTTCTTGAGATGGTTCATTCTATGACCTGTTTTACACTTCCAAGTAGTTTATGGAGTTATGCTCCAGAAACGACCATTTATATTCTAAACCTCGTACCAACTAACAAGCTTGAGAAAACACCATTCCAAATATGGAAAAGGACTCATCCCTCTCTTGCATGAATCAAGGTCTGGGGTTATGAGGCTTTCATTCATCGAGAAGCTAGACAAACTTGAACCCAAATCTGAAAGGTGTTACTTCATTGGTTATCCCAAAGATTCTTTTGGATACTTGTTTTACAAGCCTACTGAGAACATGGTCTTTGTTGCTCGTAGGTCAGTCTTTCATGAGAGAGAGCTGATATCTCGAGAAACTAGTAGGAACCCAATTGATCTCGATGAGATTTAAGAATCAACCAATGACGAAACTAAAGTTGACGCTAGACCTCAACAAGAGGTTGAGCAACCTGTTGATGAATCTAATGTACCTCCACCTCCACCTCGTTCATCTGATAGAGCACATCGTCAACCTATGTTTTATGGATTTCATATTACTCATGATGATGGAAACCTGGTAGGCGATAGTGAGCCACACAACTACCAGGAAGCCATGTCGATCCTAGAGGCTGGAAAATGGAACGAGGCGATTCAAAATGAGATTTAGTCCATGTATGATAACTAAGTATGGAACTTGGGTGATCCTACACCTAGTCTTAAAACCATTAGGTGTAAATGGGTCTTCAAGAAGAAGACTGACATGAATAGGAACATGTAGACTTATAAAGATCGACTGGATGCGAAAGGTTATACTTAGACTCAATGATTTGATTATGAGGAAACCTTCTCACCAGTAGCTATGATTAAGTCGATTGGGATACTACTTTCCATAGCCGCATTTCATGATTATGAGATATGGAAAATGGATGTAAAAATTGCATTGCTTAACGGGAAAATGAATAAGGATGTTTACATGGCTCAACCAGAAATTTTTTTTACATTCCAAGTCTCCTAATATGGTATGTAAGCTTGCGAAGTCCATTTACGGACTTAAACAAGCACCTCGTAGGTGGAGCATCTGTTTTAATGAGAAAATCAAGGAGTTTGATTTTTTGCGTAATGAAGTTAAACATTGTGTGTATGTTAGATCTAGTAGGAAAGTAGTCGTCTTTCTTGTCTTGTATGTCGATGACATTCTACTAATATGAAATGATATCCGTACACTTAATAGTATAAAAGCATGGCTTGGGAAAAGTGTCGCTATGAAGGACTTGGGAGAAGTTGCCTACATACTTGGTATCAAGATCTATAGGGATAGATCTACACATCTAATCGGACTTTTCCAAAACACATACTTAAATAAAATTTTGATGAACTTCAAGATGGTAGATTCTAAGAATGGATTTGTACCAATGCAACGTGGCATGGTTTTGAGTAAAACATAATGTCCTAGTACTAGTGAAGAACTGTACATAATGAGTCGAGTCCCATATGCTTCTTCTATATGATCGATCATGTATGTTGTGATATGTACAAGGCCAGACGTCTCATACACCATTAATATGTCGAGTTGTTATCAGGACAATCCTGGTGACAATCATTGGACTGTAGTCAAGAACATTCTAAAGTATCTTAGGAGGACTAAAGATATGTTATTGGTTTTTGCTGGTAAAGATGAGCTAAGCGTCAAAGGACATGTGGATGGAAGTTTGCAAACTAATAGAGATAAATCAAGATTTCATTCTGGTTTTGTGTTCACAATGAATGGTTGGAGAAGTTCCAAGCAAGAGAAAATTTTTGGTTCAACTACAGATTCATAGTACATTGTAGTAAATCAAGCGGTTAAAGAAGTAGTGTGGCTAAAGAAGTTCATCGACAATTTAGGTGTTGTTCCAAGCATAGCTAAACCGGTTGAGATATTCTCTGATAATGAGGGTGCAGTTGCCTTAACTAATGAACCTAGAGATTATAAGTGCACAAGGGATATTAAGACAAAGTTCAATCTTATAAGGAAGCTTGTTGAAGATGGAGACATTATTGTGATTCGGGTTCCATCTAAAGACAATCCAACAAATCCTCTCACCAAACCATTGTTAAAGATTTGTAGTTTGATCTTTTGGGAACTTTTTGGATATTTTTAATTTGGTAATTATTAATAATAAGTTACTACGTTTGTTCATATTATATTTGTTTCTACTTTTGCATGTTTAGAACTACTTCCAGAATAATTTATTATTCGAACATTCCACACTTAATCCTAACCTTGGAAGATAGTAGTGAATTAAGATTTTCATAGTATTGTTAGATTTTTCATAGGCATAAACATAGAAAATCCGTGTGACCAATCCTAACGAGTACTTGAAAAATGGAGATTTGAAGTATTGGAGTAGCCACGCTTAAAGATTACTCCATTGATCATGTCATGAGTAAATTAAAATGACTATTATTCATATTCTTCAAATAGAGATACATGAGGTTTTGTTCTAAAGTCTGTTGTATCTTGGTTTTTCTCCAACATTGTCAACAACTGGCATCTATACAGGGTTTGACTAGGTATTGCATGATGAATAGTACTAACCTATATAGTCAAAGTTTATTTGATCCTTCTGCTAGAAATGGTGAAGTGGATATCTCTGGGACCCATGTTGATTTAGTGTTGTTATTAAAAAATTGGCCAAGCTGAGACCGAGTTGAATAGATTTGACATTCGGTATGAAAGGTCAACACAAGTCAATATCGAGAATCATAATCTTGAAAAATGAGATTGACCGTTGATCCATGTCTCTACTTTATAATAAGATATCATAAAGATCAAAGGAATTTGAATTTATTAGTCGTATGGTTGTTTATAGTAACTTTGTTACAAGTATAGTAGTTGCATTGGACTGGCACTCACTTTTGTTCCTAATAAGTATTAGATCGGTCAACTGTTGATGTCTAAGTGTAAGTAGGAGCTGATGGAGATTAGTTCCCATAGCCATAACAAAGACTGATAATATTACTATATATAACAGTGTCCTTTTGGGTTACATGCAAGAACAAAAAGAAGTAGATCTGAACAGATATTTATTTGAGGGTCCTGTTTTGTTAATTAATTAATAGTTTAATTAATTAATAGTAAATAAATGGAATACAGAATATTACAGAATGATTTGAATACCATAGATAATTACCATTATATTTGGTATTTATCTTTAGGGTTTAAAATCACCTCCCTATAAATAGAGGGTTCTAAATCTGGTTTTGACACTTGATAAATATACCTCTAAGCTAGGAAAGGTTAGAATCCTCAAAACCCTAAACAATCCCAAATCCTCGATCCCATGTGTGGTCATCTGATCCCTACGTTGCGATCAAAGAAAAAAATCGAAATTTCGATTCTGTTTGAGCTTGAAGTTCGAGGATTAGTAGGATATGTTTCATGTTTGCGTCTTGGTTGCGATCACAAAAGATGAACTCTCCTTTGGGTTCTCTAGTTCAATCCACTGGCTCGAAAAAAAGAGGAAACTAACTAAGAAATCAAAGGTATGTTCTCTATCTATACAGTTCTAATAAGTTGCATAAATTAGGGAGTTTAGATCCTTCAGATTTTGAGTTTGTATCAGATTTATTTTTCATTTACGCTGCTTTTCGTTTGACCTAATGAGGCTCGAAACCCAACATAAATCACTGCCATGTTCAGAGAGGGGGGGGGGGGATAAAAAGAGAGATCACTACTTAGCCCTCAATATATAGCTTCGGAGGAAATGAGGATGACTCGCTACCATGACAAGTTTAGGGAAAAGATCCAGGAGCACGTGAGTATCTCGAGTCATAAGACACTTTCCGTTTTGGTATGCGCAACCATGGAAAGAGAGCTGGAGTTGGAGACCCAACAACAAAAGAGGAAGCAGGATCAGATTCATGTATCATTAGAAATAGTCAATAAGGACAGGGTGATTGAGATTAGGCCATGATATCAAGAAACTCACGGATTTTGTGGTAGTCGTAGTTTTGCTCATCGGGGTACTTGTTGTTGGATTAGGTGTCTAAGCCCATAACTATAATTGGTATGTACTTGATTTGATTGTAGCGTGGTCCTTTTGGGTTGCCTTCACCATAACAACTAGACAATATGAGTTTTGGAGTAAGAGGTTATTTAATTATTTATTAATATATTATAAGAATAATATCTTAATTCAGAAATCATATTATTTAATTAGTATTGATCAAAAATTAATTTGGAATTAATTTAGTGATCAAAGGAACTGATTAAAAGTAAGGGGACTGGTTTTGCAAATCATTGATAGTTACAATATGGGCTGTTGGATCACCTTGGAAGGGTTGGACGAAATCTATGGGAAGCCCATAGAAGATTTCGTCCAAGGGGGCCTTCTGGAAGGTTTCCATGGGCAGCTTAAGGGTTAAGCAATCAGATTAGGGTTTCCACCGAAAACTCTAGCAACCACAAGTATATAAGGACCCCTTAGCCTCTAGAAATCGTCCACTTGATTCCTAAGAAGAAACCCTAGCCGATTTCATACTCCTTCTCCCTCATTCTTTGCTTGTGGTGTTTGTGACTCCATTAGAGGTGCAATGCTTGGGGCACTAGGCTTTCGAAGGTCAAGGAAATGAAATGAGGATTGGTTGTTACTACTAGCTAACAAGAAAAGTATGATCCAAACCCTAATATGATTAGATTTCGATTTTATATCTTAGAATTAGGGTTCTTGCTTTGGAAAATTAATTTGTATGTATAACTTGAGAAAAACCTAGATCCAAAGCAAATAGGGTTGCATGTGCACATAGGAATGTTTTAATGCTCAAAACCTATCAGTGGTATCAGAGCTTAGGGTGTTTTTCTATTATATATGATGCAATTGTAATTTGTTCAAAGCTGAATCAAAATCGTTTTGCTCACTGTCTGCTGAACTTGAAGAGTTGGACCAACTCGACAAGTCCATGCACTGACTCGACGAGTTGGTTCGTCTGTCGGCAGATTTTTCGGATTTCAGGGCTAAATTAGGTAAGGACCATTACCTTAAATTGTTTTAACTGTTTAAAATCGAATTTTTTGATATGGTAATGGATATCCTCATCTAATTAAAAGATAATGGTCAAGTTTTAAGATAATGTTCAAAATTATGTGATTACTTTAATTATTTAAAATTTGATCTAGAAGTTTTGAAAAGTTTCAAAATTTGCGCTTATTGTTTGGAATTTCAAATTTGATTAAAATTTTTAATTTTGAAATATTAAATTCTAAAACCCTAGTGTTTTAAAAGTTTAAAATACAACCCTTATACTGTTATAATATTAAAAGATTAATATGTATATATATGTATAAGATGAGTCAGTCTTACCGTTAGTAGGCCTCATTCACGAAGCTGGTCTATAAGGGGTGTTTAAGGAAGCGGCGTATAATATGACCGGCATTGGGTATCCACTCTTACCCGCCGCACTCTTGACTAGTGGATGGTCATTAGCTGAACGAGTATGATAGGACATTAATTCTATCATTAATAAGTATAATGATAATAATAAAGTAACTAAACGTTTTTATGAATTACCAATCGTAGTTACTTTAGGAAAAATGTGAAAATGATACTAGTCCATTAAAATTGCACTTTTCACATTGCCAAGTCGTTAGTGGAGAGTGTGTGGTTAACTGACACACTAAGTTGTACAAACAAGTGTGGTAAAGGGTAGCTCAAGAATAACCGTAGATCAATGGAGCGTGTGTAGTTAACCGAAACATTGATTAGGTGGTAAATAACATCGAGAGTGCCAATCTAACTTACATGGTTATTCACACCTTGTTTGTGATCCTCGATATCCCAGTCACAAACTTGAAGGGCATAATCGAGGTTAAACATGGCATTGAAAAGTTCAATGAATCTAAAAAGAATCTAGGAATTTCATTTCATTTAAAACCAAATTCTTCATTTTGTTTTTCGTGGTGGAATTGGTAAATCGTCATTTACCTACCTTCAAATAATTTGCAATTGGATTACGACATCCCTCTTCCGAATTGTGAATTATTGTGTTGGGTCCTAGCCTTAATATTTTATTTGGGTGTTATATTAAGGATTATTTATCTAATCAAAACTTTGTTCTTTTTCTTTTTCAGATGTCTGGCTCGAACTCCAACTCCTCAAGCTCCTTTTCTCTTATGAAAAATTGTGTGAGGATCACATTCGATGGATCCAATTTCAATGATTGGATTCGCAACATTCAAATGGCCTTGTGATACGAGGAGAAAGAATACGTCCTTGACAAAGAACTCAAAGAGATAGATGAAACCAAATCTACTGCTGAACAAATAGTCGAGTATAGGGCTCACGAAAAGGACGCGACAAAAGTGTCTTGTATTATGGTAGCGACTATGACTATTGAGCTGCAGCGGTTCTATGAGGACTACTGGCCTTACGAGATGTGCCAAAATTTGATGGAAAAGGACCATCAAAGTGTGCATCAAGAAAGGTACAAGATTGTCGCCTCGCTGATAACAACCAAGATGAAAGATGGAGAGTCCATCACGAGCCACTTGCAAAGGATGGAAACATATTTGGATCATTTGCTCAAGTTGAATGTCAATTTTGACGAAGAGCTGGCCTATGCTATTATCCTCCACTCTTTACCTCCTTGTTATGATCAGTTCAAGATGACTTATCATATGAACAAGGAGGAAGTCACTTTGAGCAAGCTTCAAGGTCTGTTGAGAACTGCTGAAAGTGGACTTAAAGGCAAAGTTGTCGAGTCCACTCCTACTGCTACTGCCCTGGTTCTTGCTACAGGACATGGAAAAGGGAAAAAGAGGAAAGCTCCCTCTAAGAACCACAAGGGAAAGTCCCATGATGGATCATCTTCAAATGCATCCAAAGGTAAAACCAGTTCTGCCACTCCCTCATCCGATCCTAAAGAAGCAACGTGCTTCTACTGTCACGAGAAGGGGAATTGGAAACGAAGTTGCCCGAAATACTTGTAGGACATCAAGGATGGGAAGATAAAGCCCTCCTTCGCAGGTATTTATACTATTCAATCTAATAACTCATCACATGCTAGTTCTTGGGTCCTCGATACAAGATGTGGTTTTCATATTTGTTCTAATTTGTAGGGGCTAAGAAAAAGTAGGGATTTGGGGCATGGGAAGATGAAACTGATAATCGGGAATAGGAAATCGTCGCCTGTCACCAATATCGGGATTTACTCTTTATTTCTTAGTAGTGGGTTAGGATTAGACTTGAATGATTGTTGCTACTCGTCAGAAATGACAAGGAATATTATTTCTTTTCATGGTTTGTATAGACAAGGTTTTACATTTTGATTTAACAATGAAGCTAGTTCTATTAATGCTTTCTATAATGGTACTTTTTATTTTGAAGCATTGCCTTGTAATGGTGTATATGAAACTGTGATGATTGTAGATAACTTAGGAAATAATGTGTTGCATATCGATTCGTCTAATCGTTTAGACAAGGCATGCTTGTGGCATTGTCGTCTTAGACATGTCAACAAGAAGCGCATAGCCCAACTCCAAAAGGATGGAGTCTTGGAATCATTTGACCTAAAGTCAGATGACACGTGTGAATCTTGTTTACTTGGAAAGATGACTAAATCACCTTTCACTGGTACTTGTGAAAGAGGTGAGGGATTGTTGGATCTCATACACACAGATGTGTGTGGGCCCTTCAGATCCACCAGAAGGGATGCTAACCGCTTTTATGTAACATTCACCGACGATTATAGCAGATATGGATACATCTACATAATCAAGCACAAGTCGGAAACCTTTGAAAAGTTCAAAGAGTTTAAGCAACAAGTGGAGAATCAATTAGGCAGGAAGATAAAGATGCTCAGATCGGATAGGGGTGGTGAGTATCTTAGTATCGAGTTCCACGACTACCTTTAGGAATGTGGAATTGTTTCACAATTGACGCCTCCTAGAACACCGCAGCTCAATGGTGTGTCTGAGAGGCGCAATCGAACCTTGTTGGACATGGTTCGTTCCATGATGAGTCGAGCTTCGTTACCTATCTTATTCTGGGGGTATTCCTTAGAGACTGCTGCCCATATCCTTAATCTAGTCCAAACTAAGAAGGTTGCCAAAACACCTCACGAGATGTGGACAATGGAGGTTCCCTCCTTGGCACATATCAAGGTTTGGGGTTGTGAGGCTTTCATAAGATGAGAGACTCACGAAAAGCTTGAACCTCGTAGTGAGTGGTGTATTTTCATCAGCTACCCACAAAAATCTTTTGGATATCTTTTCTACAGACCTAGTGACAACGTGGTCTTCGTAGCAAGGAGAGGGGTTTTCCGCGAGAGAGAACTCATATGCCAAGAGGACAGTGGGAGGAAAATTGATCTTGAAGAGCTTTAAGAGTCAAGAGGTGAAGGAACCTCTAACACTAGCACTTAACCTGGGGAAGATATTCCTGTTGAACCAGTTGACGAGTCCTTACCTCTGAGACGTTTCAGTAGAGTTATTGTTCCACCTGTGTTGTATGGTTTCCATATAACTGCTGAAGGTGATATGTTTATCATTGATAGTACACTAATAATTTTGGATGAACCTAAAACTACAAGGAAGCCATGGCGGGCCCGGAGTCTGCAAAGTGAAGGAGGAAATAGACAGTGAGATTCAGTCCATGTATGAAAATCAAGTTTGGAACTCGGTTGACAATGTGCCAGGTTGTAAGACGGTCGGGCGCAAGTGGATCTTCCAGACGAAGTCCGAAATGGATGGGAAATTACACACGTTTAAAGCAAGAGTGGTTGCGAAGGGCTTTACTCAAACCCCGGGGGTTAACTATGATGAGACCTTCTCACCAGTGGCCAATATCAAGTCTATAAGGGTTATGCTGGCCATAGTTACGTTTCATGATTATGAAATATGATAGATAAATGTCAAAACTGTTTTCCTTAATGGGAAGTTGGCTGAAGATGTTTACTTGTGTCAGCCATAGGGTTTTGTAGATGCGAAGTACCCTAATAGAGTGTGAAAGCTTGAGAAATCCATTTATGGATTAAAGCAAGCGTCTCGTAGATTAAATCTTTGTATCGATGAGAAAGTAAATTAGTTTGGATTTTCAAGAAGCGAGGATGAGTCTTGTGTTTATGCCAAGGCTAGTGGGAGTATGGTTAGCTTTCTAATTTTGTATGTTGATGACATACTACTCATAGGAAACGACATCCCGACCTTGCAGGAGATTCATTCCTGGCTTGGGAAGTGTTTCACTATGAAGGATCTAGGAGAAGCTGCTTACATTCTGAGGATAAGGATTTTGAGAAATAGGAATAGAAGACTAATAGGACTTAGTCAAAGTAATTACTTGGACAAGGTGTTGAAACATTTTAGCTTGGAAAATTCCAAGAAATGGGAACTACCAATCCAAAGCTATACCAAGCTGAGTAAGACTCAGAGTCCAAGTACCGATGCCGAGATAGCGGAAATGAGTTGAGTGCCATATACTTCCGCCGTTGGCTTGATCATGTACGCTATGACATGTATGTTGGATAAGGTTTCTAAGTCCATAACATATTTGGTATATACTTGACCCGACCCGGCATGGTCCATTTGGGTTGCACTTCACCCGAACTATTTATATGGATAATGTTATGAGAATAGTATGTTTATGACTTATTAATATATTATAAGTTATAATATATTAATGTGAAATCATATTATTTAATTAGTATTGATCTTAAATTAATTATGAATTAATTTAGTGATCAAAACTTGACTAATTAAATATGGGCTATTATATTTATATGGTGTGGGATAATACTCATTAAGAAATGGGCTAAGCTTGCATGGGAGTCCATGGATGATCCATGGAGCTTTTAATCCATGGATCCTTGGAAAAGGAAAAGACATGGGTTATTAGGGTTTACATGGTTCATAACCCTAATCATCTACACTATATAAAGAGGCTTGTGGTTCTTGAAATGACACTATGTGTGTGTGCATAAGAGTGACTGATTTCTAGAAGCTAATATAATATCTCATAAAGTTTTCCAAGTTTGTGGTGTTTTGTGATTTCCATTTGAGGCATTCACATTAATGGTGCTAGGCTCTCAAAATCCTAAGGAATCAACTCACTACTAAAGGTATGTAACTCTTCTAGTAAATTTTATGTTTAAAAGTACCCCAAGCCATGCTAGATAGGTTATGAACCTTGGAAAATTATTTTGTATGTATTTTAGTCAAACATAGATCCAAGGTTTCTAGGTTTGCATGAACACCTTAGGAGTGTTAGAATGCTCAAAACCCAACAGTGGTATCAGAGCCTAGGCTTGGTTGTTGATACTTGATGCAAACTAGCTGAAAAAGTCGAAGTATTTGCTGTCTGCATAGGGGACTCGCCGAGTCCATGGGGGACTCGACGAGTCCAAGCGAAACTTCAACCAACTCGGCGAGTCAGTTCATGCACTCGACGAGTTGGCTAGGCAGAGTGCAGTTTTTCGACTTTTGCTGCTGGAAATGGACTAGAAACATTATGCTAAACTGTTTTGGTGTTTTAAAACTTGTTTTAGATGGTGTAATGTTTGTGCTAATCCATTTACAATGGCCAATATCAAAATTCCATGTTTATATGTGTTCATATGTTCTTGAAAATTTGATATGATATTCATGTTCTTATGAATTATTTTTAGATCATAGGAATTATTTGCTAAATTGTTTATTAATTAATTCTTGATCATTTATGTGTTTTAATGGAGTCTATAATTTGTCCTCAAGTTATGGATTTCCAAAGGTCACTTTCTTTTATGCACATTTAAAACACATAAGTTACATGAAAATGAAGAGTCTTTATTTTTTATGAACCTTTAATTCATAAGTTATGAAATGAAAAGTTTTGAATAGTTTCAAAACTTGTCCTCAGGTTTTGGAATTTGTAAAGTTGCATACACTTTAATATACTTTAATTCCAACCCTTATAGTTTTAAAAGTTAAAATTCAACCCTTATACTATTTATAACTTTAATGGTTAATAATTATATATATGTATAAGATTAAGTAGTTTTACCGTTAGTAGGCCTCATTCACGAAGTCGGTCTATAAGGGGGGTATAAGGTTGTTGCCTATAAAATGGCAGCTTAATGGGTGTCCATTCTCACCCACCGCTTCTTTGATCGGTGGAGGGTCGTTAGCCGAACGGGTAGGACGATGACTTTAGTTATCATTAAAAGTATAATGATTATTATAAAGTAACTAAATGTTTTTATAAATTCTCAATCTTAGTTACTTTAGGAAAATGTGAATATGGTGCTAACCCATGAAATTCACACTTTGTACCTTACCAAGTCGTTGGTGGAGCGTGTGTGGTTAACCGGCACAGTAACTTGGACTAGTAAGGATCATAAAGGGTGACTTAATGTTTATCATAGATCGGTGGAGCGCGTGTGGTTAACCGGCACATTGATTAGGTGATAATATTAAGGGTACCAAGTGAATTTGCATGGTTATGCACACCTTGTTTTGTGATCCTCGGCTTCCCAGTCACAAAACTTGAAGGGCACAATCGAGATTGAAACATGCAATTGAAAAGTTCAATGAATCTCAAAAGAATCTAGGAATTTCTGAACCAATTAAAACCTAATAATTTATTTCGTTTTCATGGTGGAAATTAGTGAATCGTCATTCACCTACCTTCAAATATGTTATAGCTTAGATTACGGCATCCCTCTTCTAAGTTATAATATATTGTGTTGGATCCTAGCCTTAACATTACATTTGGGTGTCTTATTAAGGACTCTATTTATATGTAATCTAAACTTGTTTTCTTCTTTTCAGATGTCTTCCAACAACAATGCTTCGGGCTCTAACCCTACTGACTCCTTCTCTCTCATGAACCTTTATGGGAGAGTCATCTTTGATGGTATGTGATTGGACATGTGGCTCCTTCAAATAATCTCTTCCATGATAACAACCTGTATGAAGGATAGCGAACTAATCACGGGCCACATCCATAAAATGCAAAGGTATGTGGACCGTTTACTGAAACTGAATGTGAACTTCCCAGAGGAGTTGGAAATTGATATCATTTTGCAGTCCTTACCATCGTGTTATGATCAATTCCACATTACATACCATATGAACAAGAAGGAAGTCACACTCAGTAAGCTTCAAGGACTTCTGAAGACCGCCGAAAGTTGTCTTATAAGTAAGTCGGTTGCTACTCCTACTCCTACAGCAACCCCTGTTTTGGCTATTGGGCAAGGCAAAGGGAAGAAGAGGAAGCACCCTTCGAAGGGTACCAAGGGAAAGTCTCTTGAAGGCTGCTCATCTGGAACCAAAAGTGCTTCTATCACTCCTTGTTCCATCCCTAAGGATGCTGATTGCTTCTACTGTCAGAATAAGGGGCACTGGAAGCAAAACTGCCCTAAGTACTGCAGGATGCCAAGGATGGGAAAGTGAAACCATCCCATGCAGGTATTTACATTATATTGTCTAATAACTCACCATAGTCTACTCTTGGGTGCTTGATACAGGATGTGGTATTCACATATATTCTGATTTGTAGGGCCTAAGAAAAAGTGAGCATGTGGAGCACGGGAAGATAAACCTGATCATGGGGAATAGGAAGGCTTCACCTGTTTCCAAGATTGGAGTTTATACTTTGTTGCTAAATAGTGGGTTAAAATTAGATTTGAATAAATGTGTGTACTCGTCAGAAATGGCGAGAAATATTATTTCCTTTCATGCTTTGTACAAACAAGGGTTTACCTTTTCTTTTGATAATGAATGTGGTGGAATAAATGTTTTCTTTAATAATGTTCTTTATTTTAAAGCATTACCTTGTGATGGTGTGTATGAAGCTGTGTCGGCTGTAGATAATTTAGGAAATAATGTGTTGTGTATTGATTCTTCTACTAGCTTAAAGCATCTTTGTGGCATTGTCGTCTTGGACATGTAAGCAAGAAACGCATAGGCCAGCTCCAAAAGGATGGAGTCTTGGAGTCGTTCGACCTTAAGTCGGATGATAGTTGTGAATCTTGTCTACTTGGAAAAATGACAAAATCACCCTTCACTGGTACTTGTGCAAGGGGTGAGGGTTTGTTGGACCTTATACATACAGATGTATGTGGACCATTCAAAACCGCCACAAGGGATGCGAATCGCTATTATGTGACTTTTATTGATGATTTTAGTAGATATGGTTATGTCTACTTAATCAAACATAAGTCAGAGACTTCTGAAAGGTTTAAAGAGTTTAAACAGGAAGTAGAAAATCAATTGGGCAGGAACATTAAGATGCTTCGATCCGATCGAGGTGGTGAGTATCTTAGCACTGAGTTACTCGACTATCATAAGGAGTGTGAGATTGTCTCACAATTGACACCTCCCAGGACACCACAGCTGAATGGTGTGGCTGAGAGGCGTAATCGAACTTTGTTGGACATGGTTCGCTCTATGATGAGTCGAGCTTCGCTACAAATCTCTTTTTGGGGGTATGGCTTAGAGACTGCCGCCCATATCCTTAATCTAGTCCCTACAAAGAAGATTGCCAAAATACCTAATGAGATGTGGACTGGGAAAGTTCCCAATTTGGACCACATCAAGATTTGGGGTTGCGAGGATTTCGTGAGGCACGAGACTCACGATAAGCTCGAACCCCGAAGTGAAAGGTGTATTTTCATCGGCTACCCACATAAATCCTTTGGTTACCTCTTCTACAGACCCAGTGAGAATGTGGTCTTTGTGGCAAGGAGAGGGGTCTTTCGAGAGAGAGAATTAATAAGCCAAGGAGACAGTGGGAGGCAAATTGACCTTGAAGAAATTCAAGAGTCAATTGGTGAAGGAACCTCAGACACTAGCAATCAACCTGAGGCGGAAACTCATGTTGATCCGCCTGACGGGTCTGTACCTCCGAGGCGTTCCACAAGGGTTAGGAACACACCTGAGTTTTATTATGGATTTCATATTACTACGGAAGGTGATACATTTATCAGTGATAGTACACTGGTAAATCTGTATGAACCTAACAGTGTAAAGGAAGCCATGGCAGGCCCGGAGTCTGCTAAATGGAAGGAGGCTATGGACAGCAAGATACAGTCCATGTATGACAATCAAGTTTGGAACTTGGTTGACAATGTACCAGGTCGTAAGACAGTCGAGTGCAAATGGATCTTCAAGAAGAAGACCGACATGGATGGGAAGGTGCACACTTATAAAGCGCGACTGGTCGCGAAGGGTTTTACTCAGACTCAGGGTATTGATTATGATGACATTTTTTCACCAGTAGCGAAGATTAAGTCTATTAGGGTTATGCTAGCCATTGATGCATTTCATGATTATGAAATATGGCAAATGGATTTCAAAACCGCTTTCCTTAACGGAAAGTTGGTTGAGGATGTTTACATGAATCAGCCAGAGGGTTTTGTCAGTGTAGAGTACCCTAATAGAGTGTGCAAGCTTAAGAAGTCCATGAATGGATTGAAACAAACATATCAAAGCTGGAATCTTTGTTTCGATGAGAAGGTCAAAGAGTTTGGGTTCTCGAGAAGTGAAGATGAGTCTTGCGTGTATGTCAGAGCTAGTGGGAGGATAGTTAGCTTTTTGGTATTGTATGTAGATGACATACAAGTCATAGGAAATGACATCCCAACCTTGCAGGAGGTTAAATCCTGGCTTGGGAAGTGCTTTGCTATGAAGGACCTTGGGGAAGCTGCCTATATCCTAGGGATAAGGATATTAAGAGAAAGGACTAAAATACTAATTGGACTTAGTCAGAGTACCTATTTGGATAAGGTGTTGAAAAGGTTCAACATGTAGAATTCCAAGAAAGGAGAATTACCGATCCAAAGGTTTCTAGGGTTGCATGAACACCTTAGGAGTGTTAGAATGCTCTAAAAATCGCCCACTTGATTCCTAAGAAGAAACCCTAGCCTATTTCATACTCTTTCTCTGTCATTCTTTTTTTGTGGTGTTTGTGACTCCATTAGAGGTGCAACGCTTGGGGCACTAGGCATTCGAAGATCAAGGAATTGAAGTGAGGATTTCTTGTTACATCTAGCTAACAAGAAAGGTATGATCAAAACCCTAATATGATTAGATTTCAATTTTATATCTTAGAATTAGGGTTCTTGCTTTGGAAAATTAATTTGTATGTATAACTTGAGAAAAACCTAGATCCAAAGCAAATAGGGTTGCATGTGCACGTAGGAATGTTGTAATGCTCAAAACCCATCACTTGTCGGACGCTAGTTTCCGAGTGTTTCAGATGTGTACAGGAAGGTCACTATAGTTGGGACTGTAGTCAGAGGGAGTCGAGAGTATGCTTCTTTTATAGCCAACCAGACCATGTTAAAACTGATTGTCCTCTGAGAGAGGATGTAATGGTTTTGGATCCAACGTGTTTATCTTAGCTGTTACTGGATGGACGGTTTGGGACAACTGGATTCCCAAGAGCCGCAGTTTAAGTTATCGGTTCTTCAATTTGGTCGGATATTCCATTGTTGATGTCACCAGTATCTTTTATGTTTATATTTTTTTTTTAGTTGTAATCTTGGATGACCAGCTGCATGGTAGAATTTTAATCAACTTTGGTTGTGTTTTGATTAAATTATTCATGATTGGATTACTTGCTAATTGTGAGGTTGTAGATGTGTGTTGGAACTCTTGGATTTTGTTTGAAGAATTCAGATTCTCTTTTGTTTCTAGATGTCAGGTGTGGTTGTTAGGAACCAAGTGGAAAAGTTTTGGGATGGCTCAAAATTTTTATTGCTTTTGGAGTCATCAGAGTCCATCCAATTCCAAGTGGGGGAGATTCGTTTTGTCAGATGGGAGGATTTTAGAGTCAAGATCATCTCGAAGTTTCATATTCAAGATAATTGATAGTGGGTTCGAGTCGTCAATAGGAATGAAGATTATGCAGGGAATATTAATCATCAGCCAGTTGTGACCAGGGAAGCATATTTTACTGATTCACGGTTTCTTTGGAAGACTTGAAGAATTGGTTGCGGCACAGGATAGGGTTAGTGCTTAGGTTCATGTCGAGGGTTGTGTGAGGGCCTCTCCACCTATTATTGTATGATGAAGGCTTTAGGGCTCGATCACGACGCAAACACCTGAGGGGGTCTAGTAAACTAGGGTTCCGTCTTATGTCAGTTTTTTTATCCTTGCAGTTTTCTTTGAAAGACCATGAGGGAGCCCATAGAAATCGCAAGAGTGTTGTAAGACTACGATTTGGACCTTCACATCCACTTGGCTGAAATATGTCGGAAGTGATTATAAGACTATGGTGGTATCATAGCATTCACATATGAAAAACTATGGCCGAATCATGGCAAGAAAGACTGCAGTTAGGGTGTAGTAACATAAGTGATTGTAAGACTATGGTTGGATCATAGCATTCACATATAGAGACCATGGTTGGATCATGACAGGAAATACTGCAGCTGGGATGTATCAATGAAAGTGATTGTAAGAATGTGGGAGGACCATATCATTCACATGGATTAAGGAAGACCTGTCATTATTTGTTTTTTTTGTTGTTTATTTGTTAGTCGTCCCATGTTTAGACGTAAGGGTTGTTAGAGCCATGTTGATGTGTAGACTAGCTTAGTTTTTATCTATTGGGATTTGGTCTGGAGTTCACTTGTGTCTCTGTGTGTGAGGTTGTCGGCTACGGTGGTTGGTCGTAGATGTCATCCTATAGTTATTAGTAAGGCAACGCAAGGCCAAGAGGATCTTGGATGAAGCATGTTTGTGAGCTTCTAGTCAGTATGGTTGACATATGGAGTAGTTTTGTCTACTTGGAAGGCAGGTATGATATTGGACTCTTTGGATTATGGATAAAAAGTAACTCATCTAGATGTCGGTTATTTGTGTGAGTATTGGTGTTTCTTTAATCACTGGGTCGCGTGTTCTCACTAAGGATTGGATCGACTTTTGGGTTTGAAGGAAGTATTTGTTTGAAGTATTGCTCCAGTGTTGCAGCAGATGTGATTTTGACCTCTAGGAATTTTCGCTCGGGTTTGTCTTATACACCTAGTTTTGGAAATCCTTGTCAGTGTAGTTGCACGTTATAACATTCGAAGTGGCGTTGGCTCACATAGATAAAATTGGATTCAAAAAATCCACAAGGGGTTTGGAGGGTGTCTTAAGAGTAAATAGAAAGGACAGATTTCAAGGATGAAATCTAATTTAAGTAGGCAAGAGTTGTAACACCCGTTTTCCAAAATAAATCAGTTGAAGACTTCATCGGGTAAAAGATATGGTTTTAAGGAAAACCATATGCCACAGAACGGTAAATGGGTGACTATGATGTGGCATGGCATGTATTGGTCGCGTGTCTAGATGAACACCATGACATGGAAAGAGGGATGCCATGACATGGTAGTGGTTGCATCCCAATCCCACGATTTTAGGGTTTCTCCTATATTTAAGCACCTTAATTGTTGGATTAGGTCTTCTTCGTCAACCTCGATCTCTTCATTTCGAAACCCTAACCTCCTTTCCATGATTATAAGCTTAGTGGATTGATTTTGAATTTATTTTCTTGAACATGTGAAGGAAGGAACTACTTCTTGGTGCAAGGAGGCAAAATGCATATCTGGATCCATCATCTTCTTCAAGTTTATGAGTTTTTGGAGGTATAAATCTTGTACCTTGACCTTATTCCTTTTAGATTCATGTTTATGCCCCTTGTTGGTTAGTTTTGGTCCCATTGCTGGATGCTTTTTGAGTTTGAGGAACTACAGAGCTTGATATCACATTCTTATGGTCTTGGACATTTGTTAAGTTAGAAAAATGTTTTGTTTTGAATGTTCTTCTGTCCATGAGCAAGTTTTGGACATAATAATGAATTAATGGACTTAGGGTTATAGATTTCGTGTTAAGGTGAGGTCCTAATAGATAAAGTTGGAAACTTTTTCCATTAAGTCATTGATAAAGACTAGATCTAAAGTTTGGGCTTTGATCTGTAAGGATTAAGCTATTAATGAAGAAGTAGGAGATCTATCAGCAGCCACGATGTGGCCAAGGAGAGCCCACAAAGTCATGGACATTAAAATCACAATAGTGTTGTTCTGACATGACCACGACATGGCCGAAGAGGGTTTATGATGTGGTGATGTCCTGCATGTCGACTGTTTTATCCTAACATGCCCATGACGTCGCCAAGAGGTCACCATATCGTGGTGGCTGTTGACATGGTTGACCGTTGACTTTTGACCAATTTAACTTTGGGTCAAACATGTAGGATTTTGGTTGTTGGTTGAGGATTCATCTCTTTTGGTGTTATTCAGTCCGTGGGATTGATCACTCCATGTTAGGATAGAGGTACTGTTGGAGTACAAGTATGGTAGTTGACTACGATAAATATTTGCTATGCATGTGTAGTTTAGAACACATTGTGTCTTGGTATGCTAGACTGGTAGGGTCTTGCATGTTAATTGTACGATATTGTTAGGAGTTATGTTTTGTTAGTGTAACTAGGGAAGGCCAATTATCATGATTATGTATGATTGACCAACGAAGGAATTAACTGAGAAGTGGTCAATGGTAGTGTAACAACCCAAAAATCATAGAAAATTAAAAATTTTAAAAACAACCATTATCCATTTTTGTTTACAAGAAAAACCATTGTATCAAAAGTAAAATCATATCAGAGTGTCCCAAAACTCAATATCATGAAAATAGGAAGATGTGCACGATCAGGCCTTTGCTTTCCCACGATCCTCTAAAGTACCTGAAACAATAAGCTGACACTGTAATTCAAATCTTAGTGAGTTCCTCCAAGTTACCACTACACAACATAACAAACAAAAACATGCAAATATGAGACTTAAACCTGAGTGGACCGCCTCGCATGGCCTACAACCTATCTAGACCGCTCTATGGGCCTTCGACCTGACTGGACCGCCTCACAGGGCCTATAGCCTATCCAGACCCCACCCCCCCAAGGGTATCTCGGCCTATAGCACGAAGCAGGACCGCCACAACCCAACCACAATATGTCGACATATGTAACAGATAAACAAAAACACAAAACCATCAATTATAGATAATCATACAGTTCTACTAATCAGTCATATACTAGCATATACCATCCTATAAACCATAATACATAACCTAGTAGGCCGACATTGGTGCCTTCGACCCACAAGTACAGTGAGGAAACTCACCTCGCAGTCTGAACAAATAATTGAATAGGTCTCTGCTCTGATTCTTAGCTCTACCCATCAACTATTCATCAAATAATGACCAGTCTTAATTAGCAGTCAAAATACCCAAAATACCCTTAGGTCAAAGTTGGTCAAAATAGGTCAAAGTCAAAAAGTCAAACTTGGTCAACACAGCTGACTACACCCAACGTACTCAAGTTGCAGGCTTGGTGTACACGATCTTGACCAGAAAACGTGAGGGTTGACCTCGAATGCTAAACGTTCCTAGGCTACGCCAGCGTTCGCAACAGGGTTCTTTTCCTTCTTATTAAGAGTTTAATCCTTAAGCTCATTTGCCCATATTCTAGATCTAGCCTTAAAAAAACGTCCTTAGCCATAAAGTTTCCAACTTTATGGTCTTGCATGGCCATTATGCGTGCCAACCACAAAAACCCTAACTACTTAACCCATTAAGACCTTGTAACTCATGCATGGAAGGAATCTAACAACCAATATTACATTTTTATGCTTCTAGATGCTCCAAAACGTCTGAAAGTGAGAGAACCCCTCTCGAAAATTACATCATATTACTCCAAAACATGCTACATGCATATTCATAAACAATATTTTGCATTGATAGTTTAATTACAAAAGACTGGATACAAACCGACCAAGTTTTAGTATATTACATAACTACTCAGGAAATTATAATTTTACATATACACGATTACTAAATACAAAAGTAATATTATTAACTATTCTAAATCTTCCAACAATATGTGTCTATACTGGATCCATATTACCTGCAATAGTTAAACACTGAGAGGGATAAGCGGTGATTCTTAGTGAGTTCAATAACAGTTACAATATAACGTTATGCCATATATATATATATATATATATATATATATATATATATATATATATATATATATATATATATATATATATATATCAACATGACAGAAATAAAGGGGGACAAAGAACAACAAAGGCAGATGAATATCATATGACATGCTTTCCATATCAACAAATAATCTGATTCAAAGATTTACAATCAATGAGACATAATAATTTCAACTTGATATACATCAATAAGACTTCTGCCTATGTGGGCATGGAAAAACAAAAGATTTCTAAATAAACATTTTGCTAGCACTTTACAGACTTTTCAGCCTTACCTAGCCTTCTGCCAATGCCAAAGGAATGTTTACTCATTCACTTCATGGTCAATGGCTACATACCAGTACCCAAGTGATGCTTAATCATTCACTTCGTGGTCAAAGGTATAGCTCTGTTACCAAAATAATTCGGGACATGCTCTACATAGCCAAAGGCTCAAAACCAAAATAACACAGGAAAGCACATTGAACATATAACACATAACATACAATTGTCCCTATATTGAAATCACCATGAAATAACCGGAGGTTAAAATAGTAATTTGGGCAGCACTTCGTTTCTATAATTAATTTTCTTCGATGAAAACTGGGAGCTTTATTGAAAACCGGGCCTTGCGAGGGTTGAGCTTCAAACCAAAAAGATAAATTTCTCGGGGTCTTCGGACACTTCGAGACGTTCTTCGGGTGTTAGGTATGATCCCGGGGCTTTGGGGGATGTTGGAATATTTTAAAAATGGGTTTAGGGGTGAAAAGTGTGAAATTTCCAACCAAAAACGGCAGGGTTCGCACCTCCCTTATATATGGTGCGAGGGCTCGGTTCCGAGGGGGAGGAGGGGACACGCATCGGACATGTGAGGGTAGCACGCATCGGATCTCAGACTTGCCACCGCGATGACACGCGTCGGATTTGGACTGGGTCACGCTTCAGATGCGAGGAGCTGGTGACACGCGTCGGACATGGGGCAGACATGCGAAGTGGGGCGACGTGGCCAATTCTGAGCCAAGCATGCGGAATTTCTCGGATTTTGTGCCCATATCTTCACAAATTAATAACTTTCGCATAATAGCTCCGTTTTTGATGTTCTTTATATGCACGCGTAGGCGAGATCATACTCTACAATTTTCGTTTAGACTACGTTGGCTAATTTTGATTTTATTTTTAATATTATTATTTTTAACAGACCAGGACAGGAAAATCCGTTAAAAATTCATAAATTCTTCATCTAACGTCCGTTTTCATCTGTCTTTTTACCGTTGTACTACTATTGACGAGACCTTCGATTCTTGTTTAGGTTGTGTCGGCTAAAAATCTCTCGATCTTTATTTTGAGTTTTTAGCTATATACTGCTATACTGAAACTTAGAAAAATCATAACTTCCTCATACGAAGTCAGATTTGGACGTTCTTTTTATGAAAATTCTTGGTTTAACGAATACTACAAATTTCATTTAGATCACTAAAGTTAAAAAGTAGTTTATCGAAAACTCACTTTTTACGCTAAATAGTGTTTTGCCGGTTTTGTCGCGGATCTTCGATTGGTCATAACTTCTTCGTTATAACTCGGATTTCGATGAGGTTTTCGCCTAAATGTTTCTAACGAGATAATATACAAATTTCAATAACATTATTTTTATTTATTTTCAACTTTATATTTTCGTTAATTTCGATAATTGACTTTTGATTGGAATCTCATAAGACTTCCAATACTTTCCAAATTATTCTAAACATAGTTTTACTTCAATTCTTTATAAAACTATATTGTTAGAACTCAACACTCAAAATCATATATTAAAGAATATTCATTTTTAAACAAAACATGATAACTAAACGTGTATGTTACAAATACCTCCTCTTTTTGAGGATTTAGTCCCCGAAATCACAACGATTAAAACAAATGGGGATATTTCGTTCTTATCTCGTTCTTATTTTCCCAAGTATAATTTGGGCCTCTATGGTGTTTCCACTTGACAAGCACCAATTCTACTTCTTTTCTACGTAGATTAGTCGTTCTTTCGTTTACGATCTCTTCAGGCTCTTCTACATTTGTTAACTTATTATCCAGTTTCACCTCAGATAACGGGACCGTTTCATCATATATGCTTAAACATTTATGCAGATAACTCACGTGAAACACATCATGAATACCTGCCAAATCTTCAGGCAATTCCAAGTGGTATGCTTGTTTACCAATTCTCTGGATGATTTTGAAAGGACCAACAAATCTAGGACTTAGTTTTCCTTTCTTCCCAAATCACATAATTCCTTTCCATGGGGATACCTTCAGCATTACGAAATCACCCAACTGGAATTTTATGGGTCGCCTTCTCTCTTCTGCATAGGACTTCTGTCGATCCTTGGTCGCTTTCATTCTTTCTCGTACAATTTGAATCCTGTCAGTGGTGTCTTGAATCATTTCAGGGCCACTGAGGACTTTCTGTCCTACATCATGCCAACATAATGGAGTATGACATTTACGTTCATATAGTGCTTCATATACCTTCAATATATTTTCTATTGTTTGGATTGTTCTCTTCTTCTGACCATCTGTCTGGGGATGATAAGTTGTGCCAAGAGTAACACGACATCCCAATTCACATTGCATACTTGTCCGAGAAAGAGAAGTGAAGCTACTATCACGATCGGAAGTAATCTTTAGCGGCACACCATGTCTCGTAACAGTTTCATCCAAGTATACTTGTGCACATTTCTCTATTGGATCTATCTGGGGTAGTCTAGGAAAATCATCGGGGAAAGCCTCAGGATATTCGGGAATATCATTTACAGTTTTCTACTCCTCTTTTGAGATATCAACTATATAGGCTAGATAAGTAGAATACCTCTTCGATATAAGTTTACAAGTTTTTTTTAGGAAAGAAATTATTTTTAAGATTTTAAGTCTTAGTTCACTGTAGACATAAATAGGATTCTCTCATTCAATAGGAATGCATGCTATCGTTTTGTAACACAAGAGTTCTACGTAGTTCTTTAATAATCAATCCATGTCGAGAATAATATCAAAATTGCGCAAGGAGATAGAAATTAGGTTAGTAGGAAAACTATAACCTTCAATTTCTATCACCGAATCTCTATAGACTTTATCAGCAAGTAATGATACACTTCCCGCGGTATCTACATGAAATGATTAGGCGAATGTATAACAAGCAATTTGAAAAGAATACGCAATTTCATGAGACACAGAAGAATCTGAGGCATCAGAATCAAATAAGATGTGAGCAGGTCTAGAGTTGATGAGAAATGAACCAGTCATAACATTCGGGTCCTTGCGTGCCTTTAACTAAACGATTGTCAAACTCTTCAAACTTCTTAATTGATGACAATGTTCAAACCTGCACTCGCTCTTCATTTTATATTGGGCTTTCGGTCCTAATCTCTGAGTTAAAACTCAACTCTCATTGCAGACTCTTGCACCTTCTTAAATTCGATTTATAGACTCAATCCAAGATAAGGTCTTCACTTTTGTTACAACAACAACTCGAATGGTCATATTCTAATGACCTTTGATTTCATAACGCAACAGACAGACAACGAACTATACTCTTATTTCTATTAGTCAAACACTATCATAGAAGAAACTTTCTTTCATGTTCTAATATGATATAATATCTTCATAACTAGTTGCATTTCTAGCTAATAGTTGCTTAATCCTTTAATGAAGGTTGTTATACTTTTATTGATTACCTCGACCATCTCCTTCTTCAATCTTCTGACTGAAGTTTCGTCGCTACACAAAACATGGTTCTATGAACCAATAAACTCACTTCGTAGATTTATATTAATCAGACTCGATTCTTTATGACCACTAAGGTCTGAACAAAAATCATCTTCTTAGTCATCACCGAAACGAAGGTAATGACATACTCGAACAAAAACGGAATCGATTTCTAGCTTCTTGGTAACCTTGTGACTTTCCATGATCCAAGTGTGAGTCCTGTGCTTCCAGTAGTATAGGCCTCTACTACTATTCACACCTACTTATACTCGTCCCAAGTATTGTCTCGTAGTTCCCAAGTCACCATACAAAAATTTTCACAAGGCAACTTATCACACATGAGTGTGTTCAAACAAGTACATACAACAATTTCTGCTAGACTCAACTAGGGATTTGACGTTTCTACCAAACATATCTTGGATTTCCTAAATTCACCTTCTAAAATTCTTTTTATGCATAAGCCCGATCTAGCATATCCTAATATTTTTCTTAGGTCGATAGGAATTTCACTTCCAACTTCTTTATATAAATTCTTTCTCGGGTAGTGTCTACACACTATACCAGAATTTACCCTAGTAGTGTGGAGATAAACGGTATCCAACTATTTATATCATCTTCTAACTCATGCAAGTCACCATGCATATTTATTCATTTCATTATCCTTTCATGACATTGTCATTCCTTTATATGGGAAAATTTTCTTCTCATGGGTGTATCTTTTAAGTCTACTTCATAGGAATCTATTCTAGGAAGTCTGCATTTTAACTATATCTCAACATGTTCTACTAGCTTCGACTTGGTTCTCTGTCATTCCTTACAGTAACATTTCTTCTCATACAACACTATGATTGTATATATCTTCTTTAACTATATACTCTACCTTACTATGACTAGTAAGTTATTCAGCGTAACTAAATGACTCATTTCACCATCCTAATCAAGTATGTTAAAGTCGGCTTAACACTCGGTATTATTGAATACTAAGTCTGAGCATCTTGTATAGGGTTACATATCAACTCTTACTATACTACTAGAACTGCATACTACATCACAATGTTAGGCAAGGTCTTGGCCTATTGAGTCTGAAAACTTTGTTAGCCTTTCCTTTGATCTTCATTGAATTCTTCTAAATCTTGCACACCATCAATTTCGATATTTTCGAAGTATTTATCACCATCTTCAGCTCTTCTAACTCTGTAAGCAATCACTGCTTCAATCTGGTCAGCGGTGGAACCACTTCATGGATTACACCAATACATTCATCTCGTCCGAATGTAATTTGAACACACAATATTCCTCCAAAGGTGTTATTATTTCATCAAACATAGTGTGAATGTACAACACCACTCTATAGGTATTAATACACTATTTACAGTATTACTTGATAGATTTTATTTTACGATATCCTTTGACGGTTTATCGATGTCAACTATCGTCAGTCTCCTTATCACCTTGAAAAGTTTCATGCAGATGGAATAGAAGAAACAGAAACAGTTCTATCGAGATGTGGATGCTTCGGAAGAGAAAGAGTGACACTACGTATCTCCAAGCCGTGTTCGTGCTTTCGGGTATTTTATTTATCTATTAGCTCATATTAGCATATAAGGCATCTCCCTTAAAGTATGCTAGTGCACACTATAACAAGAGAGGTATTCAACCTAAAGTATACTAGGCACACATCGTACCATCATTACATAGCAATTCAAGTTTAAGCCTAGAAATCCTTACAATTCCTAGTTTGCTTAAACTAATGCTCTAAAAATTTTGAAGTAGCTTATCATTACCCAATACTCCACTTAATTCTTTCCTACGGTTTGTATCCATATACTCCTAATGAATCCGTTCATATATTGAACTTCCGACTGTTTAAGTTTAAATACCAATCTGTGGTATTTAGTTCACTTAAACTATTGCTCTGATACCATGATTGAGAGAACCCCTCTCTAAAATTACATCATATTACTCCAAAACATGCTACATCCATATTCATAAACAATATTTTACATTGATAGTTTAATTACAAAAGACTGGATACAAACCGACTAAGTTTTAGTATATTACATAACTACCCAGGAAATTATAATTTTATACATACATGATTACTAAATACAAAAGTAATAATATTAACTATTATAAATCTTCCAACAGTATGTGTCTATACTGGATCCTTATTAGCTGCAATACTTAAACACTGAGAGGGATAAGCGGTGATGCTTAGTGAGTTCAATAATAGTTACAATATAACGTTATGCCATATATATATATATATATATATATATATATATATATATATATATATATATATATCAACATGGTAGAAACAAAGGGGGACAAAGAACAACAAAGGCAGATGAGTATCATATGACACTCTTTTCATATCAACAAATATTCTGATTCAAAGATTTACAATCAATGAGACATAACAACTTCAACTTGATGTACATCAATAAGACTTCTGCCTATGTGGCATGGAAAAATAAACGATTTCTGAATAAACATTTTGCTAGCACTTTACAGGCTTTTCAGTCCTACCTAGCCTTCTGCTAATGCCAAAAGAATGCTTACTCATTCACTTCATGGTCAATGGCTACATACCAGTACCCAAGTGATGCTTAATCATTCACTTCGTGGTCAAAGGCATAACATCCCAAAATTTCCTAAGGTATCATATTTGAGAAATTCATATTCCTTAGCAGGGCAACTCGACGATTTGGTTCCTCAACTCGTCGAGTAGAGTTGAGCTGGCACTGTGGGTTTAATGAGCTGACTCGACGAGTCTGAGTGCCGACTCGCCGAGTTGGCACTGAGTGATGAAACCGTAATTCCCCGGGTTTGGGACCTATTTAAGGACATTTATGGCCTCATTTGCGCCTCACCAGCTGCCTTACATCCTAGATAGAAACCCTAATCGTGCATTGGAGCTAATGAGTGAGAGAGAAGCTAATCTTGTGGTTATTAGTACACGTTTTGAAGGCGAAGTGAAGAGCATGAAGCATGGTTCAAGAGGGGACTTTGGATCCAGAGGTTCATCAGGGTTTTGCTTCAGAAGGAGGTAAAAAGATGCTAACTTGATCATGTCTTTATGAGATCTTGGGTTAGGGAGTTTTCTAGGGTTTTCTACCATCCTTTTGTGTCATGGAGTTCTTGAGCATGATTTGAGGTTGAAACCTCAGATCTGGAATGTAGGAGGTCTTCTGAGCCCAAAGACCCGAGCTTTATTGAGTTGGAAGTAAGATCTTGTGTATCTAACCCTTGTGAGAGCATGTTTTGGTATGTTGGAGAAAAAATTACCATGCATTAACGTAAAGATCGAAGCTTTATGTGACAACTGATTCTTGAGATGTTAGATCTAGTATTTGGAGTGGTTGATCTGCTTAGAATCGTCACAATGAGGATTGAGTTTGAATGGACTCGCCTAGTCGATGAGCCGACTCGACGAGTCGGTGAGGGTTTGTCCCGATGAACTTGAACATGCGATAACTCGGCGAGTTGGAATGTCAACTCGACGAGTTGAGCTGGCTGTCTTGAGACTTCGGAGGAAAGGAGGGTACTCGACGAGTTCCATATATGCACTCGGCGAGTTGGGGTCAACATGGGCTGTTGACTCGAGCTGTTTTCTGTTGACTTTAGGGTTTGGTCAGTTATAGGTATTGGAGACCATGGAGAGGTAAAATAGTCTTTTACCCATTCCAAGAGATGGAGAGAGAAAGAATAACCTTTTGGTTATTTAGAATTGTGAAAAGAGTATTAATTAGAGACATTTACCTTATGTGTTAGGCCGTGGCTAGTTCGAGATTCGAGTGCGAGGATGCTTACTTGCTGTCGAGGTGAGACTTCTCACTATACTTTACGTTGAGTGGTATTTATGTATGACCAGAGGGTCTTATGTGCTTACTTGAGTTATGTATTTTGTCTGTGTGATATATATGCTATGTTATGTGTTACAGAGACTGGACCGCAGGGACCAACGAGCTATGAGACCGGAAGATCCTCACTGAGACCGGACCGGAGGGTCCAACGAGTCGTGCGACCAGAGGTTCCTCACAGAGACCGGACCATAGGGTCCAACGAGCCGTAGGACTGGAGGTTCCCACTGAGACACACCGACCGGAGGGTCTTACAGAGTTATAGCATCGAGTGGCTAATATGTTGTATGTGGTATTTTGGGGGACTCACTAAGCTTCGTCCTTACCGTGTTATGTGTTATGTGTTTCAGGTTTTCTTAGGATCGCAGGAAGGCACCGACTTGATTGTACACACCAGTGATAGAGTTATGTTTTGAGGATCCTGGATTTGAATTAAATACTTTCACAGTTGCGGTTTGTAAATTAAATAAATGAGATTTCCATGGAATGTGTTATGAGAATTATGCGATTTTAAATGAAAATTTTATTTGAAAATTTACGCGTGACAAGTTGGTATCAGAGCCTTGGTTTGAGGGATTCGGATGCACCTTCGGGTATGTCTGGACTCAAACTGAGGATTTGAGAAAAAATTTCAAAAGAAACGATTTTTCTAAAACGAGCAAGAGTTTCCAAGAGAAAACGAGAAGAAGCAGTGTGTACAATCAGCCAGAGCCCGAACGGTGATTTCCCAAAATACCCTTATTTTGTGTTATGAGATACTTATGAGATACTATTTATGCATGTTAGAGGATAGGCTAGGTATTTCATATTTTAGGGCTAGAGTTGTGTGATTTGTGTGCCTTAGCCTAGGAGTTGTTGCTATCTGTTATGTGCCTTGAGTATGTGCTGGGTAAGAGTATCTAGCAGGAATATTTCAGAAACAGAGCTTTGATTAGAGGAGTAATCTTGGAGAGATACCTAGATGAGCCTTGGAGGAGCCTACTGATAGAGTAGTTAGATACCCGCATGGGGTAGAGTTGCTTGAGTTCGGTGACACCTTTTGAGTGTGAGATGAACAAATAGGGTTGTAACCTAGAGTAGTTTTTCGTGCTGGTGGAGATTATTCGATGCCCGAATGGTGCTTGCTTCGTGCTTTGTGGAACTCTCGATGATGGGAGTCAGCTACTAAGTGAATATGACGATATTCAGGAGGTAATTGGCTGGCATCATAAGGAGTTCTTCAACAGCTGATGGCAGAGAAGTGTGAGAACCTAGTAGGAGCCTAGGGAGTAACCATAGTCAGATGAGTACGCTGATAGAGTAGAGTATTTTGCTGGGATGCGAACACACGTGACATAATTGGTGATTGAGAAGGTTGAGCAACTACTTAGCAAATCTGGAACGATCCGTATGGAAAGTATGGGTAGATGTGACAGGTAGTATGGGCCCGTACTACTGAAAGCAGAGGACCCGTACTCGGAACAAGGAGAATTCCAGAGGTTCTAAGTAGAATATTGAGAAGAGATAACATGGTTCGGGTACCATGATTGATAGCAGATCGAGAGGTGGTAACATGGTTTGAGTACCATGATTCGTGGTGGTTAGTGCTTCTGGGTTACCACTTATCCCGTTGAGATGGATTAGACTGAGGTCAGATGTGATAGAGTGTGGGGCCAGAAGGCCATGTTGAACAAGTTGCAATGGAGCATACCTTGAGAGGGAAATAGGGTTAGTTCCGGGAGATTTTTGGTGAGATGCCAGTTGGAGTCGCAAGACTCAGGGATGAGTAGAGATGGTGCTTTATGGAGGATTACGGTCTGAGTTGAGCAATCGGTCGATAGTGGAGACGTCACTTTCGATGACCAGAGTCGTGCTACTTCCTTTTCCCGTGAGAAGCAGAAGAGTCGTTGAGTTTTCCGTTTTTGAGTTTGAAGGCAAACCCTGTGGGGTAGCATCGGTTGCGATCTTTCGCCAGAGTATCTAGGCAATATGTTTGCCGCAAGGTAATATTATAGTATGAGAGGGTCATCAGTGATGAGTGAGATGGTCCAGGACAAGGATATGCCCTATTTGAGGGCATGTGTTAGCAGCAGCGTCAGGTGGTCAAGAGGAGTATATTTGGGCGGTGACTCTCATTGTCTACGATGGATATCGAGTGTGGGAGTGAGGTTTCTACTCTCATGATAATTTTCATGATGGGAAGTTGGTTGAGGAGTCGAAGATGAGAAGTGTGAGAATTCGTTATTCTCAGACTGAGAGTCATGACTACTACGGGACACTTGAGATGTCTGATAGTGTGTCAGTATGAGATTTTGGATGACCATCAAAAGTTTTGGAGGATTTTATCTAAGATTCGGGATGTTTGGAGTTGCTTGGTCTCTATTGGAAAGATCATCGAGTGTATGTGATACTTTCCAAGAGTAAAGGTGATGTACTTGGTGGATCGGTCTGTGGAATGGATTGTTGGTGTACCAAAATGGTGATGGTTCGAACCCTAAGTGGGGGAGAACTGGGTATTTTATTGAGAGAATCAGGGATTTGTTTAAAGGCGGTTAGTGGATTGGAGATAGTGATATGCGGTTCGGGTACATGAAACCAGGGTTATTGGGGGTCGAGGCGAGGTGCGGAGCGAGATAATACATGTTGTAAGTGTTCAGGAAAGGATGAGTGCCTCCACGGAAGGTGGCCTTTGGTCGGAGATCTTGTGGTGGCAAGGAATTCCTTGGGGTTGTAATGGTAAATTCAAGGTGGGAGGCTCGTAAGGATAGTTTCGGTGGTTGAGAATTTCTGGTTCAATGCATGGGTTGTTATATGCACTTTGGGAAGGGTAGGAGATTATTGGGTAGCTAACTTCCGGGTCGGTATGTGTATTCTTGCATGGGTTTTGAGCAGTAGAGGAGGGAGTTTCAGACTATCGGCAACGTGCTCTGAGTCATTGATGATTCCTCCATGTTTCAATTGAGAGTTGAGATACTCCGAAGTTACGAGTTGTGTGAGAGGAGGATCAGTTGTGAGATTCTGAAAGGATGTGTGGTTATATTTGAGTATGACGACGTAAGTAGGAGATCAGTGGCTGAGGCAAGACATCGTGAGGTTCTGTGATGGTGTACCGAGGTATCCGAGTATAATGCCCTAAATTTCGGATTATTTTGAGATTGGGTTATGAGATGGCAAGTGGTGCATCGCATATCTACGGTTCCAGTGGGAGCCTTCGGCTATTTGACATCAAGCGAGATTATTTAAGAATCTGGATGGTAGCGAGGAAAGTGTTTTGTTATGACGGTTGTCGTCAGGAATAGTGGTGCCCAATTTGGGTAAGTGTGTACACCTATATATGTGGCCCCACAGAGCATGAGTTAGCGAACGCGGTGTGGTGTCGATGTGAGGATCAGATTGAGAGGGTGTTGTGATGTTGCGGGGAGCCGTAGTATTCACCAGTCAGCGAGAGGGTGTTTGATACTGCGGGGAGCCTTAGTATTCACGAGTCAGCGAGAGGGTGTTGTGATTTTGCGGGGAGTCGTGGTATTCACCAGTCAGCGAGAGGGTGTTGTGATGCTGTAGGAATTCGTAGTATTCACCAGTCAGCGAGAGGGTGTTGTGATACTGCAGGGAGCCGTAGTATTCACCAGTCAGCGAGAGGGTGTTGTGATACTGCGGAGAGCCGTAGTATTCACCAGTCAGTGAGAGGGTATGGTGATACTGCGGGGAGCCGTAGTATTCACCAAGCAGCGTGCGGAAAGCATTATGAATCTACGTGGAGACGTAGTATTCACTAGTCAGGGCATGACTCAGGGGAGTTCCTAGGCTTGGGTAGCCTTATCATTTGGGTCTGTGGAAACCTGGTGGTCGGGCCAGGGACGAGGCTAGGATTTCCCTAAGGTTCGGGAGTAGTCGTATTCTGAGTTAAGGTGTGGTTATCGCAATCAGAGGGAATTGGAGAAGTGATGTTCGCATATGTTGCGAGTCATAGGTTACGAGTTGAGTGCTTCAATGGGACGAGTGGTTCCAAATCTGCGTAGGGCCATAATCTCGAGTTTGAGTTGGCTCTAGTGGTGTTCTGAGAAGGCGAAATGAGATTCCAGATTTAGTTGTGGGTTCCATCGTGAGCGGTATTGTGTGTCATCTGATGTCTTAGAACTGAGTGGGTCAGTTCGTTTGTATGGGAGGACCGCGATACGCATGGAACTAATGAGTAGTTGACGACAGAGGTCAAGGGTGAGACTATTTCAGTTGAAATTGTAGTATTCACTTGGGGGTAAAGCAAACTTCGTGACGTGTGTGTCACAATGGGCCGAGATAGTTATTGTGAGAAGGAAGTCAGTGAAACGTGTTGGGGTATGCAATAGGTAAACTTTGGAGGTTCACCTCTGGAGTCGGGGGTTGACCTGGTGCTCAGTGTTGAAAGGGATATTTGGGAAGGGTGTTGGGGCTTATGATTGTTAGATGTCAGAGGATACTTCTGAGTTAGCATGATCATTTTCATGTGTCCGAGGACAGGGTGTTGAGGGTTCATTGTTCAGATGGGTTTTGATTGCGGTACAGTGGAAGGCTCCCTGGTGTGATGTGATCCTTTCGTTCCTTGGTGTATATTTTGGAATGTTTAATATGTCTGGTATGAGTGATCGGTAGCCAATTTTTGGGCTTAGACTTGTTCCTATCAGTCGCAACGAGAGAATCAGAGTTGGTAGTGTGTTATCAGGGTCGGTTATTCGAAGTGTGATTAACACGACGATATATGGCAATGGCGGTCTGACAGGGAGACAGACCACTAGAGTTTTTAGGCTTGGAAAGTCAAGGCGGGAATCAGCGGCAAAGCGTCTTTTTTACGGATTGGGAGTTCATGTTTGGGTTCAGGTGTCTTTGGAGGGAAATTGTTGTATGATATGAGATTCTTTCGGTGGTGCTTCTCGGGTCATTGGGTTCGATCTATGAGTTGTTGTGGAGCGATTTCGAGGGTGAAATCTAATTCAAGTGGGGGAGAATTGTAACATCCCAAAATTTCCTAAGGTATCATATTTGAGAAATTCATATTCCTTAGCAGGGCAACTCGACGAGTTGGTTCCTCAACTCGTCGAGTAGAGTCAAGCTGGCATCGTGGGTTTAATGAGATGACTCGACGAGTCTGAGTGTCGACTCGCCGAGTTCGCACTGAGTGATGAAACCCTAAATCCCGGGTTTGGGACCTATTTAAGGACATTTATGGCCTCATTTGCGCCTCACCAGCTTCCTTACATCCTAGAGAGAAACCCTAATCGTCCATTGGAGCTAAAGAGTGAGAGAGGAGCTAATCTTGTGGTTATTAGTTCACTTTTTGAAGGCAAAGTGAAGAGCATCAAGCATGGTTCAAGAGGTGTAACACCAATCAAAATAGGTCAACAAAAATAACATGTGATTATGCCAATCATGTAATGTGATTTTGTTAAACTAGTGATGTGATAAACTTACTATGTAATTCATGTTAAAATATGAACATTCATACATAATTTATGATACAACTCAAAGTATACGTACATACGATTCCAAAAATATAGAGAACGTTTAAATCTGACTTCGCGTGAAGAAATTATGATAAACCAAACTCACGACGTGAACAAGGAGTTTTTCACGACGTGAGGAGTCATTTTGACACCTTTGGAAGCTAGAAGACGGATGGCAAGTCTACGAAGAGATAAGCTCGAAACTCACGACGTGAACAATGAGTTTCTCACGTCATGAGGGTCCAAAATCCTTACTATAAATAGCAGGTCCGACTTCAGCTATTCCTTACACCATTGCCCTTTCTCCTCTCTCCTTTGCTGAAGCTCTCTTGCATCCCGAGCCCCAACGACCTCGTACGCTATTAATGTGAGTTTCACGGCCCCACTTTCTAATATTTTCGGGGGGAAAACGCATGCTAAATATTGTATATACGTTATTATTATGTCTATATGATAGTATATTAGTATCAACGTAGATAGTTATAATAACCGGGATATAGTTATTTTGTATCTGAAAATATACAACTATTGTAAAGTTGTTAGCATGTTATTGTTATAGTAGTATACTAATGTAGATCTTGAGTTATACTTAGGATTGTATATATATTTTGTGTGCGATATAGTTCCAGAGTTATACTCGGAAGTTCTATATGTAATTGATAAGTACGTTGTTATTGTTGGTTTTGTTGGATATAGTGTCTAAGTCGATAACTATATTTGGTATGTACTTGACCCGACCCAACATGGTCCATTTGGGTTGCACTTCACCCGAACAATTTATGGATAATCGTTTGAGAATAGTATAAGTTATGATTTATTAATATATTATAAGTCCAAATATATTAATATAAAATCATATTATTTAATTAGTATTGATCTATAATTAATTTAGAATTAATTTAGAGATCAAAAGTATGACTAATTAAATATGGGCTCTTGTATTTATATAGTGTGGGCTAATGCTTATTTGGAATGGGCTAGGCTTGGATGGAAAGTCCATGGATACTCCATGGAGTTTTAACCCATGGATCTCATGGAAATGAAAAGACATGGGTATTAGGGTTTACATGGATGTAACCCTAATCCACCACACTATATAAAGGAGGCTTTGGTTCTTGAAATTGGACGAGTTGATGTGTGTAAACTAAGAGGGCCGATTTCAAGAAGTTTGTGACTATTCTCTCAAGTTTCCAAGTTTGTGGTGATTTGTGACTTCCATTTGAGGCATCCACATTATTGGTGCTAGGCTCTCAAACTCCAAGCAATCAACTACTACTACTAGGTAAGTAATTCTACTAGTTTTATTTGACTCAAGTACCCCATGCCATGCTAGTTAGGATAAGAACCTTGGAAAAATAATTATTTGCATGTATCTTAGTCAAACATAGATCCAAGCTTTCTAGGGTTGCATGTACACCATAGGAGTGTTAGAATGCTGAAAACCCATCAGTGGTATCAAAGCTTGGTTTGTTTATTTGATCCTTGATGCAAAAAAAAAAAAAAAAAAAAAAAAAAAAAAAACTTGAAAATCGAAGTTTTGTTCAAAAGCTCGTATCAAAATTTCAAGTTTTGTATATGTACTTACGATTCTTGAAATTTTTTATATGAACATTCATAAACATATGAGTTTAAGAAGATCATAGAAATTATGTGCTAATAATTGATTAGATTAATTCTTGATCTTTATGTGTTTTAATGGAGTCCATAACTAGTTCCTAAGTTATGGATAACCAAAAGTCACATTTATAAATAACCATTAAAAGAACACATAGGTTACAAAAAAATGAAGAGTCTTCATTTTTAATAACCATTAACTCATAAGTTATGAGAAATGAAAAGTTTTGAAAGTTTACAAAACTTGCCGTCAAGTTTTGGAACATGTAAAGTCATAGTAAAAACTTTCGTCTTACCGCTAGTACGCCTCATTCACGAAGCCGGTCTATAAGGGGGGTATAAGGTTGTTGCCTATAAAATGGCAACTTAATGGGTGTCCACTCTCACCCACCGCTTCCTTGATCGGTGGAGGGTCGTTAGCCGAACGGGTAGGACAAGGACTTATAAATTCTCATTAAAAGTATAATGATAATACTAAAGTAACTAAACTTTCTTGAATTCCCAATCTTAGTTATTTTAGGAAAATGTGAATAAGGTGCTAATCCATTAAATTACACTTTACACTTTGTTTCAGTCGTTAGTGGAGCGTGTGTGGTTAACCGGCACACTAACTTGAACTTAACAAGGTAGGTAAAGGGTGACTTAATGTTTATCATAGTATCGATGGAGCGTGTGTGGTTAACCGGCACATCGATTGAGGGGTATTACATTAAGGGTACCAAATAATTTGCATGGTTACTTCACACCTTGTTTTGTGATCCTCGGCATCCCAGTCACAAAACTTGAAGGGCACACTCGAGATTGAAACATGCCATTGAAGAAAGTTCAATGAATCTCAAAGAATCTAGGAGTTTCTAAACCAATTAAAACCTAATTAAATATTTCGTTTTTCATGGTGGAAATTGGTGAATCGTCATTCACCTACCTTCAAATATCTTATAGCTTAGATTACGGCATCCCTCTTCTAAGTTATAAAATATTGTGTTGGGTCCTAGCCTTAATATTACATTTGGGTGTTTTGTTAAGGACTATCTCTATATCTAATCTAATCTATTCCCTCTTCTTTTCAAATGTCTTCCAATAACAATGCTTCTGGCTCAAACCCTACTAGCTCCGTCTCTCTCATGAGTCTTTGTGGGAGAGTCATCTTTGATGGGTCCAACTTTACAGATTAGATCAGAAACATTAGGATGGTCACTCGGTATGAGAACAAAGAATATGTTCTCGACAAGGAGCTGAAGGTACCCGAGCCAACTGCTACTCCTGAAGAGCTTGCTGAATATGAGGTACATGAAAGAGATGCTACAAAAGTGGCATGCATCATGATGGCCACCATGACAACCGAGCTCCAAAAGTCCTATGAGGACTATTATCCTTTTGAGATACACCAGGACTTGATGGACCGCTACCATCAAAGTGCTCGTCAAGAGCGATATGAAATAATATCCTCCATGATAACAACCCGAATGAAGGATGGTGAACCCATCACGGGCCACATGCAGAAAATGCAAAGGTATGTGGACCGTTTACTGAAGCTGAATGTGAACTTCCCTGAGGAGTTAGCAATAGACATCATTTTGCACTCCTTGCCATCGTGTTATGATCAATTCCGCATGACATATCACATGAACAAGGTAGAAGTCACCCTCAGCAAACTTCAAGGACTCTTGAAGACCGCCGAAAGTGGTCTAAAGGGTAAGTCGGTTGTTACTACTCCTACTCCTACTCCAACTGCGGCCAATGTCTTGGCAATCGGGCATGGTAAAGGGAAGAAGAGAAAGAACCCTTATAAGGGTACCAAGGGTAAGACCCTTGATGGCTCCTCTTCAAGCAAAACCAAGAAAGGTTTTGTCACTCCTTTTGCTAACCCTAATGAGGCTGAATGCTTCTATTGCCATGAAAAGTCGCACTGGAAGCGAAACTGCCCAAAGTACCAGCAAGATTTGAAGGATGGGAAAGTAAAACCCAACCATGCATATATATACACTATATTGTCTAATAACTCACCTCATTCTAAGTCTTGGGTCCTTGATACGGGTTGTGGTATTCACATATGTTGTGATTTGCAGGGACTAAAAAGAAGTGAGAATGTGGAGCAGGGAAAGATAAACTTGATCATGGGAAACAAGAAAACTTCACCTGTCACCAAGATAGGAGTTTATTCCTTAGTGCTAAATAGTGGGTTTACATTAGATTTGAATAAATGTTATTATTCGCCAGAAATGGCAAGAAATGTTATTTCCTTTCATGCATTGTATAAACAAGGTTTTACCTTTTATTTTGATAATAATAATGGTAGTATTGATGCTTTCTTTAATAATGTTCTTTATTTTAAAGCATTACCTTGTGATGGCGTGTATGAAACTGTATCTGTTGTAGATAATCTAGGAAATAATGTATTGTGTATTAACTCTTCCACTAGCTTAGATAAAGCATCCTTATGGCATTGTTGTCTTGGACATGTAAGCAAGAAACACATAGGCCAACTCCAAAAGGATGGAGTCTTGGAGTCATTTGACCTAAAGTCAGATGATAGTTGTGAATCTTGTTTGCTTGGTAAAATGACAAAGTCACCTTTTACTGGCACTTGTGCTAGGGGTGAAGGTTTGTTGGACCTCATACACACGGATGTGTGTGGACCCTTCAGAACCACCACAAGAGATGCTAATCGGTTCTATGTGACTTTTACTGATGATTTTAGTAGATATGGATATGTCTACCTAATCAAGCATAAGTCAGAAACCTTTGAGAAATTCAAAGAGTTTAAGCAAAAAGCAGAGAATCAGTTGGGCAGGAACATTAAGATGCTTCGATCCGATCGTGGTGGTGAGTATCTTAGTACTGAGTTCCTTGACTATCTTAAGGAATGTGGGATTGTCTCACAATTGACACCTCCTAGGACACCATAGTTGAATGGTGTAGCTGAGAGGCGCAATCGGACCTTGTTGGACATGGTTCGTTCCATGATGAGTCGAGCTTCGCTACCAATCTCATTTTGGGGGTATGCCTTAGAGACTGCCGCCCATATCCTTAATCTAGTCCCTACAAAGAAGGTTGCCAAAACACCTCACGAGGTGTGGACTGGAAAAGTTCCCAATCTAGACCACATCAATATTTGGGGTTGCGAGGTTTTGGTGAGACGCGAGACTCACGATAAGCTCGAACCCCGAAGCGAAAGGTGTATTTTCCTCGGCTACCCACAGAAATCCTTTGGTTACATCTTCTACAGACCCAGTGATAATGTGGTCTTTATAGCAAGAAGAGGATTCTTTCGAGAGAGAGAATTCATGAGCCAAGGAGACAGTGGGAGGCAAATTGACCTTGAGGAAATTCAAGAGTCAAGTGGTGAAGGAACCTCAAACCCTAGCCCTCAACCTGAGCCGACTGAAGAATCTATACCTCTAAGGCGTTCCACCAGAGTTAGGAATGCACCTGAGCATTATTATGGTTTTCATATTAGTGCAGAAGGTGAGACACTTATCAGTGATAACACACTGGTAAATCTGGATGAGCCTAACAGCTACACGGAATCCATGGCAGGCCCTGAGGCTGCTAATTGGAAAGAGGCTATGGATAGCGAGATACAGTCCATGTATGACAATCAAGTTTGGAACTTGGTTGACAATGTACCTGATCGTAAGATAGTTGGGTGCAAATGGATCTTCAAGAAGAAGACCGACATGGATGGTAATGTACACACTTATAAGGCACGAATGGTTGCATAGGGTTATTCTCAAACTCTGGGAGTTGATTATGATGAGACCTTTTCACCAGTGGCCAAGATTAAGTCTATTAGGTTTCTGTTAGCCATTGTTGCATTTCATGATTATGAAATATGGCAAATGGATGTCAAAACTGCTTTCCTTAATGGAAAGTTGGCTGAAGATGTTTACATGGTTCAGCCATAGGGTTTTGTCAGTACAGAGTACCCCACTAGAGTGTGTAAGCTCGAGAAATCCATTTATGGATTAAAACAGGCACCTCGCAGATGGAATATTTGCTTTGATGAGAAAGTCAAAGAATTTGGCTTTTCAAGGAGTGAAGATGAATCTTGTGTCTATATCAAGGCTAGTGGGCGTATAGTCAGCTTTTTGGTACTGTATGTGGATGACATACTACTCATAGGAAATGACATCCCAACCCTGCAGGAAGTAAAGTCCTGGCTTGGGAAGTGTTTCGCTATGAAGGACCTTGGATAAGCTGCCTATATCCTAGGGATAAGGATTTTGAGAAACAGGAGTAAAAGTCTAATTGGACTTAGTCAAAGCACCTATGTGGACAAAGTGTTGAAAAGGTTCAACATGCATAACTCCAAGAAAGGAGAGTTACCCATCCAGAGTAACGCCAGATTGAGTAAGACACAAAGCCCTAGTACTGAGGCTGAGATAGCATAAATGAGTCGAATACCTTATGCTTCAGCTGTAGGATCGATCATGTATGCTATGACGTGTACTCGACCTGATGTAGCCTTTGCTTTGAGCATGGTTAGCAGGTATCAGGGGAACCTTGGCAAGGCATACTGGACTGCGGTAAAGAATATCCTCAAGTACCTACGGAGGACTAAGGACTGGGTCCTTACCCTCGGTGGCAGTGAGGACTTGAGAGTTGTAGGGTACAGTGATGCTAGCTTTCAGATTGACAGGGATAATTTCCGCTCTCAGTCGGGCTGGGTCTTTACTCTAAACGGAGGGGCAATTACTTGGAAAAGTTCCAAGCAGGAGACAGTGGCTGATTCCACTTGTGAATCAGAGTATATAGCAGCAAGAGAGGCAATAAAGGAGGCTATATGGCTAAAGAACTTCATCGGAGACCTTGGAGTTGTACCAGCTATAAAGGAGCCAATGGAGATTTTCTGTGACAGCAATAGTGCGGTTGCCTTAGCCAAGGAACCAAGAGATCATGGGAGATCCAGACACATTGACAGAAAATATCACTTCATTAGACATCGAATAGAAGAAGGAATCCTCGTGGCAAAGAGGGTATCATCGGATGAGAACCCAGCAGATCCCCTCACGAAGGGACTGACTCGAGCTAAGCATCTCCAGCATGCTCGGAGCATAGGGCTGAAGGATGATATTAGTTTTAGTAGTTAGATAATCTTGAAATTTGTAAAATGTAATTGACATTTGATGATAAATAAAAGCTGTTATTTATGAGTAAAGTGTTGCTATCTCTTGTCAATCGTTTACTATTATTTCTTTTTGCATGTTTTGACTTCCAGAATAATTATGTTATGGTTTATATCATATTATTCAAACTCTCCACAGTCGGTCATATGTTGGAAGTAGATATGAATCAAGACTGTCATGGGTTGGCTTGTAGAGGTCTAAGATGTTAGACAAAGCCGGGCTACAGCACTCATGAGTGCTCATAAGTTCTGAGTATTGGATTCAACCCACGCTCACTTGTATGACTTCATGGAATTTATCTCGAGTGATCGTGAGACGGTAATATCATATAAGTCTTCAAACCTAGAGATATGATTTGTTGCCTATGAGTTGGTTATGCATTGATTGCACGAAAACGCATTGGTAACTCGATGTTATAAACCGTGCTTTTGTGTGTAATTCAACAAGTAGTAGAGAAAACATATGAGTCGAAGTTTATCTATTCCTTATAGGATTAGAAGCGATATTTGGGCCCCTCGATGATTTTGTTTTGACCTATGTACCGGGCCCGGTCAGAACTAAATTGATGTGTTCAGTTAAGTTCTATGTCAAACAAATCGGAAATCAGGAAACAAATGCTGGACAATAAGCAAAACCATGTTCCATGTATTTGTCCGGCTGATATCTAGAACAGAGGATTATATGATCACTTATCTAAAATGGCGCTTCATAGTTCAATAGAGTTTAAAGAGCTACGATTGTTGATCGGTTCCTAAAGTCATACTTGCAACTATAGTTATTAGACTTATCCAAGTGGGAGACTGTTGGATATAGTGTCTAAGTCCATAACTATATTTGGTATGTACTGGACCCGACCCGGCATGGTCCATTTGGGTTGCACTTCACCCGAACAATTTATGGATAATCGTTTGAGAATAATATAAGTTATGATTTATTAATATATTATAAGTCCTAATATATTAATATAAAATCATATTATTTAATTAGTATTGATCTATAATTAATTTAGAATTAATTTAGAGATCAAAAGTATGACTAATTAAATATGGGCTCTTGTATTTATATAGTGTGGGCTAATGCTTATTTGGAATGGGCTAGGCTTGCATGGAAAGTCCATGGATACTCCATGGAGCTTTAACCCATGGATCTCATGGAAATGAAAAGACATGGGTATTAGGGTTTACATGGATGCAACCCTAATCCACCACACTATATAAAGGAGGCTTTGGTTCTTGAAATTGGATGAGTTGATGTGTGTAAACTAAGAGGGCCGATTTCAAGAAGTTTGTGACTATTCTCTCAAGTTTCCAAGTTTGTGGTGATTTGTGACTTCCATTTGAGGCATCCACATTATTGGTGCTAGGCTCTCAAACTCCAAGCAATCAACTACTACTACAAGGTAAGTAATTCTACTAGTTTTATTTGATTCAAGTACCCCATGCCATGCTAGTTAGGATAAGAACCTTGGAAAAATAATTATTTGCATGTATCTTAGTCAAACATAGATCCATGGTTTCTAGGATTGCATGTACACCATAGGAGTGTTAGAATGCTGAAAACCCATCAGGTTTTTTGTCAAGATAAAACCAGGTATGTTATATGTTGTTGTTATTGGTTTTATGTCGAGATAAAACTTGGTTTTACTTCAAGTTATAGCTGTTATACTGCCTAAATGTTATGAAGTTAGGAGACTGTTTAAAAGCATAGTCTAGTAACTTAGGGTTGTAGACATGAAAATGCTTTTGTTGTTAGGACTATAGAACGCCGTCAAAGTCTACATGAGCTACCTCATTCATCAACTAAGATTGGGGATCTTAGTGGAAGTCCTCTGACCTACAACCGTTAATCCCGTGTGAGCGAGGAAGTCGTGTATGAATAAGATACTGGTTGATGACCCTACTCGTGGTTGTTAATTACAACCCAAGACAAGCGAGTGACGATCCGTTCCTTTTATTTGTTATTGTTCCGGCATCGATGAAGCGCGCGTTATTGTTTCTCATGGTAAATCATGAGTGTATTGTTTCTCATGGTAAATCATGAGTGTGTTTTGTCAGAGGTTTTGTTGTCAAGCAGCGGTTACAGACTCATGGTAGCAACTTGTTAGAAACATTATACTTTGTCGTATACAAATATTAATGTTAAGTATAAGTTTCCCCCTACTTATACCTTAGGTACTACTTGTATATTAAGTAGATGATTATACCTAACATACATACTCGTATAGAATTGAAATAAGATTTATTCGTAGCAACTTTCGTTTGTATGGAAGTTCAAAACACTTATATTCATAGTATATCAGACTTATAGGTACACTACTTATTTGGTAAGTAAAATTTTATACCTAGGATATATATACTAAACGTTGGAGAGTCAAAATGATACTTTCAAAACTATACTTTTGAACTTGGAAAATGTATTATTTTATGCAGTCAAAACCAGTGAACTCACCAACTTTATGTTGACGTATTTTTAAATGCATGTGTTTTCAGGAAGTTGATAACTCTGATACGAGAAATGACGTTACACTGCCCGGTGTTTCCGCCGACGGTCGGGTGTGACAGATTGGTATCAGAGCTGTTAACTATAGTGAATTAGTACTTTCTTAGGAAAGCACAACTATAGTTTAGGGCATACTCTGTTAGGTTTAGGTATATCCCTTAGCCTACAATATAAAGTATTAGTAATTATACTACTAAAGGACTACTTACGGGAGCGGTGACAAGGATGGACATGTCGATTTGGGTTGTTGGATTTCAGAACGGCTATATGCTAAAATGATCATCCCCACCGACTGTCCTGACTGGCCGGTGCCTTATCAGCTAGACCTGAAGTAACAAACAATAATTAATAATACCCATGAATACAACAAACACAAAGATATAGAGTTATGTATGAACTCAGTCCCGCGAGGAGAACACATGTATAACCCAATAATATAGAAAACCTAAACCCTCGATAGCAATACAACACAATGTTTTAGGTCAAACTCCTTAGTCGAGTTTTATTGTACATGGGCCGAACCACAACTAAACGTAGACTGATCACCTATGTTTAGTTATGGTCAGACCGATGCACAACTAAACTTGGATACGGTGGTTGATAGACTAAAACATCTGAAGATTCTAGAAGATTCAAGATAGATCTTAGATCAGGATACCATCAACTCGGAGTATAAGAAGATGATGTTCCGAAAACAACATTTAGGAGTCGGTATGGTCATTAAGAGTTCTTAGTTATGCCTTTGGATTGACCAACATTCCAACAATGTTCAAGGACCTCATGAATAGTGTTTCCAAAACCGTATTTGGATAAATTCGTGATAGTGTTTATCGATGATATATTGATATATTCATGAGCCAACGAAGAACACGGTCAACACTTGCAAATAATCTTGGAACTACTAAGAAAAGAAAAGTTGTACGCCAAATTCTCCGAATGTGAATTTTGGATTAGAGAAGTACAATTTTTAGGACATGTAGTTAGCAACAAAGGGATTCATGTCCAACCCGCCATGATTGAAGCAATTAAGAATTGGGAAGCACCGAAGACGCCAACAGAAGTGCATCATATCTTATGGCTTGCTAGCTACTACCGTAGATTCATAGAGAATTTTTAGGACATGTAGTTAGCAACAAAGGGATTCATGTCCAAGCCGCTTACAACGCTAACACAGAAAGATATGAAGTTCAACACGAAAGAAAAATAAGAAGCTGCTTTCCAGAAACTAAAACAAATGTTGTGTAGTTCACCAATCTTATCCCTCCCAGATGGGACAGAAGATTTCGTCATATACTGCGACGCATCAAATCAAGGATTGGGATGTGTGTTGATGCAAAGAGGAAAAGTTATCGCCTATGCATCTCGACAACTTAAGGTACATGAGAATAATTACACAACCCATGACCTTGAATTGGGAGCTGTAGTTTTTGCACTAAGAAGTTGGAGACACACAATTGGCCAGAGAACATGTCACACCCCAAAACCGGAACGGCGGAAATGTTCTGGGGTGGAGGACGTCATGTACAGTATCACAACAATGCATAATAGTAAAGACAAGCAACCACATCCATTGCATTAATATAATAATTGAAATACAAGCGTGTTCTGTATAGTTTATAAGACACCAAAAGTATAATCCAAATAAAAGATGAGTCTTGTATGTGCTCCATCTTCTCAAAAGCTTCACCTGTACCTGTCTACTGATGACCTGAGAATACAAGTTATTTTGAAAGCGAGTATCAGCATAAAGCTGGTGAGTTCATAAGTATTTAGTGTCGTTGCTTGTATAAAATATTTGTAACAATGTAACGTATTAACTGATTTCAAATGTTTGTAAATAGTATGCTCCCTAGAAAACCCTATATTTCCTAGTAAAAAGTAGTCTTCTACCAAGACCCGATTGTTTGTATGTTTGTTCTTTGGTAACTGTAAGGGTTTTTCCCCAGTGAAAACTATTAGTATGAAGATATAGTTTTAGACTTCACCCTTGTAAGGTGATTTCAAAAGAAGTGTAATAAGGGAAATTAATATTTTTCCTCAGCAGGGACACTGCTGGTCATAAAGTGATAAAATACAGACTCCAGGTAGTACTATATGAGCAGCACACCTCGGGGAGTCGAAGGTAGTAATATGTAGACTCCAGGTGGTATTAAATAAACAATACACCTCGAAAAGTCTAATTTTGCCTTAAATTCTTATTTAGTTAATTTAAGGTTTGAATGTGAACTCGTATGTAACTATGCTGATCGACGGCTGAATATCGGATGACCCTCCAAGTCATAAATAGTGAGGTAGCATTCTGTCACCCCTTGGCCTTTCGGTTGGGACTGTAGCTAGCAGTCAGGATGTGGGAGTGTCTGTCCCATATAGATCTATACACACAATGCCCGCTCTCCCTCCAGGAGACTCTGGTTACAAAGTGATACCACGATGAAGTGTCGTATCGAGAAGTAGTATGTCACATTCTGTTATAGTATTTAATGTTTGTATAGTGTATAGTATGTTCTCTTGTATAGTGTATAGCATGTATTGTTACTCAATGTAGTACTTATGTAGTGACTCATAAATGTAATGACTCTTGTATAGGTCGTTGTAATAGTAGTAGTGAGTAGTAATCCCTTAACTATACCTATTATAGTTAAATAGTAAGGTTGTTTGGATGCCTTTGTTACACAAAGGTACTGAACTGAAGTGAAAGCTTTTATATCCAACACACACACACACATATATATATATATATATATATATATATATATATATATATATATATATATATATATGATATATAACTAAGAATTCAACGACATTCGGACAAATAATAGGATACCCTAAGTCCACAACCAAACAAGGAACAGGAAAATAAGGTGAGCTATCAGTCCTAAGTCCTTCAAGTCTTATTTATATAAATATACTGGTGTAGATATGGATTTGAAAATATTGCAAGTATAAAAGAGTTTGAAAACAGTTTTAGCATCAAAAGAGTTTAATAAAAAGGTTTGAAAGCTTGAAAATCCATAAGTTTGATAGCAATTTGAAAGTAGTAGTAAATCTTTCTGTTCATTCTAGTTATTAATCACATGTGATTAAAGCAATAACTAGAATGTTTCAACTTGTATTCCCCCCCCCCCCATAAAAGCATTTAAAATCATTTCCAAGGTTGATTAAGGGGTATGAACTCACCTACAGTGAGTAACTTGAATGAAAGATCGATGTAGGATCGTCGGGTGTCAATTGGAGTCTTGAGCACAAAGAACCCTATTTTACATGTAATAACACGTATATGAATTTACTTAGGGTATATAACCACTAATAGGCACATGGGCACGCCTTAGGGACATGGAAATACTTAGAATTTGATGTTAAAAACACCTATGGAAGTCCCTAAATGAGTGTAGGGACTTAGATTTGAGTGTAAGGCCACCAAACTCAACTTTTATGTGTGTGCGACCAGGTGTGCGGACAGAGTGTGCGGCCAGGCCTATGTGTGGCCATACCCTCCCATAGGAATGTGTCCAAATCGATTTTCCAGGACTTTGTGATGATCCTAAGAAGGTGTTTTGGCCATTTCTTAGCCGGAATGGGAGTTTGTTGCCATTTTGGACCCTTAAATGTGTGTGTGCGGTCACACTTGGTGTGTGCGGCCGAGTGTGTGCGGCCATGGTGTGTGCGGTCGCACACTCCTAGCAAAAATGGTCCAAAACGTGTTTCTAAGTTCGTATCTTGTTCCCCTAAGTGTCCTTGATCATGTGCTAGAATACTACTTGAGTTTGAGGCCTTAAAGCACCAAAATAAGGGGTGTACGGCCACATGAAGGTGTGCGGCCGCACACTCCTTTCAGATCGAGTTTTGGGGCTTTTAACAAGGCTCTAATATATCTAAACACATGTCGGAGTAGGGTACTTATAGTGTAGAAGCGTATGGGGGTGTTTGGAGCCCAAGAACTTAGTAGGTGTTCTTGGTGTTCTTGAAGAAGACTTGAAGATTCACTACAATGAGCTGATTTCATGGAGGAAATCAGTGATTTACACTAGATGGAGTAAGGAATCTATGAATCAAAGGCTAGAAACACTTACCACTTGAAGATCAAGGTGAAAAATCAGGATCCACTTGAGAGAAAACGAGTTCTTGACTAAGAGGCTGTAAAAGGGTGAAATGAAGGCCAAGACTCTTTCTTATAGGTATGTGAGTGCTACCAGACAAGTGTGCTACCGAAGAAGGGGTGTGCGGTCGGCTGTGTATGGTTGGCTGGCCGTACACTCGGGTGTGCGGCCGCACACACCTTGCTGGGTGTGTTTGGCTCGATTTTTGTGATGCTACACATGTTCCCACCCCTCCTAAGACTCATATCAAGATTATACTACGCCTCAAGTACCCATATAGACCCAAAACTTCATTACAAAATAGCAAAATGAGGCTAAATTTTGATAAAAATGAAGAATGTATAAGTTAGAAATTTCGGGTTGTCACAGAACATATAGGTGATACCTTATGTGTCGAGCCATAAATAATCCACAAGACAAACTCAAAATATCGTGCAAATTAAGGATCGATTCAAGGCTGCACGTGATCGTCAGAAGAGCTATGCTGACGTAAGATGTAAGCCTTTGGAATTCCAAGTTCGAGATAGAGTAATGTTAAATGTCTCTCCTTGGAAAGCCGTAATTCGATTCAGGAAACGAGGCAAACTAAACCCACGTTATATAGGACCTTTTGAAATTCTAGTGAGAATTGATTCTGTCACATACCAACTCAACTTACCTCAAGAGCTAAGCAATGTACACGATGTTTTTCACGTGTAAAATCTCAAAAGATGGCTATTCGATGACACTCTTGTTGTACCTCTCGACGAGATACAAGTCAATACCAAACTCAACTTTGTAGAAGAACCTGTCGAAATCATGGATCAATACGCCAAACGATTAAAACAAATTCGTATTCCCATAGTGAAAGTTCGATGGAACTATTTACGAGAACCTGAATTTACTTGGGAATGTGAATATTAGATGAAACAAAAATACCCCCAACTATTTTTCAAAACCCCATCCATAAGATAAATTTCGGGACGAAATTGTTCTAACGGGGGGAGAATGTAGCTGTTGGATTAATGTCTAAGTCCATAACTATAATTGGTAAGACTTGACCCGACCCGACATGGTCCATTTGGGTTGCATGGCATCATGCATTTGGATAGACTATAATGAGAGAAATAACACTTAAGGTTGGTTAATATATTATAAGTTCTAATATATTAATAAGGTTATTTAATTAGTATTGATCAAGAATTAATTTGGAATTAATTAAGTGATCAAAAGGAGACTAATTAAATATATGGGTTGATTGTGTAAATCATTCATTCTTATATATGTGGACTTGTGATCCAAGATTCCTTATGTTGGACTAAGTCCATGGGGTGACCCATGGATACTCCATGGAGGTTAAAATCCATGGAGCATAAGGAATGGGTAAAGTTATGAGTTACATGGTGTAACCCTAATAGCCACCATATAAAAGAATCACATGGCTCAAGAAATAGGGTACTAATGTGTGAGTGTGAGGGCTAGACGAATTAAAGGAGTGTTCAAGTTTCTCTCAAGTTATTCCAAGTGTATTTGGTGTTGTGCGAACCATTTGAGGTGTCACACTTGGGGCACTAGGCACTCAAGCTTCATGAAGACATTCTACATCAAAGAGGTATGTATTCTATCTTGTTATATTTATTATTTTGTATGCTAGATTAGGATAATACCTTGGATGTTCATAATTATATGTATAATAGAGAAAACATAGATCCAAGGTATTTAGGGTTGCATGTACACTTAGGAGTGTTAGAATGCTCATAACCCAACAGTGGTATCAGAGCCTAGGCTTGTTTTCTTGTTATACTTGCAAAAGTAGTTGAAAAATCGAGTTGGATGCATATATTCGATTATTTTGGCTGGAATTGGACTAGGAACATTACCCTAAGATGTTTTTGGACTTATAAACTTGTTTTTGATGTGGTAATGTTCATGCTAATCCAATTTCTAAGATAATTGTCATAATTTCAAGATTTGTATTAGTTTGTATGTTCATGCTAATTTCTTGAAGATTGATGATTTGAATTATCTTGTTCTTATGAGGTTCTTAGATTAATAGAAAAGTTGTGTGAAATAGTTGTTTTCAATCCATTTTAATCTAAGAGTTGATTCCAAAGTGTGTTTTTGTAACTTGTCCTCAAGTTATATGAAAAGTCACATTTAAGAATCATAAAACTCATAAAAGTTGGCTAAGGTTACAAAATGAAGAGTCTAGTTCTAATTAAATGGTTTTATGACTCCATAACTTGTCCTCAAGTTATGGAGGTTCAAGAGTCTCTTCATTAAATTAAAAAAAAAGTGTAACCTTAATTAGTTCCATAAGTTACAATAAAAAAAGTTATTTTTTTTATTAATTAGTTTAAAGTCTTCCATAACTTGTCCTCAAGTTATGGAACTTGAAGAGTTTTTTTTTTAATTAAAACTACTTTAAACTCATAAGTTATGGAATTAATTAGTTTTGAATAGTTTCAAAACTTGCCCTTAAGTTTTGGAATTTGAAAAGTTTTCACTTATGAATACTTTAATTCCAAGTTAGCCCTTAGAATTTTAAAAGTTAAAATTCAACCCTTATACTTTATAATATTATAAGTTAATAATATTTATATATATGTATAAGAGTAAAGTCAGTCTTACCGTTAGTAGGCCTCATTTACGAAGCCGGTCTATAAGGGGGGTATAAGGTTGCTGCCTATAAAATGGCAGTTTAATGGGTGTCCACTCTCACCCACCGCTTCCTTGACAGGTGGAGGGTCGTTAGCCGAACGGGTAGGACAAGGACTATAATTCTCCTTTCATTAAAAGCATTAATGATAAATACTAAGTAACTAAACTCTTATTAATACCCAATCTTAGTTACTTAGGAAAATGTGAATTTGGTGCTAACCCATGAAATTACACTTTGCACTTTGCTTAAGTCGTTAGTGGAGCGTGTGTGGTTAACCGGCACACTAACCTGGACTTAACAAGGTAGGCAAAGGGTAACTTAATATTTATCATAGTATCGGTGGAGCGTGTGTGGTTAACCGGCACATTGATTAAGGGGTAAATATTAAGGGTACCAAGTATATTTGCATGGTTATTCACACCTTGTTTTGTGATCCTCGGCATCCCAGTCACAAAACCTGAAGGGCACACTCGAGATTGAAACATGCCTTTGAACAGTTCAATGAATCTCAAAGATCTAGGACTTTCAAATCCAATTAAAACCTAATAAATTATTTCGTTTTTCATGGTGGAAATTGGTGAATCGTCATTCACCTACCTTCAAATATTTTATAGCTTGGATTACGACATCCCTCTTCTAAGTTATAAAATAGTTTGTTGGGTCCTAGCCTTAATATTTCATATTGGGTGTCATATTAAGGACTTTAAATCAACTATCTTGAATATCTCCCAAAAAGATGTCTGGTCTAGACATTTATGATCTTCCCAAATCTCTTGAAACAAGCTTTCCTAAATGAAGATGATGTCCCATGGATATCATACTTCTTTCACCTCCTCCAATTATTCTCCCTAACACACAAGTTCCTAAAAAGTTTAAGGTCACTCAAGCCCTATTGGAAAGGCAAGGTCTAGGTGTGATCACATCTTGGAGATGTAGTCACATATTGACAAGCCGGGAGAGTTGGGTGTCAAAGTCTTGAGAAAGTTGGTGGCTCAACTACTTTCTAAGTCACATAGTGAGTTCTTTTGGGAATCCTATGAAACAGACTAAGACAAGACCCTTATTGATCTTATCTATTTGCTAAGATCAACTTCCTAAAACGCTATGGACATTGACAATGATGACATTGGATATCCAGTAAAGCTCTCTCTTCCCAATGGAAAGGGATCGGCCATAGTCAACTCGGTTGACCCAATGGTAAAGAGAGAGGCGAAGTCTGAGATAGTCCCATTATCAAGGGTCCATAGGTAACTATTGACAAAGGAAGGGGCATTGGTTACGAAGCTGCCAAATTTACCTAAGGATGTTAAAGTCAATAAGTTTGGCTCTACTTCAGGTAAAGTCCATTGTCTAACTCTATTAAGTACATGCTGATTCTGATCGTGAAGATGGATTTCAATCGCATGGTTCGGTGATCAGAATTTTGGGCTATTACTTAAGAGTTATGATATTTATATTGCTTAGGAATAGATAACAACAAGGTTTTCATATGGATTGTAAGGATAAGTTTTTCCGCAAAGTTTTAAAATAAAAGAAAAAGGTTTTGATTTTATTTATTTTAAGTATCCTTACAATGGCATTTGTGAAAAGTTGTTGCTTATAAGATTCCATTGATAGCAATATTGGAAAAATGGATTTGATTCTTTCGGTTGTGGTAGTGTCTAATATTACCAAATAAGGAAAGATTCTCATCACCCAAGGTTCAATTGGACCGAAACTTGGAATCATGCAAGTTGTATAGTATGATGAATGAGAACTTTCAGCTTGGAAAATTAAGACTAATTGCTTATGTGAATAAGGAAAGGACTAAGCGATCGAGTACACATTCTTGTGCACTGTTCAAGTCCACCACAAAAGATCAAGAAGACTATTCGTCATGATTTACTTAAGTTCAGTAAATATGGTTATACTTATAAGTTTAAGTATAAGTCTGTAGCATTGGAGAAGTTTCAATGTGAGACAGAACGAATAAGAAGAATCAAAGTATGGCAGAAAGATAAAAGTTTCTCAAATCTGAAAAGATGGGAGAGTACTTTAGTATCATGTTTATGATCATCTTAATGATTAAGATACCATATCACAATTGGTCCTCTAAAGTCATCTTAGTGCATTCTTATGACTAAGAAGAGGAGTCATGAATTATTGAAATGGTTAAATCAAAAAGATGAGTCATACTTCGTTCCAAAACAATTCTTAGAGTCATACTCCAAGATTGTAACTTGAGTGACATATCTTAAAGAGGGTTTGTTAACATTAGTCAAATGTAAGAGTAAAAGGTTATCTACTCTTACATTTAAAATTGGTAAGTTGTGATGTTTTGGATAAAACAGAGACCAACTTAGGCCAATTGTGTAAAGTGTTAGTCTTGATAAAGAATCCGCACTATCTCTTGAATATTTGACAAGGGAGTCTTATATGTCAAGAGGACAGTTGGAGTCTTAAAGCTCTTGAAAGTTTCAAGACTTAATCAAGAATAAAACCTAAAGTCCTTCACTAGCACACGACTTGAGGTTTATAACCTATCGTGTTGAAATTTTTGTGGCTATTCAAGTTGGCTTTGCATAGGAGTTCTGAAAGTTCTCAATTGGTTGCACAACTACTTGGAAGCAATGGCAGGCACCTGAGCTGCCAAATGGCAAGAATTTAAGATTACACAAGTTTAATCAATATGAGTTTGGATAAGAACACATACACTATTAAATCTAAGTGTCATAAGGTTTCTCTCCGATTCATGAAAATGATGGTGAGGAAACACTTTCACTAAGTAGATTTTAGCTAGATAGCAATTGTGATATTTGCATTCTCAAAGTCGTTAGTGGAGCGTGTGTGGTTTACCGGCACACTAACATGGACTTGTGAGAAGTGGCAAAGGTCTAAACAATTGAGACTATGATTAGGGCATCCCTTTTCATAATTCTAAAATTGTTTAGACACACATGTGAGCTATCTAAGAGAGGTGTATGATTTTGATAAAGTTTTATCAAAACAATCTAGTATCAGAAATCTGAACTTTGGTAAGAAAGTCAGCTGATTTCTGAGTACATGTCAAAGCTAGTGGGAGCATAAGTGTTATGCTAATAATCATCATGTTAGTGGGAGCATGATAATTATGACAAAGGTTGCAAGTTAGCAATGTTAATTATAGAAAACAAAAGTTTCAATTCGTGAGGTTGCAGGGGTTGAAAAAGTTGTTTTGCTATAATTAAGGGAGAGGAAATTATACTTCATTTCAATTCTAAAAGCTTAGATTGAGATTTTAATCGTATTTAATCAAGGATATATATATATATGAATTTCATGTTGGAATGGCTCAACATAAGGAAATTCTATATATGGGTCCATTATTTGCGTTCTAAAATTCGATTATGATTACGGCATCCCTTTTCATAATCTGAATTTTGAGAACTTGGCAAATTGAAATGGAAATATTATAGCAAACGACTGGTTTAGTCTTTAATGAGACATCATGAATCGTGTCCCATATGCTTCGGATATAGGATCGATTACATGTGCTATATTCATCCTTTCTAAAATTTTCCAAATGCCTGGGGCATTATGAAGGGAAAAGGTCTAGAATTGGATATGACTAAAATGATTAAGCAATTGTCGAGGACAATCTAAGGTTTACCAAAGATTGGTTGCTCAAGGACAGTTGGAAGTATAATGTTAATTCTGGAAGGACCATATTGACATAATCTGTAAGGAGGCAACTCTTGTTCAGAAGTGATAGTCAAAATGGAATATGGAAATGTTTCAAAGTTAGAAATTATTCAATCTGTGTAAGATTAGGAAACTTAATGAAAGAAGGATGTTTCCAAGGAGCTGATCTCCTTTGGAATGCTTTGTAATGATTGTTGTCAAGTCTTTCTGACTTTGTGCATAATCATTAAGAGGATCAATGCATATAAGTTTAGAATCTAACAGATTTCAGTAAATGGCATGAATTTGGAATTCTTGCATTTGCAGTAAGGATTTGGGACTGTGAAAAGAGGATCATTGGAGTGATGTTCAATTGATCTATTTTACAAAGTAAAGATCATAGAAAAACATAGTATGCATACTTGGTGTATGGCATGACTAGTGTTTAGAAAACATAGTGTACATGCTTGGAGCATGGGACAACTATTGTTTTAAATTCAAGTATAAAGTTGATAAAACCGAAACAATGAATAATGAGTAATCAGTATGGTGATAAATAAAAGTGTTTATTTATATTCATAGGGTTTGATACCATATTTGATTCATTTATTCTTGTGTTTCACTTTGCATGTTTTGACTTCCAGAATAACTAAGTCGCTCTTCCTGAATGATTAAGTTATTCAAACCATCCACAGTCGGTCATATGTTGGAAGTAGATATGAATCAAGACTGTCATGGGTTGGTTTGTAGAGGTCCAAGTTGGTGGACAAAGTGGTGCTACAACACTCATGAGTGCTCATAAGTTCTGAGTATTGGATTCAACCCGCGCTCATTTGAATCACTTCATGGATTTTATCACGAGTGATCATGAGACGATAATATCTTATATTCTTCAAACCTAGAGATATGAGTTGTTACTATGAGTTGGTTATACATTGATTGCACGAAAACGCATTGGTAACTCGATGTTATAAAACGTGCCTTTGTGTATGATTCAACAAGTAGTAGAACAAGCCATATGAGTCGAAGTTTATCCATTCCTTTTACCTTCGGGATAAAAGCGATATCTGTGGGCCCCTCGATGATTTAAAGATGATACATGTGAGTGCTTGGCCAAGCCAGGACTGATTTGATTTGTTCAATCAGTCAGTCATCATGAATCGGAAATCAGGAAACATTAAATGGACAGAGAGAATGATTGATAATCCATGTCTCAGTCCATATGATATCTAGAATGGAGGAATATATGATCCCTTATCTAATGGACAAGTCATTGACAAAGGTTAGAGTTCATCGACAAGGTCAGAGTTCGACAGAAGCTTTTGAGAGCTACGATTGCTGATCGGTTCCTAAAGTCATACGTAATAATAGTTTTAGACTTATCCAAGTGGGAGACTGTTGGATTAATGTCTAAGTCCACAACTATAATTGGTAAGACTTGACCCGACCCGGCATGGTCCATTTGGGTTGCATGGCATCATGCATTTGGATAGACTATAATGAGAGAAATAACACTTAAGGTTGGTTAATATATTATAAGTTCTAATATATTAATAAGGTTATTTAATTAGTATTGATCAAGAATTAATTTGGAATTAATTAAGTGATCAAAAGGAGACTAATTAAATATATGGGTTGATTGTGTAAATCATTCATTCTTATATATGTGGACTTGTGATCCAAGATTCCTTATGTTGGACTAAGTCCATGGGGTGACCCATGGATACTCCATGGAGGTTAAAATCCATGGAGCATAAGGAATGGGTAAAATTATGAGTTACATGGTGTAACCCTAATAGCCACCATATAAAAGAATCCCATGGCTCAAGAAATCGGGTACTAATGTGTGAGTGTGAGGGCTAGACGAATTAAAGGAGTGTTCAAGTTTCTCTCAAGTTATTCCAAGTGTATTTGGTGTTGTGTGAACCATTTGAGGTGTCACACTTGGGGCACTAGGCACTCAAGCTTCATGAAGACATTCTACATCAAAGAGGTATGTATTCTATCTTGTTATATTTATTATTTTGTATGCTAGATTAGGATAATACCTTGGATGTTCATAATTGTATGTATAATAGAGAAAACATAGATCCAAGGTATTTAGGGTTGCATGTACACTTAGGAGTGTTAGAATGCTCATAACCCAACAGTAACACCAGTCAAAATAGGTCAACAACAATCACATGTGATTATGTCAATCATGTAATGTGATTTTGTTAAACTAGTGATGTGATAAACTTAATATGTAATTCATGTTAAAATATTAACATTCATACATAATTTATGATACAACTCAAAGTATACGTCCATACGATTCCAAAAATATAGAGAATGTCTAAATTTGACTTCACGTGAAGAAATTATGATAAACCGAACACTATAAAATCTTTATAACAAGAGGAATTTAAAATAGGCTTAGAATTAGCTATTATAATCTATTAGAGAGTTGTAGTACTCGGAATTACCTACGTGTGCATATAAAGAACGTCAAAAACAGAGTTCGTATGCAAAAGTTATGGCATTCCGAAGATGTCGCTGTCAGAAACCCTAATTTGACTGAACTCACGACGTGAGCATAAAAACTCACGACGTGAGGAGTCAAACCGCCACATTTTGGATCTAGAAGGTGTGATGACGCTGCGAGGGGATAAGATCCAAACTCACGACGTGAACAAGGAGTTTTTTACGACGTGAGGAGTCATTTTGCCACCTTGGGAAGCTAGAAGACGGATGGCAAGTCTACGAAGAGATAAGCTCGAAACTCACGACGTGAATAATGAGTTTCTCACATCGTGAGGGTCCAAAATCCTTACTATAAATAGCAGGTCCGACTTCAGCTATTCCTTACACCATTCCCCTTTCTCCTCTCTCCTTTGTTGAAGCCCTCTTGCATCCCGAGCCCCAACGACCTCGTACCGCTGACCCTTTCTGCTTAGATTACATAAAATCACGCTATTAAGGTGAGTTTCACGGCCCCACTTTCTAATATTTTCGGGGGAAAACGCATGCTAAATATTGTATATACGTTATTATTATGTCTATATGATAGTATATTAGTATCAACGTAGATAGTTATAATAACCGGGATATAGTTATTTTTTAGCTGAAAATATACAACTATTGTAAAGTTGTTAGCATGTTATTGTTATAGTAGTATACTAATGTAGATCTTGAGTTATACTTAAGATTCTATATATATTTTGTGTGTGATATAGTTCCAGAGTTACACTCGGAAGTTCTATATGTAATTGATAAGTACGTTGTTATTGTTGGTTTTATGTCAAGATAAAACCAGGTATGTTATATGTTGTTGTTATTGGTTTTATGTCAAGATAAAACCTGGTTTTACTTCAAGTTATAGCTGTTATACTGCCTAAATGTTATGAAGTTAGGAGTACTATTTAAAAGCATAGTCTTGTAATTTAGGGTTTTAGACATGAAAATGCTTTTGTTGTTAGGACTATAGAACGCCGTCAAAGTCTATATGAGCTACCTCATTCATCAACTAAGATTGGGGATCGTAGTGGAAGTCCTCTGACCTGTAACCGTTAAGCCCGTGTGAGCGAGGAAGTCGTGTATGAATAAGATACGGGTTGACGACCCCACTCGTGGTTGTTAATTACAACCCAAGACAAGCGAGTGACGATCCGTTCCTTTTATTTGTTATTGTTCCAGCGTCATTGAAGCGCGCGGTATTGTTTCTCATGGAAAATCATGAGTGTATTGTTTCTCAAGGTAAATCATGAGTGTATTGTTTCTCATGGTAAATCATGAGTGTGCTTTGTCAGAGGTTTTGTTGTCAAGCAGCGGTTACAGACTCATGGTAGCAACTTGTTAGAAACATTATACTTTGTCGTATACAAGTATTAATGTTAAGTATAAGTTTCCCCCTACTTATACCTTAGGTACTACTTGTATATTAAGTAGATGATTATACCTAACATACATAATCGTATAGAATTGAAATAAGATTTATACGTAGCAACTTTCGTTTGTATGGAATTACAAACAGTTATATTCATAGTATATGAGACTTATAGGTAAACTACTTATTTGGTAAGTACAATTTTATACCTATGATATATATACTAAACGTTGGAGAGTCAAAATGATACTTTCAAAACTATATTTTTGAACTTGGAAAATGTATTATTTTATGGAGTCAAAACCTGTGAACTCACCAACTGTATGTTGACTTATTTTTAAATGCATGTGTTTTCAGGAAGTTGATAACTATGATACGAGAAATGACGTTACACTGCCAGGTGTTTCCGCTGACGGCCGGGGTGTGACAAGAGGGGACTTTGGATCTAGAGTTTCATCAGGGTTTTGCTTTAGAAGGAGGTAAAAAGATGCTAACTTGATCATGTTTTTATGATATCTTGGGTTAGGGAGTTTTCTAGGGTTTTCTCCCATCCTTTTGTGTCATGGAGTTCTTGAGCATGATTTGAGGTTGAAACCTCAGATCTGGAATGTAGGAGGTCGTGTGAGCCCAAAGACCTAAGCTTTATTGAGTTGGAAGTAAGATCTTGTGTATCTAACCCTTGTGAGAGCATGTTTTGGTATGTTGGAGAAAAAATTACCATGCAGTAACGTAAAGATTGAAGCTTTATGTGACAACTGAGTCTTGAGATGTTAGATCTAGTATTTGGAGTGGTTGATCTGCTTAGAATCGTCTCAATGAGGATTGAGTTTGAATGGACTCGCCTAGTCGATGAGCCGACTCGACGAGTCAGTGAGGGTTTGTCCCGATGAACTTGAACATGCGATAACTCGGCGAGTTGGAAGGTCAACTCGACGAGTTGAGCTGGCTGTCTTGAGACTTCGGAGGAAAGGAGGGGAACTCAGTGAGTTGCATATATGCACTCGACGAGTTGGGGTCAACATGGGCTGTTGACTCGAGCTGTTTTCTGCTGACTTAAGGGTTTGGTCAATTATAGGTATTGGAGACCATGGAGAGGTAAAATAGTCTTTCACCCATCCCAAGAGTTGGAGAGAGAAAGAATAACCTTTTTGGTTATTTAGAATTGTGAAAAGAGTATTAATTAGAGACATTTACATTATGTGTTAGGTCGTGGCTAGTTCGAGATTCGAGTGCGAGGATGCTTGCTTGCTGTCGAGGTGAGTCTTCTCACTATACTTTAGCTTGAGTGGTATTTATGTTACAGAGACCGGACCGGAGGGTCCAACGAGCTATGAGACCGGAAGGTCCTCACTGAGACCGGACCGGAGGGTCCAACGAGCAGTGAGACTAGAGGATCCTTACAGAGACCGGACCAGAGGGTCCAACGAGTCGTGGGACTGGTGGGTCACAATGAGACACACCGACCGGAGGGCTTACAGAGTTATAGCCTCGAGTGGCTAATGTGTTGTATGTGGTATTTTGGGGGACTCACTAAGCTTCGTGCTTACCGTGTTATGTGTTATGTGTTTCAGGTTTTCTCAGGATCGCAGGAAGGCACCGGCTTGATTGTACACACCAGTGAGAGAGTTATGTTTTGAGGATCCTGGATTTGAATTAAATACTTTCGGAGTTGCGATTTGTAAATTAAACAAATGAGATTTTTATGGAATGTGTTATGAGAATTATGCGACTTTAAATGAAAATTTTATTTGAAAATTTACGCGTGACAAAAAGTATCGCTCTGTTACCAAAATAATACAAGACATGCTCTACATGGCCAAAGGCTCAAAACCAAAATAACACAGGAAAGCACATTGAACATATAACACATAACATACAATTGTCCCTATATTGAACTCATCGTGAAATAACCGGAGGTTAAAATAGTAATTTGGGCAGCACTTCATTTCTATAATTAACTTTCTTCAATGAAAACTGGGAACTTTATTGAAAACCGGGCCTTGCGAGGGTTGAGCTTCAAACCTAAAAGATAAATTTCTCGGGGTCTTCGGACACTTCGGGACGTTCTTCGGGTGTTAGGTATGATCTCGGGGCTTTGGGGGATGTTGGAATAGCTTAAAAATAGGTGTAGGGGTGAAAAGTATGAAATTTCCAATCAAAACCTGGACGGTTCGCACCTCCCTTATATATGGTGCGAGGGCTCGGTTCCGAGGGGGAGGAGGGGACACGCGTCGGACATGCGAGGGTAGAACGCGTCGGATATTGGACTCGCCACCGCGATGACATGCATCAGATCCAGACTGGGCCGCTTTTCAGATGCGAGGAGCTGGTGACACGCGTCGGACACGTGGCAGGCATGCGAAGTGGGGCGACGTGGCCAATTCCAAGCCAAGCATGCGAAATTTCTCGGATTTTGTGCCCAAATCTTCAAAATTTCATAACTTTTGCATACGAACTCCGTTTTCGACGTTCTTTATATGCACGCGTAGGCGACATCATACTCTACAACTTTCGTTTAGACTTCGTTGGCTAATTTAGAATTTTTTTTAGTATTATTATTTTTAACAGACCGGGACAGGAAAATCCGTAAAAAATTCATAACTTCTTCATCCGACGCCCGCTTTCGTCTGTCTTTTTATCGTTGTACTACTATTGACGAACCTTCGATTCTCATTTAGGTTGTGTCAGCTAAAAATCACCAGATCTTTATTTCGAGTTTTTAGTTGTATACTGTTATACTGAAACATAGAAAAATCATAACTTCCTCATACGAAGTCAGATTTGGACGTTCTTTTTATGAAAATTCTCGGTTTAACGTATATTACGAATTTCATTTAGATCACTAAAGCTAAAAAGTAGTTTATCGAAAACTCACTTTTTACGCTAAATAGTGTTTTGTCGGTTTTGCCGCAGATCTTTGATTGGTCATAACTTCTTCGTTATAACTCGGATTTCGATGATGTTTTCGCCTAAATGTTTCTAACGAGATAATCTACAACTTTCAATAACATTATTTTTATTTATTTCCAACTTTATATTTTCGTTAATTTCGATAATTGACTTTTGATTGGAATCTCATAAGACTTCCAATACTTTCCAAATGATTCTAAACATAGTTTTAATTCAATTCTTCATAAAACTATCTTGTTAGAACTCAACACTCAAAATCATATATTAAATAATATTCATTTTTAAACAAAGCATGATAACTGAACGTGTATGTTACAGAAAGGATGTCAAATAACATCCTTAACATAACGTCCTTAACCATAAAGTTTCCAACTTTGTGGTCTTGCATGACCATTTATGCTTATATGGATTAGAGTAGTGCATACTCATAATAACAAGCTTATGGGACCAAAAGAACACAATTTCATAACTAAACAAGATCTAAACAACTCTTAATCAAGTGCAATGCTTTTTACCTCCAAATGATGCCAAATGATGTTGATATTATGGATAAAAAAAAGTCCCACTCCTCCAAGGTGATCTTATCTTCTTCCTCTCTCCTTCAAGGTTACCAAAACACACACACAAAACCTCAAGGACGCTCTAAAAATGGTTTAGGGTTTGCTTGGGGACGAAGTTGGTTTGGAGGCTGATGAAAGAAGGTAGGTGTGGGACTTAATGATGCTTAAATAAGGTCCAACCGTAAAAATTAGGGTTTTCATTCTAGCCACCTACACCCAGCATACATACACAGCTTCCAAATTTACGAAAATCCCATTTTGGTCCAATTTTGCAATTAATTCACATCCAAGGTCTAAAATGAAAGAAATCATACTTAGGGTTTAAAATGAAAATACCTCAATGTCAAGATGTTACAATTCTCCCCCACTTGAACTAGACTTCGTCCTTAGAAGTCTGCTGCTGTGAATAACTCAGAGTAATGCTCTCGCATCTCCGACTCGGGTTGCCACGTTCATTCGGAACCCTTCCGATGTTTCCACTGAACCTTGACTAAGGATAGCACCTTATTGCCCAAGGCCTTCGTCTTTAAATCCAAAATTGCCACCAGTCTCTACATAAAATTCAAGCTATCATACCTGAATATCATCTAAAGGAAAAACCGCTGAATCATTAGCCACACACTTCCGAAGTTGCGAGACATGGAAGGTGTTGTGGATTTGGTTGAGCTCCTCAAGAAAATCCAATATGTACGCTACCTTGCCAACCCTGGCTATCACCAGAAATGGCCCAATATATTGGGGACCTAACTTGCCCCTCTTCCTAAAGCGTATTACACCCTGCCAGGGTGATACCTTCAGTAAGACCATATCCCCGACCTAGAACTCCAACTCGCATCGATGCTTGTTGGCATAACTCTTCTGCCGACTCTGACTTATCTGAAGTCTCTGCCTAATCTGATGAATTAGCTCAGTCACCTGAAGAACTAAGTCCTTCCTATGACCTTAAGACCAACCTCTCCCCAACAGAGTGGGGTACAACACTTCCTCCCATAGAGAAGCTCAAAAGGCGGCGCACCAATCTGGAGTGATAGCTTTTGTTGTACGAAAACTCAGCTAAGGGAAGGTAGGAATCTCAACACCCACCAAAATCTATGAGACAAGCTCTTAACATGTCCTTAAGTGTTTGAATGGTCCGCTACTCTCACCGTTCGTCTGCAAATGATAAGCAGTGCTGAGATGCAACCTCATACCCATTTCCTCATGGAACTTCTGCCAAAATGAGATGTAAACCAAATGTCCCGATCAAATACAATGGAGACTGGAATTCCATCTCGAGCAAAAATCTCACGCATATATAAAACGGCTAATTTCTCGGCCGACGAGCTTTAACGAATGGCTAAGAAGTGGGCACTCTTGGTCAACCAGTCCACACCCAAATTTGAGAGTGCAAGAAACTGTGCGCGGACAAGGTTTCAAAACTCAAAGCTTGAATTAAATTAAGATCAATATCTGCTCCTAATATTAAGAGTCCAGTAAGGTGTGGTAAACCAATCTTGTCTTGAAATAAGAAGTTCAATAAATTATTCAAATATGTAAGAGTAAGAATGAACAAAGTAAAGAAAATTTAAGAACAATGAGAATGATGGAGAGAATGATTTGACTTGCAAGATACTTAGTATTCATGTGAAAGAGAATGTTACTCAAGTGGTTGCATTGCATGGAAATAACTACTTCTTAAATAGCCAAACTCACAATACTTCATAAACTATGTAAAGCTGAAAAGTCAAAAAGCTGACACTTAGGATTTCTCGATCATGTCCCATGAACTTTACAATAGAACAAAGACTAAAAGACAAGAAACATCAAATGCTAATACAGACTCAAAATAGTACTGGATACTAGGTGCTTCTCGGACTTGTCTTCACTTCGGAAGTAGCTCCATTTCGGAACACATCACACGTCGGAATGCACTTCACTTTGGTTTTGGGTTGGCTTCCGATTGCTATTGGTTCACGTCATGTATTAATAAAATTGCATCAAACCCATTAGTCGTCCACTGTAACTTGGTGATGAAATCCAAGGTGATTTTTCCTACTTCTACGTGGGATCCTCCAAAGGCTGAAGCTTGCCATGCAGTCTCTGGTGCTGGGCCTTGACCATTCAATAGGTCAAGCACCTCCCAACATACCAGGCTATCTCTCTTCATGCACGACCACTAATAACCAAGCCTCAAATCTGGATACATCTTGGTGGCTCCTAGGTGTATCAAAAACCTGGACTTGTGTGCCTCCTCCAACATAGTCTGCCCGAACCCACCAAAATATGGCACCCAAACTTGTCCATATCAGGTTAATAATCTACGAATATCTGTAGAAAACTTGTCAATCTCACCCTTGAGTCTCTCTTGTTTCCAAATTTCCTTCTTGAATCCCACAAATTGAGTCTCCCTAATCAGATCAAGAAGCGGAGAATCAATCGGTATCCTCATACATAGACTCTCAATAACAGAACTAGCCGTCTTGTGGCTCAAAGCATCAGCCACCACATTAGCTTTCCTGGGATGATACAGAATTATGTAGTCATAATCCTTGACTACGTCAAGCCACCTACGTTGCCTTATATTCAGATTCTGTTGATCCATGAGATATCTCAGACTCTTGTGATCCGCGTAAATGGTACAACAGACCCCATATAGATAATACCGCCAAATATTGAGAGCGAACACCACTGCTCCTAACTCCAAATGATGAGTTGGATATCGAACCTCGTGCGGCTTCAGCTGCCAAGAAGCATAAGCAATAACTCTCCCACGATGCATAAGCAATGCTCCCAAAATAGTGATGGGTGCATCACAAAATACCACAAAATGCTCAACACCCTCAAAGACGGTCAACACTGGGGCCTCACATAACTTACGCCTCAAAGTCTCGATTGAGAGGTATCGCTATCTTGGAGAAGTCCTGAATAAATATCCAATAATATCTTGTCAATCCCAAGAAACTCTTGATCTTCGAGGGAGACTTCAGAACCTCCCACTGCATCACGACCATAATATTGGCCAGATCGACCAAAATCCCATTTTGGTTAACGAGATGTCCAAAGAACTAGACCTATTGTAACCAAAAATCACAATTCGAGAACTTGGCATACAACCTTTCTAGCCTCAAAACTCCAGAAGCTCTCGAATGTGCTTCTCATGTTTCTCTGTGGTCTTGGAATACGCCAAGATATCATCAATGAATATAATAACTGATCGATCGAGCATCAGACTGCATACCCGATTCATCAAATCCATAAATGTCGCAGGCGCATTGGAGAGCCCAAATGGAATCACTACGAACTCATAATGACCATAACGAGTCCGAAACACGGTCTTCTCCACGTCCTCCTCTCTAACCCTCCTCTAATGGTACCACGACCTCAAGTCGATCTTGGAGGACCAGGACACACCCTGCAACTGATCAAATATGTCATCAATTCACGGAAGTGGGCAATGGTTCTTCACCGTCAACTTGTTTAGATCCCTGTAATAATTGCACATTCGATGTGAACCATCCTTCTTTTTGACGAATAAGTTCGGTGCTCCCCACGACGAACTACTCGCTCTAATAAATTGGTTTCCCAATAGGTCCTGAAGCTGACAGGACAACTTCTGCATCTACTGTGGTGCGAATCAGTACGGCGCCTTAGAAATTGGAGCCGCACCCAGAACCAAGTCAATCCTGAACTCAACCTGCCTCTTCACAGGCACACTGGGTTACTCCTCCGAGAATACATCAACAAACTCTCTGACAACAAACACATCTAAAATCGAAGCCTGCTTCCCAGCTCGAGTATCAACCACATAAGCAAGATAACCCATACAACCATGTTAAATATAATGACGTGCCCTTGCAACAAAACAAAAGGCTGACCCCATTTTCGAACTACAACCTACTAACCCTCGCAATTGATTATAGCCCCGAATCTACTCAGCGAGTCCATCCCTACAATCACACACACGTCTCCCATGGGAATAGGGATCAGATCGATCGGGTAAGGCACCCCAAAGATCTCCAAGACACAATCCTAGAAAACACACGATGTAGAAATCCCATCTTTGTTGGCGATAGAAACCCAGAACGAGCACTCCATCTCCGCAAGAGTCATATCAAAACCCCTACTAAAATACTGATATACGAAGAAACGACTCGCACCTGAGTTGAATAGCACAAGAGCAGGCACACAATTCAATAAGAAGGTACCAGTAACGACGTCTAGCGCCGCCCTTTCCTCCTCTTATGTGAGCTGGAAAGTACGAACTCGAACCCTCGGGGGCTCCGCCCTACTCTGGCGCCCATATGTGATCCTCAAGGTAGTCGGTGTTGGAGCCTGCATCGTTCTCACAATGAGCAAAGGACAATTGTTCTTAATATGGCCAATCTGCTCACAGTGGTAACAAATCTTGGTGACCGGTACTAGGGCCTACTGACGACAATCCAAATGAAGATTGACAAGCATCTTCATGAGCCTTGACGCACTTACCACAAAAGCGACCCCTCTCTCCCCCAGGTCTAAAATCAGCGGGCTTGAACCACTTTGCCGCAGGTTGTGACTGCACATGACGCTGCCTTAGCTCCCTCTCTTAGACCTGTATCTCAATCTTCGGCCTCATGTAGCTCAGCGAGAGTACCATAACGTTGGGTGGACACAAACTGGAGGATATCCGTCTTGAGCATGATAAAAGTACTAGGTCATATGAGCTTGCTCATAAGCAGCAAACTCACGGAAGAAAAGAGCCCTCTCAGTAAACATCTTGGTGATCTCAGTCACCGTATCAGTCCCTTGCCTCAAATACAAATACTCATGAGCCAGCATTCCCCTCTCCACCAATGGAACATAAAACATGCAAAACATCTCACATAACTGCTCCCAAGTCACAACATGTTGGATTAGGTGTCTAAGCCCATAACTATAATTGGTATGTACTTGAATTGATAGCAGCACAATCCTTTTAGGTTGCCCTCAACCTAGCAACTGGACAAGGAAATTATGAAAGGAGAGATATTAATTTATAAGATTAATAAATTAATGATTTATTAATATGTTAAAAGATTAATATATTAATTAGAAATCATTATGTTTAATTAATAGTTAGCCAGAAATTAATCAGAATTAATTTTGGGGTTAAAAGAATTAATTATAAAGTGCAGGGACTAGTTTGCAATTAACTAATAGTTGAGTGGAAGGATCCAGAAACCCCTTGGAAGGAGGTGGACGAAATCCATAGGGGAAACCCTAGAGATTTCGTCCAAGGGGTCCAGATAAGGCCCTTGGGTTTTGCTTAGGCCCTAAGCAAAGGATAATTAGGGTTTTCCCTAAACCCTAGATCCCTCAGCCTAAGGAGCCTCCTGGCTCACATTTTAGGTCACTAGTTCTTTGGAAGAAACCCTGGCCGAAATTGCATACTCCCTCCCCTCTCTCTTCTTCTACTTTCCTTCTTGCTAGTTCTTGGGTGTGATTCCATTAGAGGCATTACACTTGTGGTGCTAAGCTTCCAAGAAGATCAAGATCAAGATCAAGGGAATTATCAATTGTTTGCTATAACAATTGAAAGGTATGTAACTCCTAAACCCTAATTTACTATTTTCGAAAATAGCCTCCTCCTCTAGGGTTCTTGTTTTGCAATTCAAAGTTGTATGTTCAATAGTTAAAACATAGATCCAAAGTAGGTTGCATGCGAACTTAGGAATTGTTTTCTAGTTTATTTGTTTTACATAAAACCCTTCAGTGGTATCAGAGCCATTGTTTGTTTTAAATTGAATTGCTATAATAGTTGAATTGCAAATTAGGGTTTATAGCCATTAAACCCTAAAGGCCAAATTTTCGCAATTAGGGTTTTGGATTGAAGGGTTTTCGAAAACCCTAGCCTCCAAAGAACCCTAATCGAAATTAGGGTTAGGGTTTTGAAAACCCTAGCCTCCTCCCTTGTAAATGTCGAAATATGCTAGAAGTTTTAGGGTTTCTTGTTTTGGATAATTGTTATTTGATTAGATTAATTGGATAATTATCCTTACCCTAATTTTCGAAATTTAGAGGGATAAGGATTAGGATTAAATTAATTGATTAATTTGATTAGATAATCCTTACAAGATTTAATAAATTGATTAAAAGTTAATTAATAGATAAATATTAAATCTAGTTAATTGGTTTATTTAAATTTAATTTAATAGTTTAAATTTCGAAATTTATATAAACCTTGAAGTTTTAAAAGGTTTTAAAACACACCTTATATATGTATTATGATTAAATGTTTAATATTATATATGTATAAGAATATGGTCAGTCAAATCGCTAGTATGCCTCATTCACGAAGCTAGTCTATAAAGGGGGTATAGGGAAACTGCCTATAAAATGGTAGTTGAATGGGTGTCCACTCTCACCCACCGCTTCCTTGATTAGTGGAGGGTCGTTAGCAGAACGGATTTGATAGGACAACTACTTCTCATTAAAAGTATAATGCTATTAAAGAAAGTACTAGAACATTATTTTACAAAATCCAAACTCTAGTTACTTTAGGAAAAATGTGAAAAGTATGCTAATCCATGAAATTGGACATTGTGCTTTATTGGTCGTTAGTGGAGCGTGTGTGGTTAACCAGCACACTAAAAGGCACTAATAAAGAGTAGTAATGGGTATCTCATAATTATCATTTTGATGGAGCGTGTGTGGCTTAGCAGCACATCAATAGTTAATGATAAAGACAATGAGGTTGCCAAGCACATCTGCATGGTTATTCACATCTTGTTTGTGATCCTCGGCATCCCAGTCACAAATAGAAGAGCATAATCTGAGATTAAAACATGCCATTGAATAGTTTCAATGTATCTCAAAAGAATTAGGAATTTCACTTCGTTTGTTTCATCTAATGGTGGAATTGGTGAATCGTCATTCACCTACCTTTATGAAATTTACACTTGGATCTCGGCATCCCATTTCTAAGTTGTGAATCTTCATAGTTGGATCCTAACCTTGATATTATATCTTTGGGTTATTATATTGAGGTATCTTGAAATCTAACTAAAACTTTCTTTCCTTTCAGATGTCTAATCCTGGAAACACTTCTGCTTCATCCTCCTCCAACCAAAACTTCTCTTTGCTCAATATCTGCTCCAAAGTCGTTATGGATGGCTCTAACTATAACGATTGGATGCGCAACATCAAGATGGCTCTTCGTTTTGAGAACAAAGAATATGTTCTTGAAAAGGAGCTCAAAGAACTTGATGAGTCTGAAGCTACTCCTGAAGAACTTGCTGCCTACAAGAAACATTACGATGATGCTACCAAAGTGGCATGCATCATGGTAGCAACTATGTCCCCAGAACTGCAAAGGTACTATGAGGACTACTGGCCTTTTGAGATGAACAAGGACCTTATGGAAAAGTACCATAAGCGAGCTCGTCAAGAAAAGTTTGAAGTAGTCAAGTCACTCATGGCTTGCAAGATGAAAGAAGGGGAGTCGGTTGTGTCACATGTGCAAAGAATGCAACACTACATAGAGCATTTGGTCAAGCTCAACATTCACTTTGATGAGGAATTGGCCATTGACATGGTTTTGAACTCACTTCCTGAATGTTATGGTCAGTTCATTCTAACTTACCATTTGAACAACACTGAGCAGACTCTGGCCTAATTGCACAACTTGTTGCAGACAGCTGAAGTAGGGATGAAGGGTAAAAGTATACCCTCCACACCTGCAAGTGCCCCTGTCTTGGCTATTGGACAGGGAAAGGGGAAAAAGAGGAAAGGTCCTCCCAAGCAAAACTGGAAGAGCAAGGCTCAAGCTGGGTCATCTAGCAATGGCCCAAAGGCTAAGCCCAATGGTTCCACTCCCCATGTTTCTGATCCAAAAGAGGTCGTTTGCTTTTACTGCAACCAAAAGGGGCATTGGAAGAGATCTTGCCCACAATATCTGCAGGATATCAAGGATGGCAAAGTGAAGCCATCTTCGGCAGGTATTTACACTATTTCTGCTAATAACTCATTATCTTCTCGTTCATGGGTCCTTGATACAGGATGTGGTTTTCATATCTGTTCTGATATGCAGGGGCTAAAGGAAAGTGAGGAGATAGAGCGAGGAAGGATAAACTTGATCATGGGAAACAGAAAGTCTTCACCAGTAACCAAGATCAGAGTTTATCAGCTTTTGCTTAGTAATAATGTTAGATTAGATTTGATAAATTGTTGATATTCGTCTGAGATGACGAGAAACATTATTTCATTTCATGCATTGTTCAGACAAGGTTTTAAATATTCTTTTAATGATTTGAATGGTTCAATTTCTGTTTATAAGAATGGTGTTTTTATGTTTGAAGCTTTACCTTGTGATGGTGTGTATGAAACAGTGACTTGTGTTGATAGCTTAGGAAATATTGTACTTAATATTGACTTGTCTAATAGTGTAGACAAGGCATGCTTATGGCATTGTCCTCTTGGACACATTAACAAGAAACGCATAGCCCAACTCCAAAAGGATGGAGTGTTGGAATCATTTGAGCTAAAATCAGATGATATGTGTGAATCTTGTCTTTTGGGAAAGATGACAAAATCACCATTCACAGGGTCTTGTGAAAGAGGTGAAGGTCTGTTGGATCTCATACACACAGATGTGTGTGGGCCCTTCAGATCAACTACAAGGGATGCTAATCGATTATATGTGACGTTCACTGATGATTATAGCAGATATGGTTATATCTACTTGATCAAGCATAAGTCAGAAACCTTTGAAAGGTTCAAAGAGTTTAAACATAAGGTCGAAAATCAATTGGGCAGGAAGATAAAAATACTTAGATCCGATAGAGGTGGGGAGTATCTTAGTATCGAGTTTAACGACTATCTGAAAGAATGTGGGATAGTCTCAAAATTGACTCCTCCAAGGACACCACAATTAAATGGTGTAGCTGAGAGGCGTAATCGGACCTTGTTAGACATGGTTCGTTCTATGATGAGTCGTGCTTCGCTTCCTATTCACTTCTGGGGGTATGCCTTAGAGACAGCCGCCCACATCCTCAATTTTGTCCCTACAAAGAAGGTTTCCAAAACACCTCACAAAATGTGGACTGGGAAAGTTCCCTCGTTAGCACATATTAAAGTCTGGGGTTGTGAAGCTTTCGTAAGACGAGAGACTCACGAAAAGCTAGCAGCTAGAAGTGAGAAATGTGTTTTCATTGGTTACCCAAAGCAGTCTTTTGGATATTTGTTCTACAGGCCTAGTGAAAACGTGGTCTTTGTAGCATGAAGAGGAGTCTTTCTAGAAAGGGAGCTAATATTCAAAGAGGACAGTGGGAGCACCATTGAACTTGAAGAAATTCAAGAGTCAGCCAATGAAGGAACCTTAGATGACACTAGCACTCAACCAGAGGAAACAGTTCCTGTTGAACCAGTTGATAACTCATTACCTCTTCGAAGGTCCACTAGGGTGAGTGTGCCACCTGCGTTGTATGGCTTTCATATTACTTCAGATGGTGACACATTCATAAGTGACAGAACACTGGTAAACTTAGATGAACCAGTCACTTATAAGGAAGCGATGGCAGGCCCAGAGGCTTCCAAGTGGAAAGAGGCAATGGACAGCGAGATTAAGTCCATGTATGACAACCAAGTTTGGAATTTGGTTGATAGTGCACCATGTCGTAAGACAGTTGGGTGCAAATGGATCTTCAAGAAGAAGACAGACATGGATGGGAATGTGCATACATTCAAGGCTCGACTAGTTGCAAAAGGTTTCACTCAAACCCCATGGGTTGACTATGATGAGACCTTCTCGCCAGTAGCTAAGATTAAATCTATTAGGATATTGCTCGCATAGCTGCCTTTCATGACTATGAAATCTGGCAGATGGATGTCAAGACTGCTTTCCTTAACGGGAAGTTGGCTGAGGATGTTTACATGAATCAGCCAGAGGGTTTTATTGATGCAAAGTTTCCCAATAGAGTGTGCAAGCTTGAGAAATCCATTTATGGATTGAAACAAGCTTCTCGCAGCTGGAATCTTTGCTTCCATGAGAAAGTCAAAGAGTTTGGTTTCTCTAGAAGTGAAGATGAGTTTTGTGTGTATATCAAGGCTAGTGGGAGTATAGTAACTTTTCTGGTGTTATATGTCGATGACATATTACTCATTGGTAACGACGTTCCAACCTTGAAAGAAGTTAAGTCTTGGCTTGGAAAGTGTTTTGCCATGAAAGACCTTGGAGAAGCTGCCTATATTCTTGGGATTAGAATATTGAGAGATAGAAAGAAGAGACTAATTCGACTTAGTCAGAGCACATACTTGGATAAGGTACTAAAGAGGTTTAGTATGGAAAATTCCAAGAAGGGAGAGCTACCTATCCAGAGCAATACCAAATTGAGTAAGACTCAATGCCCGAGTACAAATGAGGAAATAGATGACATGAGTCGTGTACCTTATGCTTCCGCTGTCGGATCGATCATGTACGCTATGACATGTACTCGCCCTGATGTGGCATTTGCTTTGAGCATGGTCAGTCGCTATCAGGGAAACCCAGGTAGAGCTCATTGGATAGCGGTTAAGAATATACTCAAGTATTTGCGAAGGACAAAGGACTGGGTCCTTGTACTTGGTGGCAATGATACTTTGAGAGTAGATGGTTACAGTGATGCCAGCTTTCAGACGGATAGAGATAACTTCCGTTCTCAATCGGGCTGGGTATTTTTACTGAATGGAGGAGCAGTTACTTGGAAAAGTTCCAAGCAAGATACGGTGGCTGATTCTACTTGTGAATCAGAGTACATAGCAGCGAGTGAAGCGTCGAAAGAAGCAGCTTGGTTGAGGAACTTCATCAGAGATCTCAGAGTTGTTCCAACCATCCAGGAGCCTATGGAACTGTTCTGCGATAATGAAGGAGCGGTTGCCTTGACAAAGGAACCGAGAGATCATGGTAAAACCAGACATATCGACAGAAAGTACCATTTCATCAGACATAGAGTAGAAGAAGGCCATCTTGTAGTAAAGAGGGTGTCATCTGAAGATAACCCAGCAGACCCCCTCACAAAGGGTCTGAGTAGGACTAAGCATATTCGGCATGCTCGGAGCATAGGACTGAAAGATGATATTAGTTTTAGTAGTTAGATTAGTTTTGTTCTGAAACTTGTAACAAAGTAAATGTAATTGACTTTTGGTGATTAAATAATAAAGTATTATTTATAAGTTTGGTTTCTGCCTTTTGTCAATTGTTTATTGTTGTGTTTCATTTTTGCATGTTTTACTTCCCGAATAATAAGATTATTCAAACTCCACAGTCGCTCGTACTTTTGGAAGTAAGTAGTGAATCAAGACTGTCATGAACTGGATTATAGATTGGCTAAGGATAGACATGGCAATGGAATTGCTGCAACGTTCATGAGTACTCAGAAATTAAGATTTGAGTATTGGATAAACCCTCGCTCAGAGTATCACTTCATGGAATTCGTCACGAGTAATACTGAGACGATAATATCTTATAATCTTGAAACGAAGATATATGAGTTGTAATTTACAAGTCGGTCATGCATTGGTGATACGAAAACGTATCAGTAACTTGGTGTTATAAAACGTATTGTCATGCATAATTTGATGAGTAAAAGATACAAGCATATGAGTCAACGTTTATTCGTTCCTTTTGCCCTAACCGGAAAAGCGATATATGTGGGCCCCTCGATGATTTGGTGTTGACTTGTGTGCTGGTCCCAGCCAGGACTAAATTGATGTGTTCAATTAGAAGTCCTACATCATCACAAATCAGAAATCGGGAAACATAGATTCTGGACAAAGAGATTGATTACATTCCATGTCTTTTGTCTAGGGATATCTATCAGAACGAAGGATTATATGATCACTTATCTTAGGACACGTAACTGACTGGGTCAGAGTTCAGCAGCAGCTTTTGGAAGCTACAATTTGCTGGTCAAATTTAGAAGGCATACTAGCAATTATAGTTACAGACTTATCCAAGTGGGAGACTGTTGGATTAGGTGTCTAAGCCCATAACTATAATTGTTATGTACTTGAATTGATAGTAGCACAGTCCTTTTGGGTTGCCCTCAACCTAGCAACTGGACAAGGAAATTATGAAAGGAGAGATATTAATTTATAAGATTAATAAATTAATGATTTAATAATATGTTAAAAGATTAATATATTAATTAGAAATCATTATGTTTAATTAATAGTTAGCCAGAAATTAATCATAATTAATTTTGGGGTTAAAAGAATTAATTATAAAGTGCAGGGACTAGTTTGCAATTAACTAATAGTTGAGTGGAAGGATCTAGAAACCCCTTGGAAGGAGGTGGACGACATCCATAGGGGAAACCCTAGAGATTTCGTCCAAGGGGTCCAGATAAGGCCCTTGGGTTTTGCTTAGGCCCTAAGCAAAGGATAATTAGGGTTTTCCCTAAACCCTAGATCCCTCAGCTATTTAAGGAGCCTCCTGGCTCACATTTTAGGTCACTGGTTCTTTGGAAGAAACCCTGGCCGAAATTGCATACTCCCTCCCCTCTCTCTTCTTCTACTTTCCTTCTTGCTAGTTCTTGGGTGTGATTCCATTAGAGACATTACACTTGTGGTGCTAAGCTTCCAAGAAGATCAAGATCAAGATCAAGGGAATTATCAATTGTTTGCTATAACAATTGAAAGGTATGTAACTCCTAAACCCTAGTTTACTATTTTCGAAAATAGCCTCCTCCTCTAAGGTTCTTGTTTTGCAATTCAAAGTTGTATGTTCAATAGTTAAAACATAGATCCAAAGTAGGTTGCATGTGAACTTAGGAATTGTTTTCTAGTTTATTTGTTTTACATAAAACACATCACAACATCCCTTTGCTCAGGAGTGTACGAGCCAGTCACCAATCTCCACCAATCCTTCGCCCCCGACCAGAGAAGGTTCGGGGCACACTTGACCTTCTAGTCAGTAGGGCAAGAGCATGTGAAGAAACACCCCTCCACATCAGACAAACACCTCATCACCACAATCGGGTCCTGAACTACATCGAACACCAGGGGCTTCTTATTTTCGAAGTCTCGGTACTAAAATACTCTTTCCCCACGAATCCTCGTGGTAGCTGCAGCAACAACAGCCTCAGAAAGTTGAGCATAATGATCATCGAAAATCTCAATCTTGGTGGTCTTGATAGACCCAAACAACTCTGGAATCGATCCCCGGAAAACAGTAGCTCCCTCAGCAGCAATCCTCTCCCTAGTTTGATCATCGGTCAATCCTGGCCTATCCTGGCCACCCGTTCTGGCACCTGAACCTGATCCCCTCGTGAGCACCATACTTAAAATAAACCAGAATATATCAGACATTCCACATCCCATACCATAACAACTATTCTAAATAAATGAAACCCTTAGGGTTGCGACTTCCTAGCTACGCATACGGGTATTGTGCTTCCGGTAGTACGATCCCATACTACCTTCTACACTTACCCGTATTTGTCTCAGAGGATCATCACAAAGTGCCCTAACAATACAACATCTAGGATATACATACATCTTATCCTAACTCTTTCGAGAATGGCTAAAAATTCCTCAACTGGACGACTACTCACACATATACTCATCCATGAAACATCCACCAATCCTACATCACTCATGTGTAACGTCCCAAAAATTATGAGGTAAAAATTTCATTTTTAATTCAACCAAAACACCAATTATCTTTTATTCAACATTCAAAAGGATTTCATAATAAAACATTCATCATAGTACAATCCCAAAATCATCATATTGCGGAAACATGTGAGGAAGTGTTGCGATTAAGTCAGGTTCTTTTCCTTTCGAACCGGAAGTACCTGAAACCATAACCATAAAACAGTAAGCACAAAGCTTAGTGAGTTCCACAAAATACCACATACCAAAACGTGCAATTGTCATGGGCTACCCTGATGGTCTTTCCTTGTAATGTCGAGGGCCAAATCTCGGTCTTACATACAAGTGCCATGGGCCACCCCAATGGTCTTTCCTTGCAATGTCGAGGTCCAAATCCCGGTCTCACATACAAATGCCAGGGGCCAGATCTTGGTCTTTCATACAATGTTAAGGGCTAGATCCTGGTCTTTCATACAATTTCCAAGGGCCAGATGCTACTCTTTCATACAATTTCCAGGGGCCAGATCATGGTCTTTCATGTAATCATCACAGAGACAATTAGCATTCCATATAACGAGTAATGGGCCGGCATTGGTTCCTTCGACCCATCGATATAGTGAGAAAACTCACCTCAATATGCTGATAAGCAAATAATTGTCCGGGTCGTTGAACCAAATAACCTCGCACCAACTAACAATAAATTCAACCTTAATTAATAATTATCCCGATAACCCAAAATCCAAGGCCCAATCCATAATCCAACTTCCTAAAGGATAAAAGACCATTTTACCCTTCCCAAAATTAGTCCAATAACTCATGGTCCAAACCCTAAAATGCCCAAGGCCCAAAAGCCCAATTTGAACTTCTCTGTAATACGCCCCGCGTAGTAGAAGTGTACACCCTGCGTACTCACCCCTGAAGCACAAGGTACCAGCTTTCTTTGCACAAAACCAGCATTACGCTGAGCGTACCCTTCTACATACGCCACGTACTCCTTTGCATGACTTAATGGGACCAAATCTTTGTTTTTATCCATACTAAGAACACTAATTCATGCATGCATCAACAAAAACCCCCAAGATGACATTTTATAACTTAACAGCTCAACAAGGACCAAATATGAGGCTCAATGGTCCTGTAGTAGCTTCTACTTACAAGATCAACAACCTTGGGACCAAAACATGGTAAAACACCACCCAAAACTAGATCTATACTAGAGAACCATAAAGTTTGAAGCTTTATACCTCCATAAGGTAGATCAAGATGAACAAAGCCTGGATCCATAAGCTTTAAGCAATCCAACTCTTCTCCAAGAAGCTCTTTCTTCTTCATTGAGCACCAAAATGCATGAAATCACACCAAAAGCTCAAGAACCACACTAATGGAGGCTAGGGTTTCGTTTGTAAGGTTTAATAAGATGGAGGCTGAAGATTAGAGGGTTTGGTGTTGAGTTAAGTCCATTAAATGGGGTCTAAGACCCTAAATTAGGGTTTGCATATGGCTAGAGTACGCCCTATATACTCCCAGTACGCCTAGTGTACTCCATAAAGTGTCCGCGATCCTCCTGCCTAGTACGCCCATCGTACTCCTATGTACGCCCAACATACTAGGCTAATCCCTAATACCACTAAACTTCCAACGACCATAGCTTCTTTGTTCTAGGTCCGTATTCGACGATCCTTATATCCCCATAAAGGTACCGAGAAGCTCTACACTTCTATCAACTCATCCTTGACTTAAAGCTTTCTGAACTAAAATCCAAAATTCGTAAAAGGTCTGAACTATCAATTTACGGTTATAACCTTGGGTCCAAATCACAAACCAAACTCCCACATCATCTAACTTACATTACCCACACCCAAATGGGTCTAAATCTCTCTTTCCCAAAGGCCCTAATTCTTATGATAACCGATCTTCAGGTCACACACATGAATTAGGAAAAGATTCGGAATAGGGTGCTACATCATGTAAGCTAATCATACATAACATTGGATCCTATAGACAGTCGAATATTTGATTCTACCCTAAGCCCACAACCATACAAGGAACATGGAATAAGGCTAAATCTTAGTTATGTAAAACTATGATGCATACACTAAGCAACTATAATAATCATGTTAATTTCATAGAAGAAGTATCCCTAGGCTATCATGCATCATACATTAGGCAGTCCTATCATGTAATTCCTGAACACCCTTAGCCTACCACTAGCATGTTGTTCTACCATAAACATTATATCAAATAAAGTGTGGGTAACTTGGTGTATACTTTCTTGCTCTGGCTGATCGTACACATCGCATCCTTCCGTGTTACTTTTGAAAACAGTTTTAAAACTTTTACACGAATGCTCATCCAATTCTCTCAAACCAAGGCTCTAATACCAACTTGTAACAGCCCAAAAATCATAGAAATCATATAAGAGTTTCCCTCAAAAACAATTCTCTCAAAAACAACCATTCTCTCAAAAACTTTTACACGAATGCTCATCCAATTCTCTAAAAACAACCATTATCCATATTAGTTTACAAGGAAAACCATTGTATCAAAAGTAAAATCATATCAGAGTTTCCCAAAAGTCAATATCATGAAAATAGGAAGATGTGCACGATCAGGACAAAGCTTAGTGAGTTCCCCCAAGGTACCATCACATAACATAGCAAACAAAAGCATGCAAATATGAGCCTTCAGCGTGACTGGACCTCCTCAAATGGCCTACAGCATATCTGGACCGCTCTATAGGCCTTCGGACTGACTGTGCCGCCTCGCAGGGCCTACAGCCTATCCGTACCGCCCTAGGTATCTTGGCCTACAGCACGAAGCAGGACCGCCTCAACCCAACCATAATATGTCGATATATGTAACAGATAAACATAAACACAGAACCTGCAATTACAGATAATCATACAGTTCTCCTAATCAGTCATATACTAGCATATACCAGCCTATAAACCAGGTTACATAACCTAGTGGGTCGACATTGGTGTCTTTGACCCACGAACACACTGAGGAAACTCACCTCATAGTCTGAACAAATAGCTGAATAGGTCTCTGCTCTAATTCTCAGCTCTACCCATCACATATTCATCAAATAATGACCAGTCTCAATTACCACTCAAAACATCCAAAATACCCTTAGGTCAAACTTGGTCAAAACGGTTAAAGTCAAAAAGTCAAACTTGGTCAACACAGCTGAGTACGCGCAGCATACTCAACTTGTACGCTTGGCATACCCGATCTTGACCAGAAAACCTTAGGGTTGACCTCGAACACTAAGCGTTCCTGGGCTACGCCCAACGTTCATAACATGGTTCTTACTTCGAAATTGGATATTTTCTGCCAAAATTTCGAAACTACAGGGACTCACTTCGAAACTTCTACATTCTCAACAATGTTTGCTCAAATTCGAAATTAGACTATTTATACCATATATTCGAAACTTCGAGGACCAATTTCGAAACTTCTGCATTCTCAACAATTTTTTTGCTGCAAATTCGAAACTTGACCATTTATGCCATATCTTCGAAACTTCAGGGACCAATTTCGAAACATTTATGTTTTCTTCTTCCCATTTTGTTATATAGGTGACGAAATCACATAACCCTTCGCACATCAAACCCATGGACCATATAACCAAGCTTTCGAAACCAATCCTTTTGCAATCAATCCACCCATTTCGAAACAACAAACCATGACCCTTATTTCGAAATCCCGATGCTCCACTCCTACTAAACACGTTAAGATACGTCGACATACCCATGGCTTCACTTTTCATCAACTCAAAACCATCGACACTTCGGTAACAAAACCCAGCAAGCCTTCTCTTCTTGAGTTCCCCAATCGATACCAAATCAACAACTTCAGTTAACGAGTTAACCTTGACCATCAACATATCCAGTCTTCGAAAATTGGACTTCCAAAATCATCAATCCATTCGAATTTCATTCAATAATCGTCATCAAACCCAAATCATCACACTTGATTATCACAACTTCCCAATAGACGTTATTCCCATTCGTTATCAAACACTCCTTCGTTATCAGTTACTGATTTCATTCCCAAAATCGACTATCAAAATCGACTTCATGACTCCAATAAACTGATTTACCAAAATCAGTCGACATCTAATGCAAATTCCAAATCACAACCTTGACCATGGAAATCAAAATCAAGCCTTCGATTGCAGTTATCATTCCAAAACAGCGATATCAAATTATCGACTCCTGATTTCATATCACCAGTCCAAAACAGATTTCGTTCTCAAGCAAAAAAATTTCGGCATCAATCATCGACCAATGAACCTCAATGTTCGAATCCCAAATCAAGTTTGGCCATTAGTCCCAAAAGCAATTGTGACTTGACTCCACAACGATCACTATCGAAATCAAGAGGCTTGAGTCATCGATACCAAACCAAAATAAGCTTTCGATTAAATTGAACGACAAAAAAAAACTTCTTTTGACTTTTAGAAATCGAATGGAATTGAGAATCAAAAACATATAAAATCAACTTCGATTTCAAGCTCTACTTTCAATTCGATTCGAGAATAAACAATTATCAGTCAAATTGACTTTCTTCACGAATCCAGTCTTCACACGAATCAACAATATGCTCGAAATTGATTTCGATTCCAATATTGCATTCGTCTTGAACTCAATAAACGAACAAGCAAGTTGATTCCAACTCAACCTTCCTTCATGTCGACATTCAACGTGCATAGAAGTCGAAAAAGAGAAATTAAATATCCTCCTACTTTCCTTCCTACATATCTTCCTACTTAGTTGAAATGATGACAAGTGTATTAAAATATCATTAATCTTATCCAAATATGACACATGTCACTATCTTACATGTGTAGGAAGATAAGTAGGAAGAAAAGGTAAGAGGATATTTAATTTCTTGTCGAAAAAAAAACTTTTCATTCAACTTTAACCGGAGATAGCTTCGATTCGTTCAATTTGGACTTTCTCTTTTGCGAATGATATTTGAATAGTAGAATCTTGTGATGAACAATTTTAGACTCAATAACGAACAGTAACAAGATGGGGTTTGGACTCGAATTTTGGATCAATGAATAGTAGTCAGATGAAATGATTGGGCTTATTGAATAGATGAACGGTGCATTTAAAAAAAAGTTATTGAATATGATTTTGATTTTTGTGATTTGATTTAAACAAAAATAATTGGATCAACAATGGGGTTGAAACGGATTATATGCAATGAGACAAGTCGATCAAAAATTAAAAAACGCAAAGTACGAATCGAAATCATGGACGTTTTGGAATCCATTTGAGAATTTGAGATACCTTTTTGACGAATCGAGTTCCATTTTCAACTAACGAATCAAATTTAGAAGATCTTGGTTTATTTGTTGGAACACGAAAATCTCCAATTTGAACATTGTACCACCCATTATGCGTGATGTACAACTCGTAATTTGTGTTCTTCGTGTTCTTCAACAATCCAAGAACAACTTCATAAGAACCACCAACACTTTTGGGTTTTGACTTCAAATTCAATGCAACACTTGGAGATTGTTGCTTTGCAACCCGAATTTGCTTCATAGATTTCGGATTCACAACAACATGTGACGATTTTTCTTAATAAACCCGCTTGTTTTTCCGTTTAATCTTCTTCTTCTTTTTCTTTCTCATCTTTTTGCATCTTGAAGATTTGATTTCAAGAACACCTTCATTCTTGACAACTTCAACTTTACATGTTTGAATCAAATCATTTGGAGTTTGATACTTGTGAATTTCTTGGATTAACGGCTTTCGATAAGGAATCATTCCTTCAAACGGATCACAAGAACACAAAATACCAACGGTTTGACCTCCAATCGAGCAAAAAACTTTTTCATCTTCATGAGCATCAACTTGAATCTTCTTGTCATGAACATCAAGAACATCAAGAACATCACATTGAACTCCATAATCTTGAACTTCAACAAACTTAAGAGCATGAAGATCATTTAGGTTTTCAATTAGAGAAATGTATTTCTTATTAAACAAATCTCTTTCTTCACTTTTCTTTTGATTTCTACTACAAACTAATATGGACAAGGCAGTTTTATTCAACCATTCAATCTTACAAATTGGTTGAAATATCAAGCTTCCATGATCATCCTTCAAACCTCCATAAGAAACCATATTACCCCATGAAATCAACTTGCTTAACAATAACCCATAAAACTGATTTTCGTTGACTTTGTATTTGACATCTTCAACGATCACAACCCAAGAATCATATGGAAAGTCCACCATCTTTGATCAATCGATAAGATCTTGAGTTTTTCTAGAGAGAGAAAGTGATTGTGAATGAGTTTTCTAGAGAGATAAAGTAAAATTACTTGAATTCTAGTGAAGAAAATCGAATTATGAATGGAATCAATGATGAATTCGATTTCTAGAATCCAAACACTCTATAACACGAAGATCAAAGATCAAATAAAGAATCACCAAATCTAGAATGTCATCAAGGAACAACTCTTGATCAAATCCAGAACACCCGCTCTGATACCAATTGTAGTGGTGTTGATTATGATGGCATGTGTGAAATAAGAAAGATCTAGTGAATCATCATACGAAATCAAGAACACATGGAGTAAATAAATCTTGTTAAGCTCTCATTAGTATGAATTAGAAAGAGTACAAATAGGTATGCTAGTTTCTCTCTCTAAAACTAATGCTCTCCAAATGGTTATTTACATAATGGGAGTCACTCACTTCCTATTTATAGGAAAGACTCAACACTTTTACACATACAAGAGGGCAAGCCACATCCAATGAGAACTTTGCACCCTAACACTTTTCCTTCTTATTACGAGCTTAATCCTTAAGCTCTTTTGCATATATTCTAGATCCAGCCTTAAAATAATGTCTTAACCATAAAGTTTCGAACTTTATGGTCTTGCATGGCCATTAAATGCCCAAACACAAAAACCCTAACTACTTAACCCATTAAGACCTTGTAACTCATGCATGGAAGCAAGCTAACAACCAAGATTATATTTTTATTCTTCTGGATGCTCCAAAACATCTTAAAGGACAACTTATATGGATTAGAGTAATCCATACTCATAATACCAAGCTTACCTCCAAATGATGCCAAATGATGTTGCTATTTTGGATCCAAAGAGTCCCACTCCTCCAAGGTGATATTCTCTTCTTCCTCTCTCCTTCAAGGTTACCAAAACACACAGAAAAACTCAAGGATGCTCTAAAAATGGATTAGGGTTTCCTTTGGGACTTAAGGATGCTTAAATAGGGTCCAAACCCTGAAAATTAGGGTTTGCATTCTGGACACCTACGACCAACGTTCCTAGGGAATTCCCAACATACGTACCCAGCTTCCAAATTTATAAAAATGTCATTTTTGTCCAATTTTGCAATAAATTCACATCCAAGTTCTAAAATGAAATAAATTCTCATACTTAGGGTTTAAAAACAAAATACCTCAATGCAAAGGTGTTACACGTAGGGTAACTAATAAAGGCTACTTGTCAAGGGTATGTAATATTCTACTGTATTTTATGTGTTTATTTTACATGATTATGTGGTAATTATGGCATTAGTTCTATGCAGTTTAAGTTGGATAGCGTGAGAACTCTTGGTCAAATGCCTTACTATGATGTTCTTGTCTGATTGTTCGCTCTTTGGTGGACCATAAGATCGACTGTCTATCTGATGTCTCACTTCATATGACTTTATGTAATGCAAGAAAGACCAAGATTTGGCTCTTGGAAATTGTATGAAAGACCATGATGGGTTGGGCACATAATGTATGGTGAGGTTGGGCCTGTTATGTATGGTTGGAATGGGCCCGTTATGTATGTTTGGGTTGTGCCCGTTATGTATGGTTATGCTAGGCTCGTTATGTATAGTTGCATTGGGCTCGTTATATATGATATAATATATATATATATATATATATATATATATATATATATATATATATATATATATATATATATATATATATATATATATGGACATGAGGTTTGATTATTCAGCGCTAGGGCCGAGGACTTTGCTTATCTGGATGCATTGTATGTATATTGGAATATGTGGTATGTTTGGGAACTCACTAAGCTTTATGCTTACAATTGTGGATTAAATGTTTTGCAGGTTGTTCATGAGAACAACTCGGCGAGACTATACACACGCATCGAAGATAATCGTTTATGCGGTTTTGTAATTTAACTCTGATAAATGATGGTTTCAACTCAAAGGTTTTTGAGATAAAGATTTTAATTGGTTGGCCTTATGTAACAAAAAAAGAATTTCAAAATTGTTCTATCATCATTACAACAACGTTGTTTCCAGTAAAAGATTGACAGTATGTTGACGGACGGTTGGAGACTTGCATTCACTTATCTTCGGTGATGAATTTTACTATATTATCGATGAGGAAGCGGTGACAGTTTGCTTGTTGTACATTCCTTGTGAAGGGTTTATGGGGAAATTGGTAATTGAGAAGATAATTGTTGGTTGACTGACATTAGCTGATAACCGACCTAGATAAAACATGTATAAAATAGAAAATTAATTTTTAAGGTTTTCAAAAAAGTTATTTTCTTAATTATGTTATTTATAATATCATTTTATTTCCTTGTTGATACACGTAAGGGAGGGGGGAGGGGGGTTATCTGGTGTCACGCAAAACCTCTACTTTAAAATATAAAATTCGTCTCTTAAGTGGGAAAAACCTCTACTTTAAAATATAATATATATGTTTTTGTTTTTCTAATCAGGCTATATATATATATATAGGATCCGGTTCCGATGAGTACTCAAAAAATGGTGAGGACTGCGAGGACAATTCTCCACCACCCATTTCGTCAAAGGCACAAACGTCAAACCCAAATACTTGGTCGTTGTGCGTTCGCATGCAACCCACGTATGTGGTAACTAATACGGACTCGAGAATTTAATCACGTGCGACGAACGTCCATTGAACATCCTTTAACTGGGTTTTATTATTTATTTTTGTTTATTTTAAGTTTATTTTCGTTTATTTATTTTTTTTTTTGCTAAAAATGTTTAACAAATATATGATCGGTTTTAATGTTATCAATTTTTTTTATTTTTTTATTTTTTTTAAAAAGATTGTTTTTTTCGATTTTTCATTTTTTAAAATTTCTTTAGTACATACTTGAAGATATTAGTGTTTATCTTTATTTTTGTATTTATTTTTTGATTTTTTAAACAAAATATCGGTTTGAGTTTAAATGTTTAACAACTATAAAATTTTAAATAAGAAGAATATTAAGAATCAAAATATTTTCCGTTCATATTTTTTAAATTATATTATTTTTGAATAATAAAATATTGAATCAAGTTATTTTGAATCATAGTATTATGAATCAAATCATTTTTCAATCATATGAATTTGGATCAATAATATTTTTAATTAAATATAGTGTTTGTTCAAAAAAAATTATGGATCATTATATATTTTGAATCATTTATATTTGAATCATAAAAGATATAATTAAAAATTATAAAATATTGAAATCTAAATATTTTTAAATCATAACAAATTAAGGATCATAAACAAGATGAATCAAAAGGTTTTTTTTAATCATAAATATTTTAAATTATCACATTTTGGATCATATTATGTTTAATATTTTTTTAAAATTAATATTTATTAAAATTAAAAATAAATACTTCAAAAACTTATTTTGAAAAATTCTTTCTACAAAATCACTAGTATATTGACTAGAAGTATCACCTAAATTTTTATGATTTTTGAAGAATTTTTTTTCTGGGTATTTTTGTAAAAAAGAATAAAAACAAATTTTTTTTTTAATTTTCATGGTTGTTCTTATTTTGTAGAGAATAAATTTTAATATATATATATATATATATATATATATATATATATATATATATATATATATATATATATATATATATAGTAGATCTAGTGAGGACTCAAAAATGATAAGGACTACGAGGAAAATTCTCCACCACCCAGTTCGTTAAAGGCACAAACGTCAAAACTAATACTTGGACGTGACGCGTTTGCATATATCGCTCGTCTATGGTAATTAATACGGACTCAAGAATTTAATCATGTGCAACAGACTAATGACTCCCAAGAGCTCTTATCGACAGAGTCGTTTGGCACCACGATGTCGACTCATCACATCCTTGGGTGTAAAAAGGTCCCAAGGGTTTCGTTGTTCGCCGATTCAAATGGTACGTGAGTAGGTTTAGAACGTCGTGAAATAGTTCAGTTCTTATCTATTGTTGGTGTTAAAGGGAGAACTAAGAGGATCCAACCCTAGTACAAGAGGACTAGGTTGGGCCAACTTATGGTGTACCGGTTGTTATGTAGTAGCAACGTCTGGCATTTAAGTGAGTTTTGTTATAATTTTTTTGTTTATTTTTTTTAAATCAAAAAAATTAGACATATATATTCTCGGTTTTTAGGTTTTGTAATTTATTTTTTTCATTTTCTTTATTATTTTTTTCTTTTTTTATAAAAAATGAATTTTTTTTTCTGTTTTTTTTTATTATTTTTTTAATGTCTTTACTATATATTTGAAAATGATAGTGTTTTTGTTTAATTTTGTTTTTATTTTTTGATTTTTCTAAATATCGATTCGAGTTTTTATTATTTAACAATTATAAAAGTCTTAAATAATTAAAATGTTAAGGATCATAATATTTTCCATTTATACTATTTTAAAATCATATTATTTTGGGATCATAGTATTTTGATTCAAATTATTTAGAATTATAGTATTTTGGATTATATCATTTTTAAATCATATGATTTTTAATTCGGAGAACAAAAATTTTCAAGTCTTATTTTTTATAAAAATTTAAAATCATGTAAACAAAACTTTTGTATCCTTAACAATATATTTTTAAAAAAAATTATTTTACAAACTCACTAAAATCGTATTATGAACAGCTCAACATTTTACTTTTTTGAATTTTGAAAAAAAAATAGTATATTTTATAAAAACAATATTACTTAAAACTAAAAAATAAACACCTCAAAACTTTTTTTTTTAATTCTTTTTAGATAGTCACTACTATAATTAGTAGAAGTATCCCTTAAAATTTAATGATTTTTGAAGAATTCTTTTCTAGGTTTTTTATATAATTAAAAATTATTTTTCTTTTCAAATTTTCATCATTATGCTCATTTTGTAGAGAATTAAATTTTAAAAACTTTAGTTTTTTTATCATGGCCAAAAAACAAAATAGATGGTAAAAAAATCCAACCAATTGTAAGTTGCTATGTGTGTAACGTCCGTGTTTGTCTCTAGACATTAATAATATGATATACTTGTAATGGACAACAATTGTAACCTTTATATGACGTAAATAAAGAGAATTATTTGATTATTATGTGTTTTATGTTTACTTAGATGTAGTATACATGCTTTAAGAGATATAATGAAATAGGAATAAAGTATGCGTCTAAAATAGAATAATAACTTGGCTGAATAACCTTGATGAAAGTCGAAGTAGTCGTGATGAGGATTCCATGGAAGTTGTGACCCATTCAAGTTCGCATTCTACCTGATACAGCAACGTGTGTCATAAAAATTATTTTTGATAGGTTGCTTATTAGCCTAAGCAATTTGAAAAAAAGTCGTAGTAATCGTAGAATTGAGAGCGTGCATATAGAGAACGTTCAAATGTGATTTCATATGAGGAAGTTCTGATTTTTCATAGGTTCAGCTCAGAAGTGCGGACATATAAATCGAAATTTATACCGGTTGATTGTTGCCCAAAACAATATATATGATAATTGGAGATCTCATCAATAGGAATGCAACGATATAAACACAGTCAAAAACAGAGTCCGTATGTAAAAGTTATGAATTTTACACGGTCGTTAACAGTGTAATCTTCATAGACTGTTAAATTTATGATCGGCCAAGAATTAGCAAACATGGTCTAAACAAAAGTGGTAGTGCTCAGAAATACCTACGCGTGGATATAGAGAACATAAAAAATGGAGTTGTTATGTCATGTTGCACCATCCATCAATTGGCACATGTCACGTTTCAGGGGGTACCCTTGCCGACCACGCTTGGGTGTGGCGCGCTCCCTGTTTGTGCGTAGCACGCCTGCCCCAAAAATGCCCTATAAATTCAGATCTCATCTCATTCTTATCTCCACAGAACTTTCATTCATTCTATCAAGCTACTATCAAATATAGCCCACATTTTCTTTAGTTTTTAGTATTTTTGACGAAGCCCAGAGATCACTAGGAGCCCGGTAATTACAAGCTATCATACCGAAGTTCTGCCAGTGAAATTTCCAGACTTTTGTCTAGAAAATCTCTTTAAGTTAAATTACACTCAACATTATTTTAGTTTAATTTATATTTATATTCATAGTTATTGTTATGAATCGATAAATAAGATTTATCAGTGATTACAAGTCGTTATATTGATTGATCTACTTATGGGGAATGATGTAAAGGTTAGATTTAGTGAGGTGTTTAATATGGGATTTCCAAACAGCATACTTTGTATACCAAACGAACCTAACCTCCAATATAATCTTACCTGGTTTCTCCTTAGTTGATAGATCTTGATGTAGACATTAAGATTGTTAAGAAATCTAGGCTATTAATTAGTCATAAGTAGTAATGTAAGGTCCAAAAAACGGATCTTTACCAATGATCAAGCAACAAACAATCAAAAGAAATCAGAATGAGAGTAGAAGTAGAAAAGAAATCAAGCTTGCACACGTTTATTGCTGAAACGTCTGGTACAACTCGGTATACTTGGCCGTAATCTCTAGAGCATCAGCAACCTGACAATGACCTACAACTCCTCTATTTATACTAGACTTGGGCCGCAAATAGGGTTGACGGCCGTAAACAGGCTTACGGCCGTAAGCTCACCATGTGGCCGTAAACTCACTAAAAACCCACTAAATGCACTAAAGACTCAAAATAAACTATTACAATGAAAGCCTAGACCAAACCATTTACTGGACCCTTCAATCTCCCTCTTGGTTTGGTGCTACCTTGGACTTAGTCTTTGTCAACCACCAGCCCGTCTGATTTTCCCATAGCTCCATTCCACATTTCCTTTCGGATAATCTCAGCAACCATAGCAGTGTACTCCTTAGCAGCGGACTCGAATAAGTCTTCAGCGACCTTGATCTGATGATGAGAAAGCTGATGTATATCCCATTTTCCGAACTGTAGCTGATCCCTCTTGTCATATAGGCGAATACATCCATGCTCAAGCTTGATGACAGCAGAAGTCGTGGATTCATCGAACACCCAGTATTGCATGGACTTTAGAGATCCATCTGGATGGTTCTGAAGGATAGGAATCTGCTTCACTTGATCAGTAGCGGGCCACATCACAGACCGAAGAGGCTGATTGGTTTTGGGATCAATGACACTTGGGTATATCTTGATAATAGACTCTGCAGTCTTCATTGAGGGAAATCCCTTTGCCACTTGATCTTCCAAAAATAACTTGGAATGAGTCGCCTTGGGTTCATTGGAAGGATTTGCAAAAGGAGCCTTAGATAACTCTGTAAGGTCAATCCTGGTCCAATAGTGGAAGTCATGAGCATCTTTGTACAGTTCACTATTGCCACTCTTTCTTCTCACGATCCACATATTTAGAGTGTCGTGGAATCCCCATGAGATGATCCCTGACCTATCACCATATACGTCCCTGAAGCGATTCTCTCCAAGATCTGTAAAGGTGATGTTTGATTGACCCCCGGGAGTATTCTGATCCGAGCTCCTTTTGAACAAAAATTGACCCTTCTCAGCAGACTTAGCCAGTTTAGCACGTTTCAGCGCCACAACATTTGGAGCCTGTGCTGGTTCTTTGTCAAAGCGATCGACAACTGTGGTTGTTCTTGTAGGTGGTGGAACTACGGGAACATCTTGATTGGGAAGATAGACCCTTGGCTCATCGACAGATGACTTGAATTTATCACCAAGTTCTTCTTCTAGTTTCTTCTTTAGATCGTAGTACCTGGCGGTCAACAAACCAAAATGCGTCTGAAGATCAGTGATCTGCTTTGTCTTCAGAGCTTTGTCTTCAAGAAGATCAGCAACTTGGATATTGAGCTTGGCATTTTCAGTTTGAAGGTCTGTCACCCTGATATCAAGCTCTATATTTTTCTGATTCAGCACACCGATCTCCTTCTGAAGTCCAAGGATTGTAGGATTCTCTTCTCCAGAGCTGCCATCCCCAATAGATATTCCTTTACCACGTGATGGAGGCGTTGTGAATTGTTCTTCAGCCAAATGCATGGCTAGCCTCACAGAAGCAGCATCATGATCTGGCCTGGGAGGAGAGAATCATGTGGGGAAGGAGGAACCACCAGCTTCATAGAAGGTGCTAGGACCTTCACTAAAAGGTTCAGATGAGACGATAGCAGGAGTGATTGTTGGTGGAGTTGAAAAGCCTTGAAATACACCCGAATCAGGAATTCCCTGTCTAGGGTCAAGTCCTCTTCGCTTCATAGGAGGTTGAGATGCCTGCGTTGTTGTGCAATCACTCTCCAATGGCTCATATGTAGGTCAAACAACATCAAGGGGAGGAATCCCTGACACTGTCACCATAGGAATTGCTATTTCCGCCATTGGATTGGTAAGAGGAGGCGTGGCTTCGAGAACGTCTTCATTTTCAGTAATCTTCGTTGCTGGATGAGCAACTTCATTGATATTGTCAAGCAGCGTGTTGAGGTTTTCACCGGTTATGAAGTCTTCATTACTACCAAAGTTTAGAGGGATTTCATCATTATCGAACCCAGTAAGATCGAGGTCTTCATATAAATCAGTCTCCGTTCCGCTTTTTGAAGACCCCTCATTATAGTAGTCACTTTGGACCTGAACATATGTCAGCTCATGTTCCTCAACTACTTGTGCATTAGGAGCTGGAATTTCTTCTTCTTCAGCCTGATCCGACATTGTAATAACATCATCTTCCGAAATGACTCGCTCAGAAGAAGTGGGCTTAGAAGATACTTTGTCTGATATTCCATGAGACTCAGAAGATTCATTTAACTCAGCAAATCTTCCAAACTTCACAAGAAGATGCAATCCTTGGAAGAAGACCTTGCCCTTGCGATTCTGCTTAATGAGGCCAACAGTGTGGGGACCTAACGACTTCATATCTAGGGTTTCTCTCTCTTTGACCATCTCTGGGAACTGAATGTCGATGAACAGTTGGATGAACCTGGGATACATCAAGAAAGTATCCCGGTGGATTGCGTTGATGTTAACTACGAACTCATCCAATATGAACTTTGAGAAGTTGAAGTGGATCCCTGCAGCTAGTGAAACAATTGCCCCAGTGTTCCTCAGAGATATTTCATCAGCACCTGACCTTCTGCCCGAGACACAGCTCACAAAGACATGAGCTAAGAATCTCTAGTATGGAGGCAGAAGCTTATTCACAGTAGGAGGAAATATGCCTTCGTACCCCATCTTCTTGAGAATCTTCTGCACATCCTCAATCCCGATCTCAGTGGGAAAATCAGGTTGATCATCTATCATAAGTGCTTCTCTGACAAACTGCTCAGTAATCACAATCTGGCAACCCTTCACAGTAGCATTGACAGTAACTACACCATCGTCATCTCTAGTCATCTTAACAGTCTGCCAGAACTCCCTGATAATTCTTTGGTAGACCACTGGGTTCACAGTAATGGCAGAGGCTAGGCAGCATTCTCTCAGTCTGTGGATCATTGACCTAAATTCGCCATGGACTGCAGGAGGATCAGCCAATACAATAGCCAGGTTGTGCATGTCAGCAAAGTTCAAACTTGCCATTGATCTGCACTAAAGCAAGCCAAGTAAGAAAACAAGGATATTTGAGCAATTAAAGTTTTATGTTTTCTCAATTAAACAATTTAATTTAGGCCTTTTAAAAAAAATTATTTTGACCAAAAAATTGGAGTTTACGGTCAAAAATTGGAGTTTACGGTCAACAGTGGTCAAAGGGAGTTTATGGTCAAAATTGGGTTTACGGCCGTAAGCTCCTGACCGCAAACGGAGTTTACGGCCGTAAACTCCTGGCCGTAAGCTTGGGCCGTAAACGCCGACGAACTTAAAACTTCGATTAAACCCCCAATATCAGTAGAATCGATGAACAAAATGCATTCCCATGGTCGGTTTTAGCATACCTTTGAGATGAACGGAACGATTTTTCAAAAACACACAAAAAAATTTCGAGAGTAGAGAGAGAATGGGAGGGTTTACGGCCGGAAGAGAAGAAAATGAGGTGGGAAGGGTTTCCGGTTGTAACCTCCACCTTTTATACCGTGTTCAAAATTTACATGTCCTCTACACAGTATAAGGCACAGTCCAAATCCCAGATGATTTATCAAAAATAAAAGTTTTTGAGGATTTAAAAATAAAATAAAATAAAATAAAATAAACTAAAAAATAAAATAATTTCTAAAATTTAAGAATTTAAAAAAATTTAAATTTTTGACAATTATAAAAATAAAATAAAATAAAAATAAAATGAGATAAAATAAATGCGGACTAAAATTTATCTCAAAAATCACTGAAAATAATTTTTGTGACACTGGGATCAAAGTTGTTAGATAGCCTTAATCCACTTGTCGGTACCTTCATCTTCATGTGTTTGTCTGGTCGATCGCAGGTATTGTGGTCCACTTAAACACGAAAGTTTTATAATAAATTTGGACAATTTAAGTAGGACAAGACATTTCGATCCTTAATTCTTGATAAAATTTCCTAGGGACCATTTAGCTAACGACGACCAGGGATATTGTTGTCCACCTAAATTGAGCAGCGAGATCTACAGACAATATGTAAATGTTCAATTTTAATTTCACTAGAACATGTTTCCCGCTTCCTGATATGCTCTAGTAATCAAGGACTTCTAGAATACTCCTTACATCGGGTGAGCAGACAATCATTAAGAGAAGATAAATTTAGAATGCATATGTTATACACCCAGGTCGGATCTATTCCAATCACGCAGAGGGTGAAGCATATGACTAACTGAAGTTTTAGAGGGGTTGAGAAAAAGAATGATGCATATACTGTGTGCCAGGTCGGATTATAAGTCACGCAAAGGAGACAGTATATGGCTAACATACAGAAAGAATTGCATAGATAGAAGATGCAGAGAAATAGAGTTGCATATGTCACAGTCCAGGTCGGATCTCTCGATCACGCAGAGGAAGCAAAATATGACTGACAGACAGAGAGAAAGAAAATGATTTTCTACTGACCTAATTTATCGGAATTCACCAGTCACCCCATCAATACCGGAATTAAGGACATAATCCGCACATCGAGGAAAAGTTAATCCACAGTTCCAGATACGAGTTCTTTTAATGTGACCAGTAGATTCCCATGTATATCTCCCTGCTCAACCTATCCAAGCGTCGTATTGTCAGGCTAAACGGATTTAACTAGGTCAAGATTTGTCAAGTCTATGAATTCCTTAAGTTCAGATCTGCCTAGTCAAGTCCATCTAGATTCTTTCGTGTCTACCAACGCATCGAGCACATAACGTAGACAATCTAATTTTGGGTACGTTACGCAGACTCAGATTGCCTGTTATCACTTGATAATATAACTTCCCGTCACAACACCTACAAGCAAAAACTGTTAGCAACATATTTTTGATTTTCTGATTTTTTTTAATGTTTTTTGGATTTTTTGAATGTTTTCTGAAAAAAATAAAACAGAAATAAAATATTTTTGGATTTTTCGTATTTTCTGAAAAAAATAAAACAGAAACAAAATATTTTTGGATTTTTTTAATTTTTCGATTTTTGTTTGGTTTTTGTTTATTTCTCCCCCTAAATTTGTGCATGGGTGAGAATGAAATCACTAAAATACGCAAATTTAAACTAATCTAACCTATAACAAAAAAAATTTAATCCTAGAAACGAATCATTTTCAAAAATCCCACAAGCACATCGAATCGAGCTTTGTTAAAAGGCTTGGTGAACAGATCCCGCACATTATTAGCAGTGGGAACCTGTTCCAGCCGGATGAGCGAGCGCTCATAACAGTCTCTGATAAAATGAATTTTGATATCAATGTGCTTGGTTTTGGAATGTTGGACATGATTTTTAACAATTTGTATAGCAGCCTCATTATCACAGTAAATTGGGGTTTCTAGATAATTCAAACCATAATCCAACAGCTGATGTTGGATCCAGATAACTTGAGAGCAACAAGCAGATGCAACAACGTATTCCGCTTCTGCTGTTGAGGTTGAGACGGTATGTTGTTTCTTGCACTACCAAGAAACCAGCCTATCGCCAAGGAATTGGCACCCTTGATGTAGATTTCCTGTTAAGCTCACAGCCTCCATAATTAATGTCAGCAAAAGCATATAAATCAAATTCGGAATCCTTTGGATACCAAAGACCCAATTTTGGGGTGCCTTTGATATACTGAAAAATCCTTTTGACAGCAATAAGATGTGAAAGTTTAGGATTAGCCTGATAACGTGCGCATTGACACACTGCAAACATGATGTCTGGACGGCTTGCAGTGAGATACATCAATGATCCGATCATCGATCTGTAGTGTGTCTGATCTACGGACTCGCCGTCAGTATCTGGATTCAGAAGAGGTCTTTCGGCTATCGGCGTCGAGGCAGGTTTTGCGTCTTGAAAACCGAACTTCTCAAGAATATCCTCCACATACTTAGCTTGATGGACCAGGATTCCAGTTGAATTTTATTTGACCTGAAGCCCCAGAAACATGGTCATTTCTCCCAATGAACTCTTTGCATAGCTGTGGACTGGTAGACCCGAAGATAATGTCGTCAACGTAGATCTGGACTAGAATCTGATCATTACCAACATGCTTGATGAACAAAGTTGGATCGATAGTGCCACGAGAGTATCCATGCTCGAGCAAGTGCTTTGTGAGAGTCGCATACCACGCTCAAGGAGCTTGATGTAACCCATACAACGCCTTGTCCAACTTGTAGACATGATTAGGAAGCTTGGAGTTAACGAACCCAGGAGGATGATCAACGTAGATTTCTTCCTTCACCTTGCCATACAAGAAGGCTGTCTTGACATCCATTTGGTAGACTGTGAAGTTCATGTAAGAAGCATATGCAAGGAAGATACGAATAGCCTCTAAGCGAGCCACTGGAGCATAAACCTCAGTATAATCAAGACCCTCGACTTGTCGAAACCCGCGAACCACCAATCTTGCTTTATTGCGCACTATAACACCAGAATCATCCTGCTTGTTTCGATAGACCCAGCGTGTGTCAAGAGACCTTTTGCCCTTTGGTAGCTCAACCAATTTCCAAACCCCGAGCTTTTCAAATTGATTTAGTTCTTCATGCATAGCATCTACCCAGCTGGGCTCATTCAAAGCCATTTCAACATTCTTGGGCTCTATTTGAGAGATAAAGCAAGAATAGAGACACGTATTGACATCTCCACTCTGACTTCTGGTTTTAACTCCATCGCCCAGCTGACCAATGATGTTTTCGATCAGATGATCGCATTGAATTCTAGAAGGTATGTCTTGGCTGATATCATTGAGTGAAACAGGAAGAGTGTGAATGTTGAAACCTCCATCATTTGCTGATTGATCCGCATTAGATGAATCTGCTACAAACTCATTAGCAATTTCTTCAGGAAAGAGTAGTTCCATAAACGTTGGAGTAACAGCGAAAGCATCTCCAGACATGAACTCTCTTTCAACTGGGGTAAAAGGTGTAACGTCAGCATCAGGAGTATCATTTCGAACTGGAGACTCTGGACTACCAAGTCGAACAGATGACTCCCCCTCAGGTGGAGCAGAAGACTCCCCCTCAAGCGGTACTGTTGGATATCTGTAAACAACTTCTTCGTCTTCGTCTTCAGAAACAATCTTCGAACCAGAGGAGGACCCACATGAACCATCTGAAGAAACATTTAAGGATTTGAAAAGCGATGTGTAATCAAATAACCAGTCGGGACCCACTCGAGCGTCCGTTTCATTCTCCTCCAACCAGCGCACGTCATAGGATTCGACAATCTGCTTTGTCTTCTTGTTGTAAACCCTGTACGCGGTGCGCGCAACATACCCTACGGAATAACAATCATCGGCTTTGGCATTGAACTTTGGGTTGGATTCCAAGTGAAGAAGGGTGCAAGGGCAGCCAAATACACGGAAATGACTGACTGAAGGCTTGTGACCGTATAGAATCTCGTATGGTGTCTTCATCTGAGCTTTGTTGATTAAAACACGATTCTGAACGTAGCAAGCCGTGTTAATCGCCTCGGCCCAAAAGAAAACAGGTAACTTGGAATCACACAGCATCGTCCTTGCAGCGTCTTTTAATGTTCTATTTCTCCTCTCAGCAACACCGTTTTGTTGAGGTGTGTGAGCAGAGCTGTATTGACGCACGATTCCCTTTTCTGCGCAAAAGTGATCAAGAACAGCATTCTTGAATTCAGTTCCATTATCAGTACGAAGCGCCTTCACCTGGTTGTTGGTTTGGTTCTCAATCATCACAATGAACTTCTTTATCAGATCAGCAACCCCAACTTTGTTGGTTAAGAAGAAGACCCACGTAAAACGAGAGAAATCATCGATCACAACTAGACAGTACGAACTTCTGTTGATGCTCAGGACATTGACCGGACCAAATAAGTCGATATGCAATAATTGGAGCACCTGACTGATTGAGTTAACTTGTTTTGGCAGGTGTGGTTTTCTATGATGTTTACCCTGGGCGCATGACACACACTTCTCAAAAGTGATAAAGTCTCTGACAGGTAAGCCTCGGACCATATCATTCTTTGCAAGACGATTTAGGTTTTTAGCATTAGCATGGCCGAGTCGTCGGTGCCACAGCATTGCATTTTGTTCTGAGACCTTCGAAAAGAGGCAAGTGACATGTTTAGGAATGTTGCTATTCATATCGATAATGTAAGCATCCCCATCCCGCTTAGATTTGACAAGAATCCACTCTTCCGGGATGACAATGCCTGGCTTGAGAATCATGCACTCTTTGTCGGTGAAATGGGTAGAATAACCTTTGTCGCAAATTTGGGAAACACTCAACAAGCTGTGCTTTAACTCAGGAGCAAAGTTGACATTCTCGAAACTTAGCACTCCATTTGTAACGGTTCCTCTCTGAGTGATCTTGCCACCTTCTCCGCCCGCAAAGGAAACATATCCCCCATTAAAAGATTGAATGTCGCTCAATTGGGAGATGTCTCCTGTCATATGCCGGGAGCAGCCGTTGTCGACGTAGCAAGGACGGACGACATTCCTCCGCAACTGTCCCTGCAAAATGAGCGGGATCATTTAGATTTGGGAACCCAGGTCATCACTGTCCTGGGTTGCCTTTTCACTTTCTCTGATTTATCTTTTAAAGATTTCAATTTTGAATCCTTATTTCTAATCATTTCAGAGGATGATGATGATTGATTGGAAATTGATTTGGGCATCCAATGATATTTAGGTTTTATAACAGTCTCAGATGGTTTTGAAATATGTTTCTTATTAGTTTGCACTGAGCCTCTGGATGTTCTACCAGAAGTGGTTGAAGATCTAGAACTGCTCTTTGACGAAACCGATCTTGGCGGAGCCTTGTTCGGTTTTGGCAAACTATTTGGAGCTTTGTTATGAAAAACCTTGTTATTCTTTTGAAAAACAACCCTTTTTCTGCTTTGATCATCCTTCCAATCATCATTCTGAGAGCGAGTTCTTGAGGACTTTCTAATTAAAGACCTTCCTCTAGATTCGTTCTCTCCTCTTGGCGACATATAGTTCACAAACATTCTATTTTGACAATTCCTAGATATATGTCCACCAATACCACAATTAAAACAAATCTGGTTATATTACTGGAACTAGTACTGCATTTCTCATATTTATTTTCTTTGCTGACACCCTTACTCTTCTCACAAGAACATGTATGAGTAACAGGTTGTGAAATAAGTGAGGGTGCATCAGATGGTGTGACTTGTGGAATTGGTGTGGTTTCATTAGAAGCACAAGCATCAGGATTATCAAACAATTCATCAAACATTTCAAAGAACTTAAATTCAATAGGAGCAGATGTGGAAACATCACAAAAAACATTGTCATTTTGAACATCAGAAGCAAAAGATTTTTCATTTGAAATAAAAACATCAGAAACAGATTCTCCAACTTCTTGCTTTGCCTGATCTAAAGATTGATTTGCAGGGGAAGTAGAAACGTTAGTACTTTCAACATTAATAAATCCTCCTGAAACAAACCCAGATGGCTTGCCATAAACCATGAATGGTTCATTGGCAATCTCATCTTTAGACAAGGGTTGATACTGATATGTGTGATTATAAGGAGGAGGTACACTATCGTATCCTAAACCCTTCTACTGGTTTCGTTTGAACTGCATGCAATGATCAATCATGTTGGCAACTACCTCACTTGATCCATCAAATTTTCCAAAATCAAAATTTGCAGTATCAAATTGTCTCTTTAATGTATCAAGCTCAGTAGTTAACTCATCATTCAGTCTTTTGATATAATCATAATTTTCACATTTTTCACTGTATTCTTGCTGAATTCTCTTATAGTCCTTTATTTTTGTTTCTAACTGGGCCTTTAAGGGTTTTTGTCCTTTTCTAAGTTGATAGCCCTCATATATAAGATCCTCTACTTCTCTACGTAATAATGCTATTTCGTCATGAAGAATTTTATCATAATCATTACATGCCTGAGAACAAGTAGGTAAACTTACCTCGCGTTTCTTGGGCTCGGAAGTAGAAGATACCATCAGCACAAACTGCAGCTCCATCATCTCAGCTTCAGGATCAGCTGCATCATTCTTCAGGGGAACATCATCATTGATTTCGGCTAAGTGAGCATTTTCAGGTTTTGAAATGTTCAGGGCCTGAATCTGGTCCTCCCAGTTAAATGACTGAGCAACCATAACAGTCTCACTACTAGCCACATCACCTCCACGATTGTTTCCTACTGCAACCATCGTTCTGTCATTGTTTAACCTTCGATCCGGCTTTGGGCACTCACGAGCAAAATGACCTGGCTCGTGGCAGTTTAAACATCGCAGCTTTCCCTTATTGAACCCAACCTTCTTATCAGCATTCATACCCCAGTTATTTTTCCCTGTCTTCTTGGCAAACTGATTCGCCCTGAACACAACCACAGCAATTTGCCATGTGATATCCATTTCTTCCACATCTTCTGGATGAATCTGATCCAGATCAGCAAATGACAACTGAGGTGGAAGCTCTCCAGCTACAAAGGCATTATAGCAGTTAACAAGTCCTGTAGCGAGAGCAAGATTTTCATCACTTTCCTTTGTGTTTGAGGAAGAGGCTAGAATTGGCAGATTTGGGGAGGGAACAGCTTGTGGTGTGACGAATGGCTGGCTTTGAGGGTGAGGCATGGATGACGCAGCAGTGAAGATTTGAATTTGAGGTTGTTGAACAGCAAATCCTTGACTTGGAGAAGAGATGATTGATGAAAGACCATTGTTAGAGGAAATCCCGAGATTTGCAGTCGAATACGAATTCACATGGTTAATCTCTCGCTGCTTATCATCAATATCACAAGCTTTGATGATCGCCATTGTTTCAGCAAGAGTAAGGCGATTCAGATCCTTTGTCTTCTTAATCACAGCAACATTCATGTCCCATGACTTTGGGAGAGCATTCAGTAGCTTCTTGTTAATCCCGGACTTGGTCAAGAAGATCCCATGTATGTTCATGTCAGTAGCGAGAGTTATGAATCGCTGCAGCTGTGCCTCCAGGGTTTCTCTGGGAATGTAGTTAAACATGTTGAATTTCTGTCGCAACATATCCTGGCGGCTTTCCTTCATGTCTTCATTTCCTTCATACACTTCAATCAGGGCTTCCCACAAATCCTTAGCTGAAGTATACTCTCTGAAACCTTGAGCTATATCAGGAGATAAAGCCATGGTCAGAGTGGCCAAAGCCCTTTCCTGTTCTTCAACTTTCTCAAATTCATCGTATGTGTAGTTTTCAACAGCTTTGTCAATCACTTGTCCTCCAACTGTCATAGTAATTCTGACAGGACCTTTGATGATGCTTCTCCACACTTTGAAGCCTTTCATATTAATGTACTTTTCAATCCGGTATTTCCATTCAGGAAAACCATCTGCAGACATCAGTCTTGGAATACGTGTGGTTGTACCCATGACAGTATCCAGTTCATGAAAATGTGTTTGACTTTGAGAATCCATCAGAAATTAAAGCAAAATAATGTCGGAAATGTGTTTACGGTTGATGTGTTTATGGCCGTAAATTGTGTTTACGGTCGGGGGTGTTTACGGTCTAGTGATTACGGTTTTTGAATCTTAGTTTACAGTTAATGAAGATGCCTTGTTTACGGTCCAAGAACACTGATTACGGTTTATGACTGTTCTTGAGTTTACGGCCGTAAACTGGGTTTACGGTCGTAATCTTTTGGCAGTAAACTCCCAGAAATCCTTTGAAAACACAATTTTGGAGTAGATTCAATCCCTTTAACAACGAAAACACCAAAACCAATCTCGAATAGTGAAGAATATCAGTTTAAACGACTAAAAACTTGATTGAATGATACTTTGACACCTGTTTCGCTTTGATACCAATTGTAAGGTCCTAAAAACGGATCTTTACCAATGATCAAGCAACAAACAATCAAAAGAAATCAAAATGAGAGTAGAAGTAGAAAAGAAATCAAGCTTGCACACGTTTATTGCTGAAAACGTCTGGTACAGCTCGATATACTTGGCCGTAATCTCTAGAGCATCAACAACCTGACAATGACCTACAACTCCTCTATTTATACTAGACTTGGGCCGCAAACAAGGTTTACAGCCGTAAACAAGCTTACGGTCGTAAACTCACCATCTGGCCGTAAACTCACTAACAACCCACTAAATGCACTAAAGACTCAAAATAAACTATTACAATGAAAGCCTAGACCAAACCATTTACTGGACCCTTCAAGTAATAAACTAAGACTTAGTGATAAATTGAACCTATGTCACAACAAAGGAAAGGCTACGTGTTGAAGCGAAGCGCTGCCCAACTTTCCAGTCATCCACTTTAACAAGTGAGTGCATACTTACTTTCAGCTTACACATAGATATAAAATATCTAGATGATTAAATGTTATGTATCATGTATTACTTGATATCTATGTTAAATGGATTATATGATTTTTAATTGATTTAATCATATATGTATTTTTATATATTTATATAAAATATATTGGGTAGTAATGGATGATGAAAATGATGAGATGATGATGAGATGACTTGACTATTGACGAACCATCCATCTAACAGAGTACAGATCACGACCACAGACTATTCTAGATAGTCTAATGGAAACGTTGGCACACTCACAACCTGTAGGTACTAGTGAACTATCTGTTCATTTGTTGTAATCTATCCTCCATGGTTTCCTTATGGACACACGTTGCTAATGGAATCCCCTAAGCAATATTTCTACCTATTGATGACGACGATCTTTAGGATAGGTCCATTGACATTAGTATTTTAGGATCAATATGTGAAAATAACGGGAATAGGTAATCATATAAGTTATTTGATTTAAATATATAATTAACAGAAATTAATTATTGTGGGTTCAAAACCCTATGTGCTCACCAGGACCCGAAGCCTGAACCAATCAGTTTCATTGTATCACTGGTAGTGGTACGAATGCACTTGCATGATGAGTGATTTGAGAAGTTTGTAGGCCATTAGTATAATAAGATGTTGTAAGTCTTATTAAGACTTGTTTATGCTTATATATATATATATATATATATATATATATATATATATATATATATATATATATATATATATATTGACGATGACGTCCCATGATTTTTAACTATAAATGAAATACATTTCCTCGGAAATTTTTTGATGATGATATTCTAATGTTTTGGGAACAAATTATGCATTAAGTTTTATAATCTGCAATAAATAAAGCAAAAATAAAAAGTTTTAAATTGGCCATTAATAATGGGGATGTCACAGTTGGTATCAGATCATTAGTTTAAATGAACTAGGAATATTTGAGGATTTCTAGAATTAAACATAGAATGTTAAGCGATGATCATGATATGTGTGTCTACTTCATTTTAGGTAGTATGCCTAAATTGACACAAGCACTAACTTACTTTAGGAAAGATGCCTAAATTGCTTTTATGTGCTAAATGAATTGTATTATAGCATGCTTTAGGTTTCCTACCTAGGATGTTATTATTTGAATAAATCGATGGTCTGCTACCAACCTAGATTTAGAAATTTTATGTGTTTAGGATTGTAGACATTTAAATACGGTGTTAGAACTGGCATATATCCTTTCAGAGTGATAAGGAGAATTATGTGTTAGACATAAATAAAACATTCCCCATCTATATTATCATCTCGGTACACTGAATGTCGCTTTGGTGTACAGATTGTCATGGTGAGAAATCAGAGTGGATTAGGAAACGATAACGAGAATTTGGAGCCTGAGCCCCATGTGATCGAGCGTGCACCTGGAGTTGTGCCAGTAGGTGAACCTATCACGATGGCAGGAGTTTAATCGTTGATGAAAGCCATGCTAGACCGACAAATGGAAGAGACTAGACAAATCCTCCGGGAGAATAGGGATGAGCCCACTGTACTTGTTTTGCAACCTTGAGTTGAACAAAGAACAGACTGAAGAGGGAAACTACAGTCGGACTGTTAGCCAAGCTAAACCAAGAGTGGTTCGAAGAAACCAACTAGATAGAGGAAACGATGGATGTGGATGAAAGGATAAGGATTTCATGACATCTAAACCACCAAATATTTCTGGAACCCCAACACTAGTGGAAGTCATCGATTGGATCTCCGAGATTGAGATGGTATTTGAAAGTTTTGATTGCACCAACAGGAAGAGAACTGTCCTTGAAGCCCGATAGCTAAAGACTGGAACATTTAGTTGCTGGAAGTTATTAGTTAATACCATGCCCAAAGGAGAAGCCAACAAGATATCATGGGAAGAATTCCTTGTGCAGCTAAAGAGAGAGTACTGCTCTAAGCAGGATCTCCGAGAGATTAACAACAAGTTCCAGAACCTAAAGAAGGCCAAGATGAGCGTTAGCAAATATGTTGCAAGCTTTATAAAGAATATGAATCTAGTTCCTTATCTGGTTCCAACTGAACTCTCAAAGATCAACAAGTTTGCTACTGGACTACCGACAAATTTTGGTCCAACGGTGAAGTTGGAAATCACCTTGAAAGCCACCATCTGTGCAGCTAAGAATGTAGAGACCCAAATAAGAAAGAAGGTTTTGGAAAGAGCATAATTAAGAGAGAAGAGAAGGTTTAAGGGATCTTCAAAAACCAACAAGAAGAGCCGATTTTTGATGGGTAGCGCTAAGAACAAGAAGTTTGGGGTAAGTGGTGAAGCAAAGTGGTGCAAGAAGTGAAAAAAGAAGCACTCTGGAAGATGCAGCGATGAAGTGACTTGTTTTATATGTGGGAGAACTTGTCACTAATCCAATGAATGCACATTCAAAAAGATGTGTGTTATAGATGTGGATAGGATCGACATATTCAGAAGGATTTCCAGAATAAGAAGGAGGATGCAAAGCCAAATGTACCGCCAAAGCCAAAGGCGAGAGAATTCCAGATAACTCTAGAAGTAGCAAAGGAGTAAGCAGACTTCGCTTCAGGTACTTTCCTAGTAAATGATTTTCCTGGAAATATATTCTTTGATTGTGGAGGTAATTACTCCTTTATTACGCACAAATTTGGTAGAAGACTAGCATTTCCTGTAGATAGACTAGATAGTAACCTAGTGGTAGAAATTTTTAATGGCAAGTTTGTACCTGTTAGCAAATGCATGTAGAATATCGTCATTGAATTGAATGGGAATAAGTTTCATGAGGAATTATTTCCTTTTGAGTTAAACTGGTTTGACATAGTATTAGGAATGGATTAGTTTAGTATGAATGACATCGAGATACTATATAGGAAAAAGATGGTGAGAGTGAACCCTCCTAGAAGAGAACCATTTATGGTGTACGGAGACAAATGTAAAGTAAACCTTGGAATCATCTCGATGATGAAATACAGGTAGTGTTTATCCAAAGGATGTACATCATACCCAACGTTTGTGATCGATGTGAAGAAGGAGAAGAAGGTGATACAGAGAATACTAGTGGTGTGTCACTTTCCGGAAGTCTTTCCCGGGGATTTTCCTGGATTGCCCCTAATAGAGAAGTAGAGTTTTGAATAGACTTATTACCAGGAACAACACGATAACTAAAGCACCATACCGATTAGCACTAACAAATATGAGTGAGCTGATAATGCAATTTTAGGAGTTGTTGGACAAAGGTTGCATAAGACCTAGTTCTTCACCCTGGGGAGCTCCGGTGTTATTCGTGAAGCAGAAGGATGGAAGCATGAGGAAGTGTATAGATTACAGAGAACTGAATAAATCAACAGTGAAGAATAAATACGCATTGCCAAGGATTGATGACATGGTTGATCAACTACAAGGCGCAAGCTACTTTTCAAAGATTCATCTCAGGTCAGGGTATCACCAGCTGAATGTGAGAGAGCGAGAGATCGAGAAGACACCTTTCAAAACGAGATATGAAGACTATGAGTTAGTGTGTACCAATGCACCAACAGTACTTATGGATTTGATGAATTGAGTTTGTAAACCTTTCTTCTATAGATCTGTAATAGTGTTCATCGACGATATTTTGATTTAGTCGAAGAGAAAGCAGGAGCGTGGCAAGCACTAGCGAGAAGTATTGTAAGTACTGAAGAAGGATAAGTTGTATGAAAAGTTCTCCAAATGTGATTTTTGGATCCAAGAGGTGCTCTTGGTTCATGTGGTTAACCAATAAAGAATAATGGTTGACCCAACAAAGATCGAAGCAGTAATGAAGTGGGAATGACTAAAAAGTCCCACTGAGATTCGTAGCTTTCTGGGATTAGTTGGATATTATAGAAGGTTTATCGAGGACTTTTCTTCAATAGCTGCTCCATTGACATCTTTGACCCACAAAGGAGCTACCTACACATGGAGTGAGAAGCACGAAGAATCTTTTCAAAATGCTAAAGAAACAATTATGTGAAGCACCAATCCTTGCATAACCTGACAGATTTGAAGACTTTGCACTTTATAGTGACGCATCTGGAGTTGGGTTAGGTTGTGTTATATACCAAAGAAACAAGGTGATAGCGTATGCATCAAGACAACTGAAAGCACATGAGCAGAGCTACCCCACTCATGATTTGGAGTTGGCGGTAGTAGTTTTTGTGGTGAAGATATGGAGACATTATCTTTATGGCACAAAGTGTAAACTTTACACCGATCATAAGATTCAATATCTTTTTAAACAAAAGGAGTTGAATATGAGGCAAAGATATTGACTAGAGTTACTGAAGGATTATGACTACATCATACTTTACCACTCTGGTAAACCAAATGTTATAGCAGACGCTTTGAGTAGAAAGACAAATCTGGAGAGGAAACGGCCATGAGCTTTGAGAATTGAAAATTTATCGATGATTGTAGAATGTACCAAGAAAGCTCAAGAAGATGCTCTGAAAGAAGATAACCGAAAGGAAGAACGTTTGGGCAAGACGTTAGTGTTCAGTACAAACAGTCAATGATTGAAGGTATTCCAAAATAGAATTTGGGTTTCTAAGATGGGGGGAATGAAGGATTTCCACATGGAAGAAGCTCAAAAGTTCATCCAGGAAGCACCAAGATGTATAGGGATTTGAAACCGTATTACTGGTGGCTGACGATGAAGCTCGCTACTGTTAAGTATGTGGTTGAGTGTGTTACATGTGCAAGAGTTAAAACTCAACATCAGAAACCGTATAGGAATTTGGAACCTTTACCAGTACCCACGGGAAAGTAGGAAGACATCACCATGTATTTTATGACCAAAATTGCCTAGAATAGAGTAAGGTCATGACATGATTTGGGTAATCATAGAACGATTAACAAAGAATGATGATTTCATAGCAGCAAATAAGAATTAGTCTATGGATAATCTTGCAAAAGTTTACTTGTAGGAGATAGTGAAAGCTCATGGTCTTCCCTTGACAATTGTGTTAAACCGTGATAGTCGTTTTACTTCTTATTTTGGAAGAGTCTATATGAATATATGGGTACAAAACTATGTTTGAGAACTACTTACCATCCACAAACTGATGGTCAAAGCTAGAGAACGGTTTTAATAATGGAAGATATGCTAAGAGCTTGTACTTTAGATTTTATGGGTATCGGGGTTGAGCATCGACCATTGGTGGAATTTTCTTACAACAATAGTTACCATTTGAGCATTAAGATGGCACCTTACCAAGCACTGTACGTGCATATGTTTTGTACGCCGTCTTGTTTTCTTGAAGCTGAAGAGAAATAGTTTATGGGTCCTGCGATTGTTCATCAGACCGTCGAGAAGCTGAAAGTGATAAGAGAGAGGATGCTAGCAGCTCAAAATTGTCAGAAGCGCTACGCAGATAAGAAGCGACAACCGAGTACTTTAGAAACTGGAGACCAAGTCTTGGTCAAATTCTCTCCGTGGAAAGGACTTATTAGATTTGGAAAGGGAGGAAAGTTGAGTCCAAGATTCATTAGACCATTAAAAGTTCTTCAAACAGTTGGAGGAAGTTCACAGGAGAAGTTCCCAAGTGATCCCAATTACGGAGATGAGGATCGATGAAAACAAGAGGCTAACTGAGAAGGCTGAGACGATTATTGACCGAAAGACAAATAACTTATGTCATAATATCGTTGAATTGGTGCGTGTGTTACCAAAACATAGGACAGGGCCAAACCTTACCTGGGAGACAGAAAACGAAATGGGGAGTCAGTATACACATCTATTTGCTGATGCATGATTCCGAGACGGAATCATCCTAGGAGGGAGAGAGTTATAGCACCCACGTTTCTTGCTCGGAATTAATAAGATGATATACTCGTAATAGCCAAGAATACTAACCTTTATATGAAGTAAATAAAGAGAATTATTTGAGTATTATGTGTTTTATGTGTAGTTATATGTAGCATACATGCTTATAACGATATAATAAAATAAGAATAAAATAAGCGGCTTAAATAGAGTAATATAATTAGGTTGAATAAGCTTGATGAAAATCGAAGTAGTCATGATGAGGATTGTGGGGATATAAGGAATGCTCAAATCGGGCTTAGAATGAAGAAATTTTGACTCGTTCAAGTTTCATGGTCGACCCGATACAGCAATGTGTGTTGTAAAAAGTAAATTTTTGATAGGTTGCTTATTAGCTTAAGCAATCTGAATGAAAGTCATAGTAAACATAAAACGGAGAGCGTAAATATAGAGCACATCAAAATCTGACATCATATTAGAAAGTTATGTTTTTTTGAAGTTTCAGCATATTAGTGCGGACACAGAAATCAAATTTTATATCCGTTGATTTTTAGCCAAAAATCTCAACAAGAGTTGAAGATCTCGTTAGTAGGGACCCAACGATATAAAGACAGGAAAAAACGAAGTCCGTATGTAAAGTTATGAATTTTACACGGTCGTTAAAAGTGTAATCTTCGCAGACCGTTAAATTGAAGATCGGATGAGAATTAGCAAACAAAAGTCGTAGTACTCGGAAATACATATGCGTGAATATAGAGAACATCGAAAACAGAGTTCATATGGTCAATATATGAATTTTTGAAGTTCTTCCCGTACCTTCTCCTTTTACCACATTATACTTGAAGGGTTTTGAGCATTCTAACACTCGTATGGTGTACATGAAACCCTAGATGCTTTGGATCTATGTTTTCTCTAATATACATGCAAACTTTAATATTTCCAAAGCATCATCCTAACTAGTATACAAAGGAGTATCTTTACTACAAGGTCTAGTTAGATGACATACCTTTTGTTGTAGTTGGAAGCCTTGGACCTTTAAGAACTTAGTGCCCCAAGTGTTGCACCTCAAATGGAATCACACAACACCACCAATAATGGAGGAACTTGAGAGGAGGTTACTTGCACTCATAAAATCGGCTTGCCCTCTTCTACGCTTCCTTAGATCCGATTTTCATGAGCTAGAGGGATTCTTATATAGTGTGGCTTAATTAGGGTTACACCATGCAAACCCTAATGTGCATGACCTTCCATATTCCTCATGCTCCATGGGTTTAAACCTCCATGGATCATCCATGGGTCACCACATGAGTTTAGCCCAACACAAAGAACTATGGATCATAAGCCCACATTATAAGAATGAATGATTTACACAATCAATACCCATATATTTAATTAGTCTCTTTTGATCACAAAATTAATTCCAAATTAACTCTTGATCAATACTAATTAAATAATATGATTTCATATTAATATATTAGAACTTATAATATATTAATAAACTATAAATAATCTCTTCTCAATTATCCATCCTTCAGATTGTTCCAGTGCCATGCAACCCAAATGGACCATGCTACTCTCGGGTTAAGTACATACCAATTATAGTTATGGACTTAGACACTAATCCAACAGTCTCCCACTTGGATAAGTCTAATAACTATTATTCCAAGTACGACTCCATAACCCGACTAGCAATCGTAGCTCTTAAAAGCCGTTGTCGAACTCTGACCTAGTCAATGACGCGTCCATTAGATAAGGGATCATATATTCCTCCATTCTAGATATCATATGGACTGAGACATGATTATAATCATTCTCTCTGTCCATCTATTGTTTCCCGATTTCCGAATTATGACGACTGACAAATTGAACAAATCAAATCAGTCCAGGTCTGGTGTCATCACTAAATCATCGAGGGGCCCACATATATCGCTTTTATCCACATGGGGTAAAAGGAACAGATAAACTTCGACCCAAATGCTCGCTTGTACTTACTCATCAAATTACACACAACAATATGTTTTATAACATCCAAGTTACTGGTGCGTTTACATATGTCAATGTGCAACCGACTCACAACTACAACTCACATGTCTCCGTTTCAAGAATATAAGATATTATCGTCTCATGATCACTCGTGATAAAATCCATTAAGTGATTCAAATGAGAGTAGGTTGTATCCAATACTCAAATCTTATTCCAGGAGCACTCATGAACACTGTATCAAACTTGTGCTATGACTAAAACACCTCTACAGACCCATTCATGATAGTCTTGCCTCAATACCTACTTCCAAAGTATGATCGACTGTGGATGTGTTGAATAACCTAGTTATTCGGGAAGTCAAAACATGCAAAGTGAAACACAAGAATAATACTAATCCTATATGGCCCAAAAACTTTTGAGTCATATTGATTACTCATTATTCATTGTATAATGTTTCGAATAATCAACTTAATACTTGAATTAAAACAATAGCTATGCCATGCTCCAAGCATGAACACTATGTTTTTCTAAACAATAGTTATGACATGCACCAAGCATGCACGCTATGTTTTTCTATGGTCCTTACTTTGTGAAATAGATCAATTGAAAAACATTTCAATGATGCTCATTTCAAAATTCCAAATCCTTATTGCAAGTGTAAGAATTCCAAATTCTTGTCACTGCTAGAAAGTGTTAGATTCTAAACTATCATGCAAAGATTCTTTTGTAATGTGTAGGTGCCAAAAGTCATAGAAAATTGACCAATGATATTACAAAATATTCCTTTGGAGATTGTTACAAGACAATTCCATGGAAATGAAGTCTCAAATTCAAAGTACATTCCTTTGAACATCCTTCTTGCATAAAAGTTTCTAACTTTTCCATCTATTCTTCAACTCCTAATATGGAAACATTCCATATTTTCCATACGACAACTCATTATTAATAGACTCCTATCTATTCATAATAATGTCAATATGGTTCATCCTTTACTATACTTCCAACTGTCCTTAAGCGACCAATCTTTGGCGAGCGTTAGATTGTCCCTAACAATTTTTTAACCACTTTAGTCATATCCGATTCTATTTCTTTTTCCCTCTAAATTCCCTAGGCATTCGGAAAATTAGAACACGAGAATATTATAGCATATGAATCGATCCTATACCCGAAGCATATGGGACACGATTCATAATGTCTAACATAAAGACATGATACTTAATCAGTCTTTTGCTATAATATTTCTATTTTCCATGTTCACATAATTTTGATTATGAAGAGGGATGTCGTAATCATAATCAAATTTGAGAACGCAATTAACATTTTCATATATAGAATTTCCTTATGTTGAACCATTCCAAAATAACATTCATATATATTTGACTAAATTTGATTAAAATCTCACAATCTAAGCTTTTAGATTTGAAATGAAGTATAAATTCCTCTCCCTTAATTATAGCAAAACAACTTTTCAAACCCAGTGACTTTGCGTCTTGAAACTTTTGTTTTCTATAATTAATATTGCCAACTTGCAACACTTTCCATAATAATTATGCTCCCACTATCTTAATAGTTATTATCTTTATTAGCATAACACTTATGTTCCCACTAGCTTTGACATATATTCAGAAATCAGTTGGACTTCTAGAAATCAATACTTATTGACTTTCTTACCAAAGTTCATATTTCTGATATGAGATGCTTTGATAAGACTTTATATAGGCTTCTCAAACTCACACACCTTTCCTTAGATAGCTCTCATGTGTGTCTAAAAAATTTAAGAACTTACAACAATAAGTCTCAAATGTTTAGACTTTTTGCCATTCCTCACAATTTGAATTATGAAAAGGGATGTCGTAATCATAATCAAATTTGAGAATGCAAATATCACAACTGCTATCTCCTTAAAATCTATTTAGTGAAAGCGTTTCCTCACCATCATTTTTATGAATCGGAGAGAAACCTTATGACACTTAGATTTTATGGTGTATATGTTCCTATCCATGTGAATTTGTCATAACCATAATCACAAGTCAAGGTCAGTGACAAATCCAAAATCATATGGACTGAACTTGTTCAATCTTAATATCTTGCCACTTGGCAGCACAAGGGCCTACCATTGCTTCCAAGTTGTTATGCAAGCAATTGTGAACTCACAGAACTCACATACATAGTCAACTTTAACTGGAATGGGCACCGAAACAAGAATATGTCAACACGATAGGTTACAAACCTCAAGTAGTGTGCTAGTGATAAACAATAGGTTTTATTCTTGATTAGTTCTTCAAGCTTTTCCAAGATCGTTAAGACTCCGATTGCCCTCTTGACATATAACATTCTCTTGTCATGAATCATTCCTTGACAAAACAAATATTCAAGAGTTAGTGCAGATTCTTATCAAGACAAACACTTCACACAATTGGCCGTAGTTGGTCTTTCTTTTATCCAAAATCATCACAACTTACCAATTTCAAATGTACAAGAGTAGAAAACTTTTACTCTACATTTGATAAGTGTTTTAAACCTTTCTTAAGATCATGTCACTCAAGGTTACAATCTTGGAGTATTACTCTATGACTTGTTTTGGGAACGAAGTATGACTCGTCTTCTTGATTTAACCTATTTCAACAATTCACGATTCTTCTTCTTAGCTATACAAATGCACTAAGATGTCTTTAGAGGATCAATTTTGATATGGTTTTCCATAAACATTAAGATGATCATAAAACACGATACTAAAGTACTCTCCTATCTTTTTAGATTGGAGAAACTTTTATCTTTCTGCCTAATTTGATTCTTCTCATTCGTTCTATCATACATTGAACCTTTTCCAATGTTTCAGAATTATACTTAAACTTGTAAGCATAACCATGTTTACTAAACTTTAGTAAATCATGACGAATAGTCTTATTGATCTTTATGGTGGATCTTGACCAGCGCACACCCAGTGTACCCGATCCCCTAATCCTTCACTTGACTCACATATACATGTGAACAAGGAATTAGTCTTAATTTACCAAAGATGAAAATTCTCATTCATCATACAATACAACTTGCATGATTCCAAGTTTCTGTCCAATTGAAACTTGGGTGATGAGAATATTTCCTTATTTGGCAAATACTCGACACTACCACAAACGAAAGAATCAAATTCATATTGCTAACATAGAAACATACAAACATCAATTTTCACAAATGTCATTGCAAGGATATATAATAAAAATAAAAAAAAAATTATTTGTTTATAAAATGCGGAAAAAACATTTCCTTATAATGCAATTACAAATGAAAACTATGTTATTACATATTTCCTAGAAATCTATCATAACTCCTAAGCAGCAGCTCAAAAATCCGATCTTCGAACCATGCGTTTGAAATCCATCTTCGTGATCAAATTCAACATACTCTTCCTTTAAGCTTCATTCCCTTTGCATGATCCTACAAAACATCAAAATGCAACCTTGTAACATCATGTATTAAGAATCAACAATTAGGAACTCAATAGAGATAGACAGTAAACTTACCTGAAGCAGAGTCAAACTTTTCGATTCTACCTTTTCTCAGATCTTTCAGGTAGTCAAGGCAGCTTTGCAACCAATGCCCCTTCTCTCGGCAATAGAAACATATAGACTCTTTAGGAATTATACACGAGACAATCTCAGACTTAGCCTTTCTCTTTCCCTTGGAAGGAGAAATCTTTTTTGGAGTTCCAATATTTCCATTGTCAATGCCCATGGAAGTTTGGGGAATAGATCTTCCAATCAAATTTGCTTTTCCAGTGCTCCAAATCATTGTTGATTCAACAGCAATAAGCAAATAAGTAAGATTAATAAGGGTCATCGTATGGTCTGTCACATAGTAGTCCTTTATGAACTCACTATATAACTCGGGAAGTGATTGAAGAACTCATTCAACCGCCAACTTCCTCGAGACAACGACACCCAATACTCTCAGCCTGTCAATATGTGACTTCATCTCCAAGACGTGACTACACACGTGAATTTTTCAAGTCTTTGAACTTGTGGGTTAGGGAAAATTATTGGAGGAGGTGGAGGAAGTGAATTATGATTTTCACGATCCAACCGCAGGACATCATCTTCAAGAGGAAAGCTTGTTCCAAAAGTTTTGGGAAGACCATAGTTGTCTGAACTAGACATCTACAATGGGAGAAATTCAAGTTAGGTTATTTAAGTCCTTAATATAACACCCAAATGGAATATTAAGGCTAGGACCCAACACAATATTTTACAATTTGGAAGAGGGATGTCGTAATCCAATTGCAAAATATTTGAAGGTAGGTAAATGACGATTTACCAATTTCCATCACGAAAAACGAAAAAGAATTTTAGGTTTTAAGTGAACTGAAATTCCTAGATCCTTTAAGATTCATTGAAACATTCAATGGCATGTTTAAATCTCGATTGTGCCCTTCAAGTTTGTGACTGGGATGCCGAGGATCACAAACAAGGTGTGAATAACCATGCAAATTACCTTCGTACACCCAATGTTACAACCAACTAATCAATGTACCGGTTAACCACACACGCTCCACTGATCTATGATTGACATGAAGCTACCATTTTCCACGTACTGTCAGTCCCAGATTAGTGTGTCGGTTAACCACACATGCTCCACTAAAGTCTTAACAAGGTGCAAAGTGCAATTTCATGGGTTAGCACCCTATTCACATTTTCCTAAGTAACTAAGATTTGGGAATTTATAAGTGTTAAGTTACTTTATATTTATCATTATACTTTTAATGAAGGGAGAATTAGAGTCTTATCCTACCCGTTCGGCTAACGACCCTTCACCAGTCAAGGAAGAGGTGGGTGAGAGTGGACACCCATTAAACTGTCATTTTATAGGCACTAACCTTATACCCCCCTTATAGACCGACTTTGAGAATGAGGCCTACTAACGGTAAGGCTGACTTTGTTCTTTTATATATATATATATATATATATATATATATATATATATATATATATATATATATATATATATATATATATATATATATATATATATATATATATATATATATATATATATATTAAAATTCTAGGGTAGAATTTTAAACTTTAAAATTCTAGGGTTTGGAATTAAACGTTTCAAACGTTAGACTTTTACATTTACAAATTCCAAAAAGTGAGGGCAAGTTTTGAACTATTCAAAAAACTTTTGGAATCTATAACTTATGAGTTTAATATAGGTTTTAATGAAAAGACTCCTGAAAATCCATAACTTGAGGACAAGTTATGGAGTTCATAAAACATTTATGGAAAAAGACTCTTCAAGTTCATAACCTATAAGTTTAATGATCTCTTTAAAAGAAAAAATTTTCATTTTCCATAACTTTAGGACAAGTTATGGAATTCATCAAAACATTTAGATCAACTATTGTAACTTACAAAAATCAAACAATTTTGTCTATAATCTAAATTAAACTCATAAGAACAAGACAATTCATATCAAACAAATTTCATGTAATTAGCCTATCCATATAAACTAATAAAAAACATGAAACTTTAAAAATTATCTTTTAAATTGGATAAGCATGATCATTAACACATCAAAAATAGGCTTATATGTTCAAAAACAGTTTAGGGTAATAATCCTAGTCCAATTCCAGCCATAAAACACGAAATTCTGCATCCAGGAGCACCAACTTGTCGAGTGCATGAACTGACTCGGCGAGTTGGTCAGTTTATAGGGTGGACTCAGCGAGTTCCCTAGTGGACTCGGCGAGTCCACTGTCCAGACAGCAAAAAATCGATTTTTTTAAGCTTTGAAAACAAGTAGCATTAAGTATATACAAAAACAACCCTAGGCCTGATACCACTGAAGGGTTTTAAGCATTCTAACACTCATATGGTGTACATGCAACCCTAGATGCTTTCGATCTATGTTTTCTCTAATATACATGAAAACTTTAATTTTTCCAAAGCATCATTCTAACTACCGTACACTGGAGTATCTTTACTACAAATTCAAGTTAGATGGCATACCTTTTGTTGTAGTTGGAAGCCTTGGACCTTTAAGAAATTAGTGCCCCAAGTATTGCACCTCAAATGGAATCACACAACACCACCAACAATGGAGGAACTTGAGAGGAGGTTACTTGCACTCATAAAATCGGGTTTCCCTCTTGTAAGCTTCCTTAGCTCCGATTTCATGAGCTAGAGGGGTTCTTATATAGTGTGGCTTAATTAGGGTTAGACCATGCAAACCCTAATGTGCATGACCTTCCATATTCCTCATGCTCTATGGGTTTAAGCCTCCATGGATCATCCATGGGTCACCACATGGGTTTAGCCCAACACAAAGAACTATGGATCATAAGCCCACATTATAAGAATGAATGATTTACACAATCAATCCCCATATCTTTAATTAGTCTCTTTTGATCACAAAATTAATTCCAAATTAATTCTTGATCAATACTAATTAAATAACATGATTTCATATTAATATATTAGAACTTATAATATATTAATAAACCACAAATAACCTCTTCTCAATTATCCATTCTTCAGATTGTTCCGGTGTCATGCATCCCAAATGGACCATGCTACTCTCGGGTCAAGTACATACCAATTATAGTTATGGACTTACACACTAATCCAATAATACCATCCATCAAGCGACATGTGTCACGTTCTGGGGGGTATTCTTGCCGATCACGTTTGGGTGAGGAACGCGCCCTATATGTGTGTAGTGCGCTTGGCCCAAAAATTCCATATAAATTCGCATATGATCTCATTCTTTCCTCCAAGCAACTTCCATTCATTCTATCAAGTTACTATCAAATATAGCCTAATTTTTCTTTAGTTTTTAGTATTTTGGCGAAGCCCTGAGATCCCTAGGAGCCTGGTAATTACAAGCTATCAGGCCGGAGTTTTCTAGTGTAATTTCCATAATTTTGTCTCAAAAATCTCTATAAGTTAATGTAACACCCAGTTTTGAGAACGGATTAGTTTTGCGCATCAAGGAGTCGAGGACATGAGATTTGAGGAAAATGGGTGTCACGACGTGACCATGAGGTGGTAACGGTGTGACATGTGGAAATGAGAGTCACGACATGACACTATAATATTCACATCGTGAGGCTAGTTGCAGCCCAAGTGCACGAAGTTTTAGGTTTCTTTCCATATTTCAGGAACTTATCTCATAACCTATGGTATCTTCTTCAGCCTCACCTCATTTCAAACGAAACCCAAGCCCTATGCTTGAGTTATTTAGCATATGGTGGTGTTTGGGTGACTTAAAGAAGAAGGGATCATCTTTTGAGTATAGATCCAGTTTGCAAGCTTCATTAGCATATTCTGGCAATCTCTTTGGACCCTTATGAGTATTCAAGCTTCATGCTTTATGGTTCCTTGTTCCAAGATATAGAGTTTTATGCATTATGGTTCATGATTAGATGTGTTAGAGTGTTGGGACTCCACAAAGTTGTTAACTTTATGGGTCTTTAGAATCCCTTCGTGATTATATGTAGTACATCTGAGGTTTGGTTGATGTTTGAGCACGTGTTGATGTTTTAACCTCATTTCCGTCATAAAATGACCTAACTTGAGCTCAAGTATTGAATTGTACATTCAAGACCTTAAAGCATAAATTTTTATGGCTTTTTGGGTGTAAGGAAGTCTTCTGGAGGGGGTGGATTAATGGATTAATGGATTAAGGGGTTTAATTCATCATAATGCCATTCAATCAGTTCTTACGAGGTGAGACTATTCCTATCACGTCGTGATGATCAAAGGACCGTGACTATTTTGTCTTTAAGTAGCTCACAAAGTAACCAATAGATTGTCACGTCGTGAGGAGCAATTGACCTGTTGACTTTTTTTTACTGTTGATCGTTGACTTTTTGACAAGTTTTACTTAGTGTCAAACTTGAAGGATTTGGGTTGTTGATTAAGATTCTTCCATGTTTTGGTGCTAGAGGACTCGTGGGAGCAACGGGCGCAAAAAAGGGAGCGTGTCGCAATGTTTTTGGGTTCTTTGTTTTAGGTGTGTTTTCCACACTATACCCGTGTGTCGAAGGCACCAATGCCGACCCTCCATTTTTGGTTGAGTATCCTTATGGGTAGGATGTTGCTGCACTATAGTGAGCTTTTAGATATATTTGTATTCATATGTGTTAGGATGCAGCAGCAGCGGTATGCTGGTTAGAGTACCAGTTGGCTGGTTATCGTCTAGTGGAATGCCCTAAGGGTTGTATGTAGCCATGTATGGTAGCCTAAGAACTCTTGATCTAGGATTTCTTACATTTTCCTTGTTTAGTTGTGGCTCTAGAGTAGGATCATCTGTTTGGGTGGCTATCTCACCTCTACTTACATATGGCAATGCATCCCAAGGAGATTTTCTAGAAGCGGAGTGGTGTGTTGTGAGGGGTCTAGTAGGCGGTAGTGAGTCTTTTCGCTACTTTACGTGTATGGTATTCATGTGTATGACTAGCTGGGCTTGCTAATAATCCCCAGGGATTGCTGATAATCCCAGGGTTGCTGATAACCCCTGAACATGTTGTTAATCTATAGGGTGTATTGTTAGCCCACGGGGATTGTTGATAATCCCTAGGTTTGCTGATAACCCATAATTATCTATTATGCTATGATGTATGGATAGGTTGGGGGAACTCACTAAGCTTTATGATTACCCAGCTATTATTGTTTTCAGATATCATCAGTGATCATGGAAAGGCGAAGGCATAACTGTGCACATTGATCAACATCAATGAAGATTTTTGTGTTTACTATGATACTCTGATTTTAAACAATGTACTTTGGAACAATTTGTTTTCTTAACTTGTATTCTTAAATTAAGTAGTTTTTCCTTAATTAAAATTGAAAATTTTGGCTGTGAAAATGGGGCGTTACAATTTGATATCAAAGCCCTGGTTTGAGGGATTTTGATGAATACTCGTGGGATTCCAAACTCAAACTATGGATCTGAGAGTTGTACAGTCAGTCAGAGCTCGGAAAAGTGATGTCCCAAAATATCCATACTTGCTCTATATGATGTATTTGACTTGCTGTTTTATGTGTTATAGTATGACATGCATGCTATAAGTTAGGCTAGAGTGCATGTTTAGGAGAGATGCCTTTTGTGTGTGATATACGAGCAGTAGTGTGTACCAGGTGGTGGCACGGGCATCTAAGATTATCAGTAGTTTGGTGTAGTGACTTAGGGACTTTGAGACAATTCTCAGGACACGTACGAATAAGTGTGGAAGGTAGTATTGGCCCATGCAACTGAAAGCACAGGATCCATACGGGGATCGCGAAGGATCAAAAAGGATTTCTAAGGAACTGGGGCGTGATAGATGGTGTGGTATAGCACTAGCATTAGTTGCAGTTGTCTCCGTTACTGCTGGCCTATCAGCTATGATTTTTTCAGAATAAGACTGGTAATTGATCAAGCCTTAGTGTCTGTGGCAGTTTGGGATTGAATGGTGAAAATCTTTGTAAGTTAGTTGATGTAGAGGTCTCGGGGACCTTACTCGAAGTAGTGCTAGTTTCAGTCGAGGTACTCAAGAAGGAAGTCGTTATGATAATCGAATCAAGGATTGCATCCTGAGGCTCAGTTGTCAACCGATGGCAAGGGATGTTCTTTCTGCATCGAGGTTGTGTTTTTCGTGTCTCATATGCTCGAAGGAGGAGATATATCGGATGTGGTTCATTTGATCGTATAGTTAGGAGATGGTAATCTCCTCATCGGTTTTCTATAAGAAAGTGAAGTTTAGTTCATAGTAAATCGTCTTTGTATCGCAACGAAGGGATGCTTGAGACTTGATGGTTATTGTGGTTCGATTTCAAGGTGGAGGCAATGTCACAGGTGGAATATGTATAGCAGGTTCTAGAGTTGGGTGTACTCGGGGAAACATCGAGTTTTTCCTGACTTTTGACAGAAGAGGAGGATGAGGTTCTGGGTCAATACCCCTAATTGCAAGGTTTTTGTGCATAAGTTTGGTTTGTTAGGTACCTTGTCAACCGAAGGGTATCTTGATGGATTCCATTGAGGTTTCGACAACGATGCTAGGAAGAGTTACCACGGTCTTCGTCTAAGGTTCAGGGTTATCTTTTCGATTTATTTTTCTTTATGCGGAGGATTTTCATATGCTATTTTGCATATCGGGAGTAAATGTTGGTGAGTATATGATTGAGCTGGTATGAGGCTTTGGTATTGCACATGTAAGTGGACGATGGTTCGAGACCTAAGTGGGGGAGACCTGGAAAATTCTGATTGGAAGATCATATGTCGGTTCGATATTTATGGTTTCATCACGATGGGTTAGAGGAATCTGTAGTTCAGTTTCTCGTTGCATTGCTCAAGGGTCCGTGGGAACCCTCCATGCACGTGGAGAATTTAAGGCTTGGTTAGATTGTGGGTGCAGAGTAAGTTTCCACTAGGCTTTATGTATGTGTGTATATTGTTCTCACAATAGAAGGTTTATGGGTAAGGAACTTATTGCAGACAGTTGTCCTTTTCACAAGTGTTAGTGATTATGATAAGGGAGCGTTTAGCTGCTCAAGTTTTGCATCATATTTAGATAAATGGTTAGCTCGTGGTATGGTTCGGTTATTTTATCCTAGAATAGGCAGCCATTATTGTGTCGGGTAACTTCATAATTCAATAAGATTATTGTCGCGGGGGTTTTGCTCAGTATGTGTGGGTTCATCGAGTTTAGTTTCCAACCGAATTCAATTCATTGGTTGTTTTGTTTATCAGCAGTAGTTGAGAGTATTCGAAGAAATCAAGTTGTATCAACCAAGGGTGCAATTGATGATTCAAGCATTAGACAAGTTCAGTAGATTTTGTATCTTGGTTGCAACGTAGGCGTTCTATCGATTTCTTGGTAGTGGGATTTCCACTCCTATTTGTTTTGAAATGGCAGCTGGCCTTAGTTACTGGAATATTGGAAATCGAGAAACGATGTTCTGTTTTTAGGTAGGAATGTGGTTGCACAAAATTCAGTTTCAGCAGGTCGCGTCGAATAGGTTGGCAACATTTCTGACCAATTTTGGAATCCCTTCCGAAAGTGGATGTTTTTCTGATCTTTTGTGCATTGGTAGGATTATGGTCAATAGAAGAAGGTATCTAATATCAGTTAACGTTCGTTGCATCGTCCGATTCGCTGGTATGTCACCTTTTGGGTAAGGTTACAGTTAAGAAGGAACACAGTCGGCTGGGGAGCTTTATGTTTCCTCCTGGAGGGTGTGCAAAGTTGTGCTTCCAAGTTGGAACAAGAGTTCAATTGTCTATCTAGCACTGGTTGTGCATGGTCATGTTTCGTTTGGTGATGCATCGGTGGTAGTTGATTATGTAAGATTGTGTGTTTTAGAATGGTATGGCTCCTGTGTTTTCTAGCTACTGCTGGTGGGATGTTGACTGGGTTCCTACCCGGTTAGTGGAACAATAGTAGTGTGTCTATAGACATGTTGGATATTTATCGGGAGTCATCATGTTTATGTTCGGATGATGGAAAGAACGGTGAGGATCCATGAGTTTTTCATCCCAATGGTTGAATGGTGTCATGGCGTGTAGTGATCCATCGTAGATTTCACTTTTGAGAGTGGGGCTGAAAATTATGTAGCAGAGACCCATGTGTTGGGTTTTTAGTTGTATGGCATAGACGGGTGTTGTGAAGTATAGTGTTGTCACTGGTGGCTCAGTGACCGACGGGTTGAGTCGAGCAGTTGTAGGGTGTTGACTTGCTGGAGAAGTCATGGTGATTTATTTGCAGCTCATTATTGGGATTCTTATTAGTGGACTTGTGTTCGATGTATGATGAGGTTTCCTGTGAGCTATCTCCCTATATTTCCTATGTCATAGTGGTGTGTATACTAGACTAGTTCAGTCTTAGTAATTGGTGGTTATATAAGTATTCTTAGAGTTGTTGATAACTCTAAGACTACCGGTAGTCCTCAGGGCTGCTGATAGTCCCAGGGTTGCTGATAACGCATAACTGTGTAGATTGATGTAGGGGTAGTGGTACACTTATTGGGAATACCAGGAGGCTGGTGGTGCAGGTGATTTTGAGATCCTTGAGAATTTTGAGAGACAACTATGTGCCTGATGCTGTTTTGGGAGCCTGAGTGTCACACGAGTTTTGATATTGCCATGATTGCGATCGTGGGAGTAATGGGTTAACTGAGACTTGTAAATAAGTTGGGTTTGAAAATAAGGAGCCCAATCATGATATTTGATTATTGGTTGGAATAAGCTGAATTGTTGCTATTCCGTTTGACTACCCATGTGGCTTGTTGCAGGGTTTTTGAACCAATGGGGGGTTACTTCGATAGTGGAAGCAAGAGATGACTTCGAGGACAAAATTTAATTTAAGTGGGGGTGAATTGTAATACCCAGTTTCTAGAACGGATCGATTTAGGGCATCAAGGAGTCAAGGGCATGACTTTTGGGGAAGATGTGTGTCACGACATGACCATGATGTAACACTAGTCAAAATAGGTCAATAAACAATCATATGTGATTATGCCAATCATGTAATGTGATTTTGTTAAACTAGTAATGTGATAAGAGTGCTATGTAGTTCATGATAAATTCTAATACACATATGAACTTTCTTTATGATACAACTCAAAGTATACGTCAATACGATTCCAAAAATATAGAGAACGTCTGAATCTGACTTCGCATGAAGAAGTTATGATAAACCGAACACTATAAATCTCTATAATAAGAGGAATTTAAAATAGAATTAGAATTAGCTATTGGAGTCTAAACGATAGTTGTAGTACTTGTAAATACCTACGCGTGCAAATAAAGAACGTCAAAAACGGAGTTCGTATGTCAAAGTTACGACCTTCCGAAGATTCAGCTATCAGAAACCCTAATCTGACTGAGCTCACGACGTGAGCACGGAAACTCACGACGTTAGGAGTCATTCTGCCACATTTCGGATCTAGAAGGTGCATGACGAGGCTACGAAGGGATAAGTTCCAAACTCACGACGTGAGCAAGGATATCTCACGACGAGAGGACTCATCTGGCCACCTTCCGAAGCTAGGGACGCAAATGGAAAGTCTACGGGATAAGCATGCATGACTCACGACGTGAGTCTTATAAAACTCACGACGTGAGAGTCCAAAATCCTTACTATAAATAGCAGGTCCAACTTCAGCTATTCCTTACACCATTTCCCTTTCTCCTCTCTCCTTTGCTGAAGCCATCTTGCATCCCGAGCCCCGAAGACCTCGTACGCTGACCGTTTCTGCCTAGATTACATAAAATCACGCTACTAGGGTGAGTTTCACGTCCCCACTTTCTAATATTTTGGGGGAAAATGCATGCAAAATGTTGTATATACGTTATTATTATGTCTATATGATAGTATATTAGTATCAACGTAGATAGTTATAATAATCGGGATATAGTTATTCTAAATATAATATTTTGAATATATACAACTATTATCAACTTGTTAGCATGTTATATTTGGAAGTTCTATATGTTAATTTATAAAGTATGTTGTTATTGTTAGTTTTATGACAAGATAAAACTTGGTATATTATATGTTGTTGTTGTTATTGGTTTTATGTCAAGATAAAACCTGGTTTTACTTCAAGTTATAGCTGTTATACTGACTAAATGTTATGAAGTTAGGAGTACTGTTTAAAAGCATAGTTTAGTAACTTAGGGTTTTAGACATGAAAATGCTTTTGTTGTTAGAGCTATAGGAAGCCGTCGAAGTCTACATGAGTAATTGTATTCATCAACTAAGATTGGGGATCTTAGCGGAAATCCTGTGAACTGTAACCGTTAATCCCGTGTGAGCGAGGAAGTCGTGTATAATTGGTATACGGGTTGACCACCCCACTTGTGACTATTAGCTACAGTTAACCATAAGCAAGTGACGAACTATCCTTTTACTTGTTATTGTTCCGGCGTCGATGAAGCGTACGGTGTTGTCCTCATGAAAATCATGAGTGGGTTGTCGTCATGGAAATCATGATTGGGTTGTCCTCATGGAAATCATGAGTGGGTTTTATCAGAGGTATTATTGATGGGTATCGAGCAATACATCATTCCTATGGTGTACATGCAAAACCTAATAGCTTTTGGATCTAGTTTGTCTAATGAACATGCAATTGAAAAATCCAAGGACATAAACCCTAGATCTAATAAACTATAACTGAAAATAGGGTTTAGATCTTACCTTTGATTGTTATATAGCAATAACAATCAATCCTTGCTTTGATTGGCTTCAGAAAGCTTAGTGCCTCAAGTGTTGCACCTCTAATGGAGTCATAAACACCACTAAGCAACTTGGATGAAGAGGGAGGAGAGAGGAGGCACCAAAAACGGCTGGAAACCCTAAAGGATTAGTTGTTCACGTTTTTGGGGCTTAGGGGCTCCTTAAATAGGTAGGCAATTAGGGTTATCTAACAAGGAAACCCTAATTTGACTGCTTAAGTTCTAAGCAGCCCATGGACCCCTTCTGAAACATGCCTTGGACGATTTCTAATGGGCTTCCCCATAGAATTCGTCCAACCTATTATTCCAAGGTGATCCATAGCCCAATTATGTAATTATCTTATAATTACACAATAAGTCCCTTAAGTTTAATTAATCTCTTTTAGCCACAAAATTAATTCTTGACTAATATCAATTAAACATTATGATTTCTCCTTTAATATATTATTCTTATAATATATTAATAAATCATAATTAAACATTTCTCTCCTTAATTCATCCTACATATTGTTATGGTGAAGGCAACCCAAAAGGACCATGCTCATAATCGGGTCAAGTACATACCAAAATAGTTATTGACTTAGACACTAATCCAACAGTCTCCCACTTGGATAAGTCTACTAACTATTTTGCATAACTTCAAAACCTGATCAGCAATCGTAGATTTCAAAAGCCGCTGTCAACTCTGATCTTATCAGATACGCGTGTCCTTTAGATAAGGGATCATATATTCCTCCATTCTCAAGATATCGTATAGACACAAGACATGAATTTGATCATTCTCTCTATACTGTTTCCCGACTTCCGATTTATGATGACTGACAACATACTACAATTGAACACATTAACTTAGTCCCGGCTTGGCCAAGCGCTTAGGGTGTCATCACTAAATCATCGAGGGGCCCACAGATATCGCTTTTATCCCACTTTGGGTAAAAGGAATGGATAAAATTCGACTCAAATGCTTGCTTGCACCTACTAATTGAATCACACACAACAATAAGTTTTATAACACCAAGTTACTGGTGCGTTTACTTATCATCAATGTGCAACCGACCAGCAAATAACAACTCACACGTCTCGGTTTCAAGAACATACAATGTTATCGTCTCACTAATCACCCGTGATAAATCCATGAAGTGATTCAAGTAAGCGTGGGTTTAATCCAATACTTTAATCTTATCAAAGCACTCATGAACTCTGCAGCAAACTTGTGCTATGTCTAAACACTTTAGACAATCTGCAGACAGATTCATGACAGTCTTCCTTCATACCTACTTCCAACGTATAATCGACTGTGGAGGTTTGAATAACCCAGTTATTCTGGAAGTCAAAACATGCAAAGTGAAACGCAATAATAATATTAATCCTATATGGTCCCAAAACTTTTGAGCGGAAATAAAAAACACTTTTATTTAAACACCATATTGATTACTCATTATTCATTGCTTATTGTTTCAGAAAATCAACCTATTACTCGAATTATAACCACAATTGTCCCATGCTCCAAGCATGCACACTTTGGTTTCCTATGGTCTATACTTTGTGAAATAGATCAATTGAAAAACTTTTCCAATGAAACTCATTTCACAATCCCCAATCCTTATTATTAGTATAAGAATACCAAATTCTTGCCACTTTTAGAATATGTCAGATTCTAACATTTTATGCAATGATTCTTTCGTAATGTCATAGCACAAAAGTCACCAAGACCCGGCTAATGAAATTACAAGGTATTCTATCGGAAATTGTTACAAGACAATTCCATAGACGTGAAGTCTCACATTCAAAGTACATTCCTTTGAACATCCTTCTCGCATAAAAGTTTCTAATCTAGACATATTTCTTAATATCCAACTCCCATTAATGGAAACATTTCCATATTTGCCACATGACAACTCATTCTTAATAGAATCTTATCTATTCATAATAATGTCAATATAGTCCATCCAATACTATACTTCCAACTACTCACAAGCGACAATCCTCAGTGAACCTCAGATCGTCCTTTGATAGTTGTTTAATTATTTTAGTCAAAACAATTTCTAGTCCTTTTCCCTCTTAATGCCCTAGGCATTTGGAAAATTTTAGAATGGTTAAATATTATAGCATATGCAATCGATCCTATACCCGAAGCGTATTGGACACGATGCATAATGTCTCACATAAAGACGTGATACTTTATCAGCCTTCTGCCATAATATTTTATGTGCCCTGTTCCCATATTTCGAACTATGAAGAGGGATGTCGTAATCATAATCGAATTTTGATAATGCACTATGTATCCTTGACTAAATTTATTAACATTTCTCAATCTAAGCTTTAGAATTTTGAAACGAAGTATAATATTCTCTCCCTTAAGTATAGCAAAACAACTTTTCAACCCTTGCAACTTTGCAAAATGAATCTTTGTTTTCTATAATTAATATTGCTAACTTGCAATAATAATCATGCTCCCAATAGCATGACGATTATTTTCTTACCAGCATAACACTTATGCTCCCACTAGCTTTGACATGTATTCAGAAAACAATTGAACTTCCAGAAAACAATGCTTATTGAATTCCTTAAGTTCATGTTTCTAATACCTAATGCTTTGATAAGCCTTTATCTAAGCTTTTTAAGCTCATACACCTTTGCCTTAGATAGCTCACATGTGTGTCTAAACAATTCAGAATTTATGTTACTAAGTCCCAAATGTTCAGACCAATTGCCAAATCTCACAATTCGAACTATGAAAAGGGATGTCGTAATCATAATCGAATTTGAGAATAAAATTTTCACAATTACTATCTTCTTAAAATCTCTCTTAGTGAAAGCATTTCCTCACACTCATTTTCATGAAGGAGGGAAACCTTATGACACTTAGATTTTATGATGCATGTGTTCTTATCCATGTGAATTTTTCAAAACGAAGGTTTGCGACAAATCCAAAACCATATGGACTAAACTTGTTCATTCTTGATTTCTTGCCTCGTGGTAACACGAGTGCCCACCATCTCTTCCAAGCAACTAACCCCTACATATCAATGTACTTTCCATTGATCAAGGTGCTTTGTCTTTATGCATTCAAATGAGAACTCATAGAACTCACATACATATTTAGCTTAATTGGAATGGCACAGAAACCTCAAGTCGTGCGCTAGTGATGATTAACTAGGTTTACTCTTGATTGGTTCTTGAAACTTTTCAAGACCATTAAGACTCCCACTGACTCCTTGACATATAAGATTCTCTTGTCAAGAAATATTTCTTGACAAACAAATATTCAAGAGTTAGTGTAGCCTTTTGTCAAGTTTAACACTTTACACAATTGGTCCTGGTTGGTCTTTGTCTTATCCAAGACATCACAACTTACCAATTTCAAATGTGCAAGAATAAGAAAACTTTTCCAAATTCCACATTTGTCGAGTGTTATAAACCTACTTAAGACTTGTCACTCATGTCAGAATCTTGACTCTAAGATTTGATATTGGAACGAAGTATGATTGACTTCTTGATTTAACCATTTCTACAATTCTCGATTCCCCTTCTTAGACATGCAATTGCACTAAGACTCACTTAGAGGATCAATTGAGACATGGTTCTTAATCATTAAGACTTATCATAAAAAACAATAAAAGGTACTCTCCCTTCTTCTTAGAATAGAGAAACTTTTATCTTTCTGCCTATTTGATTCTTCTTATTCGTTCTGCTATTCATTGAAACTCTTTCAATCAACTCAGAATTACACTTAATCTTATAAGTGTAATCATATTTACTAAACTTTAGTAAACCATGACGAATATCTTTATCACTCTTGTGGTGGACTTGATCAACGCACAACCTAGTGTACTCGATCTCCTAGTCCTTCACTTGACACTTTGTCAAAGATTTAGTCTAATTTCCAAATATGAAGTTTCTCATTCATCACGCAACCAAGTTGTATGATTCCAAGTTTCTGTCCAATTGAAACTTGGGCGATGAGAATCTTCCCTTATTTGGCAAATTCTCGACATTTCCACAAATAACATAATTAAGAATCAAATCCATTATTGCTAATAATAGAAATAATTAAACATCAATTTTTCATTCACACCATTGCAAGGATAAATAAATAAGAAAAAATCAAAATTTATTTTATTGCGAAAAATTTTTTCCTTACAATGCAATTTAACTAAAAAACTATGCTTTTACATATTTCTAATCAATCTATCCTAACTCTAGAGCGGCAGCTCAAAAATCTGATCTTCGAATCCATGCGATCGAAATCCATTTCTTCATGATCAGATTCAGCACGTTTCTTCCTTAAGCTTCCTCTCTTTTCTTCGATCCTGCAAAACATCAAAATGTAATCTTATCACATCATGTATCAAGAATCAAAAAAATAGGAACTTATAGAGTTAGATAATGGATTTTACCTGAAGTAGAGCCATACGTCTTGACTCTCCCATCTCTTAGATCTCTCAGGTAGCTAGGGCAGCTTCGTCTCCAATGCCCCTTCTCTTGGCAGTAAAAGCAAATGGACTCCTTTGGTACATAGCAAGGGACAATCTCAGTCTTTTCTGGACTTCCAATATAGCCGGTGTCCAATGGAGTATGGGAGTTTGATCGACCAATCAAGTTTGCTTGACCAATGCGTCAAATCATCGTTGATTCAGCAGCAATAAGCAAATAGGTCAAATCAATGAGGGTCACGTCGTGAACCATCGTATAGTACTCTCTTACGAACTCACTATACGAATCAGGAAGTGACTGAAGAACCCAATCAACAGCAAACATCTCTGAGATATCGACACCCAACATCCTTAACCTATGAATGCGTGACTTCATCTCTAAGACGTGTGCACACACAGGTTTCCCATCTTCGTGCTTACTTGCGAATAGGGATTTAGTGAGCTTGAACTTTTAAAGCCTTTGAACTTGTGGGTCAGGGAGAACAATTGGAGGAGGTGGAGGAAGTGAAGCATGATCTCTTGTTCCTCGATCATATTGTGGAACATCATCTACATTTGGAAAGCTTGTTCCATGGGATTTAGGAAGACCATGATTATCAGAACTAGACATCTACAAAACGGGAGAAAATTCAAGTTAAGTTGATTAGAATTCTTGATGTAACACCCAAATGAAACATCAAGGCTAGGATCTAACACAATACTCTACAACCTAGAAGAGGGATGCCGTAATCTATTTGCAGAATATTTGAAGGTAGGTAAATGACGATTTACCAATTTCCACCATGAAAAACGAAAAAGAAATTTAAGTTTTAAATGAATTGAAACTCCTAGATCTTTTGAGATTCATTGAACTTTTCAATGGCGTGTTTAATCTCGATTATGCCCTTTTAAGTTTGCGACTGCGATGCCGAGGATCACAAACAAGGTGTGAATAACCATGTGAATCACGTGGTACACCCAATGCTACTATCACCTAATCAATGTGCCGGTTAGCCACACACGCTCCATTGATCTACGATAAACATCGAGCCACCCTTCGCCACCAATGTCAATCCCAAATTAGTGTGCTGGTTAACCACACACGCTCCACTAACGTTTGACAAGGGTACGAAGTGTAATTCCATGGATTAGCATACAATTTCACATTTTGCCTAAACTAACTAGAATTTGGGAATTTGTAAAATCATGTAGTTACTTTGTACTTCATTATACTTATAATGGAAGGTTTCGTCTTATCCTACCCGTTCGGCTAACGACCCTCCACTAGTCAAGAGTGCGGTGGGTAAGAGTGGATACCCATTCAATCGCCATTTTACAGGCAATTTCCTTAAACACCCCTTATAGACCAGCTTCGTAAATGAGGCCTACTAACGGTAAGACTGACTGTTTATTCATACATATATAATATTAGACTTTTAATGTCATATATACATAGTATAGGGTGTATTTTAAACTTTTAAAATACTAGGTGGTCTAATTTAATTAATTATACTTTTAATTTAATTAAATGTAAACCAAAAACTTTATGAATTTATTAACTCTCTTTTAATTATACACTTTAATTAATTAACAAAACCATAAAGGTGTAATTTGAACTTTTTCAAAATACGAGGGTTTTAGAATTTAACATTTCAAAATTAAATTTTTAATCAACTTTTAAATTTCAAAACTTGAGGGCAAGTTTTGAAACTTTTCAAAACATTTGAGATTAGAATTTAAATATTTCAAAACTAACTTTTAATCAAAAAATTTAAATTCCAAAACTTGAGGGCAAGTTTTTGAAACTTTTCAAAACATTTGGGTTTAACAATACAAATTTCACAAACAAAACTTTTAAGTTCAAATTTAAACTATAAAACCTAAAGGGGAAAATTGAAACTTTTTCACAAGATAATTCAAATCTAAATTACAAATAATCAATCTTTATCTAATAAAACAAAAGATCCATGGACTCACCGAGTCGACCTGGCTCGCCGAGTTCATCCACTGACTCGTCGAGTCAGCAAGGCCGAAGGCAAAAAAAAACTTCATTTTTCATGCAAAAATCAATCAATCAAGCATCAAATTCACTAACAAACAACCCTAGGCTCTGATACCACTGATGGGTTTCGAGCAATACATCATTCCTATGGTATACATGCAAACCCTAATAGCTTTTGGATCTAGTTTGTCTAATGAACATGCAATTGAAAAATCCAAAGCCATAAACCCTAGATCTAATAAACTATAACTGAAAATAGGGTTTAGATCTTACCTTTGATTGTTATATAGCAATAACAATCAATCCTCGCTTTGATTGGCTTCAGAAAGCTTAGTGCCTCAAGTGTTGCACCTCTAATGGAGTCACAAACACCACTAAGCAACTTGGATGAAGAGGGAGGAGAGAGGAGGCACCAAAAATGGCTGGAAACCCTAAAGGATTAGTTGTTCACGTTTTTGGGGCTTAGGGGCTCCTTAAATAGGTAGGCAATTAGGGTTATCTAACAAGGAAACCCTAATTTGACTGCTTAAGTTCTAAGCAGCCCATGGACCCCTTCTGGAACATGCCTTGGACGATTTCTAATGAGCTTCCCCATAGAATTCGTCCAACCTATTATTCCAAGGTGATCCATAGCCCAATTATGTAATTATCTTATAATTACACAATAAGTCCCTTAAGTTTAATTAATCTCTTTTAGCCACAAAATTAATTCTTAATTAATTCTTGACTAATATCAATTAAACATTATGATTTCTCCTTTAATATATTATTCTTATAATATATTAATAAATCATAATTAAACCTTTCTCTCCTTAATTCATCCTACATATTGCTATGGTGAAGGCAACCCAAAAGGACCATGCTCATAATCGGGTCAAGTACATACCAAAATAGTTATGGACTTAGACACTAATCCAACAATTATGTCACAGCAGCGGTTACAGGCTCATGGTAGCAAATTGTTAGAATCATTATACTTTGTCGTATACAAGTATTAATGTTAAGTATAAGTTTCCCCGTACTTATACCTTAGGATCAAGGAATTTTTAGGTATAACACTTAATTGATAAGTAAACTATTATACCTAATATACATATTGTTGGGTCTGGTGTTGCGTCTTTGGGCTCGGTCATAAGTCCATTTAGTTTACCCGGTTTGGGCCTGTCCAACCGTAGATAATCATTAGGGTTAGCATATAAATATTGCATGCATGTATAGCTTTGATTAAGATCGTGATTATTAATTACTTGAATTGTAACCCTAGCACATCTCTACAGTCGAAGTTCTTTATCGAGCTCTTCTGAGGTGTGAGTTATTAATCATTCGACACCATTGATCCATTCTCGTGTTCTTTGCTTGATTAAATATTGTTTTTCTGTTTGGAATCTATCGATCTACAACTCTTTTATTCCAACAATTGGTATCAGAGCATGAGACTGTGTAATACATACACATCTCTTCTGTTTGAAGAATCCTTTAGGGTTCCGCTTTTATCAATATAAAGACGCTGTCTTCCTCCTGTCGATGGTATCTCTAGTGTTTGATAAAACCCTAAGTTCAACGTTACAAGTCTGATTCTAACAGAACACGTTCATCATGTCTCACGATGACTCTCAAATCAATCCAATCAACATCTCCAACAGTATTGGATCAACTACAAGAATTCCCATTCTTTATACTCAAGATTATGAAGTGTAGGCGCATCACTTCGAAGACTACGTAGTTGGATCTGGAGATAATGGCTACTTAATCTGGGAAGCAATAACATTAGATCCGTTTGTTCACTCTGGAACAAACCAAACGATCAAGACTCAAAAGGAGTATAACAAACTCTTGGCGGACGAAGACAAGATCCCTCAAGACGAAAAAGACAAATTATTATGCAATGTTAAAGCCATGAGGATGATCATATTTGCATTGCAATCCGACACTTTTCGTCTAGTAAGTTCATGCACAACAGCTAAAAAATTATGGGATAGGTTGAAAGAAGTATACTCAACCGATGAGGATCTGGAGCACTCGATCCAAACCCTATTGCTCTCTGAATTCGGTGCTTTCGTACAAAAACCTGAAGAGAAGCTCATTCAAACATTCGATCGTTTCAAACATTTGCTTAGCAAAATGATGAAGCATGGTATTGAAAGGAAGGTAATTGAATAAAAGGTTACATTCATGAATGGCTTAAGGCCCGAATGGATGGCAGTGGTTTCAACAGTGAAAGCTCGTGAACAATTTAAATCATATTTACTAGCTAAGCTAATGGGAATTCTCAAATCTCACAAGAGCGAAGTAACAAAGGAAGCGAAAGTTGTTTCGGGTGTGGGTTCACTAGCCCTTGTTTCTAAAGGAAAGAATGTAGCAGACGAAGAGGAGGAATCTGATATGTTAGAATGTGATCTGACCAATGAAGAGTATGCTATGATGGTCACAAACCCAAAAAAGTTTGCTCGCAGAAACTTCCCAGTCAATAAGAACCGAAACTGGCAGGGAAGCTATAGTTCTGAAAAAGTGAAGGAAGAACCGAAGAACAATACCCAAAAGGACGATGAAAAGAAGGAGAGTAAACTTGTGAGAGACTTTGGGTACGATTGCAACTACTGTCATTGCAAGAACCACTTTGCCAAGGATTGCATCCTAAGAAAGATGGCTGAGAAGAAGGAGGGTGAAGATGATGAAGCTTACTACATGAGAAAGCTGGAGGAGATAAAGAAGAAGAATACTGCTAACGTTTCCATGAATGCTTTGATTGTGTAGGAAAACATTGTTCATGATGAGTTCGGTGGAGTGGAAGTTTGGTCTACAGATTCTGAGGATGAAGAGGTACGCAGATCCTCGCATGGAAGAGCATATGTGGCGAGAGGAGGAGTTGTTGGGTCGGCTAGGAAATGCTTAATGGTAACAATCGAAAGTAAGCATGAGAAAGCGAAGGTCATAGAAGACAAATGCTTCGCTGCCAAGCCCATGAGTGAATAGATCAGCGACTGCGATCAGTTGATCAAGAAGGTACAAACTATCCTAGAATCTCATAAAGTACCAATAACAAACTATGAAAAAGACTTAAATGATTTATAATCCAAGTTTTCCAATTTAAGTGGTAGTCTTATGCAAACTCGCTTAGCCAATTCTAACCTAACTGACCAACTCAGCAGCGAGTCTTCCAAGAGTGAGGAGAGAAGGATATGGATTCAGCAGAAGGAGTTAGAGTTAAGTAGGGCTAGGGATGAACTTATTTATTTGCAAAGAGACAATTTGAAAATTTTGAAACAACGAAATGTTTTCTGTTTGATTGCTAAACGCCTATATACTAATATCACTCAGTTACATTTAGATTGTGAGGTAGGAAAACAGATTCATAAAATGATTTTGCCTTTCCTTGAATTTAAGGAGGACGAAATCATTGTTGAATGTGAATCTATAATGTCCTCGGATGAAATCTCTGTCACCTACAAATATGGACTGGACAAAATTGAATCTTTCATTGAGTCTAAAGAACATAAGTGTATGCTTAAGAATTTACTGGACGAAAATGATAAATTAAAAATAGAGACCGAGACTATACAGAAATTTGACTCATCCAATGCCAAATTGAGTTCAGAAAATAAAATCAGTTTAGAAACCACTTCTGAATTTGATGAGGAGAGTGAGATGAGTGAAATCTTTGTAGAAGACGTGGTCGATTGTTCAGAATTCATTAAAAGCGAAACCGATCCAACAAAACCCCTCATATCTGAAAATTTGTTTGAATACGCTCGGGTGTCAAAGGAAAATCAAAGAAACTCAAAGAAAAGGCCGTTGTCTATCAGAAGGTACAAACTACACCCAACCAAGTGCATGCAGTCACTGGGCACATTAAGAAGCAAACGGCGGAGTTGACATCCATGGTTGACAAAGATAATGCTGAAGGGTGCGATAATTTTTTCTGGTCTGCTCCCATTGATAATGCAGATGAAACAGTAGGTCTGTCAGAGCAAACCTCATGGAGAGTTAAGGGACGATACATACCCGAACCCCTCAACAAGCCCTCAAGCTTTGATAAACCTAGTACCAATGGTACTAAAGACATACCAAGCGAATCACTTAAAGCTACCAGGGTTTCATCAACAACAACCGAAGCTCTTGAAAAGAAAACGAAAACTAAGGCCAATATTCACAAGACTCAAGAGCAACTCGCTGAACAGAAACGCCAGAGGAACAAACGATACATGAAAAATCTCAATGAGAGAAATCAGTTTTGGCAATCCCAAAACCCCTCTTATGTTCGGTCCGAAAAAGGTTCTGATCTCAGGATGAAAAAGGAAGCACACATCAAAAACCGTCAGTCATGCAGTCAGGAAAACCGAACGACCCGTTTCGGCTCTAATTCTGGAAGTCACAAGAACCGAAAGTCAAGTTTCGGTCCTAAATCTTACTACGCCAAGAACCGAAAGACCTGTTTCGGTCCTAACACAAGTGCTCAGAACCGAAAGTCAAGCTTCGGACCCAAATCCCATCCTCCTCACTCTCAACCAAAGCCCAGATCTGTGAAGGATGTCAAAGGAAAGGGAAAGCTGTATCCAGAACCTGAAGTCCAAAAGACCAAAAAGGCAGCTAACTCTAGAACACCCAAGAAAACCTCAACGGTGAAACCAACTAACCATAAAACACACCAATTGAAACAAGATAAAGATAAAATCAAAGTGTACACCATCAAACGAAATGATGAAACAACTTTAATAAAAAGAGCATATATGGTTGATCTTTCGGTTGCAATTCCCTGTAATGTAAAAGTCTCACCAAGGCCCAAGAAACTTTGGGTTCCTAAATCTGCTTAAATCTTTGCAGGTAATCAGTGACGATCAGTTTGACGAAGAATGGTATATTGACAGTGGCTGCTCTCGTCACATGACTAGAAGAAGGGAAGAGCTTAGGGAGTTTCGGTCCCTTAAGGATGGTGGATGTGTGAAATACGGAAACAACTCATACGGAACGATCAAAGGATATGGGATGATTACCAACGGAGATTTCTCAATACGGAGGGTAGCCTACGTGGAAGGATTGCAGCATAACATCATCAGCGTTTCTCAACTAGTGGCAGGAACCGGTTTGAAAGTCTCGTTTGACGATGAGGAATCATAAATAATTGAAAAACACATGAAGAAATTTATGTTAAACTCTGAGCGAAAAGGGGAGATGTTTCCTCTAAATCTCAACCCGATAAAATGAAAACTAGCAATATGTTTGCTATCGAAGGCGAACTCAGATGAAAGTTGGTTGTGGCACAGAAGGCTATCCCATCTGAACTTCAAAGATATTAATAAGCTAGTGCTTGGTCATCACGTGTGTGGACTTCCTGTTCTCAAATTTGACAAAGAACATCTGTGCGCAGCATGCGAGATGGGCAAGCAAAGCCGAAAAATTCACCCTACTCGTATCAATACAAAGATCATCGAACCTCTAGAACTACTACACATCGACTTATGTGGTCCTTCGGCTATTGAAAGCTTCGGTGGTAGTAAGTTTATCCTTGTAGTTATAGATGATTTTTCTCGCTTCACCTGGGTTTTCTTTCTTAAACAGAAATCAGAGTCGACTCCCAATCTAAAGGTTTTTATCAAACAAGTTGAAGTCCAGTTGAGAAAAGTGGTACGGAACATAAGAAGCGATAATGATCTGGAGTTCAAGAATAAAGACTTTGAAGATTTTCTGGCTGAAAAGGGAGTAACTCACAACTTCTCTGCTCCCTATACTCCACAGCATAATGGGATCGTTGAAAGACGAAATCGTTCTTTATGTGAAGCAGCCCGAACCATGCTGAGCTTCGCTTCTCTTCCACTATACTTCTGGGCCGATGCAATTGCTGTTGCATGCTACACTCAGAACCGATCGTTTCTCAACAAGCGCTTCTCCATCACTCCGTATGAGATTTTGAACAATCGAAAGCCTAATGTAAAGTTTTTTCATGTATTCGGTTCAAGATGCTTCATTTTCAACTCCAAAGAGAACCGAAACAAGTTTGATGTCAAAGCAGACGAAGGAATCTTTCTCAGATATTTGCTAACTTCAAAAGCATATAGGGTTCTGAATAAACGCTCGAAGAAGATTGAAGAAACCTATTATATTACTTTTGACGACACTTACGTGAAGAAAATGCGAACAACCGAAAGTCCAACGGAGGAAATCTTTCCAGAAATTGGTCAAGTCTCGGTTCCTACTTCTAATCTGTTTGAAGAATACATGCAGATGTTTGATGAACCAGAAAGGGTGATCCACTCAGAAGCGAAAGCAGCAGATAACAAAATAGATAACTTGAAGAAAATCATCGATGACGCTGCTAAAATCATGGAAAGCGAGCCTCATCAACCAACCGAAAAGCAGAATCAAAGCGAACCCACTGCATCTAGTGAACATCAAACTAATGATGACCCTCCAAGAGAAAGCACTGAACTCCAGAGGGAGGGTTCGTCTACACCAAAAACAACCGACATGCCTTTCAAGGGGGAGGATCCATCAAAAACCCCAACCCATGAAGATCCATTTGAGGGGGAGAGCACTGAACCTGACATAGGTTTCGGTTCGCCATTTGAGGGGGAGAATGAAAATGAAAATGCAAATGACAACGACGATATGTCAGAACTGGAAGAAGAAGTCAATGTTGAGCTGGATCTTGCTTATGATCCAAATTACCCTCCTCTCATAAAATGGACAAAGGATCATCCTAAAACTCAAATAATCGGTGAATCATCTGAGGGAGTTCTCACACGCTCTCAAATGAAAGCGAAGCAAACTGCTTTATTCTCTCAAGTTGAATTCTGCATGTTTAATTCGTTTGTCTCTAAATTCGAACCAAAGACGGTAAATGCTTCTCTTGATCATTCTGATTGGGTGCAAGCTATGCAAGACAAACTCCATGAGTTTGAACGAAATCGTGTTCAGAGACTGATTCCCACACCAAAGGATGTCTCTGTGGTCGGTTTGAAGTGGTTTTTTAGAAATAAATTGGATAAAGAGGGAAATATCATTCGCAGCAAAGCGAGACTGGTGGTGAAAGGATATTTCCAAGAAGAAGCGATAGACTATGAAGAGACCTTCGCTCCAGTAGCAAGGTTGGAATCTGTAAGAATATTTTTGGCATATGTTGCACATAAAAACTTCGAAGTTTTCCAAATGGATGTAAAATGCGTTTTCTTAAATCGAGAACTAGAAGAAACAGTATATGTTGAGCGACCACCCGGATTTGTTAACGAGAAGTATCATGCTCACTGCTACATCTTGGATAAAGCAGTTTATGGATTGAAGCAAGCCCCGAGAGCCTGGTATGAAACTCTTACTCGTTTTCTCAAAATGTCAAAATTCAAGCAAGGTTCAGTTGACCCAACCTTCTTTCGCAAGAAAGAAGGTGAACACTTAATGATAGTTCAGATTTATGTCGATGACATCATCTTCGGCTCCACGAATCCTAGCTTAACAGCTGAATTCAGGAAGTTGATGGAGACTAAATTTGAAATGAGCGCAATGGCTCCGATTAACTTTTTCCTTGGATTGAATATAACACAGGGACCAGAGGGCATCTTCATTAATCAGGAAGCATACACGAAGACTCTATTAACGAAGTTCGACATGACGGGTGATTCCAAAGTAAAGGTTCCAATGGCATTTGGCACGAAGCTGACTCCATCTCTAGAGAAACCAGCTGTTGATATGACTCTCTATCGTCAAATGATAGGGTCTCTGATGTATCTAACGGCAAGTAGACCATACATTATGTTTTATGTCTGCTATTGTGCCAGGTTTCAAGCAAATCCAAGAGAACCTCATATGCTTGCTGTGAAAAATATCTTCCGTTATTTGAAGCGAACCTCATCTCTCGAACTTTGGTATCCTGCAAAATCTGGCTTCTTTGTTCAAGCCTTCTCTGACGCTGATCTTGGTGGGTGTGGATTGGACCGAAAGAGCACAACCGGCGGATGCCAGTTCCTTGATGGCAAACTTGTCAGCTGGCAATCAAAGAAACAAACTTGCGTGTCCCTTTCCACAGCCGAAGTTGAGTATATCGCTGCAGCATCCTGTACATCACAGGTTATATGGATTCAAAGCCAACTTAGAGATTATGGCTTAAATATGAAGAAAATCCCTCTCTACTGTGACTCTAAAAGTGCAATTCGAATATGTCACAATCGAGTGCAACACTCAAAGACAAAGCATATTGCACTGAGAAACCACTTTATCAAGGACCATGTTGAAGATGGAAATGTTGAAGTTCACTTCGTTCGGTCCTCAGATCAACTGGCTGACATCTTCACTAAGGCCTTACCAGAAGCAAGCTTTAACAAAATACTCCAAGGCTTAGGACTGATGGAAGCTGAGTCAGTACCGAAACCCTTCTCGTCTCACTAAAATTGAACAGGCGAAATAGAGAGAACACTCGGTCTATTTCGGCTCCTAAATTTTCGGGAACCGAAATGAACCGAACGCTCAGTCCATTTCGGCTCTGAAATTTTTAGGAACCGAAATGAATCGAACGCTCGGTCTATTTCGGCTCTTAAATTTTTGGGAACCGAAATGAACCGAACGCTCGGTCTATTTCGGCTCTTAAATTTTTGGGAACCGAAATGAACCGAACGCTCGGTCTTTTCGCTTCATCTTTTCTATGATATGCTTTCGGTTGTATATTTTTGTAATCTTTCTTATTCTTTCGTGTGCTTACATTTCGTCTTTATTTTATTTTCTTTTCTGTTTTAATTATTTTTCAGAAATTCCAAAAATCCAAAAATATTTTCTTTTCTGTTTTTTATTATTTTTCAGAAATTCCAAAAATCCAAAAATATTTTCTTTTCTGTTTTTATTATTTTTCAGAAATTCCAAAAATCCTAACATATTTTCTTTTCCGTTTTTATTAATTTTTTAAATTTTTCTCAAAACCTGATTCAAGTTCAAGGTTGCAACATTGGGGCAGGTATAATATTCTTCTCTATGTACTAGTTAAGTGTCCCTAGAAGCATGTTGTTGCATGTAGACCGAAGCCTGCATGACTCTGAGTAAAGCCTTAATGTTTCGATAAACACAAATCGTTTCTTCCCAATCTGGATGTTAAAATCACTCAAGTCACGAGCTACCTTACTCTTCTCATAATGAGTTAAGAGTTTTCTTCTTTGTCATTCTTATATAGCAGAGGTACTTTCGGTTCCTTAACCACCTCACTTTTCTCCATCTTGTTTTGCTTCACAATCGTAACCCTTGAGACTCTCAGAAATTACCACTGAGGTTTATGGTTACACAATTTCTGTGTTGATGATCTTAGTTTCGTCTACCACGAGCTAAGTGAAACCCAAAATCCAACACTTTGAATGAATTAACGATGAACACTCTAATGTTCAAGCTATTACATGTCACCTCATGAAATCTCTTTTTCTTTTTGCGTGATCTTTATGAAACTGTCTCACACTAGGATGTTTCTTCCTATAAGATCCAGTTTATTTTTTTTTAGATTTCTTACTATTTTCCAGTTACTTATTATATTTTCAAACCAACTTGTTTAACAAACCACATCGGTTTCACAAGTACTTCACCCGACTTTCGGTCTTATTTCAAGTATCAAGGTTCGGTTGAAGGTCAGCTACCTTATAAAGCCTATTATTGAAAAAGATGTCTTTCAATGTTTCTTTACAAACATTTGATCGTATTTCACGGGAAACCACACAGACACTTCTCATTCTCTCTTGACTTTGAATGAAGAGATTCGTGCCCGGGATCATCAGTTTCATGTCTAAATAGACATCACTTAAATCCCACAAATATCTTGATTTATTTCTTTTTAATTGGCACACTCTTGCGCGAATGTCTTTATGATTTTCCAAATTCTTGTTAGCAGTTCTAATGGCAATTTTCAGATTTGTGCTTTCGGTTCTATCAGATATGGCGATTTCCTTTATTATGAAGAATTCCACAACGCGAAAGGATGTGTCTCGTTTATGGTGAAGCTGATTTGTTTTAATAATAAAATTCAAATAAGGGTGAGTCAGCATGAAGTTGAAATGATTCGAATTTGAACAAGAGACAAGGTCGAAAAAGGTGCGTCAATTTGAAACGGTTCCTATAACCACGCCTGCTGACGCATTTCTAGGGATACCAAGCTGTCACATCGCGCTTTTTCAGGCGACGTTTCAGCGATCGAGTCATCATCACAATCAGATTTTTCTCTCTCCTAGAGATGGTATAAAAGATTTTCTCGAACCTCTTGGACTCCTTTACCAACTCTTCTCTCTCTCTCACGAACTCATCGGCGATTATACACTGTTCATCTTCTCCTTCCTCACTGCAACAATGGCGGAATCATCCTCTGTCCAAGATCAAACTTTGTCATCGTCGTTGCTTGCGATCAAACCCAATCAGAACCTCATCATTCAACTGGATCCTTTTCTTTACGATTCCTACATGCTCCATCTTGTTGAGTGCCTCAAGTATTCTCCATTGGTGATTGCACTCACACAGGTCGAATCCGTTCCGATGTCTCTTCTATCCCAGGTGTATTTCACTGCTTCCTACGACAAGCGCAAGGAACGGATCTTCTTCGATATCTTCAACCAAAAGACATCAGTTTCCAAGGCTCGATTTACTTCATTACTAGGGCTTTCTACAGACGCCTCAGTTATCTCACTAGACTTCATCACAACGACCCAGTTGTTTTCGATGCTTTACGACATGGGTTACACAGACGTTCTGACTACGGTGACTAAGTTCAAGAAGTCCTGTTTGCCACCACAGTGGAATGGTCTGCTTACTCTTCTCTACAAGGGTTTAGCAGAATGTGTTGCAGGGTCGGATGGGGCTAGTAAAGGTTTTTTTACCATTCTTTATGGTATCTATAACGGTATCAATCTGGAATATGGGTCACTTCTATGGGCTCAGCTGGTGCAGAGTCTCAACTCCTCAACAAAACATTCTGACATCTCCTACGGTCGTTTTTGGACGTTGATCACTAACAGAGCAATTTAGTCCTTTCAGATTCCTGTCATGGAAGGTGCTCTGCAGTCCTCTATTGCAACTTTTCACACGGTCAAGATTATTGTGACTGATCCAACGAAGTTCATCTTCATCGGTTCAATTCCTGAATCAATGAGCCGATGTGTCTCCAATGAAAGTAAAATAATGGCTGATTACAGGAAGTTGACTCCTTCAGGTCCACGCCAACTCACTCCCGAGATGCAGAGCTCCTTGGATGCTGCAGATAAGCCAACAAAACGAGGAAAGAAGGTTGATATCAAAGGAGACAAAGTGGGTCAATCCTCCAAGGTTTCAACCCCTAAGAAACGCAAGGCAGAGCAAGCCAGGCCTACTGCTCCAAAGAAACGAAAGGTCAAAATGCAAGCTCGCCGACCGAAGTCTCCTTCTCCTTCTCAAAGTGACCCTGAGTATGTTCCGTCTGATGACCACCCAAACCCTGAGTCAACTGATGATGAAGCTACTGAAACCGATAGTCCATCTAGAGGTAATTCGCCTCCACCCTCACCTACTAATGATAGTAACCGAACCTCGCCTCCACGATCTATTCCACTTTCGGTTCCTATTACTATCGCTCCTTGTCCTCCACCTATCACATCTACAACCGCTTCATCCATCCCCATTCCAACCCCACTGTTCTCTACAGCTAATACTACCACAACCACTCATACACCTGAACCTACAGTTCATGTCAACGTATCTGATATGGGGGCATCTACTGTCGGTTCTACTCCACCTATTACCTTAACTCCTTTAACCCCACCTCCATCACCTGAACATGTTCTTGGCGGTGAATACATGGAATTCGATTCCACTTATTTCAGTCATTATCGCGTACAAAGCGATGAAGATGATGATGCCCCGATTACCAAAAAGCATCTCAAGGATGTCACGGAAAAGCTTGATCGATTGCTTTCTTCGTCTTCCACTGGTGCATATTCTGAGGCAGCTCTCCAAGCTCTGTTCTCATCAGTTGTCAAAGATCATGAGGCCTCCATCTCCAATGCTGCCAAAGCTATTGAAGCCTCGACCTCAACCTGCCAGAAAGCTTCACTTACAGTTGAAGCTTCAACCAAAGATTGCAAGGATGCGACCACAAAAGTCAAAAAACTAGTTTCAGAGGCCCAACTCTTTCTGGATTCTCTACAAGCGGCAGCTCAGAAAAATGCTCAAACAGTGAACGCCTCAGTTGATAATCTTACGCGTTCGCTGGAGCCCGAGAAGAAAATTTTTGAAGCAGCTCGCCAAGCGATTGAAGCTGCAAACAAAGAGCTTCACACTTCAGTTGATGCTCGACTGACTCAACTTGAAGCCGAGCTTACTGTGGAAAATAAGGTGATGGATGAGCTGGATAAGCGAACTTCACAGCTAAAAATCCAGAATCTCAAGCTCAGGAATGCCACCAAAGAGATTGAAGATTTAAAATCTAATTGGGAGGTGATTAAAAGCTCGGTTGGAGATGTGCATTCCATTCTCTTACATCTAGTGGAAGCTCACGACTCCATTCTGACCATCTCCATCCAACGCCACTTGGCTGAAAAGCTAAGACTTGCATTGGATGTATTGAGTCGAATTGAACGTGTTCCGGAGACTGGTGTCCATTCGAAACAAGGGGGAGATAAGGTTTCTCAATCTCAACCCCCTCCAAAACCAAAAGTCACTACTGAGCCGAAGGGTAATGAAGCTTCGGTCAGTATGAGGGACAAAAGAAAGAAGAAGATTGGAGAAGATGATGTGGATGATGATGATGATGATGATGATGATGATGATATGGAAGAAAATACTGAAAGGAATGCTTCTAAACTTGATCAGAAAATCAAGCCAACTGATCAAGAGATTCGGGAGAAGGTTCAGAAAAGAGAAGGAACTTCTTGAGAAGGAGTTGAAAGCGAATGAACTGCTAGAGCAGAAGAAGTCCATGTTTCCTGAATGGACTATGGAATCGCTTTTCAATGAAGTTTTTGATGCACCGAGCACTCATTGGCTTGAACTCGTTCTTTCGTTCGGGCTTGAGAACTCGAAGGACTTACAGTTTGACATGCCAATCAACCGAAAGGCATTTATTTTTCACTATTTTGAGTCGACGGCTGGCATTTCTTCCCCAGACCCGAAGGTAGATCGGGATTTGCTCGAGTATTATCTCGAGTTTGCTCAGCCACAATACCTGACCTGGAGCACTCAGAAAATCACTACGGTCAAGGTGTTGAAGCCCACTTCGGCAGGGAAATTCATCAACATTAAAGTCAAAGTGACCTGAGGCTCTGATAGCTCGGTCCATATGATTTCCCTGGCTGACCTGCCGAACTTGAACCCTCACGACTGGATACTCCTTAATAATACTTTGCTGACCAATCCACAGGAGTATCAGCCAATCATCGATCACATCAAGCGAATGCTCGTTTGTTATATTCATGAAGTCGCAAAGATGGATCAGGAGATCGCTTCTGCCATTCACAATAAGACCACTATAAAGTCGATGGGGAGGGCAAGCGATGTGAATGCAATGGTTAGGGGAAAGATTCATCCCAAATTTCATACTGCTATGTTCATGAGGAGCGAAGGTCAAAAATGCTTGTTCGCTCTAATTGACAAACACCTATTTTCCACTTCCTGTTTGGACCACATTTTGGAGATCATACATAGTTGTAATAAGAACAGTGAAGCTGATAAGAAGTTGTTCATTGATATGCTTCGGTGGTATATTCAGTTTCGACAAACGCTTCTTGCGATCATCCCTCGGCTGTTCAAGTTTGTAAAGAAGACCAAGGTCACTCAACCGAAGTAGTATCTCGCCTCAATTGACGCAAAGGGGGAGATTGTTGGGTCTGGTGTTGCGTCTTTGAGCTCGGTCATACGTCCATTTAGTTTACCCGGTTTAGGCCTGTCCAACCGTAGATAATCATTAGGGTTAGCATATAAATATTGCATGCATGTATAGCTTTGATTAAGATCGTGATTATTAATTACTTGCATTGTAACCCTAGCACATCTCTACAATCGAAGTTCTTCATCGAGCTCTTCTGAGGTGTGAGTTATTAATCATTCGACACCATTGATCCATTCTCGTGTTCTTTGCTTGATTAAATATTGTTTTTCTGTTTGGAATCTATCGATCTACAACTCTTTTATTCCAACACATACTAAATGTTGGAGAGTCAAAATGATACTTTCAAAACTATACTTTTGAACGTGGAAAATGTATTATTTTATGGAGTCAAAACCTATGGACTCACCAACTTTATGTTGACGTATTTTAAAATGCATGTGTTTTCAGGAACTTGAAAAGCTGGTATGTATTCGAACAGAAGAAGTTTTACTATTACCTTTCTGTTCATTAAGAAGTATGCCATAGTCGGATATTATGTAATAGGTTCTAGAAAAATAGTTATGTAACTTTCAATTATCAATAAAGGTATGTATTTTCTTTAGTACACTTCAATGTATGTTATATAACAGTGATACGAAGAATGACGTTACACCACCCGGTGTTTCCGCTGATGGCTGGGGGTGTGACAGAATTGGTATCGGAGTTATTAACTATAGTGAACTAGTACTTTCTTAGGAAAGCACGTCTATAGTTTAGGGCTTACTCTATTAGGTTTAGGTATATACCTTAGCCTACAACAAAAAGTATTATTAATTATTCTACTGAAGGACTACTTACGGGAGCGGTGACAAGGATAGACATGTCGATCTAGGTTGCTGGATTTCAGAACGGCTATATGCTAAAATGATCCCGCCCTTTCGACTGTCCTGACTGGCCGGAACCTTATCAGATAGACCTGAAGTAACAAACAATAGTTAAATCGTGAATACAATAAATAAGAATATAGAGTCATATATAAAGACTCAGACTCGCGATGAGAATACACCTTAATACCCGGAATGTTTTTGATCTCAAGGATTTAGATCAAATATTCCAACTAAAGTTTATATGTGCGTATATCCTGTCACAATTAAATGTAGGTGCGCAACTACATTTTATTATGATCAGATCATATGAACTATTTAAATTGGGAGTAATATTTGATAGACTAAACTCTTGGTGATCCAAAATGTATAGGAATTCGACATGACACATTCACGAGAATGGATAATCATCGAGGATACGGATGAAGAAGAGGAAGTTTCATTCCCCATGATGGTAGGCGATCCTTACTACCCTATAAATCCAACCACATTTCATCCAATACCTTCTGATGATGGAGCACCTTTACCCTCCAACGAATGGGAAGAGAGTGAACCAATGGAAGAAAGAGAATCAATGGAGAAGACAGAATCAGTGGCATCATCTTTACCACCACTAAATACTCTTTACCGTCAAGTTCCAGGAGGAGCAAAAATGAAACGCACGGCACGTAAATCCATACCAATATGGAAAAGGATTAAGAAGAATCAGAAGACGACATCTTCAGGAAGTCACAGAGTTCAAGATGAACCTGCACGGATCGCACAAACTGTTGATAGGTGGGTGGCGGAAGAAAGAGCTGCTAAGATGTATGAGACTAGTCAATCATCTCGACCACATCTCCCACATTCTTCCGAAGTTAACACTTTATCTCAATTATTCGAGAAAAGTTTGAAATTGAAGATAAGATGGAAATTGTCGAAGGAAGGGCTACTCATCTCTCTGGAAGAGTACGAAGGCTAGAAGGACAAAGGACGCGAGATCAGGAATCGGTGATGGATGTCCATCATCGTATAAATTTCGCTTATAACGACATGATTACTCATGATGCAAGGATTGCAGAGTTAGAGCTCTACAATCAAACCTCAAGAAATGAAGAACGCGCGGGAAGTCTTGAGCAGAGAACTCAAGCACTTGAGGAGCAAGTGGTTAATGTCACTGATGTGCTAGGTTATCACTTAGGTTTCTGGTAGATAAGCTAAAACTAGTTAAGGCAAGAAGAGTAAAGTTTATAGCAAGGATTTAGAAAACCTTACAAATTTTGCAATGTTTATAGAAACTTTTCTCTTATAAGCCTAAATAAACTGATGTAACCGTTGGTAATAATATGAAGCATATATTACAGTAATCATTGTGTTATCCATTATGTTTTACACTTTGAAGAATAATTGAAGTATTTAGTACTCGTGTAGTAAATGACTAATTCTTCATGAAACTTATAAAATTCTTATTATTTATCATAGGAACTAAAACAAAATGCCTAGAAGGAGTAGTACTCGGCTAAACCCTAACCAACGATCAGCACCACAACAACAACCACCAGAACCAAACACCCCAATAAGTACAGTACAACTTGAAGAAATCATAGCTCAAAGAATTGTTGCGGCTCTATCTAATGTCACAAGAGATGGAGTTAGAAATGAAAGCCATGTAGGGACCGCTAGAACATGTACCTACAAAGATTTTATGAATTGCAGGCCAAAAAGCTTTCATGGAAATGAAGGGGTAGTTAATTTGATTAGGTGGATAGAAAAGACAGAGTCCGTCTTTCAAATAAGATTATGTCCAGATGATTGTAAAGTATGATTTGCAGCATGTACTTTTGCTGATGCAGCACTCACATGGTGGAACAACCATGTGATTACAATCGGAATTGATACTACAAATTCCATGAAATGGGAAGAGCTAAAAATGATGCTAGTAGAAGAGTATTGTCCTAGGGAGGAGATACATTAACTGGAACAAGAATTGTGGACCCTAACCATGAAGGGTTCAGATATAAAAGCTTATACCGCTAGATTTAATGATCTTGCAGTAATGTGTCCAGCACTTGTAACCCCTGAATATAAGAAGATTGAGCCATATATCTGGGGTTTAGCATCACAAATCAAAGGCATGGTGATCGCATCAAAGCCTACGACCTATGACACCACCAAGAGAATAGCTCATCAGCTAACCCTCATAGAGATCCAAGGAACATAAGTGGTCTCAAAGGTTGAGTCTCCCAAATCTGGAACAAACAAACGCAAGTTTAATAGGAGGAATCCCAAACAATCATCTGAGAAAAGACAAGAAGTGGCAACCAATTATGCAGCCACAACGGCAGTACCCACACAACCAAAATCTTCATGGTGCAATCAGTGCAACCGTCATCATCCAGGTGATTGTTTTGTCTGCACGAAGTGCAAGAAGAAGGGACATACTGCTAGTCACTGCAGGAGCACAACACCTGCAACAGTGAATCCGGGAACAAATACTGGAGCAGGCCATGGTGAAGGAAGAAAGTGTTATGAGTGTGGAGAGGTTGGATATATCAAGAGAGAATGTCCAAAGTTAAGGAGTCAATGAGGCATAGGGCATGGTAGAGCGTTCGTGATCGGAAGCAGAGAAGCTATCCAGGACCCTTCGGTTGTATCTGGTACGTTTCACATAGATAATTTATATGCTACTATACTCTTCGACTCTGGAGCAGATAGAAGTTTTATAACTCCGACGTTTAGAAAATTGTTAAGTCATAAGTCTAGCAAATTAAAAGAAATCTATGAAGTAGAAATCGCTAATGGTCAAACCGAGAGAACACATGAAATCCTAGAAAACTTTCTGTTAACTCTTAATAACTACCTTTTTCACGTCAACCTCATGCCAATGCTTATCAGTAGTTTTGATGTCATAATTGGCATGGATTGGTTATCTTCACACCATGCCGAAATTCTATGTCATGAGAAAGCCATACGACTACCCTTACCAAACGGCGAAGCCCTGATTATCTATGGTGATAAATCTGGGAAGAACCTCAAAGTCATCTCTTATACTAAGACCCAGAAATATCTACATAAGAAATGTAGCGCATTCTTAGCCCACATTGTACATAGGAAGAGAAAGATAAAAGAAATCAAGACATACCTCAAGTATGTGATTACCCTGGAATACCTCCCTTTCCAACAAGTCGAGTTTCGAATCGACTTAATTCCAGGAGCAGCACCAGTAGCGAAATCTCCTTATCGGTTGGCCCCATCTGAAATGCAAGAATTATCTAGCCAACTACAAGAACTTCTTGACAAAGGCTTTATCCGACCAAGTTTTTCACCTTGGGGAGCACCAATCTTGTTTGTCAAGAAGAAGGAAGGATCCTTTCGAATGTGTATTGATTATCGGGAGCTGAACAAGCTAACGATCAAGAATCGTCATCCGCTTCCAAGAATTGATGACCTATTCGATCAACTGCAAGGATCCAGCTACTACTCAAAGATAGATCTTAGATTAGGATACCATCAACTCAGAGTACAAGAAGACGACATTCAAAAAACAGCATTTAGAACTCGTTATGGTCATTATGAGTTCTTAGTTACGTCTTTTGGATTGACCAATGCCCCAGCAGTTTTTATGGATCTCATGAATCGTGTTTGCAAACTATACCTGGATAAATTCGTGATCGTAATTATCCATGATATATTGATATATTCACGAACCAAGGAAGAACATGGTCAACACCTACAAATAATCTTGGAACTACTAAGAAAAGAAAAGTTGTACGCCAAATTCTCCAAATGTGAGTTTTGGATTAGAGAAGTACAATTTTTAGGTCATGTAGTTAGCAACGAAGGAATTCATGTTGACCCATCCAAAGTCGAGGCAATCAGGAATTGGGAAGCAGCAAAGATGACAACAGATGTGCGTCAATTCCTAGGACTTGCTGGCTATTACCGTAGATTCATAGAGAATTTCTCTAAAATAGCCAAGCCGCTTACAACACTAACCCAGAAGGATACGAAGTTCAACTGGGAAGACAAACAAGAAGCTGCTTTTCAGAAACTGAAGCAAATCTTGTGTAGTCCACCAATCCTATCCCTTCCAGATGGGACAGAAGATTTCGTCGTATACTACGACGCATCAAATCAAGGATTGGGATGTGTGTTAATGCAAAGAGGAAAAGTTATCGCCTATGCATCACAACAACTTAAGGTGCATAAGAATAATTACACTACCCATGATCTTGAATTGGGAGCTGTAGTTTTTGCACTAAAAATCTGGAGACATTACTTATACGATACTAAGTGTACTATTTTTACCGACCACAAGAGTCTCCAGCACATCTTCAACCAAAAAGATTTTAATACGAGATAAAAAAGATGGGTCGAATTGTTGAGTGATTATGAATGTGAGATTCGTTATCATCCCGGAAAGGCAAATGTGGTAGCAGATGCCTTGAGCCGGAAAGAATATATTAAACCCCGACGGGTACGAGCGTTAACTATAACTATCCATTCTAACTTTACCGCACAAATTAGAGAAGCTCAACTTGAGGCTCTAAAAGAAGAAAACATCAAGAACGAAGATTTGCGAGGAATGGAAAAGCAACTTATACAAAGAGATGACGGAACGCGACACTATATGAACCGAATTTGGACGCCTAAGTTCGGTGGAGTCAGGGACTTGGTCTTAGAAGAAGCCCACAAGTCCAGATATTCTGTGCATCCAGGCTCTGACAAAATGTACTTAGATTTAAAAGTACATTATTGGTGGCCAAACATGAAGGCAGAAATTTCTACTTATGTGAGCAAATGTTTGACTTGTTCTAGCGTAAAGGCAGAATATCAAAAGCCTTCAGGTTTACGTCAACAACCGGAAATACCTGAATGGAAATGGGAGCAGATATCAATGGACTTCATTACTAAGTTACCTAAACCTCCTAGTGGATTCGACACTATTTGGGTAATAGTCGATAGGTTGACTAAGTCCGCCCATTTCTTACCAATTAAGGAGAACGACAAGATGGAGAAGATGATTAGAGTTTATCTTAAGCAAATTTTCAGATTGCATGGAGTTCCGAATTCTATTATTTTTGACCGAGATAGTAGATTCACTTCACGGTTTTGGCAATCTCTACAAAAATCCTTAGGAACACGTCTAGATATGAGTACAACTTACCATCCACAGACTGATGGTCAGAGTGAGAGAACCATTCAGACTTTAGAAGATATGCTCCGAGCCTGTGTAATAGACTTTGGAAATGCGTGGGATACTCATTTACCGTTAATTGAGTTTTCCTACAACAATTGTGATCACACCAGCATCAAGGCTGCACCGTTTGAGGCTTTTTATGGACGAAAATGTCGTTCCCCAATATGTTGGGCAGAAGTTGGAGACACGCAGATGTCCAAAGAACGTACAGGAGATACCTTACGTACTGGACCAGAAATAATCCACGAGACAACTGAAAAGATCGTGCAAATTAAGGATCAATTAAAGGCTGCACGTGATCGTCAAAAGAGCTATGCTGACGTAAGACGTAAGCCTTTAGAATTCCAAGTTGGAGATAAAGTAATGTTGAAGGTCTCTCCTTGGAAAGGCGTAATTCGATTTGGGAAACGAGGCAAACTAAACCCACGGTATATAGGACCTTTTGAAATTCTAGTAAGAATTGGTTCTGTCGCATACCAACTCAAGTTGCCTCAAGAGCTAAGTAATGTTCACGATGTTTTTCACGTATCAAATCTCAAAAGATGTCTTTCCGATGACACTCTTGTTATACCTCTAGAAGAGATACAAGTAAATACAAAACTCAACTTTGTAGAAGAACCTGTTGAGATCATCGATCGAGAAGTCAAACGATTAAAGCAAAGTCGTATTCCCATAGTGAAAGTTCGATGGAACTCTTTACGAGGACCTGAATTTACTTGGGAACGTGAAGATCATATGAAAGAAAAATACATCCAACTGTTTGACAAAACCCCATCCATAAGATAAATTTCGGGACAAAATTATTCTAACAGGGGGAGAATGTAACACTAGTCAAAATAGGTCAATAAACAATCACATGTGATTATGCCAATCATGTAATCTGATTTTGTTAAACTAGTAATGTGATAAGAGTGCTATGTAGTTCATGATAAATTCTAATACAAATATGAACTTTCTTTATGATGCAACTCAAAGTATACGTCAATACGATTCCAAAAATATAGAGAACGTCTGAATCTGACTTCGCATGAAGAAGTTATGATAAATCGAACGCTATAAATCTCTATAATACTAGGAATTTAAAATAGACTTAGAATTAGCTATTGGAGTCTAAAATAGAGTTGTATTACTTGTAAATACCTACGCGTGCATATAAAGAACGTCAAAAACGGGGTTCGTATGTGAAAGTTACGACCTTCTGAAGATTCAGCCGTCAGAAACCATAATCTGACTGAGCTCACGACGTGAGCACAGAAACTCACGACGTGAGGAGTCATTTTGCCACATTTCGGATCTAGAAGGTGTGTGACAAGCCTATGAAGGGATAACTTCCAAACTCACGACGTGAGCAAGGATATCTCACGACGTGAGGACTCATCTGGCCACCTTCCGAAGCTAGGGACGCAAATGGCAAGTCTACGGGATAAGCATGCATGACTCACGACGTGAGTCTTATAAAACTCACGACGTGAGAGTCCAAAATCCTTACTATAAATAGCAGGTCCGACTTCAGCTATTCCTTACACCATTTCCCTTTCTCCTATCTCCTTTGCTGAAGCCATCTTGCATCCCGAGCCCCGACGACCTCGTACGCTGACCGTTTCTGCTTAGATTAAATAAAATCACGCTACTAGGGTGAGTTTCACGGCCCCACTTTCTAATATTTTGGGGGAAAATGCATGCTAAATGTTGTATATACGTTATTATTATGTCTATATGATAGTATATTAGTATCAACGTAGATAGTTATAATAACCGGGATATAGTTATTCTAAATATAATATTTTGGAATATATACAACTATTATCAACTTGTTAGCATGTTATTATGTAGATCTTGAGTTATACTTAGGATTCTATATATATGTTGTGTGCGATATAGTCCCGAAGTTATATTCGGAAGTTCTATATGTTAATTTATAAAGTATGTTGTTATTGTTAGTTTTATGACAAGATAAAACTTGGTATATTATATGTTGTTGTTGTTATTGGTTTTATGTCAAGATAAAACCTGGTTTTACTTCAAGTTATAGTTGTTATACTGCCTAAATGTTATGAAGTTAGGAGTACTGTTAAAAAGCATAGTCTAGTAACTTAGGGTTTTAGACATGAAAATGCTTTTGTTGTTAGAGCTATAGGAAGTCGTCGAAGTCTAGATGAGTAATTGTATTCATCAAATAAGATTGGGGATCTTAGCAGAAATCCTATGAACTGTAACCGTTAATCCCGTGTGAGCGAGGAAGTCGTGTATAATTAGTATACGGGTTGACCACCCCACTTGTGACTGTTAGCTACAGTCAACCATAAGCAAGTGACAAACTATCCTTTTGCTTGTAATTGTTCCGACGTCGATGAAGCGTACGATGTTGTCCTCATGGAAATCATGAGTGGGTTGTCCACATGGAAATCATGAGTGGGTTGTTCTCATGGAAATCATGAGTGGGTTTTATCAGAGGTATTATGTCACATCAGCGGTTACAGGCTCATGGTAGCAAATTGTTAGAAACATTATACTGTGTCGTATACAAGTATTAATGTTAAGTATAAGTTTCCCCCTACTTATACCTTAGGCTCAAGGAATGTTTAGGTATAACAATTAATTGATAAGTAAACTATTATACCTAATATACATACTAAATGTTGGAGAGTCAAAATGATACTTTCAAAACTATACTTTTGAACGTGGAAAATGGATTATTTTATGGAGTCAAAACCTGTGGACTCACCAACTTTATGTTGACATATTTTAAAATGCATGTGTTTTCAGGAACTTGAAAAGCTGGTATGTATTCGAACAGAAGAAGTTTTACTATTACCTTTCTGTTCATTAAGAAGTATGCCATAGTCGGATATTATGTAATAGGTTCTAGAAAAACAGTTATGTAACTTTCAATTATCAATAAAGGTATGTATTTTCTTTAGTACTGTTCAATGTATGTTATATAATTGTGATACGAAGAATGACGTTACACCACCCGGTGTTTCCGCCGATGGCTGGGGGTGTAACACATGAGGAGGTCACTACATGATATGTGGAAATGAGAGTCACGGAGTGACAATATAATGCTCATGTCGTGAGGCCAGTTGCAGCCCAAGCCCATCAATTTTTAGGGTTCTCTCCATATATAAGGAACTTATCTCATAACCTAGGGTATCATCTTCAGCCTCCCTTCATTTCAAACGAAACCCTTGCCCCATCATTGAGTTCTTGAGCATTTTTTGGTGCTTTGGTGACTTGAAGAAGAAGGGATCATCTTTGGAGCATAGATCCAGCTTGCAAGCTTCATTGCCGTCTTCTAGCAAACTATCTGGACCCTTGTGAATATTCATGCTTCATGCTTTATGGTTCCTTGTTGCTAGATCTAGATTTTTATAGACTGCGGTTCATGATTAGGTGTGTTAGAGTGTTGGAAACTTTATGGGTCCTTAGAGTTCTTTGATGATTATGTGTAGTAGATCTGAAGTTTGGATGATGTTTAAGTACATGTTGAGGTTTTGACCTCCTTTCCGTAATAAAATGACCTAACTTGAGCTCAAGTCTTGCATTGGACATGAAAGACCTTAAAGCATCGATTTTTATGGCTTTTGGGGTGTAAGGAAGTCTTCTAGAGGAAGTGGATTATTGGCTTAATGGATTAAGGGGTTTAATTCATCGTCTAGTGGAATACCCTAAGGGTCGTATGTAGCCATCTAGGATAGCCTGTGAACTCTTGATCTAGGCTTTTTAGCATGTTTCTTGTTTGGTTGCGGCTCTAGGGTAGGATCATCTCTTTGGGTGGATATGTCACCTTTGATTACTTATGGATACACATGCATATGATGGTAGCAGAGCAGTGTGCTGTGAGGGGTCTAGTAGTCGGTAGTAAGTCTTCTCGTTACTTTACATGTATGGTATTCATGTTTGTGACCAACTGGGTCTTTATCGTTGTTGGCTGATTTATCTGAATTGCATTATTGATACTTTGGGGTTGGTGATAATAACCAGGGATTGCTGATAATCCTGAGGGTTGTTGATAACCTTCGAACATGCCGTTAATCCACAAGGCGTGATGTTAGCTGACTAGGATTGCTGATAATCCCCAGGGTTGTTGATAACCCATAACTGTCTATTATGTTGTGTTGTATGGATATTTTAGGGGAACTCACTAAGATTTGTGCTTACCGATTTGTTATTCTTTTCAGATATCATCAGTGATCGTGGAAAGGCGAAGGTGTGACTGTACATATTCGTCAGCAACAATGAAGATTCAGAGTTTACTATAATACTCAGATTTTAAACAATGTACTTTGGAACAATTAGTTTTGTTAACTTGTATTCTGAATATCAGCAGTTTCTTCTTAATTAAAAATGAAAATTTTGGTTGTGAAATTGGGGCGTTACAGTTAAATTACACTCAACATTATTTTAGTGTAATTTATATTTATATTCTTAGTCATTTTTACAAATCGATAATAAAGATTTATCAATGATTCCAAGTCGTGATACTGATTGATCTACTTATGGGGGTGATGTATAGGCTAGATTTAGTGAGGTGTTTAAAGTGGGATTTCCAAATAGTATATTATGTATACCAAACGAGCCCTACCTCCGATATGCTATTACCTTGTTTCTCCTTACTTGATAGATATTGATGTAGACATTGAGATTATTGAGAAATGCTGACTATTAAATAGTCATAAGAAGTAATAAACTAATACTTAGTGATAATTGAACCTAGGTCACATCAAAGGAAAGGCTAAGTGCTGAAGCGAAGAACTACCCAACTTTCCAGTCATCCACTTTAACAAGTGAGTATGTCACAACTAGCATTTTAGCTAGGAAATTCTATTCCTGTGTAACCATTCAACTATTGTAAATCATATAATTTAAGTAAATCTCACTCAATGCTCATTTAGATTCATCAATTATGTTCATCAAAGAGTCTGAAGCCCTAAGAACCATGGTTTGAGTCCATATTGGACTACGATTTCCATATTGGGCCTAATGGACCAATAAGCATCCAATTCAACCATTTTGGGCTTGGAAACCCTATTTGGGGCCTAATTGGACCAAAAATGTAACTTTTATAAAAATTAGGCCGAAAGTGTGAATTTGACAAACAAAGGGCTGAAAATGTACTTTTCTGCAAAACTGGACCGTAAATGTCAAAATATATATTTTTGGACTAAAACCGTGAATTTCTAGACATTTGGAGCAAAATTACAAATTTTTACAAATTATGGACGAAAGTGTCATTTTTACAAACTTTGGGCCTTAATTGAAAATTTTGGAACTTATCGACCAAGAACATCGTTTTCACAAAATAGGATTTTTTTTTATATTCAATTCAGTAAATCTCGAACTAAAACAAATATCGAAAGGATAATAAATGGACGTAATACATCAATAACACTTTTATTGGGCCTAATATTCACGTTACATGGCCAATGGGCCTAAGGGCCCATCCAAGTGTATATTGAGCCCAATATTTTCCATGACATGATTATTGGGCCTTGCGACCCATTTACATGTTAATTTGGGCCTGAGTTATGGGTCACATGTTTGTTGGGCCTTTGTGGTCCATTTACATGCCTATTGGGCCCAAATTACCCACTTACATGTTATTGGACCTTTGTGACTCATTTACATGTTAATTGGGCTTGGACTGAAACTTACATGTTTAGTAGATCAAATTATACCTTTACATAACTATTGAACTTCGTATACTTATATATGTACCTTTGGATTTGATAACATACAACATGCACGTAAACATTAAACATAGTACGAAAGGTTGAGAATCTAGTGAGACGTGTCGGTTGACACCTTTGAGTGTACAATTATAGCTTGTAGTTATAATCAGAGTCTCCTGGAGGGAGAGCGAGAGTTTGTGTATAGATCTATACGGGGTGACCCCCCACGCCTTAGCTGCACGCTACAGCTAGACTAGGCCAGTCTAGGGCGACAAAACCTTGAGTAGATACCAGCATTTGGATAAATGTTAAGACAAGCAACCTAGTCATTATCATGTATGATTATAACGGCTCATATAGAGATTCTAATACCAATTAAACAATTCAAAGATTAACCCTTCGATTGTGTCAATACAAAATAACTTATTTAACGATACAAGAACCTCGACATTACTATAAATCAGAATATATCAGATTTTCTGGAGAAATATTCATATACAATTATCACTTCCTTACAATACAAGAAATCAAAACTACATCCATATATGTTACAACTAATAAATTCACACATGCATTTATACTTGATTTTCACATCATTTTCAAACATTTTACAGAAAATATCGGATTTTCTGGGTTTTTACAAAGGATTCAAAGACTTTTATTCAAACATAGTTATGAACTCACCAACATTATATATGTTGACCGTTTTCAAAATAACTTGTATTCTCAGGTAATCGTTAAGCAGGAAGATTTCCAAGTGTGTATGGTTTCATTTATGTAACCTCACTCATCGTACTTTTAATATTTTGGAACTTATGTGTTTATAACAATGTATTTGATGTGAACAATGTTGGTTGTTATATGTAATGTTGGTGGTGAATGTGTTATGTTTAATGTATATTCATTGTGATGATATGTAACATACACGTTTTGAAATCGTGTTATGTAAATTAAAAAGTTAATAATATTATGAAATATTATGTGAAATTGAGTGTTGAGTTCTAACAGATAGTTTTTACTAGAAATAAGGTAAAACTATGTTTAGAATCACTCATAAAATATTGGAAGTCTTATGAGATTCCAATTAAAAGCCAAATAGTGAAATTTAGCGAAAATATAAATTTTGAAATAAGTAAAATTTTATTATTTAAAGTTGTAAAGAATCTCGTTAGAAACATTTAGGCGAAAACCTCATCAAAATCCGAGTTATAACGAAGAAGTTATGACCAATCGAAGATCCGCGACAAAACCGGCACGGTGCCGAATGACGTAAAAAGTGAGTTTTTGATAAACTAATTTTTAGCCTTAGTGATCTAAATGAAAGTCGTAGTATTCGTTAAACCGAGAATTTTGATAAAAAGAACGCCAAAATCTGACTTCGTATGAGGAAGTTATGATTTTTACAAGTTTCAGCTTAGCAGTAGACAGCTAAAAACTCGAATTTTAGATCGAGTGATTTTTAGCCAACACAACCTAAACGAGAATCGAAGGTCTCGTCATTAGCAGTGCAGTGGTAAAAAGTCTGACGAAAACGGACGTCGGATAAAGAAGTTATGAATTTTTAACGGATTTACCAGTCCCGGTCTGTTAAAAATAATAATATTAAAATAAAATCAAAATTTTCCGACGAAATCTAAACAAAAGTTGTAGAGCATAATTTTCCCTACGCGTGCATATAAAGAACGTCAAAAACTGAGCCCGTATGAGAAAGTTATGGATTTTACAAGATTGGGCACATTTTTCGAGAAATTTCACATGAATAGTGCTGTCACGTCATCCTTCGCATGCAGCCTCCACGCGGCGTCTTCTGATTGGACCGCAACCTCGCGTGGCACCCGCTTATTGGTCCGAAGTCGTCACCCTCTTTCCCCATTGGACCGAAGTTCGGTCCACTAAGAAGCTTGCATCTGTCCGAGCCGGAGACCCAGCCGATGACGAGTCCGAAGCCGATGACTCCTCGCGTCCGAAGCCGATGACTCCTCGCATCCGAAGCGTGCCAGCTGCCAAGTCCGAGCCTCTCTGCTGCTGCCACGTGCTCGCTTCCTAGCCTCGGATCCGAGCCTTCGGACCTCCCCCTCCTATAAATAGGAGACTTGCGAACCCTCCCGGGTAAAAATGGGATTTTTGCCATTTTTCTCCCTTTTTCCATATTTTCACCACTTTGATATCCCCCGAAGCCCCGGGATTAATTCCAACGCCCGAAACACACCCCGAAATTGCCGAGAAGCCCGAAAAATTTATCTTTTCGGTTTCGAAGCCCAACCCTCGCAGGGCCCGGTTTTCAACAAATAAAGTCATATTTAGAGCCGAAATGCTGCACAAATTATTATTTTGACCCCCGGTTATTTCAAGGTGAGTTTAATATATAGGAACAATTGTATGTTATGTGTTATATGTGCTATGTGCTTTTTGATGTTATCATCTCGAGTTATTATTTCTGCTATTTTTATAGCAAGGTTGTACCTCTGACCACGAAGTGTATGACATAGGCATCACTTGGGTATTGGTATGAACCGATGACCATGAAGTGTATGACATAGCATCACTTTGGCTTCGGTAGTATGCTAAAATAAGGCTGAAAGGCTGAATATTCTAGCAAAATGATATTCCTGAGTATTTTCCGTGTTATTTTTATTCGTTATTCTTTTTAATAGCAAAAGAAATACATTTGACCATGTGATCAGTGAAAGGACTTAGATTCATATTGGTACTGGTATGTAGCCTCTGGCCATGTAGAACATTTCTACATAAGAGAATGATTTCTATTCTATGGTATTGGCAGAAGGTTAGACAGGGCTATAAGCCTGAAATCTACCAAAAGGTTAATCCGAAGTTGTATGTCTTTTGTGCCATTTGGGCCAAAGCTTTATTGATTGTATATCAAGTATGGAAATTGTTACGTCTCATTGATTGATATGGAAAGCTTTTCGAATTATGCCTTTGTTGTTCCTTGTTCCTCTTTGCTTCTGTCATATTGAAGTATATATATGACATAACATTATATTGTATCTATTTTTGAACTCACTAAGCGTCAGCGCTTACCCTCTCCATGTTTAACAAATTTGCAGGGAATAAGTAACCAGTATAGTCATATACTGTTGGAAAGTTTAGAATAGTTGTAATATTACTTTTGTATTTCGGTTATGTTTGTATAAATTTACAATATCCTGGGTAGTTATGTAAAATATTAAAACATAGTCGCTTTGTATCCAATCTTTTGTAATCACTTTATTAATGTAAAATATTATTTTATAAATATGCATGTAGCATGTTTTGTAGTAACTATATTGTTAAGTATGAAAGTTTGGGTCTTTTATAAATATGAAAGTTTAGAAAGGGGTTCTTTCAATCAATTCAATTGTTAGTCACACGAGCCCCCGAACATTTCCGCCGTCTGGTTCGGGGGTGTGACAGGTTGGTATCAGAGCAATGTTTATACTGAACTAGCATATCTAACCATACATGATATGCAACTATAAACACAATGGAACTAAATAACTCTGAACAAAACAAAATTTTCACACTTATGTGCGCATACTAGGATAATAATCTAACAACATCAAATAAAAACTTATGGAGGGAATTGAACACTATGATTAAACCTGGGTAGTTATATAGTCATATTAGGGATAAATATAGCCTGATCAACTATATTTATTCAAAATATGATCAATATGTGTTCGGGAGTAATCATAGCGGGAAATGAACCCAATAGCCTACCTTACTCTCCAAAAACTCTAGGGAACTCAAATCTAAATAATTAAAATATATTATAGGGATAATCAAAATGTGATTTAGTTACACACTCTCGTGCAGTAAGTATGGTTGGTTTCCACCACCCCGAAGATCCTTATTTTCCCAATCAAGGAAATAATGGATGGATAGAGGAATCCAACGAGGAACCTGAAGAGGAATCTGAAGCGAACCCCGAGGAAGAGGAAACCCCGAAGGAGGCCCTGCCATGGGACAGGAGGTGGGACACGAAGTGGAACCGGAAGAGTATGTGCTAACTGATTACGAATATGGCAAATCTGACCAGGATTTAGACGAAGGAAAGGACGTTGAGGAGGCATGCAGTGAACCCCACCTATCGAAAGCCCCATCAGATCCACACACGGTTCAGAAGGGTGATACAGACCATCTATGCTCTCTCGAGGAAGAAATAGTCAGCCTCAAGCTTCAACTTTTTACAGCCGAAGCAAGGGCTATACGAGCCGAGCAAAGGGTAGAGGTAATCACCCAAGAGGCGAATGAACTGGCTGAACTCCTGATACGTCAACTCGATGATTGAGTGTCATCGTCATCACTACTGATGGGACTTGCTCTACTACTTGCTATATAGGTCTCATAGTGTCTGGAACAAGCCGTATCTCCTACTAATATTATATTTCTTCTACCGCATGCCACCCTATGTACTATCGACCCTATGTTTAAGTGATCACACTACTCATATAGTCGTTATGCTGCCGGATTTTATATTCCCCCATGTACGGTAGGCCTTCTGGCAAATTTTCATATATCAAAACTATTAGTATTAATGAAAATGCTTTATGTTTTATCATGACGTTGTCATCTGCTATGTGTTTTATTTTCCTTGTTTTATGTTAATGCATGAAATTACTTAAATACACACACACTATACGCCTAGTCTATGGGATTCCGAACTCACAAAACAATAGGCACTCAACATCTTTCCGTTCCATGACAGAAAGATGCCTCAAAGACCCAACTGTGGAAACAACGCAACACCGACCCCATCTGAGATAAACTCGGTTGCATTCCAGGCAGCAGTGTCCGCTGCGGTCACTGCATCACTTGCACAGATTCGCAACGGAAACAACAAAAGATATCTATATAGGGTGTACGTTAGCATTAAACAACCACTCTTTTCAAATAAACTTGATGCCCGTAAACATTAGGAGTTTTGATATGATCATCGGCATGGATTGGTTACGCCCCCATCATGCTGATGTTATGTGTCACGAGAAGGCTGATCGCCTTCATCTTCCTAATCGCGAAACCCTAATAATCTACGGAGATAAACCAAGCGCAAACCTACGCCTTATCTCGAGTATCAAGGCGCAAAAATATCTACAAAAGAAGAACTACGCATTCCTTGCTCACGTGGTGGATAAAACCAAAGAGGAAGCGAGCATTCACAACATGCCAGTGGCGTGTGATTTCCCGGATGTGTTTCCAGAAAATCTTTTGGGAATACCCCCAGAACGACAAATCTAATTATGAATCGATCTAGTGTCTGGAGCCACTCCAATCGCCAAATCACCCTATAGGTTGGCCCCTGCTGAAATGCAAGAATTATCAAGCCAACTAAGCGAACTCCTGAATAAAGGATTCATCAGACCAAGCTTCTCGCCATGGGGAGCCCCGGTTCTTTTCGTTAAAAAGAAAGACGGATCCTTCGGGACGTGCATCGACTATAGGGAATTAAACAAGCTCACCATCAAAAACCGGTATCCACTTCCGCGAATCGATGATCTGTTTGACCATCTTCAAGGAGCTAGTTACTTTTCAAAGATAGATCTAAGATCCGGTTATCATCAACTCAAAGTCTGAGATGAGGACATTCCTAAGACTGCTTTTCGAACTCGTTACGTTCATTACGAATTCGTCGTAATGCCCTTCGGTCTAACAAATGCCCCTGCTGCATTTATGGACCTCATGAATCGAGTCTGTCACCCATCCCTTGATAAATTCGTAATCGTCTTCATCGATGATATTCTCGTGTACTCTCGAAGTGAAAAAGATCATAGCCAACACCTCCGACAGATTTTAGAAACCCTGCGGGCTGAAAAGTTGTATGCGAAACTCTCCAAGTGCGAATTCTGGCTCTGCAGTGTAAACTTTCTGGGCCATGTAGTCAGTCACGAAGGAATACATGTGGACCCCTCCAAGATCAAAGCAATCGAAAACAGGGCAATTCCGACAACGCCAACAGAAATTCGCCAATTCTTGGATGTTGCAGGCTACTACCGAAGATTCATTCAGAACTTCTCCAAGATAGCCAAACCCCTCACTTATTCTTCCCTTCACAAACCTAGTTTTCAAAAGAATTTCGAGACAAAATTCCCTCTAACGGGGGGATGATGTCATAACTAGCATTTTAGCTAGGAAATTCTATTCCTGCGTAACCATTCAACTATTATAAATCAAAGTAAATCTCACTCAATTCTCATTTAGATTCATCAATTATGTTCATCAAAGAGTCTGAAGCCCTAAGAACCATGGTTTGAGTCCATATTGGACTAGGATTTCCTTATTGGGCCTAATGGACCAATAAGCATCCAATTCAACCATTTTGGGCTTGGAAACCCTATTTGGGGCCTAATTGGACCCACTTCCATAAAACTTAGCATTTTGGGTCCAAAATAAATTAGTTTACCCTTAATGGGTCTGATTGGGCCATTAATGAATTAATTTGCCCTAATGGGCCATAAACTCCCTTTTTCTTTCAAAATGGGTCGTGAGCTATCTAATGAGCCCAATAGGCCGAAAATTTCATGTTTAGGTTCCAAAAATCCTAACTAAATATTAATGGGCTCAAACTATTCCATTCCCACTCTTTGGCCCAAAGATCTCGGCCCAACATCAATTAAACAAAAAAAAAGAAAAGGAAATGTAATAAGAGTTGACTTAGGAGGTGCCACCTCCATATTGTTCAACATATATCAATGCAATCTATCTCATACTTCCATGCAAGTCACTTCACCAACTCTTTCCCCTCTCTTCTTCTACTCTCGGCCGAAGATACACACACACACACACACTCCATTTGCACATTTCTCTCAAACATTCACAAGAACACTCATTCCTTTCCTCTCTAATTTTTGAGATCTTGAGCATCTTCAAGAAGGTTTTCACCACCAAAAATCATCATTCTTGGTAAGTCTTTACATATCCAAGTTATATAACTTCTTTCTCATGTTAGATCACTCCTTCTAAACAAGCTTTTGGTGATCATACTCCTAGAAAACTTCTTAAGCTCGAAATCTACATCAAGGTGTTGCTAGGACCAAAAATCTCTTCATCTCTTCTTCAAAACCGAAACATCAAAGCAAAGGTGAGTTCATACCCCCTTATTTTCGGTTTTCATATGAGTTTTGGGGGAGAATGCAAGTAAAATGTGTAGATCTATGTGTTATATGCATGTTTTGTGTGAATTCTTAGTTTATTGGTAAAAATGTGTTAGATCTTAGCAAATCTCGAAAGTTTAAGTTATATTGAACAAAGATCTATGAACTTTGACATTATATACATCACCTCATCAAGCCAAAAGTGATTACATGTTTAAGATACAAAATATTCCAACAAAAACCTTGTTAAAGGTCAAAAATTGTAAAGAAAACAAAAGATAAGGGCAAAAAGTAACATTTATGTTTTTATAGGGACCAAACAGGTCCTACTTGTATAAAAAGGGATTTTTATGATAAACATGCTTTCCAAAGGGCCAAAAATGCAATTTTTAGCTTAATGGGCCAAATAATTGGGCCTCACGGTTTTGGGCCCAATATTGCGAAAAAAATGGAAGTTTTTGGATTAAAAATGTTATTTGACCAAAGTTTGAGTCATAAATGTAAATAAACCACATTTAGGGGTGAAAATAACATTTATTTTTAAATCATACCAAAAAATGTAACTTTTATAAAAATTGGGCCGAAAGTGTCAATTTGACAAACAAAGGGCTGAAAATGCACTTTTCTGCAAAACTGGACCGTAAATGTCAAAATATATATTTTTGGACTAAAACCGTGAATTTCTAGATATTTGGGGCAAAATTACAATTTTTTACAAATTATGGACGAAAGTGCCATTTTTACAAACTTTGGGCCTTAATTGAAAATTTGGGAACTTATCGACCAAGAACATCGTTTTCACAAAATAGGATTTTTTTTATATTCAATTCAGTAAATCTCGAACTAAAATAAATATCGAAAGGATTATAAATGGACGTAATACATCAATAACACTATTATTGGGCCTAATATTCACGTTACTAGGCCAATGGGCCTAAGGGCCCATCCAAGTGTATATTGAGCCCAATATTTTCCATGACATGATTATTGGGCCTTGCGACCCATTTACATGTTAATTTGGGCCTGAGTTATGGGTCACATGTTTGTTGGGCCTTTGTGGTCCATTTACATGCCTATTGGGCCCAAATTACCCACTTACATGTTATTAGGCATTTGTGACCCATTTACATGTTAATTGGGCTTGGACTGAAACTTACATGTTTAGTAGATTCAAATTATACATTTACATAACTATTGAACTTCGTATACTTATATATGTACCTTTGGATTTGATAACATACAACATACACGTAAACATTAAACATAGTACGAAAGGTTGAGAATCTAGTGAGAAGTGTCGGTTGGCACCTTTGAGTGTACAATCGTAGCTTCTAGTTATAATCAGAGTCTCCTGGAGGGAGAGCGATAGTTTGTGTATAGATCTATACAGGGTGACCCCCCATGCCTTAGTTGCTCGCTACAACTAGACTAGGCCAGTCTAGGGCGACAAAACCTTGAGCAGATACTAGCATTTGGATAAATGTTAAGACAAGCAACCTAGTCATTATCATGTATGATTATAACGGCTCATATAGAGATTCTAATACCAATTAAACAATTCAAAGATTAACCCTTCGATTGTGTCAATACAAAATAACTTATTTAACGATACAAGAACCTCGACATTACTATAAATCATAATATATCATATTTTCTGGGGAAATATTCATATACAATTATCACTTCCTTACAATACAAGAAATCAAAACTACATCCATATATGTTACAACTAATAAATTCACACATGCATTTATACTTGATTTTCACATCATTTTCAAACATTTTACAGAAAATATCGGATTTTCTGGGTTTTTACAAAGGATTCAAAGACTTTTATTCAAACATAGTTATGAACTCACCAACATTATATATGTTGACCGTTTTCAAAATAACTTGTATTCTCAGGTAATCGTTAAGCAGGAAGATTTCCAATTGTGTATGGTTTCATTTATGTAACCTCACTCATCGTACTTTTAATATTTTGCAACTTATGTATTTATAACAATGTACTTGATGTGAACAATGTTGGTTGTTATATGTAATGTTGGTGGTGAATGTGTTATGTTTCATGTATATTCATTGTGATGATAATTCAATGTTAGTCACACGAGCCCCCGGACGTTTCCGCCGTCTGGTTCGGGGGTGTGACAGAGTGCATAGTTACTTTCAGCTTAGACATAGATATAAAGTATCTAGATGATTAAATGTTATGTGTGCCTATTATGTGTATTACTTGAAATATGTGTTAAATGGATTATATGATTTTTACTTGGTTTAATCATATATGTATTTTTGCATATTTATATAAAATATATTGGGTAGCGATGGGTGATGAAAATGATGAGATGATGATGAGAGGACTTGACTATTGATGAATCAGTCTTCTAGTAGAGTATAGATGACGACCACAGACTATTCTCGACAGTCCAGTAGAAACATTGGCAGACCTGCAACATGTCGGTGTTAATGAAATATATGTTCATTTGATATACTCTATCCCGCCATGGTTGCCTTATGGATATATATTGCTAAAGGAATGCCCTAATCAATATTGTCTACCCGTTGATGATGATGATCCTTGGTATAGATCCCTTTAGATCATTATTTTAGGATCAGTATGTGAGATTAAAGGGAATGGGTAATCGGGTAAATTATTTGATGTAAAATATATAACTAAAAGAACTTAATTATTGTGGGTTGAAAAACCTATGTCCTCACCAGGTCTCCAAGTCTAGCATACTCAGTTTCTTTGTATCACAACTACTGGTACAAAGGCACTTGGATGATGAGTGATTTAAGAAGTTTGTAAGCCATTAGTATAATAAGATGTTGGAAGGCCTATTAAGACTTGTTTATGTTTACGTATCTGTACTGACAATGACATCCCATGATTTTTAGATATAAATGAAATACATTTCCTCATAAATGTTTTGATAATGATATTATCTTGTTCTGGGAAAAAATTATGCATTAAGTTTTTTACTCTGAAATAAATAAAGTGTAAATAAAAAGTTTTACATATACATGAGTTTCCCCACATTTCTTCAATGCCATAATTCGAGCGACATCGTAGGGCGTAAAGCGTGCGTACCCCATATACAGGACCACGATCACGCCCCATGGTTGGCCTCCAAACTTCATTGCTTTTGCTAGACATGTACGTGCATAACGAATGATTGTTATATGATTATTCATTTCGATTAATTCATCCCTAAAGGTCATCCACCGACATTATCTTCCCCAACCAATGACTACAAAATTCTGGAATTTAATATTCGGTCGGATCAAATTCGGGTGGTTATAGTCGTAGGTAAAACTTGATAACTAATTATAAAATTAACTAACAAAAGCATAGTGTATGTGTGTGTGTGTGTGTATATATATATATATATATATATATATATATATATATATATATATATATAGGTAGGATCATTTGAGAACTCATAATTTCGTGAGAACCCGAGAACTAAAAGTGGAGCGTTAGATTAAAACAATGGATAGCTTGGATCAAAGGTGGAATTGTTGTAATTGTTGATAACTTTAGTGGTATCTTAGGGTTTAAAAAAACATAAGGGTAAGTTAGTCATAAGAAATATCAGCTGCAAATTTGCCACTCTATTTTAATCAATGCTTATTTCTCTCTGGTTCTCTATCTCACGTATGACTTCATCGATCCACATTCTCATTCGTCTTCAATTGTCGGAGTGTACCGCTTCCGCCTCTACTCCTCCACCCTCATGAATGATCACTATCTCGTTGCTGTTGATTCGCCCTAAAATGCTAGAGATATCTCCTTCCTTAGCGATTGTCGTAGATCGTCAATAGAAGTGTTTGTCTATAATCTCATCCTCATTCTCACTACTTATCCACCGTCAGGCGGTTTACATTGACGTCATTGTTGTTGAGAACTGGCACAACAACGATCTAATTCATTGTCGATCTACTGCAATCATTGCTGATTTCAACAAAAATCAATATTGGTCTTCATCGGAGGTGATGGATACAAGCACATGTAAATCCTATGTAAATCTTTGTAACTTTAAAAGAAAATTCTTGTGAATGCATTGGTCTTCATGTGGTTCAAAAGGAGATAACTAGGAATTAATGCACATGAAATGAAGAACATGAACATATTATAGAAAAAACAAATAAACTTCACAGTTATGTTTTAAGGAGTATTTCTTTCATGTAATGCAAAACTTAATAAGTCTATGGATTTGATTAAATAAACAAAGCAATGGAACATTCATCATCTTGCTCATCTTGAATTCATCTTCATTTGATGTATACACAAATTTTGCTAGGAAGATATATTTGAGCTGTCAGGCAGGGTTGCTTTCATAAGGGTTTGTGAAGTTATTGTAATATATTTCTTGTTCTTTTATCCCGAATACTCACATTTAGTCTCATATTGATATATTCACGTATAAATATACATGGTATTTACATGTAATTATTACATGGTATTAATTTTTCATATGAATATAATATAAACTATTCACATGTGAATATACTTATATATGTTATTTAATTGTGAATGGTATTTACATGTGATTATTACATGGTATTAATCTTACATGTGAATAATACGTGTTATTCAAATGTGAATATTACATGATATATTCACATGTGATTATTACATGATATATTCACATATAAATCTTATATGATATAATAATATGTGAATCTTACATCATATAATCGCATGTGAATCTAACATGATATAATCACATGTGAATCCTACATCATATAATCACATGTGATTCTTAAAAGATATAATCACATGTGAATCTTATATGATATAATCACATGTGAATCTAACATGATATAATCATATGTGAATCTTATGTGTTATTCAAGGTATATTCACATGTGAATCTTACATGATATAACCACATCTGTTATTCAATATATATTTATATAATATTCATATGTGAATCTTACATGATATAATTACATGTGATTCTGACAATATATAAAAACACGTGAATCGCACATGTAAAGATACATGTTTGTAAGGTATATTCACATGTGAATATATCCATTATACCATAAGGTATATTCGCATGAATATTGTATAGTATATTTACATATGGTATATGCTACGAGGTATATTCACATGTGAATATTCAGTGGTATATTCACATGTGAATACTACATGATATATATTACTAATAATATTATATGGATGTTCATATGTGATTTATATGTGAATAAAAAAAAGGAACATAAATTTTATTAAAATATTTACATATTCACATGTTAATTACATGTGATAGAACAAGCACACCATATGTATTTGCACATATTCATATATTTCTATTTGTTCATATATATTTTTTGAATGTTATGTAGATTTTGAATAATTTGTTGTCGGCTTTGAAAATGGGAAAAATGGTGAATTGAAAGAAATATGGCAATATGGGCACTATAGTTTTTTAATAAAAAAATTGTAGTTTTTTTTAAAAAGAAACTACAGTTTTTTTAAAGAAAATTATGGTTTTTATAATAAAAAAATTTAAAATTGCAGTTTTTTAAAAATACTATTCCTTAAAAATATTGTTTTTAAAAAAAATAAAAGTCTTTTAGAAAGTTCCTATTTTAAAAAAAAATTATCGCTTTTTAAAAAAATATTGTTTTTTCGAAATTACAGTTTATTTTTTAAAAGTTCAAAAAATCCTCATTTTTAAAGAACTCGAAAATTGTGAATTTTATGAAAAAAAATCCAAATTTTTTATAAATTATGTTAAGTTTTAGGAATTTTTATTAATGTTTTCATTGAAAATCAAATATTAAATATGGTTTGTACAAAGACGATCATGCCCTTTAAGAATTTTATTTAATCTAACGCTCCACTTTTAGTTCTCGAATTTTCATGAATATGAGTTCTCAACATATCTCAACCATATATATATATATATATATATATATATATATATATATATATATATATATATATATATATGTGTGTGTGTGTGTGTGTGTGTGTATGCGGGTGTATGTATGTAATAAGATGACAACATCTTTTGATATGGGTATGGGGTCTGTTGGAGAGGTCCCCAATAGGGGCGGAGTGGAGGATTATGCCCACAATCTTTCTTCGAAATGAATCTGGAAGAAGATTGGGTAGCTTGGGATGCTAGTGAATTTAGAGGGTCAGATGCTACAAAAGTGTGGTGGGAGGATGATGGACTGTGTTTCTTTATTTAAAAATATATTTTTTCTAATGATTATACTTTATCTAGATTATGTATTTTTTGACCATGTATATTTTCCAATTATTTACATTTGATAACAATAGATTCTTAACGAGTTATGGCTCGAGATGATGACTTTATGCATATACGATAGCCTTAAGAAATGTGGAGCCTTTTCATATTTATAGGATATGGATGATTTTTAATAACTCAAGAGTTAATGGAAACGTTCTGAAAGGAATTGGCTACTAGGATAGAATAGGCTTACCACCACAAAAAGTAATTCCATTTTCTATTCTAGTTGATAATATTCCTCAATAAGAATGGGTCGTATAGCGAATACGAGTTCTTGATATGTATGGTATTGGAGCGTTTTGTGTTAGACTGTGACGACTTGCAATTACAGAGTTCATCTGAGTCATTTACGTAGAGTTTTCATCACAAGACTACGGTTACTTTTTCGGATATTTTTGTAATGAAATTGTAGACTGATGCTTTTCTTTAGTATTGCATTAATCCTTACTTTTTTTGGCATGTAAAGATACAATATGTTTGTATAGTTATTTAGGAAGGTAATGATATTTGGATAGTAATTTGGACATTAAGTTTACAATCATAATATAAAGAAATTAACTAGTCATATTGTTAGCAGCACAAGATGTATTACTGATACTAGTAATCATAATAATTATCATTAGAAGTAAACATAAAAACACAACCAATATTTTTAAAGGTTACAACTTTTAAAAAATGATGGCCATGAACATAACCCAACTGCGACCTAAAAAATAGTTAATTAATCAATTAATTATTATGGAACGTTTCATCGTTAACCAAACAAATAAACCCACACCATGGTCCTTGTGAAAATAGAAATAACGGATTTGGTTAACAAGTAAGATATAGCTATAATAAAAATAGAAGGGAAAGCGTAACCAACCTACCATTTTTGGATAAACATAAAACTGTCTTTCAGGAATAGTGATTGTCCTACACATCCTTATAATCTCTTCACTTCCACAATCACGACATTCCATTTTGTAGATTTTATCGAAGATACTCCACAATCCCAGTAAGCTTATTGAGGGAAATTTATGTATTATATATAGAGGTTTAGTGGAGTATATCACCATTGAATTTTCATTTCAGCAATGAATTGTCATGTCACATTGGCTACAAAAATGTACACTTTGTCACACAACCAGTGAATTGTTATTTGACTTATGATTGTTCTAACACCCGTATTCCAGAATAGATCAGTTGATGATATAAATGAGTCAAAGGAATGATTTTTGAGGAAAAACCATATGCCATGATGTGGCACATGGAGTACCACGACGGTGTCTTGAATCTCCAAGCCTTTATCAGACAAGAACAACTAGGGAGACTCTCCACACCAATCCTCGATCCCAGTCGAACCAACTCTCCTCATGAACAAAGCTAACATGTTCTTCCATAGCCGAACTTTACACAACACAAGGTCACAAATGAAGAATGAAATAAATGCTTCTCCAGATGACTTAAACTCCCATCATTTCATGCCAAAACTTCAGAATTTCGTGATAATCACTAAAACCAACCACCCCACCATGAGTCGAATAATCTCAATCCATAATCTTCACACATTTTGGTGGAGTATTGGCGAATCCTAATTGTATCACTCCAGCTTTATACTCAAAGAAGACTGTCCTTGAACATTCATTTACTTTTACACGTGCAACGATACCTGATTACAACGTAAAACGAAGAAATCATATGTATCCGTTTCTGAAATTGGTCCGCAATTGCCAATTCTTGGCAATAGGTAACCAATCCTTGCTGCAAGCTAACTAAGTTTCAACATCCAAGTATACGACCCGTGTGATTCAACTGCTTCTTCCCAAACATACATGTCACTCCCGTACTACTCCACTTGCAAAGACAAGTTTCCTGTACCTCTCGCATGCTAACTTCAATGCACTACCTAAGCGGTCCATATGCTCCCATATGAAGAAACTCAAAACTCCTAAGGGGAACTACATAAAAGAGTTAGTTCCTTGTCGAGCATCTCCTATGTCGCAAGGACAACTCATGCATCACTGAAGACATAAACCTACTCAGTTACCCGTGATGTACGTACGGTATGGTCGATTCCTACATTCCTTCTAACACTTGGATGGAAATCCCACAGACCTCTTAAGAGATAAACTGCTAAAACTTGCAACCACGAGCATTTCAATGAAAAACTATCTCCTTTCTCTTAACTCATTAATAAACCTGGACAATCATTCTTCATACTTGAACTATAGACCCTTCTGACGCATGACGTTGAACCGAAAGTCAAATCATTCTTCCAATGACTAATCTGAATACCCAGTTCTCCCCTACTTAGGGTTTGATATAGAATCGGTTGTCATCTACAAATTAAATTCTCGAATCAGATCAAGCAACACTTACAACCGTTGATTCTGAAAGACTTTACCTAACATAGAGTCACATAGTCCTTCGAATAATCATCTCTCCCCTAGAACCACATCAGACAAGAACATGAAATAGGGCTAAGCCAAAATTCTGAGCCTATATTACTGAATGATTCTTGGTCTTCTGAAAATTGAAAATGTGCATGATCAGAGTCAGATAGTCGACCTACTAAGACAAGATCAGAGTTAGTATAATTTCAATTCCTATCTGCGCATAATTATAACATGCGACCATCATAAAAAAACATAATAGCCACCTCGATGGGTGTTGGGTCTCATACCATCCTTTCAATCCATTTACGGACAATCATCATTGACATGATTCATTTGTTTGAGAAGAGAATTATACTTCCTCCTCCCCTTACTTACAGTCTTGGTTAAAGTGTCCCTCTAATAACATTTGGAGCACCTTGGGACGTAAGCAAGACCAATCCATCTATGCGTCTTCCATACCTACTACAGTAACCACGACTTCCCTCATCTATTGACGAGCATCGAAAAGAGAAGAATATGTACTTTAAATGATTATTTATACAATGAGGGCATTGTATAACTTAAATGTGGGGTATGGTGATTGATTGGAAAAAATTACATGCTAGATTGAAATTTAAAAACTGAAAATATAATGTGACGCCCGCAGATTCGGGCTACTCAATTTAGAGAAAATAAGCATCAAAAATGAGTTTTTTATGGAAGATTATTTAGAAGGATTAATCTTAACCAAGTTGTAGTATATGTTACAAGGGTTCCGTACATATAAAGAACGCCAAAATCCGAGTTATAGCGAAGAAGTTATGGCCCCTCGAAGTTTCGCGACAAAACCGACACGACGCTATGAGACGTAAATAGTGAATTTACGATAGATGACTTTTTATCCTTAGAAATATAAACCAAAGTCGTAGTATACATTAAACCGAGAGAGTGCATAAAAAGAACGCCCAAATCTGACTTCGTATGAGGAAGTTATGATTTTTCTAAGATTTGGCTTAGCAGTGCACAGCCCGGAATTCGAATTTTAGATCGAGTGGTTTTTGGCCAACGCGACCTATATGAGAGTTGAAGATCTCATTAATAGGAACTCAATGATAAAAAGACAGATGAAAACGGAGTCCGTATGAAGAAGTTACGAATTTTACGCGGTCATTTAACAGTGTAATATTCTCATACTACTAAATTTAAAATCGGTCGAGAATTAGCCGATGGAGTCAAAAGGAAAGTTGTAGATCTTGTCTTTACCTACGCATGGATATAAAGAACGTCAAAACCAGAGTTCGTATGCGAAAGTTATGAATTTTCAAAGATTGGCTGTTTTACCTGCGTCCGGCGCCACGTGTCAGCACCAGGCTTCACCTTGGTGCCTACGCAAGGCTCACGACGTGAGCACCTTGTCTCATGACGTGAGAAGGCCCAGACAACATATGAATATAGGCGTAAATCACCCCCAAAACACACACCTTTCATACCTTTTCTCTCCCATTACCCCGCAAACCCTCTCCCCCTTCCCTAGCAACTTCTAAGTGTTAGAGGCGAGTCCCGGAGCGCCAGAAAGCTCTGAGAAGAAGAGCTTTCGGCTCAGAAGTTCTGCCCCTCCAGAGCCCGGCTCCTAGCCAAACCCCCGATAAGTGAGTTATGCTTACCCTACTTTAAGTATAACTTATGTTTAAGTTCATTATCGTTATTATGAACCTATAAACAAGATTTATCAGTGATTGCAAGTCGTTATACTGATTGATCTACTTACGGGGATGATGTCTAGGTTGTGATTTAGTGAGGTGTTTAAAGTGGGATTTCCAAATAGTATACTTTGTATACCAAACGGACCCTACCTCCGATATGATCCTACCTGGTTGTTCCTTACTTGATAGATCATGAAGTAGACTTTGAGTTAATGATGAATCTAGACTAATAATTAGTCGCAATAAAGATTAGACTAAAATATAGTGGTAATAATGATAGGTTTCGTCGAAGGAAAATAGAATTGTTAGAAGCGAAGCGCTGCTCAAATTTTGAGTCGTCACTTTAACAAGTGAGTGCATAGTCCCTTTCATGAACATGATTTTAATACAAGTATTGATTGAAGTATTAAATATATGTTTATGTGCGAGTTATTTGATGTTGCCTGAAATACGTGTTAAAGAACATATCTGATTATATATGATGATTTAGGATACATAGTAAACCTAAATTGATTATGGGGAATATTGGGTAGTATATTCTTATGACTACGAGTGAGTTATACACAGAGAATAGAACTTTAAAATATGTCATTGATCCGGGAGCATGGATTAGACATTGTCATTGTCCCTAATCCGAGAGTGTGGATTGGACATAGTCAATTCTCATTAATCCGGGAGTATGGATTAAGATATAGTCATTTGTCATTAATCTGGGAGTATGGATTAAGACATAGTCAGTTGTCCTTAGTCCGGGAGTATGGATACGACATAGTTATTTGACATTAATCCGGGAGTATGGATTTAGACATGTGTCCCTAGTCCGAGAGTATGGAATGGGCACAGTTATTGATCTGAGAGCATGGATTAAGTAAAGAGATAAATTTTAAGGTCCGAGAGTATGGATAGTATCGTTGTGAGGATCGATGGAGTGGGGTAAGAGTTGCTTATATATATGGTGAAATTGTATATTTTGTGAGTTCTCAATTATATATATGATATAACATTGTAGGATTGAAACCCCTATGTACTCACCAGGTTTCCCAACCTGACCCACTCAAGCTTATTTGAATCACAGGTTCCGATACGAAGTTACATTGCACTGAGAGATTAAAGAGGTGTAGATCACTAGTGATAATGAATGTAAGTTCTGTTTATGCTTATGTTTCTGTATTGACGATGACATCCCAATGTTTTAAAATGAATAAAAATACATTTCTTCGGAAATTCTTTGATAACGTATTTATCATGTTTTTCTGGGAACAAATTCCGCAACATTTTTCTTCAAAAGGATACTCTGATTTTTAAACAAGCATAAACAAAATTGGTCTTTTCTGGCCGTGAAAATGGGGATGTCACATATAAAGACTTGAAAATTGATCTAAATTAGAAAAATCCAAAAAACTTAAAATTTAAAAAATTTTGTTTTTATATTATTGCATTAGAATTGCATTTTCTAATGTTATGTGGGATAATTTGACACGAGTTTTAAGATTTAGTTAAGCTAATATGTTATAATATACTTATGGACTCCCAGTTCTATTGAAATCATGAGAGAAAAATGTGAACTTATGTAGTTTGAGCTATATAGTATGTTTTGCATTGTGTATATATCTTGACCCCAAAAAACCTATTAGTTGGAACTATTCTACCGAGTCGTTGTTAAAATAAAATGAGTCAAGTTTCCAGGTTTTATTTGTCTGGACTTAAATTTTAAGTCTTAGTTTTATAATGAATATGTAGCAGTTTAGGAGTGGAGTCAAGCTGTGGTCTTTAAAACTTGGTCTCTACCCCCTCAGAATGTTTTACATTTGTCCACCTGCAATACATTAACTTGGATCGGACCATGAGGAATTCCGTTACACGGGTTTCATCGAAAGTCATGGACTCCACTAGTGGCCTACGAGATTCCGAGTATTCCAATGAATTTCTTTGAAAGTCAAGAACTATATTATTAGTATAAATAAAGTTAGGTTTATTTGTTTTTTTATGTGTGAAAGTCGATATATGATTAAAAAAAATGCAAAATTGAAAAAATATAAAAAAAATTGAAAAAGGTTGTGGAAAAAATTGAAAAAAAAGGTGTCAATAAATAGTTATATGTTTAGTATATCTATTATATAGGATTTTCTGTTTAGTCGTGTCGTGTGAGAACTTTGTAATAATTTTTGAAGCAAGGAGGTAATAGAAATGGTATAAAGTGAAAGAATGAAAAAATGAATGTTGGTCAAAATGAGTGAAGAACGTTTATGAGGATTGTGAGTATTTAGGATTTTGGAAATAATTAAGAGTTTTAGACACAAATATATGCATTAAGGCGAGACGTAATTGGCGAATTTAAATTGGGTTATTCTATGTGATGTTGGTGAGCAAGATTTTGATATGTGGTATTAAGATGAAGTTAATATTAATCTAGTTTGCTTGAGGCCAAACAAAACATAAGTGTGAGGTATTATGATATGACCTTATTTAACTATATATTGTAGGTCATTATCTTAATATATTTGATAAAAATATTATATTTTAAGATATATGATACTTATGATGATTTGAAATGTTTAATTATAGTTAAAATCGGAGATGGGATGCAAAATGAAGAGAACGGAGCTGAAATAGACAAAGAAACGATAGGAATCCGGAAGATATTTGGAAGGCGCACTATGCCCTATAAAAAATCCCAAAAAAATGTCGTGTCGGTGTCTGAGTTCTTGTGCATCACGAAAACCCATTCACCATGTCGTGGTGAAACGATTACCACATCGTGGTGTCGCAAATCTTTAAATATATGAGTTTTACAACCCTAATTCGGATGCTAACTTACACTAACTTAGGGAACAATTTATTTGATCACGTGCAGACAATTTTCAGAGCTGAAGAAACACCTTCAAAGAGTGTATTTGAAGATCAAAACGAGAATTCATCTATTTTATCGATTCGGTTTGTTTTATATCATGTATTTCAATCTTGAATACGTTAGAGTTTGCTTTCTAGTTATGATGCAAGGCTAAAAACCTTATTACTTTCACTAGATGTAGATGATCCCTAGTTAATATGTTTTCATTTCGTTAGGAGGATTATTTGTGTTTGGTAAACACTTGTGTTCGATTGATTGTTTTGCTTTCATGTTAAAGTTATGATTTTGTTACCTACTTGTGAGTTATGTGTAGTTTAGATGATCAATCTAGTTATGTTAACTTGAATCTTAATTGTTTTATGATCATTAAATTGTTAAGACTAGAGATCTATCTAATCACAGGGTTAGGTAATATTAATTTTTAATTTTGATTGTGTTAGAGTATAATAGTTATCGATGATATGCTTGATTTATTGTCATGATGATTGATAAGAAATCGCTACATCATATCATTCATAGTTAGAATTTATTCAATTCATTTTGTGTTCACTAATTGCATGATCATTGGGATTAGATGTTCATTAATCATTAGAACTAGGAATTTCGAACAAGATAACTAATAATTGTTAAATTCGGTAACCAACTCATTAATCCATTGCATGCTAACGACTTAAACATAGAAACTAAGGGGTTTCATATTCTAGTGGAAGTACTTTAAATGTACTGCTTTAAAAACTAGTTTTTTGCTTTTGTTTGCATAATTTAAGTGTTTAAAAAAGCTTAGTAATTAAAAAAAAATCTTTACTTTTATGTATTTAGTTTAACTATTAGCTTATTTGTTTGGATTAGAATTATACTCGTTCCTCGAGAGAGAGTTCGACACCCTTTATTACCTTAGACTGTATTACTTCACGACTAGGTACACTGCATATTTACGTTTTAAAACTAGTTGACATTTCATAGGATTTTATAAATATAAAACTAGTGCATTAAATAAACATCATCTCTCTACAACAAAATTTCCACAAATCATTCCATAACACAGGAGTTCTAACACCTCTTTTCAATTCCATTCGTTAAACACTCAAAGCTTGTAAGGAAGAAGAACTTACGTTCAATACAAGATATAGAAGCTTGATTCTTGGTTTCCCTTGCACCTAGCTTCTCCTTTTGCATCAAGCTCCTAAAAATCGTCATATGGAGCTCTGAAGGTTAAAAGTATGGTAAAGAAATCAAAACAATTGACTCTCCTTTGTTTAAATTTATTTGATGTGTCGATGTTGACGCGTTGTGCTTGGCCTTTGGGTGCGCTACATCCTTATTGTAAAGGCGTGGGCTTTCGTTCCTTTAGGCACAAAAATCCGACATATGTGCACATCATGTCTCTCGTCACCACTTTAAGTATATTAACATACTATCTCATGCACCGCGTTCCTCTTCGCCTACGCGTTGTGTCATCAAAGTATATTACTTTCCCAACACTTAGAGTATTTTCAATGGTTTACCAACACCGTTCTCGTTGGCAATGCGTCGTGTAGTATCTCATATGTCTTATCAACAAATTACATCTTCACAGTAATAACTGTTATGAAAAACATGTGTCACACATGTGGTCTACTTTCATTACTAAAACTCTCCTCCATGTCTTCCTCTATTTGTTTGGTGGTTTCATCGAATATAATGAGGTTCCTAATCTCCTTTTCCATGGATGAGACATCATTTTCCATGGATGAGACATCATTTGATCATCACGTTACATCACTTCCACAACATTAACATCTATATTCCCAGTCCGTTGACTTTGGCGAATAGGAAATTCTTCATCTCTTGTTACCAATAAGCATAATTATTGTGGTTTAAGGGGTAGTTTATATGCATATGTTTGGGGTAATCAAATATATAAATATAATAACAAAGTTTGGATCAACGTGGGAAGGTTTTGACTATCAATCTAGCCATTGTGTGTTCGTCATGATTGGCCGGGAGATCGTGATCCGAGAGTTTTAACCCGCTCTAATACCATAATAGGTTTCAAAGTTATTTTATTTCACAAACAAACCTCAACATAACATAATTACAAAGACATAACTTTTAGATTTGTAGCGTTTTATTTGAACTAAACGCTAAAACCTCGTAATATGAAACAATGTTTTTTATTCAAAAAGAAACGGTTTGTGAACACAAAGAAGCTTTTAATAAATGAAGATAAAGTAGAAACAAAAGATTAAAATAAATTCTTAAACCTTATATAATTTTTTTCTCTATTTCTTGTTTCATGATATCAATATCTTATCCTTTTTTTTAAACTGCATATTTTCATATAAATAAAAAAAATCATCGTAAACAGGCAGAAATACGATTTCTTTATCCTTTTATTTGGTAAATTATGCAAAGCACCCTTCAAACAAACAAAACAAATCCTTCTCTTACAAAAAGGTAAATGTGGCCATACTTGTGAAGTACTCCTTCTGAAATCCAACGTATTATTTATATTTATAAATTATGGGACTCGATTGGAAGGTACCCGTTTGGAAGATGGACACAGTGTCATTATGAGCTGCCATATTTATGGCAATATAACTGTTTATGTACAACTACTTCCCTCATTTATTTATTTGTCATTCGGTAACCCACCTTAGACTAAATAATATGGAGATTTTTTTAAATAAAATACGTCACAAGACCAATAATTGTTAGATAAATTAATCCATTTATTGTGATCAAGTATCCTTTAAATAGTATTTTAGTTATTTTCTGGATATCGTAGTTATAGACTGCATTTTAAACATGTTTTCTTATTTTATTATAGGAATTTATACGTAGCTTTCTTTTATTATTCATGGATATTATGATCTAAAAAACAAGATACAGGACCCTAAAAAATCTTCATCAATAGTAACATATTTTACTAGTCCACTTCCACAACAAAATCACCGATACCAATCAAATAGATTTGTAGAACAAATCAGTCATTCCAAAAATAAATTAAAAAAATCTGGAACAGGAATACATTAAAAAGATTTCAGCAACAGTACACAATGGATTTCAAAATGAAATCCTAACACATATATTAACGAGCGAAAATAAAAGAAATAAGTGTAAATAAGAAGAAAGTATAAAAAATTGGTGTTTCCGAGATTCATTAAAAGAAGGAAGTGGAAGGAAGTGCAGGAAAATGGAAGGATCACTTTCTCGCCCTAAAATATGTTAATATTTAAAACTTTGGAGGGACTAAGTACGTTATACTTGGAGGGGTGATCAGCCCCTAACATCTTGGTCAAGATCTTCATGTTCTGAGCTATGGAAAACAGAAGATCTTCGATAAAGGGTGGTGTTAACTTAGTTAACACTCCTCTTATGCTTAAGTCAATATCAAGATGTAAGAAATAGGATAAAGAATTGAAATCATAAAGAAAAGAATCGATAAATATTTACCACGGTGACTTACATCTTCTTGCTTAACCAAGATGTTTACTTATATGAAATAAGTTGTAAGATGTATGGCATTCCAAGGTCTTAGCAAGACGTTACCATCCATAGTGGATAGCCTATATGCCCCATTGTCAGCTTCTGAATCTAAAATCTTCATACCCAAATATTCCCGTATTATGATCTTGCAACCCTTTGTTGTTGAGCAACCATTCGGATCTTGGCAAGATCTATAAATTTATCCATTGTATCGAGATCTTGAACCAAGATGTTGCCCCTTGTTCTTGGATTTGTATTTCTTGAAATATTTGGGTTTTTCTTTAGAGGGTTAAGAACGGGTGGAGGATATAGGTTAAAAGGAATAGAGATAGAATTAGTAGTTCTAGATATGGATTTTGATAAAGTCGATATTTTTGTGTAAAAAATGCAAGTTATGAAAAATTACAGATAACTTTTTGAACAATCATAAAAAAAAAAGTAATAACACTACTTGTCCCACAGATGGCGCCAAATAGTTTTGGTCAAAAATCGCATTAATAACTTTGTAACAAAATTAGTAAGTGTGGTGTGATATTTTGTAAAAAATATTTTAAGAAATCAATGTTTAAACTACTAAAGATCTTAATATGTACGAAAGATCTTGAAAGTGGCCAAGAAACATAAATACTGATAAAGATCGTATTGATTTTACATGTAAAATATATCCAAAATCTTAACTGTATTTAATATTATAGATAAATCTATGTTCGTTGAATGAGATAAAAAAAAATGATGTTATGGCCATAAATATGTTAAATATATCAAAGATCTTAAGGTGACGAAGATCTTGAATATGATAAGATCTTGAAAATTAATTAGAGATGCAAATAGATATTTTAAAGATTTGATATGCTTAATATATTCCAAAACTTCAAATATGTTTATAATATAGAGAGATATGTATTGTAATGATTTCTTGTAACAAATAAACAAAGAGCATAAATGCTTGTAAAATGTACAAATGTGTTAGAAAGTCTCAAGATTTTCAAGATAAGTACAATTGTAGAGATTCTTAAGATATTTAAATTTTTTTAAATGAACGAAGTATATTAAAATACAAAAAATACAAAGATGTTAAAGATAAGTTAATAATAACTGAAATATAAAATGCATGAACACAAGATATACGAGGAAAGCCATTGATCATTTCAAGATATCCGACATAAAACCTCAGTAGGTGATGAAAGTCGCACTGCCTTAGAGTTTTTATTCAATGAAGTAATTACAAGTGAGTATAGAGCTTATAGAGAGTGAGAGAGAGCTTGGTGTGTTGTATTGTTATTAGTATTGTTTGTGCATGAAAACGTATAACTTCATTGCCCATATGTTATTTAACTTTGTCTTCTGTTTGTGGCTCATGGCTAGTATGCATATAAAAACAAGAATTGTTGGTCAAGATGTTAGATAATATCTTGATTCAAGATCCTGACAGAATTCAAGATTCAAGATCCTAATAAAGTCGAATATATTATATAATAAGAAAGATTTATGTACTTGTCAATATGTTTAAATTAGACAAAAAACATTACCAACAACATATATATATATATATATATATATATATATATATATATATATATATATATATATATATATATATAAGTGTGGCGAGTCACATAACGATTTTGTTGTGACTATATGTAGCTAGTCTAGCAAACCATATAATTAGTTCCTTGTGTTACTGAATAAAGAGATCGTTGAAGTCATATAATGAGTTTCTTATGAAGATACTCAATAAGTTTTCTTAACCTCATCATGAGTTTCTTGATGGGAAAATCTATATGAATTAAAGAGTTTAATGACATTATATATTTGAGGTCTTGAGTTATATGAGTTGTAATGTGGCAATACTTTAGGATGATAGTGCGTTATATAACAAGTGCCTTCTGATAATCTAATGGTATCATGAGTAGCTGTAAATCTGTTATTAAGAACTGTCGATTGAATGGTGGGTTGAGTAGACGTAAAACCATTCTCATCATTATTGAGTTTAATGGTAGCTTAAGTAGTTGTAAGTCCATTACTATGGTTTTTAGAGAGAATGGTAGTTAGTGTAACCGTAAATATATCATTAAGTGTAATGGTGGCTTGAGTAGTGATAAACGATGCTTAGTCATTATAAATATATAATATTAAAGTTGTGAACTCTTAACTGACAAATCAGTCTCGAGTAACTGAACAACTAACTCTTTGTTTATTTATGTGATTGTACACTATATGAGTATATATTGAGTTGTGTGAAAGGTATCCAAAAATTAGAACAAAGTTTGTGTTGAATTGTTCATATAATCAATGTTATGATTAATATGTGCATTGTTCTTAGGGTCGCACTAAGCTCTTTGTAACTTACCACTTTGTTGTTGTATTCATTACAGGCAGACTCATTAACAAGAGAGGTAGTGATGTGTGACTTTGATCATTATATTTTATTTCTTTGATGCGATCCTAATGACAACATCTTGTATTCTATTATTAATACAAGTGTACACTGAGGTGATTTATTACTTTAAAAAGTGAAATTTGGGGTGTGCCTTGCATAAAAAGTCGGTTATTACAATATGCATATGAGTTAGAATAAACTCTTGCATTGGCTTATTAGGATAAGACCTTACTATCATCATACTGCATAAATATCAAATGGATATAGGATGATACACAATTGATATCACCTACCATGTGATGCACGCGTGGGAACTATACTTGTAGCGTTGGAAAGAAGATGGAAAAGACAAAGGAAAATGAGAGCCTCTATGAATTATTGATGGGTCTCGATGATAAGTTTAGGACCATCAAGACACAAATTTTGGTAATGAAGTCAACCCGGACAATGAGATCAGCTAACCACTTAAAGATGAACGTCAAAGGGGATTCATGAATTTAAAGAGACCTAACACTAAGATGGTTGTGTCCCTAGCTTATTCCCACGATACATCCTAAAGAAAACAATATAACATGGGCCAAAAGAAACAACATAAGGAATTTAAGCATAGAAAAAATGAAAAGATGAGGCATTGTACATTCTATGACAAATTTTATCATGCCTACTTGGATATTCATAATAGTATCCATGGAAATAAAAGAAAGAATATTGAAGACCCCGTTAGAAAATAGTTAAGCCAAGAGCAGCACAAGTCAACCTTGGTACAAATTCAATATTGTGCATGGTCGCGAAACAATATGCAAGATTCGTAAAGCATAACTTGTAAACTGATTATTCATCGTTGAACACCAACCCTACCCCCATAAAGATGGTCGGTAAGGCACAATCGATTAGTGATTGGATTATAGACACATGTGTTATGGAATATATAACTAACATCCACAACTTGTTTCATGGATGAAAAGATCATTGCTATGAAATATTTCTAACATCCATAACTTGTTTCATGAATGGTATTGGGGAGTCCATATTGGTTAATGGGATAAAATTGAGAAAACGATTGAATTTACTTTCCTTTAAATTTTATATTGTATTAATTAATCGATTAACAAATGGGTTTAACTATGAAGTAACATTTTCCCTAGATTTTAACGTCTTACAGGACTTACATTCAAGGAGATTATTGGTATGGTTAAGTGAGATGATGGTCTTTACTACATTTACACAAAGACAAATAAAGGGATGGTGATGGTAGGCTCAAAGGATGAATAGATATGGCATAAAAGGCCGATTCAATCTTTGGAGAAAAATCTTTGTGACATCAACTTCTTAGGTAAACGTATAAACATTACATAAAATAAGTTTTGTTATTCATATGTAAAGGCTAATAAAACTTGATTACAATTTTCGGATAATTCAATAAAAACAAACATTTGTTTTGACATTACATTGTGATATTTTGGCAAATTATCGAGTCTTAACTTTTATTAGAGCTCAATATTTTTTGAAAATTGTCAAAAAAATTTAGTCATGTGGTATGGGTTTGTTAAACATGTCGTTTGCATTTAAACAAATAAAATATCACTCTTTTGTTGCACTAAAAAGATAGCACAAGGAAGTCGTGTCAAATCGTAAGGACACAACCTAATGGTTAATGAATCTTTGTGTAAGGTACATTCTAGAAAAAAAATATAAGGGGGGGGGTAGAATTAAAGTTAAAAATAGCAGTGAAAATAAACTCAATAAAATTCAATAATAAAGAGTGTTTTAGTTCTGTTTTGACTCTCCTAATTATGCAATTAATCCATATATGGTTATTTAAAATGTGTTCTATCTAAGCTAGTTCTAAAAACTACTAATAAACTCTAATAAGTTCTCTTTTATCAAATTAATTAACCAAAACAAGCTCTTTAGTTAATCCTAAATTTTTACTAACTGAATTAAACAAGCGCTTAATCAAATCAGAAAAGCAGTGTTATGAACATTGTAAAATTCTCAACAATATTCAATATTTCATACAAGCTCGACATCATAAAATTATATGACTTTCATTTTATAACAGAATCAAATCCCAAAGCGGAACTGATTTGTTACTTGTTACTTATTACCGGTTGATTAAAATAATTACGGAATTCAATAACTGATTAACTAGAATGATTTAATCATAAATTGGGTGATCAAGCTAAAAAGAATTAAAAATCAAACATTTATGAAGCATAAAATTGAAACTACTAGATAGAACCACAGAGTGAAAACCAAATCTAATGATCAACTACATAAAAAGTATGAGTCTTTGCAGAACTGAAAACTATGGTTTTTAGCTAGACATGACTAAAATCATCTAAAACATTAAATAAGAAACTATACATGTAAAAATAAATAAACTAAATGAACTGGTTGAGTCATAATCTTCAGATTTTCATAAACTACTAGAAAACGTCAGAAATGCCTGCAAAATCGCCTGTAAAGGCTTTGGAACTCGTATGATGGAAGTCTCCATGGATATGGAATCCATGAGGATTTATAGGTAGCAGATAGGGTTAAATAAGGATTATAGGCTGATAGGGCCAAATTTTCGAAAAACGCAAAAAACGTAAAAATTCAAAAAATACTCATACCTGACTTTTAATAAAGTACGTTGCTATTTTCAATAGTTTTTTAAACACGGACCGTGTTTCGGTGCCCAAACAGAGTTTGCTAGGCGTAACTTAAAACATAAGAAAAATCAGAAAAATCTGAGAAATAACACAGAGGAGAAACATGAGCAGGTAATACAGACTAACCACCAAACACGACCTATGTTTGGTTGATGCAATTTTTAGGCTCCAACAACACATCAGAAATTCTTCGTAAGTGGAACACGACCTGTATCAGCGAAACACGACCCATGTTTGCTCCTTTTCAGTATTTTGGCTCCAATTAAGCTCCTAAAAGGTTACAAGCTGGATCTAGAAGCCTCTACTGTCTTACTTCACTTCAAATTACATGAAATAGTCATCAAAACATGAGCAGTACAAACATTATTGTGAAATTCATGAGTTAACCATTATTTAAACTAATGCAAACACAAATGCCTATAATATGTTGCAAAACAACACAAAAAACTAATATAAATTGCATAAAATGACATTAACAGGGTCTTTTTGAACAAAACATAAAAATGAGGTGACTGAATACTTTCGAACATTTTGTAACATGATAAATACATCGTTTGGATAGAACATCGTAGTGATAAGGTGTAATATCCCTCTTAATATAAAATCTAAAATAATAACTTGGGTTTACTATAAACCAATCCAAAAATCTACATATCCAAACCAAATTGTTCAATTGGACAGTTCAGTTTTATCAAAAAAGTGAGCAATCCTAGTTGTTGAGGTGGCTTCTACGTTACGTTGACGTGACACTAAATGATCACACTTCAATCTATTATGATAATAATGCAGATTGTCATATTGCTAACAATCTTATGTTACACAAGCAGACCAAACACGTTAAGATGAGTTTTAATTTTGCTCGTGAGTTGATAGAGTCCAAAGAGATTGCAACCGTTAAGATTGACACTATTAATTAAGTCGTCAACATTTTCACTAAGGCTCTTGGGACCAAACGTCTTTCTTCATAGTTGACAAGTTGGGTGTTTATAATCTTCAAACTCCAACTTGAAGGGGAGTAAGGAACTAAATGAGCCAAATGAACACAAGCAAGAGCATATTCATATTTGTTTGTTAAACTTAATCGAACAAATGAGCGAATGAATATGCACATATAAATAGAATTGTCTTGTTCATGTTAAATTGTTTAACAAATTACCTTATTAATGTTCATTCATTTATGTTTGCTAAGGCGTTAAACGAACATATACAAATGAACTTAACATCCAAATCAATAATCGTAAATGTTGATCGTCGATACTTCTAATATGATAATCGTACTTAGCAATGTTACTTTTGATATTTCTATGAAATCTAGAAGTTACAAAACATAAATCACTATAAGAGGCTCCAAAATCACTCTCATCAATTTTATAAATTATATATAATGTAATACAATAACTAAGCATAATCAAACATAAACGAATGAATATTAACAAATCTTCATGAATATAAATGAACGAAAAACGTCATTGTTTGTGTTCGTTTGTTTAACTTAACGACCATAAATTTTTGTTCATGTTTCTTTATTTATTAAATCAACAAACATAAGAAAAAATATTTCGTTGAATGGTTTGCTAATTAAACATTCGGTTTGTTTATGACGAGTAATGAAAATCACATATATTCTTTTATTCCCGGAATTTATATTTTATCTTGATATATGTTTGGAAGTTTGTTTTCCCTCTCTATATTTATGATTACCTTTGTGTGTGAAATAAAATAACCTTGAAATCTATTAAATAAAATATACGGGTGGAATAATGCATCGACATAGTTTTGGATCATAATATGTCACATTGGTCTATCACACTTTTTAACTTTTATAAAAATAGTTAACGGGTAATGCATCAAAGTATTTTTGGGTGGATGTATGTTATTACACTAAAACAGTCATAAGCTTTTTTTTATTTCTATAATTATTTGATGTGTTAATTATATATGATTAAAATCTCTTTTGAAAGAATGATATGAATTTTCAATAAATCAATTTTAGATGGTGTAACCATTTGAATTCATATAGATAATAAAATATAACTTAAATCAACATATTATTAAATAAACCATCATAATTAATTGATTATTACCTCTAACCTGGTTTTAAGATAGTCCATAATTAATCATTTGATGCTTAACTAGTATAATAACAAGTTATCGAACCCCACACGATTCAAATTCTCTATTAAAGACGTCTAAAATAAACTCTTTTACATGTAAGATAATATATGATCATTAAAAGCAGACAAAAACGTTTACAATAAGTTACACCTAGGGGCTTGTGTAGATTGACTCATATGCATTCTCTGGATCCTTTGTACTCGGGAGCACATGCATATGGCTTCCATGCCTACACAAACAAACAAAAACTATTTGCGTATATCTACCATACAACACACATGCATCACTTCAAACTTTCTAATTTTGGACACTTCTATTTTGGTCCTTATAGTTCTTGTGACATTTCAAATCATGCACATTACACAGACACAAGTTGATATTCTTGTATTCAAATAATCCAAAAAATGTTTTCCGTGTGACATAAGAGGATGCTTGCCGACTATCAGTGTCGAGTATGTTTCGTTTGCCATGAAACACTTTTCAGTCGATGTAGCGCTTCAACATCAAAATCATATGCTCTTTTCAAATCATATGACTTTGAACCACGGATGTGGTCTTTATTACATTCTTAAGCAATTATCTTAAATTGCATATTTTTACATCTATAAGAAGCTTTATGACCAAAGAATATAGCAATTTATATAGTATACTATAAGGCATGTTTAGCGCTATGTAATTAAACTCTATTGATTGGAGTACAAAATTCCTCATATGAGGTCTAGAGTCAAACTTTGGACTCTGGTACACCAAAAAATTATTAATGTTTTACAATTAATCCCCCGTGTGTAGGGTCGCCCGAAAAGGTGGACAACATCGACGACTGCCCAATGACTAGTCCTTCCAAAGAGCCCCAAAAATTTTGGTCTCATGTAGTAGCAACCATGTAGAAAACATTTTTTTTCATTTTCCAAGCCCAACATTTATTTGTACTTGTTCACTATGTTGTGAACAAGGTTCTAAATAACGTAAGACATGACTTGGCGGCAACGTCAAGCCTCGAGCTTTTCCGAGCCTTGGCGAGTCACGTCGTTTGTAAGGCGTGACTTAAGTCGGCAATTTTGTATATAATTCATATTTTTATATGTATTTTCTACTATTATTCATTTTTATACAAATATATGAGTTAACACGGCGTTTTGGTAAAACTTGGCGGCACATACAAGCCTTGGAGTCATGACGAGCCATGACGGAGCCATGACGAGCTTTTTAGAACCTTGGTTGTGAATAATGAAGGAAATTACCAGAAGTCTAAAATAAAAAGAAATTGGAAAGACGTCAAAACGAGGGGATGAAAAAGGAGGGAACGGTGAGAGCGGACAACTTCTTTTCATGTTTTTCGGTTACTAAAGGTAGCAAGTGAACTATAATATTTAACTTTATTTTTGTTTTAAGCTTAAAGACAAAGTTCGTAATTTATGAAAAGTTTATGTTCAATAATAAGGCATATAAAATACTCATGTTATTTGTTATGTATAGTTTTATTTTTTGCGAGCTCTTAATTTATCAATAAGTCTGCATTTTTTTCAATTGCAACATGTCTTTGTCATGATTCAAACAAATAACCCCATGCTTATCAAACAATTTTTATGAACCGGTTTATCAAACTAAAAGATTAGAAATATGTGGCAAGCATGCAAATTTTAAGTGATAGAATTAATTAGTTTTTAGGTTCTTCTAAAATTACAAATTTTATTTGAAGTGAGCTGGTTCATGAGTTGAAAATGATAAGCATTTATGTAGTAAGGTGCATCCTTTTTGTTTATGGTAGTTATTTGGTAAATATTTTCGTAATAGAAATTGATTGAAAACAAGTGAAGACATTCGTTATAGAACAACTGAAAACAAGGGAAGACATTCTTTATAGAGACAAGTGATTATGAATATCAATAAAAAAATGTGATGAAGACATTTAGTTAAAAGGAAACACCTTCAATGTAGAAGAAATTTCTTATTTGGATTGGTGAACATACTCTAAACTAATACAAATAGCATTTTAGTCTGTCCATGGTTTGGCTTCTTTGTTTAGGTGCTGATTGAGATATATTATTTGTAATTTTGTATCTAAAAATAATATATATATATATATATATATATATATATATATATATATATATATATATATTGGATTTTTATTAACTTTTGTCTTAGAATGATATTTTTTTTCTCTTCCCTGGTCTGAAATATGTTTGGAACAACTATGCCCACATAAACCTTAAGAGGTAATAATGTGTTTGTAACATCCCAAAAACCGTGATAAATTTTTTCATTTTTATAAAAACATTTCCAAATTAAACCATAGCGAAAAAAGCATTGTTTTCAAATCATATCCTAGAAAAGTCAGAGTATCAAGTTAATATCTCAAAACAAAAGACAATAGGAGGATGTGTACGATCACACCTTCTCCTTCCCCCAATTATCAAAAGTACCAGCTGAAAACATGAAATCAACAAATATAAGTCAAATCTTAGTGAGTTTCCCCAAAATAACCCACACAACAATATATATATATATATATATATATATATATATATATATATATATATACACACACACACACAATGCTGCATATTGGGGATACAATATAAGTTGGAACCGGCCCCGGGTCTACAACAGAAGGCTGGACCGCCTCCGAGCCTGCAGCATGAAGCTGGAACGCTCCCGAGCCTACAACATAAAGCTGGAGCGCTCTTGGGTTTGTTGGCCTAACGCACAAAGCAATACCACCTCAACCCAACCACACTATTTCGACATATGAAAACAATAATCAATAACCAACAAGTATAGGTAATCATACAGATCTACCAATCTAACATATCACTACATCATAGCAACATCCTATACACAAGGATACATAATACAATCGAGTGGGGCAGCATTGGTGCCTTTGACCTACGAGTACAGTTAGAAAGCTCACCTTGCAGTCAAGAAGATAACAGTACTGAACACAGTTCCAATAATCAGCACTATCGGTCACTTATACAGCAAACAGAGAGCAAATCTCAAACAACAACCCCAACCCCTAAATTTGACCTAAAGTTAAACTTGTTTAAAAAGTCAACGGTGAAAGTCAGTAATCTGTCGCCATCACGTGGATAAGCTTAAGCCACATCGTGGGGACAATTGGAAAAATAGACGAGGATCTGATGAATTGCCACGACATGGCGACTAAACCTCCACATTCTGGGAATTGGCCAAACCAGCTAAATCCATTAAGCTCTTAATCCTTTTCCCCACTCATCCAAACTTTCCAGAATGCTTCCATACTCCTAAAAGATCATAAAATCGTTGCCTTATAGACATGCATTTCCAATGCATTTCTTGAGCTCAAGCTAGGTGAAAATGGTGTAAAAGGGGGCCAAGATATCATGTAAGAGTTCAAAACTACATCAAACTCCAGATTTATGATTTCCAACTATAAAAAGGACTTAGGGGATCCATAAAGTTGGCAACTTTATGGAACCCCAACACTCTAACTAGCCTAAACATGAATAAAATCATAAGAAAACCAAGATCTAAGCGCATGGAGTCATAAAGTTTGGAACTTAAGGACTTACAAGAGTCTAGAAAACGTGCACAAAGAGGATAGGGAAGGTTGCATGCTGAAACAAAGCTTCAAGGGTCACCTTCTTCTTCTTTTTCAAAACACCACCAATCACTACAAAAGCTTAAAAGTTAACAATGGAGGCTAGGGTTTGCTTTGGAGGCTGAGGGGGAGTATTAGAGGTTGGGGGTAGGCAACCCTAGTCATCACATCCCTTAAATATGGGGACAAACCCTGAAATTAGGGTTTTTCATTAAACAGATGTCGCACTGTGGCGAATAGACTGCCATGCCATGGCAATCACTTAACCTCCGTGTATTCTCTGGCCAAGGCTACGTCGCGGGCACAATTTCACCAAGTCGTGCCACCAAAAACCCAAAACTTTAAATAATAAAATTTTTAAGAGGGGCATACCAGAAAATTGGTGTTATGATTCTTCCCCACTTGAACTAGATTTCGTCCTTGAAATCTTCAGTTAAAAACAGGTTTGGATAGTGCTCATGGATCTCTGCCTTAGGCTCCCATGTCCACTCGGAACCTTTCCGATGCTGCTACTGAACCTGAAATAGGGTCACCATTTTGTTGCGCAAGGCCTTCGTCTTCCTATCCAGAATATTTATCGGACTTTCCACATAATTCAGGCGCTCGTCAAACTAAATATCATTTAGCGAAACCACTGTCGAATCATCAACTACACATTTTCGTAGCTGAGAAACATGGAAGTTGCTATGAATCTGTGTAAGCTTCGTGGGCAGATCCAATCGGTTGGCCACCTTGCCTACCCTAGCCACAACTCGAAAAGGCACAATGAATCAGAGACCCAACTTGCCCCTCTTCCTAAAGCGTATAACATCCTTCCAGGGAAATACGTTCAGCAAAACCACATCCCCAACCTGAAACTCCAACTTAGACGACATATGTCAGCGTAACTCTTCTATCATATATGTGTTGTCTGTAACCTCTTTCTAGTCTGCTGAATAAGCTTTGTCGTCTGGAGAACCACCTCAGTCCTCCTCATGACCCTATGGTCGACCTCTTCCCAACAAACTAGAGAACGCCACTTCCTCCCATAAAAAAGCTCATAGGGAGGTGCACCAATGTTGTAGTGACAAATTTTATTGTAAGAAAACTCAAAGAAAGGGAGGTAGGAGTCGCAACACCCAACGAAATCGATGACACAAGCCCTAAACATATCTACGAGCGTCTGAATAGTCTGATCACTCTGAACATCAGTCTGGGGGTGATAAGTTGTGCTGAAATGCAGCCTCGTACCCAACTCCTCATGAAATCTCTACCAAAACAGAGAAGTGAAGCGCACATCCCAGTCGGATACGATGGAAACTAGTACACCGTGGAGAGCAACAATCTTGCACACATACACGATGGCCAATTTCTTGTCCGAAGAAGTCTCCCGAATGGCAAAAAATGGGCAATGTTGGTCAGGTGATCAACAATAACCCATATGGCATCAAATCCCTTGGCCACCCTCGGCAACTTGGTGATGAAATCAATGGCGATCCGCTCCCATTTCCACATGGGAACCTCCAAGGGTTGCAGCTTGCCATGCGGCCTCTGGTGCTCTGCCTTGACCATCCGAAAAGTCAAGCATCTCTTCACATACCATGATATCTCTCGCTTCATGCATGGCCTCGAATAGGTAAGTCTCAAGTCTCAATACATCTTCATGGATCCATGGTGGATCTAGAACTTGGACTTGTGCGCTTCCTTCATCACTGTCTGTCAGACCCCACCAGAAACTAAGACCTAAACTCTCCCCTACTAGGTCATAAGCCCATACCTATTAGTGGCAAATATGCCGACCTAGCCTCTGATCCTATCATTCTTCCAATTTTCTCATCTGATACCCTTGACTTGAGCCTCCCTAATAAAATCTAGGACTGGTGAATCGATGGTCATCCTTAAACAGATTTCTCGAGTGGGAGTATAGCCGCCTTGCTGATCAAAGCGTCGGCAACCACAATGGCCTTCCCTGGAAGATATATCCTTGACCACGTCAAGCCACATGTGCTTCCTCATGTTTAGATTCGACTGATCCATAAGATATCTCAAGCTCTTGTGATCTGTGTAAATGGTATCACAAACCCCATAGAGATAGTGTCGCCAAATCTTAAGGGAAAACACTACTGCCCCCAATTCTAATTCATATGTCGGGTATCTAACCTCTTGAGGCTTCAACTGCCTAGATGCATATGCAATGAACTTGCCCCGCTTCATGAGTATCATCCTTAAACATGTGATCAATGCATCACAAAACACCATAAAATCCTCAACACCCTTACGAAGGGTCAATATTGGGATCTCATATCACTTCCGTCTTAAATTCTCAAACACAGCCTGCTGCTTGGGTCCCCAACATACGTCCACACTCTTCTTCGTGAAGCAAGTCAACAAAACAATAATCTTAGAAAAATTATGAATGAACCTCCGATAAAAACATGTTAACCCCAGAAAACTCCTGATCTTAGATGGGGACTTTGGGACCTCCCAATGCATAACCACCTCAATCATGGCTGGATCGCCCAAAATCCCATTCTGATTGATGAGGTGTCCCAAAAACTAGACCCCTCATAACCAGAACTCACACTTAGAGAACATGACATATAACCTCTCCCTCCTCAAGACTCCAAGTAGCTCTCGGAGGTGCTCCTCATGCTACTTTCTGGTCTTGGAGTAGACTAGAATATCATCAATGAAAACCATATCCGATCGGTCGAGCATCAAGCTCCATTCTCGATTCATCAAATCCATAAATGTTGCAGGTGCATTGGTGAGCCCAAGCAACATCACCATGAACTCATAATGGCCATAGTGAGTATGAAACGTTGTCTTGTCTATGTCTTCCTCCCTAACCCTCATATGATGGTATCCAAAGCTCAGATCAAACTTGGAGAACCAAGATGCACTCTGCCGCTAATCGAAAAGGTCATCAATTCTAGGAAGTGGGTAATGATTCTTCACCATCAACTTGTTCAACTCCCGGTAATCTATGCACATATGGCGAGACCCATCCTTCTTCTTCACAAACAAAATCAATGATCCCCAGGGTGAACTGCTCGATCTGATAAACAGCTTGCCCAATAGCTCCTGAAGTTGAGAGGAAAACTCATGTATCTCTGGTGGTGCGAGGTGATACAACATCTAGAAAACATCTAGAAACTCTCCTTAGCAATCGGGGCCGCACAGGAGATCAGATCGATCCTAAACTCTACCTGCCTCATGGGATGCACACCGGGTAAATCCTTCAGGAAAACATCTAGAAACTCTCTGACCATTGGCACATTTGAAACCAATACTCTCCCCTCATCCTGAGTGTCGACCATATATGCAAGATATCCTAAACATCCATGCTGTAGATACTGCTTAGCCCTGACAGCTGAACAAAAAGTTGATCCAACCCTAGTACCCTAGCCATAAATGGTCAGTTCTCCCCCACTTGGGGTTCGAACTACCAAAAGCTGCCTCCCACAATCGATTATGGCTCCAAACCTTCTCAACCAGTCCATCCCCACAATCATGCACGCATAGCCCATAGATATGGGAATCAAATCAATTGGGTAAGGCACCCCGAATATCTCTAAAGTACAACCACAAAAATAGTCGAAGCTAAAACCTTGTGTTCGTTGGTGATGGAAACTCGCAACGGACACTCCAAATACCCAAGGGTCATATCAAAATCCCTAATCAAGGACTGAGATACAAAAGATCGACTCACACCAGAGTAAAAAACCCCAGAGCAGGCAACTAATTCACTAAGAAGGTACTTATCAGGAATACAACATAAGCATACAATGAATAACTTGATAGAATAATAAATGATTACATACCGGTAACGATGTCAGGCGCCGCCCTGGTCTCCTCTGTTATGAGCTAAAATGCACGACCTCTGGCCTTCGGGGCTTCAGCCCTCCCCTGACTTCCATCTGTTATCCGAAGAATGGTCAGAGTCGGTGCCTGAACGGGCCTAGCAGCTAGTAATGGACAATTGTTCTTCACATGACCAACCTGATCATAATGGTAACAAATCCTGGTGCTCGGTGGCAGAAAATGTTGACGGAAATCCCTCATGTAATGGCCCTCCTTGACATAATTGTGGCACCCAGTCGCTGATCAGTATACTCTCTCATGCATCTTCGCACACTTGCTACAAGTGCGGCCCCTCTGAACTATGGATCATAAATCAACGGGTTTGAACCGCTTCGCTGTTGGCTGAGTCTGAACTGGGGTCTGTCTCTTTTCTCTAGCATGGGTCTCCATCTCAATCTCTCTCATCTGAGCAAATAACTGAAGCATGGAGAGAGAAGTATATTTTTGAGTCGATAAAAACTCCCTGATCTCAGTCTCTCACATGTTTAAGTATCGGGACATCTAAACCTTCTCCGCGACAGAAAACTCAGGGGAGAAAAAGGCTCTCTTAGTAAACATCATGATGATCTCCGTCACCGACTCGGTCGTCTGCTTTAGCGACAGGTTCTCCTGAGCTAATCTCTCCCTCTTAACCAGTAGAACATACTCAACGTGAAACATATCAATAAACTGCCCCCAAATCATTGCGGCCTTCTCCGTCGGAGAATAAGCACCGACAACAAAGAGCTCATCAAACTGCTTAATTGTGGCGGTCTTGATATACCCAAACATCTATGGGGTCGCCTCCCTAACTGCCATGATCACCTAAGTGGTGATCATCTCACGAATATCATGATTAGTTAGCGCCTGATCTCGAACCTCTTGGTGGTTTTCGAAGCCAAAAAAAATAAATACCCTCAATATTACACACTACAATAGTGTATAGTGGTAAATGGATCCTATGCATGAAGAATGGTTCAATTAATAACTCTATGAAAATATTGTTATACAAATACTGGTGAAATCAAAATCAAAACAAAAATGGGGGGTTTTTGGTCGTTTGACATATTTAAAAGAAAGTTTGAGTTAATGTGACCTCCCAAAATTTATGTCTAAAACTATAAACAGTAAATTCACCGCGAGCTTCTTTGTAATTTGACCTATTGAGCTTTAATGCATATTTTTAAAAATATACAGTGTCATCACAACTATGATAAGATACCAGATGGTATCTCACTTCCAATCGTGGAAAATCTGAAACGAATCACAAACAACTCAAACTGCAACCCTAGTTAATACGTCTGAAAAACTGAAAATTCGTATTAAGCAGTTGTGAGCCAAGAAAACACTACAATCTTGTAGTACATGTTCCCTATTTACAAAAGTACATAGAACATCCAAAACGGAGTTCGTATGCAAAAGATACGATAGTTATAAGAAAACAAACGAGTAAAACACTTATTTTCTTTAAACTGCTAAAACTGTTTCTATCCGTTGAGGCGCTTACTCACCTCAGATGGAAATTCCGAGATCGTTTTTGGACTCAGAGTATGGTCTAATATTTAATTTCATACTCGCAATATTTTTAGTAAAAATATTTGCGAAAGTCAAAAAATCGGACGTTTCGGGTTATTTAGATGCAAATCTTTAAACGTGATTTCCCGCAGTTCTACAACTCGAAAAATTAATTCGTTCGTGTTTTTGGAATCTTTTAACTCTACTCTATCATACGAAACTTTCAAAAAAAATACAAGATATCGGGGTCTCTATACACAAATCTAGAGTTGTTTTAGACACTTTTTGGAAAGTATGACATCACCAAGTCCCCATCTAGCCTTCCTTGATGAAAGAAATCAGATTTTTGGATTTCCTTGACCTTGCCCACATGACCCCCTACCACTATCACCCTTCTTCTTCATTTGTGTGCACTACTTCTCATAGTACAAGCATGGTGAGTTTGTGTGTTGGACTTTTTAACTGGGTGTGGTGAATGGTGCATGTGGGAGACCTCCTACACTATAAATAGAAGGATTTGGTTCCCATTATCATCACCATTCATCAACCTTCTATCTTCCCTCTCTCTCTCTCTATCTCTCTCTCTCTCTCTCGGCAATAAGCTACCACTGGTAGAGTTTTCCCCACCGTAAACCACCACCCCTTCTTGCACACTGTTTTGGCGATCAAACACCACCACCTTGCTGACCATTTCTTGTGTGCTATTTTATGTGGTGTTCCAACCCCTAGCCTCCAGTTTTTCATTGTGTTTATGGGGTTATTTGGAATCCAAAACAAGCACGGTTTTTATTGTTGCTAGTTCGTGTTCCTCGTCGTGCTTCCAGGAAACAACCACATCTCCGAGTCTAAACAGAATCCACGCAAATAAGGTGAGTGCTTACGACCCTTTTTTATAGTTTTTATATTACTCGTGGGGGGGGGGGTGTGGGGGTGGAATACATGTTCTTACATATTTCGTTTATGCAAAAGCACACTTGAAAAACAAACTACAAAATGCTACGATTTTATGTGAAAAATTATGGTCCATTCAAGACCTATTTTACCCATCTTAAATCCTATGGTTTGCAAAACCATTTTAAATTCAAGTATTTCAGATCAATACCGTTTCAGGGACTACTCGTAGATGTTCATACAATCTACATACAATTTATTATGATTTTTGAAAAACCGCATATCATTGCAGTATTGTTTTGGACCAGTCTATAAAATTGTTAATTTTTACGTTAATAAGGTTTTATATCAGGTTAGGGAAAAAATTAGTGATAAAGTAGACTCAATTTATAAACCTTGAGAGTTTACAGATCCTAATTCTGACTCTCGATGATTTTTCTAGAATTTTTCTAGAACAGGGACATAATCAACATTCTAAATTTATTTTCCTGTTTTGCCTTTCAAATATATATATATATATATATATATATATATATATATATATATATATAATATGTGACTTTACCACTTTGTAGTATTTCAAAGAACAAACTTATTTCATATATATATATATATATATATATATATATATATATATATATATATATATATGTTTAAATACATATCCATATAAGTTATAAATACATATACTTATGATCACTACTTTGAAACGTACTTCTTTATAAAAGCAAGTACATTACACTTTTATGTATATACCAAAAGTATTCGGCTTTTATAAACTTTTACAAATCATTATGCCTAGTGACTTATCCACATATAAGTTAGGGCTAAGAGCTAATACACGTATCATAGTTAAGGGCTTTACTGTGAGACACTATTTTTTGGCTAAGTCTAAATACTTAGCATACCCACAGTACTATAACCGTTATTCTTCGGAGCAAGATATGTATGTATAGATCTATACTGGGTTGACATCCCCACAAGCGGTTGCTAGCTACAACCTCGACCGATCAATCGAATCGGGTGATAAGTATCTACTATCGGTACTACAATGTATAATGAAGCATTGTAGGGGGTACATTCAGTTACATAGCTGGGTTATAGGCCTCACTATAAAGATTAACTATAATCTTTCTCTCTCACTACAAAACCATGGATTTGGTTTCTCTCAAAACAGTTTTAAGTATGGATTACTTATGCAAAGACATATTTTGGTTTTCAATGGTTATTCAAAGACTCTTTACAAACACAGTTTTAAGTATGGATTTACTTATGAAAATATATCTTTTGGTTTTTAATGGTTATTCAAAGACTCTTTATAAACACAGTTTTAAGTATGGATTTACTTATAGAAAGGCATCTTTAGGTTTTCAATGGTTATTCAAAGACTCATTACGAACATAGTTTTAAGTATGGTTTTACTTAAAAAGAAAATATTTTTTAGACTTTTTAAAAGTATCACTGTTATTAGTAGAAAACCTATAACTCTCACCAACCTTGTGTTGACCCTCAAAACTACATGCATTCTCAGGGTATTAATAATTGTAACATCCCATTTTCTCAACCAAAATTTTTCATTTTTATTAAGGTAAAACTTCCCAGTTATAAATACATTCTAAGAAAAACCATTTATTCCCAATTATATTTATTAATAATTCGAGTATTATAATAAACGCGGAGTCCTCCATGCTATTGATGAGTGGGTACAGTCCCGCCCTCGCCCTCCCACGATCACTGATAGAATCCTGAAACATCAGCAAGTGGGTAAGCACAAAGCTTATTGAGTTTTCCCCTAAAAAAACCAATACAAAAAACATACTAGCATGCATAACGAGCCCACAATTATCAGATTGGAATACTCTGGCCCAATCAATCATCGGAATGGAATACCCAGGGTTTGTTGGCTTGCCACCTCAACCCAACCGCTCTTCCCAAGCCTACGTGCCTACGACTTGTAGAGGCTCGCACCAGGTATCTTGGCCTACAACACATAGCAGGACCGCCTCAACCTCAACCACTACCATATGTCAACATTAAACAAACAAGGATCAAGTAGGCTCATAATACAGGCAATATTAATCATACAGTTCTCTACCGCCTACTAAATCTCTTACAATACACTGCCCCGCTACCAGCTAACCTCCATGGAACCCGTAACCATATGTAACCAGAGGTGAGATAGCCACCCGAACAGATGATCCTACTCTAGAGCCCTAACCAAAGAAGGAACAAGCAAGAAAGCCTAGATCAGGAGTTCTCAGGCTATCCTACATGACTACGTATAATCCTTAAGCCACTCCACTAGACAATAACCAGCCTACTGGTACTCTAACCAACATACCACTACTGTTGCATCCTATCATACAAGGATATATACATAATTCTAGTTGATAACTATGACACAGAAACATACTATACATAAGGATACATAACCAACAATCCAAGGAATTCATAACTATATATACCTGGAGGTGAGATAGACACTCGGACAGGTGATCCTACTCTAGAGCCACAACTAAACAAGGAAGACGCAAGAATGCCTAGATCCAGAGTCCTCTTTCTATCCTACATGACTACATATAGACCCTAAGGTATCCCTCTACTAAATGATAACCAAAACTAGTAGGCCGACATCAGTGCTTTCGACCCAAGGTTACAATGAGGCAAAACTCACCTGAATCAAAGAAACCATAAATATTACGATACGCTCCCTTCTGCACTGCTTGATCCCACGAATCCACTATCACTAAAACCAGATAAAATCTTAATCAATAGCCCAAAACCCTCAACTTTGTCCCAAAGCAAAACTTGGTCAAAAACTCAACGTTCAACAGAAGTCAAAGAAAGTTAAGATCCAAGGCTGGCTGAGTACGCCCATCATACGTGATTCGAGTCTAGTACGCCCAACATACTCCCAGGTACGCCCAACATATGTGACATGTTCTTACTCCTCCATTACGCACTTATTCTCTTAATTACTTTTCACCCAAACTTAGATCTAGACCCAAAACATCTTCCTACGTCATAAAGTTTCCACCTTTATGACTTTTCATGTCTAGAAAAGATCCAAAAGCTAAAACCCTAACTTAATAATCCATTAAGACATCATAACTCTTGCATGGAAGAGTTAGAAGGTCCAAGATCACATTTTTATGGCTCTTAGCACTCAAAAACGTCTGAAATGACAACTCTTATGGTCTAGAGTAAGCCATACTCAAGAATACCAATGCTACGGGACAAAAATGCATAAAACTTAAGAACTTAGCAAGATCTAAGGATACATTCATAGAGCTTCTAACTTTATACCTTCTGGAGATGAATTATGGATGAGAACTTCCAGATCCAAGGTTGATTCAAGCTTCCAAGCACTATCACCACCTTCTTCTTCCTTCAAGGGTACCCAAAAACACACTCGTTGGCTCACAAGGCTCAAACTAGGGTTAGGTTTTCAAGGGAGGACGTTGGAGAGATGGACGTTAAGAATGGAGATGGTTTGTGGAAGTTAAGGATTTTAAACAGGGCTTAAAACCATGAATTTCGGGTTTGGGTTCAGCTCGCGTACGCCCAACGTACCAAATGGTACACCCAACGTATGCTTCAAGAGGCGCGACTTAAGTTGCTAGTAGGTACAGGGTACGCCCAACGTACTACCCTTTATCCCAAACACAAATTCAAACTATCACAACTTCTTCGATTCAACTCCGATTTTGGCGTTTTTTATATGCATAAAAAGGTATTGAAATGCCCCACCATTTAGGCTAATTCATTTGGACTAAAAAGTTTTCGAACTAAAAACCATATTTCATGCAAGAAACCCGACCTATGAATTTTCCCTTTCTACCCTTTCTGCCCAATACACAGTTCAAGGGTTAGATCTCTTAACCATCATTACATCCTTCCACAAGGACTAAACTTTACCTCCTTAAGGCCCAAATCCTTTACACAATCGACTTCTGGCCCATAGCCCTGAAATAATAAAGGACAGGAAACAGGATGTTACAACTCTACCCCACTTAAAATAAATTCCGTCCTCGAAATCAGTTCTCGCTTCCACTTCTCAACACTTTTTCCAGCCTAGAAATTTTGGTGATACCACGTGGCCTGAAGAAAACATCTTCACACAAATTCTTTAAATCATGACGAAAGGAACCCACTTGCTTACTCGAAACCTGCAGATTCCAAAATATGATGCAACCCTCGTCTCAGCTAAACTAACTGAAAATCCGCAGATTTTATCGGACCAAAACCTTCTTAGCCAACGTCGTCATGCTAATCCTTCACATAAGTGCACCATCATGACAAAACCAGATGGTCATACACTAAACTATACCATGCTCCTACTCGGCTCTGACATCCCTGCTTAGTTATCCACTAACAACACTCAGGCTTACCAATGATCCACTAACCAACAACGAAACTCGGGCTTACCCCCAATCCACTAACCAACAACAACACTCGTACTCAACTAAGACTTAACTGACCCTACCATGCCTTCGGGTCGTGACTCGGACTCCAAGCCCCCAATCAAACAAGAACAGGCAAGGAAGCCCTCATCACATCCCTAAACCTGGGCTCCTAACAGTCTAGAGTTTAAAGCACAAGTACACCCTACAGAGTGTATCATAACTAAAACTAATACGACTCGAAGGGAAGTCCAACAATTGACGCAAATCTTGACGCGAAATCAGAAGATTCAGAACTTGTGCAGATGTCTTGAACTTGGAGAAATCCGACTGGGAACTGAACCTTGGCGTAATATCTTCCTACTACGAGGTTCCACTCTCCCCCATTTGTAATATGCTAGAATCTGAAAACTTCACAATCCTTCGACACTCAGACTAACTTGAACTATACCACTTGATCCCAACCACTGATATCCAGATACACATGAGTATCTGAACCCACACAACAGTCATGAATTTCCACACGCATGCAATCCAATGAAAATGATAATTAATCCATTCATAACTAGAAATCAGTTTAAACAGAGCTAAATAGGATAATTCCATTAAACCGATCATCCAAGATTACAACTAAACTTCGAAACGTAAACAAAAATTACAGATGAATACTAACACTACAACAATCAACTAAAGAGGAACTTATAACTCAAACCTCGTTCTTCGGGACTCCGGCCGCCCCACGACGACCGTTAGGTAACTTCCAAGCTAGGGTTACAGGTTCTAGCACCTCACCAAAGACGAGAAAAGCGGAACAAGCTCTTATGTGGCCTTCCTGGCCGCAATGGCAGCAAACTCGCGTACTCCACCTGCAATCTCTACCAAAATGACCCTCCTCACTACACCTGTGAGAAACAAAAGATCAAAACCTCCCATCATGAAACTTCCTGCACTTTCCATACTCGGATCTCCTCCTCTTAGCTAATCCCGAACTCAGGTCGACGGACTTGAACCGCTTGGCCGCCGGCTGATACTGTCCTGAAACTGTCTCGTCCTCCTTCTGTTGAATCTCCATCTTAATCTCCCTCCTCCTAGTTCTTGACTACATCTCGGCCAAGGTCTGGTACTACTGAGTAGATACAAACTCTCGAATCTCCGTCTTAAGCATACTTAAGTATCACGACATTTGGACTTGCTCTGAAGTGGCATACTCTGGGCATAAAAGAGCTCTATCTATAAACATCTTGGTGATCTTTGTCATCGAATCGGACGTCTGCTTGAGCGATAGGTACTTATGTCCCAGTTTCTCTCGCTCCATAAGAATAGTATACTCTGCACGGAACATATCCAGAAACTAGTCCCAATTCACTATGGCTCGCTCGGCATGCGAAAAACCTTGAGTCACTAATTCCTTTAAATCCTTCACACCCCAGCGAAGAAGGTTAAGTGCAACCTTCACCTTCTGATTCTCGGGACACAAACATGTGAAGAAACATCCCTCCACGTCAAAAATCCACCTCAAAGCGATGATCGGATCCCTGTCGCCTCTAAACTCTGGAGGCTTTGTATCACTGAACTCCAGGTACTGCATCACCCCACCCCTCCTAGATCATGTAATGGTGACGACTCTTATGGATGCAGCAGTAGCTACCTGCATGACAACGGCATAGCACCGGTCAAACTCCTCGATCAATGCGGTCTTAACCGACCCAAACTACTCCGAAATCGCCTCCCTTATCACCTCGGCCACTTTGTCGGAAATGACCCTACAGATCTCCTCCTCACTTAGACTTGCTCTCCCAGCGTCGTCAGTTCCTGATCATGAACCTTCAATAGCCGCCATACTGAAAATGTATCATGGAAAGATCAGACTTAAAAACACAGTGCTCAAAACACAAGGATACACTCCTATTAGTTCCTTAGTAGCCTCAAGGTTCCTCCTGAATCTCATACGGATCTTGTCCTTTCAGTAGTATCGGTCCGTACTACCATCCACACCTATCCGTATTCGATTAAAAATTCATCCCAAGGTCCTAAGTCACTGCACAAGACCACTCCTAGACGTGCTAACTGTTGGGTTTTGAGCATTCTAACACTTCCTAAGTGTACATGCAACCCTATTAAACCTTGGATCTATGTTTGTCTAAGATACATGCAAAATATTATTTTCCAAGGTTTATAACCTATCTAGCATGACATGGGGTACTTTTAACCATAAAAGAACTAGATGAATTACATACCTTTTGTTGATTGTTGATTCTATGGAGTTTGAGAGCCAAGCACCAATAATGTGAATGCCTCAAATGGAAATCACAAATCACCACAAACTTGGAAAATATATGAGAGAGTATACTAACTCTTGATTTTTGGCCACCACACTTACACACACATTAGTGTCTTTTTCGTGCAACATAAGCTTGTTTATATAGTGTACATGGTTAGGGTGAAACCCTAATAACCCATGTCTTTTCCTCTTCCAAGGATCCATGGGTAAAAGCTCCATGGATCATCTATGGGTAAAAGCTCCATGGACTTCCATATAAGCTTAGCCCATTCCAAATGAGTGTTAGCCCACACCATGTAAATATAATAGCCCATGATTTAATTAGTCTTCCTTTTAATCACTAAATTAATTCATAATTAATTCAAGATTAAAACTAATTAAGTAACATGACTTTTTATTAATATATTATAACTTATAATATATTAATAAATCGTAAGTATACAACTCTCATAAAATTATCCATAACTAGTTCGGGTGAAGTTCAACCCAAATGGACCATGCCGGGTCGGGTCAAGTATATACCAAATAAGTTATGGACTTAGACACCTTATCCAACAGACTCCCACTTGGATAAGTCTAATAACTGTATTTGCCTATATTACTTCAGGAACCAACCGGCAATCGTAGCTCTCGAAAACTCTTGTGAACTATGAAGCGCCATTTTAGATAAGTGATCATATAATCCTCTGCTCTCATGATATCAGCCGGACAAATACATGGAACAATATCTTACTTATTGTCTAGCAGTTGTTTCTCGATTTCCGATTTGTTTGACAAAGAACTTAACTGAACACATCAATTTAGTTCTGACCGGGCCCGGTACATGGGTCAACACAAAATCATCGAGGGGCCCAGATATCGCTTCTATTTCTAGAAGGAATAGATAAACTTCGACTCATATGCTTGTTCTACTACTTATTGAATTGCATACAAAGGCACGTTTTATAACATCAAGTTACTTATGCGTTTACGTGCAATCAATGCACAACCAACTCATAGGTAACAACTCATATCTCTAGGTTTGAAGACTTATATGATATTACCATCTCACGATCACTCGAGATAAATTCCATGAAGTGATACAAGTGAGCGTGGGTTTATTCCAATACTCATAACTTATGAGCACTCATGAACGTTGTAGCTGTTGGATTAATGTCTAAGTCCATAACTATAATTGGTAAGACTTGACCCGACCCGGCATGGTCCATTTGGGTTGCATGGCGTCATGCATTTGGATAGACTATAATGAGAGAAATAACACTTAAGGTTGGTTAATATATTATAAGTTCTAATATATTAATAAGGTTATTTAATTAGTATTGATCAAGAATTAATTTGGAATTAATTAAGTGATGAAAAGGAGACTAATTAAATATATGAGTTGATTGTGTAAATCATTCATTCTTATATATGTGGGCTTGTGATCCAAGATTCCTCATGTTGGACTAAGTCCATGGGGTGACCCATGGATACTCCATGGAGGTTAAAATCCATGGAGCATAAGGAATGCGTAAAGTTATGAGTTACATGGTGTAACCCTAATAGCCACCATATAAAAGAATCCCATGGCTCAAGAAATCGTGCACAAATGTGTGAGTGTGAGGGCTAGACGATTTCAAGGAGTGTTCAAGTTTCTCTCAAGTTATTCCAAGTGTATTTGGTGTTGTGTGAACCATTTGAGGTGTCACACTTGGGTCACTAGGCACTCAAGCTTCATGAAGACATTCTACATCAAAGAGGTATGTATTCTATCTTGTTATATTTATTATTTTGTATGCTAGATTAGGATAATACCTTGGATGTTCATAATTGTATGTATAATAGAGAAAACATAGATCCAAGGTATTTAGGGTTGCATGTACACTTAGGAGTGTTAGTATGCTTATAACCCAACAGTGGTATCAGAGCCTAGGCTTGTTTTCTTGTTATACTTGCAAAAGTAGCTGAAAAAATCGAGTTGGATGCATATATTCGATTGTTTTGGCTGGAATTGGACTAGGAACATTACCCTAAGATGTTTTTGGACTTATAAACTTGTTTTTGATGTGGTAATGTTCATGCTAATCCAATTTCTAAGATAATTGTCATAATTTCAAGATTTGTATTAGTTTGTATGTTCATGCTAATTTCTTGAAGACTGATGATTTGAATTATCTTGTTCTTATGAGGTTCTTAGATTAATAGAAAAGTTGTGTGAAATAGTTGTTTTCAATCCATTTTAATCTAAGAGTTGATTCCAAAGTGTGTTTTTGTAACTTGTCCTCAAGTTATATGAAAAGTCACATTTAAGAATCATAAAACTCATAAAAGTTGGCAAAGGTTACAAAATGAAGAGTCTAGTTCTAATTAAATGGTTTTATGACTCCATAACTTGTCCTCAAGTTATGGAGGTTCAAGAGTCTCTTCATTAAATTAAAAAAAAAAGTGTAACCTTAATTAGTTCCATAAGTTACAATAAAAAAAAGTTATTTTTTTTATTAATTAGTTTAAAGTAGTTTTAATTAAAACTACTTTAAACTCATAAGTTATGGAATTAATTAGTTTTGAATAGTTTCAAAACTTGCCCTCAAGTTTTGGAATTTGAAAAGTTTTCACTTATGAATACTTTAATTCCAAGTTAGCCCTTAGAATTTTAAAAGTTAAAATTCAACCCTTATACTTTATAATATTATAAGTTAATAATATTTATATATATGTATAAGAGTAAAGTCAGTCTTACCGTTAGTAGGCCTTATTCACGAAGCCGATCTATAAGGGGGGTATAAGGTTACTGCCTATAAAATGGCAGTTTAATGGGTGTCCACTCTCACCCACCGCTTCCTTGACTGGTGGAGGATCGTTAGCCGAACGGGTAGGACAAGGACTATAATTCTCCTTTCATTAAAAGTATTAATGATAAATACTAAGTAACTAAACTCTTATTAATACCCAATCTTAGTTACTTAGGAAAATGTGAATTTGGTGCTAACCCATGAAATTACACTTTGCACTTTGCTTAAGTAGCGTGTGTGGTTAACCGGCACACTAACCTGGACTTAACAAGGTAGGCAAAGGGTAACTTAATATTTATCATAGTATCGGTGGAGCGTGTGTGGTTAACCGGCACACTGATTAAGGGGTAAATATTAAGGGCACCAAGTATATTTGCAAGGTTATCCATACCTTGTTTTGTGATCCTCGGCATCCCAGTCACAAAACCTGAAGGGCACACTCGAGATTGAAACATGCCTTTGAACAGTTCAATGAATCTCAAAGATCTAGGACTTTCAAATCCAATTAAAACCTAATAAATTATTTCGTTTTTCATGGTGTAAATTGGTGAATCGTCATTCACCTACCTTCAAATATTTTATAGCTTGGATTACGTCATCCCTCTTCTAAGTTATAAAATAGTTTGTTGGGTCCTAGCCTTAATATTTCATATTGGGTGTCATATTAAGGACTTTAAATCAACTATCTTGAATATCTCCCAAAAAGATGTCTGGTCTAGACATTTATGATATTCCCAAATCTCTTGAAACAAGCTTTCCTAAATGAAGATGATGTCCCATGGATATCATACTTCTTTCACCTCCTCCAATTATTCTCCCTAACCCACAAGTTCCTAAAAAGTTTAAGGTCACTCAAGCCCTATTGACAAGGCAAGGTCTAGGTGTGATCACATCTTGGAGATGTAGTCACATATTGATAAGCCGGGAGAGTTGGGTGTCAAAGTCTTGAGAAAGTTGGTGGCTCAACTACTTTCTAAGTCACATAGTGAGTTCTTTTGGGAATCCTATGAAACAGACTAAGACAAGACCCTTAATGATCTTATCTATTTGCTAAGATCAACTTCCTAAAACGCTATGGACATTGACAATGATGACATTGGATATCCAGTAAAGCTCTCTCTTCCCAATGGAAAGGGATCGGCCATAGTCAACTCGGTTGACCCAATGGTAAAGAGAGAGGCGAAGTCTGAGATAGTCTCATTATCAAGGGTCCATAGGTAACTATTGCCAAAGGAAGGGGCATTGTTTACGAAGCTGCCAAATTTACCTAAGGATGTTAAAGTCAATAAGTTTGGCTCTACTTCAGGTAAAGTCCATTGTCTAACTCTATTAAGTACATGCTGATTCTGATCGCGAAGATGGATTTCAATCGCATGGTTCGGTGATCAGAATTTTGGGCTATTACTTAAGAGTTATGATATTTATATTGCTTAGGAATAGATAACAACAAGGTTTTCATATGGATTGTAAGGATAAGTTTTTCCGCAAAGTTTTAAAATAAAAGAAAAAGGTTTTGATTTTATTTATTTTAAGTATCCTTACAATGGCATTTGTGAAAAGTTGTTGCTTATAAGATTCCATTGATATCAATATTGGAAAAATGGATTTGATTCTTTCGGTTGTGGTAGTGTCTAATATTACCAAATAAGGAAAGATTCTCATCACCCAAGGTTCAATTGGACCGAAAATTGGAATCATGCAAGTTGTATAGTATGATGAATGAGAACTTTCAGCTTGGAAAATTAAGACTAATTCCTTATGTGAATAAGGAAAGGACTAAGGGATCGAGTACACATTCTTGTGCACTGGTCAAGTCCACCACAAAAGATCAAGAAGACTATTCGTCATGATTTACTTAAGTTCAGTAAATATGATTATAGTTATAAGTTTAAGTATAAGTCTGTAGCATTGGAGAAGTTTCAATGTGAGACAGAACGAATAAGAAGAATCAAAGTATGGCAGAAAGATAAAAGTTTCTCAAATCTGAAAAGATGGGAGAGTACTTTAGTATCATGTTTATGATCATCTTAATGATTAAGATACCATATCACAATTGGTCCTCTAAAGTCATCTTAGTGCATTCTTATGACTAAGAAGAGGAGTCATGAATTGTTGAAATGGTTAAATCAAAAAGATGAGTCATACTTCGTTCCAAAACAATTCTTAGAGTCATACTCCAAGATTGTAACTTGAGTGACATATCTTAAAGAGGGTTTGTTAACACTAGTCAAATGTAAGAGTAAAAGGTTATCTACTCTTGTACATTTGAAATTGGTAAGTTGTGATGTTTTGGATAAAACAGAGACCAACTTAGGCCAATTGTGTAAAGTGTTAGTCTTGATAAAGAATCCGCACTATCTCTTGAATATTTTACAAGGGAGTCTTATATGTGAAGAGGACAGTGGGAGTCCTAAAGCTCTTGAATGTTTCAAGACTTAATCAAGAATAAAACGTAAAGTCCTTCACTAGCACACGACTTGAGGTTTATAACCTATCGTGTTGAAAATTTTGTGCCTATTCAAGTTGGCTTTGCATAGGAGTTCTGAGAGTTCTCAATTGGTTGCACAACTACTTGGAAGCAATGGCAGGCACCTGAGCTGCCAAATGGCAAGAATTTAAGATTGCACAAGTTTAATCAATATGAGTTTGGATTTGTCACTAACCTTGTCTTGTGATTATGGTTTTGACAAATTCACATGGATAAGAACACATACACTATTAAATCTAAGTGTCATAAGGTTTCTCTCCGATTCATGAAAACGATGGTGAGGAAACACTTTCACTAAGTAGATTTTAGCTAGATAGCAATTGTGATATTTGCATTCTCAAAGTCGTTAGTGGAGCGTGTGTGGTTTACCGGCACACTAACATGGACTTGTGAGAAGTGGCAAAGGTCTAAACAATTGAGACTATGATTACGGCATCCCTTTTCATAGTTCTAAAATTGTTTAGACACACATGTGAGCTATCTAAGAGAGGTGTATGATTTTGATAAAGTTTTATCAAAACAATCTAGTATCAGAAATCTGAACTTTGGTAAGAAAGTCAGCTGATTTCTGAGTACATGTCAAAGCTAGTGGGAGCATAAGTGTTATGCTAATAATCATTATGTTAGTGGGAGCATGATAATTATGACAAAGGTTGCAAGTTAGCAATGTTAATTATAGAAAACAAAAGTTTCAATTCGTGAGGTTGCAGGGGTTGAAAAAGTTGTTTTGCTATAATTAAGGGAGAGGAAATTATACTTCATTTCAATTCTAAAAGCTTAGATTGAGATTTTAATCATATTTAATCAAGGATATATATATGAATTTCATGTTGGAATGGCTCAACATAAGGAAATTCTATATATGGGTCCATTATTTGCGTTCTAAAATTCGATTATGATTACGACATCCCTTTTCATAATCTGAATTTTGAGAACTTGGCAAATTGAAATGGAAATATTATAGCAAAAGACTGGTTTAGTCTTTATGTGAGACATCATGAATCGTGTCCCATATGCTTCGGATATAGGATCGATTACATGTGCTATATTCGTCCTTTCTAAAATTTTCCAAATGCCTGGGGCATTATGAAGGGAACAGGTCTAGAATTGGATATGACTAAAATGATTAAGCAATTGTCGAGGACAATCTAAGGTTTACCAAAGATTGGTTGCTCAAGGACAGTTGGAAGTATAATGTTAATTCCGGAAGGACCATATTGACATAATCTGTAAGGAGGCAACTCTTGTTCAGAAGTGATAGTTAAAATGGAATATGGAAATGTTTCAAAGTTAGAAATTATTCAATCTGTGTAAGATTAGGAAACTTAATGAAAGAAGGATGTTTCCAAGGATCTGATCTCCTTTGGAATGCTCTGTAATGATTGTTGTCAAGTCTTTCTGACTTTGTGCATAATCATTAAGAGGATCAATGCATATAAGTTTAGAATCTAACAGATTTCAGTAAATGGCATGAATTTGGAATTCTTGCATTTGCAGTAAGGATTTGGGACTGTGAAAAGAGGATCATTGGAGTGATGTTCAATTGATCTATTTTACAAAGTAAAGATCATAGACAAACATAGTATGCATACTTGGTGTATGGCATGACTAGTGTTTAGAAAACATAGTGTACATGCTTGGAGCATGGGACAACTATTGTTTTAAATTCAAGTATAAAGTTGATAAAACCGAAACAATGAATAATGAGTAATCAGTATGGTGATAAATAAAAGTGTTTATTTATATTTATAGGGTTTGATACCATATTTGATTCATTTATTCTTGTGTTTCACTTTGCATGTTTTGACTTCCAGAATAACTAAGTCGCTCTTCCTGAATGATTAAGTTATTCAAACCATCCACAGTCGGTCATATGTTGGAAGTAGATATGAATCAAGACTGTCATGGGTTGGTTTGTAGAGGTCCAAGTTGGTGGACAAAGTGGTGCTACAACACTCATGAGTGCTCATAAGTTCTGAGTATTGGATTCAACCCGCGCTCATTTGAATCACTTCATAGATTTTATCACGAGTGATCATGAGACGATAATATCTTATATTCTTCAAACCTAGAGATATGAGTTGTTACTATGAGTTGGTTATACATTGATTGCACGAAAACGCATTGGTAACTCGATGTTATAAAACGTGCCTTTGTGTATGATTCAACAAGTAGTAGAACAAGCCATATGAGTCGAAGTTTATCCATTCCTTTTACCTTCGGGATAAAAGCGATATCTGTGGGGCCCTCGATGATTTAAAGATGATACATGTGAGTGCTTGGCCAAGCCAGGACTGATTTGATTTGTTCAATCAGTCAGTCATCATGAATCGGAAATCGGGAAACAACAAATGGACAGAGAGAATGATTGATAATCCATGTCTCAGTCCATATGATATCTAGAATGGAGGAATATATGATCCCTTATCTAATGGACAAGTCATTGACAAAGGTCAGAGTTCATCGACAAGGTCAGAGTTCGACAGAAGCTTTTGAGAGCTACGATTGCTGATCGGTTCTTGAAGTCATAGACAATAATAGTTTTAGACTTATCCAAGTGGGAGACTGTTGGATTAATGTCTAAGTCCATAACTATAATTGGTAAGACTTGACCCAACCCGGCATGGTCCATTTGGGTTGCATGGCATCATGCATTTGGATAGACTATAATGAGAGAAATAACACTTAAGGTTGGTTAATATATTATAAGTTCTAATATATTAATAAGGTTATTTAATTAGTATTGATCAAGAATTAATTTGGAATTAATTAAGTGATGAAAAGGAGACTAATTAAATATATGGGTTGATTGTGTAAATCATTCATTCTCATATATGTAGGCTTGTGATCCAAGATTCCTCATGTTGGACTAAGTCCATGGGGTGACCCATGGATACTCCATGGAGGTTAAAATCCATGGAGCATAAGGAATGGGTAAAGTTATGAGTTACATGGTGTAACCCTAATAGCCACCATATAAAAGAATCCCATGGCTCAAGAAATCGTGCACAAATGTGTGAGTGTGAGGGCTAGACGATTTCAAGGAGTGTTCAAGTTTCTCTCAAGTTATTCCAAGTGTATTTGGTGTTGTGTGAACCATTTGAGGTGTCACACTTGGGGCACTAGGCACTCAAGCTTCATGAAGACATTCTACATCAAAGAGGTATGTATTCTATCTTGTTATATTTATTATTTTGTATGCTAGATTAGGATAATACCTTGGATGTTCATAATTGTATGTATAATAGAGAAAACATAGATCCAAGGTATTTAGGGTTGCATGTACACTTAGGAGTGTTAGAATGCTCATAACCCAACAATAGCAACCATTGCTATGTCTAAACACCTTTAGCCATCTACAAACCCAATTCATGACAATCTTGATTCATACCTACTTCCGACGTATGACCGATTGTGGAGGTTTGAATAAATTAATTATTCTGGAAGTCAAAACATGCAAAACTGAAACAATAGTAAATAATTGACAATGATAGTAACACTTTACTCATAAATAAATCACAATTTTTATTCATCATCAAACGTCGATTACATTTTACAAGTTTCAGAAAAGGCTATCTAATCTGTAAAACTAATATCGTCCCTCAGCCCGATGCGCCTCGCATGCTGCAAATGCTTCACCCTCGTCAGTCCCTTCGTAAGGGGATCCGCAGGGTTCTCATCTGACGATACCCTCTTTGCCACGAGGAGTCCCTCTTCTATCTTGTGTGTCTTATGAAGTGATATTTTCTGTCAATGTGTCGAGATCTGCCATGATCTCTTGGTTCCTTGGCTAAGGCAACCGCACTATTGCTGTCACAGAAAATCTCCATAGGCTCCTTAATAGCTGGTACAACTCCAAGGTCTCCGATGAAGTTCCTCAGCCATATCGCCTCCTTTGTCGCTTCACTCGTTGCTATGTACTCTGATTCACAAGTCGAATCAGCTACAGTCTCCTGTTTGGAACTCTTCCAAATGATTGCCCCTCCATTTAAGGTAAAGACCCAGCCCGACTGAGAGCGGAAGTTATCCCTATCAGTCTAAAAACTAGCATCACTATACCCTACTACTCTCAAGTCATCACTCCCACCAAGGGTAAGGATCCAATCCTTAGTCCTCCGCAGGTACTTAAGAATATTCTTTACCGCAGTCCAATGAGCCTTGCCAGGGTTCCCCTGATATCTGCTGACCATGCTCAAAGCGAAGGCCACATCAGGGCGGGTACAAGTCATAGCATACATGATCGAGCCAACAGCGGAAGCATAAGGTAATCGACTCATCTCAGCTATCTCATCTTCTGTACTCGGGGTCTGAGCCTTGCTCAGTTTGGCATTGCTTTGGATCGGTAATTCTCCTTTCTTGGAATTCTGCATGTTGAACCTTTTCAACTCCTTATCCAAGTAGATACTCTGACTAAGTCCAATTAGTCTTTTACTCCTTTCTCTTAATATCCTTATCCCTAGGATATAGGCAGCTTCCCCTAGGTCCTTCATAGCAAAGCACTTCCCAAGCCAGGACTTAACCTCCTACAAGGTTGGGATGTCATTTCCTATAAGTTGTATGTCATCTACATACAGTGCCAAGAAGCTAACTATACTCCCACTAGCTCTTACATACATGCAAGACTCATCTTCACTTCTCAAGAAGCCAAACTCTTTGACCTTCTCATCGAAATAAAGATTCCAGCTACGAGATGCTTGTTTTAATCCATAAATGGATTTCTCAAGCTTGCACACTCTATTAGGGTATTCTGCACTTACAAAACCCTCTGGCTGATTCATGTACACATCCTCAGCCAACTTTCCATTAAGAAAAGCGGTTTTGACATCCATTTGCCATATTTCATAATCATGAAATGCAGCAATGGCTAGCATGACCCTAATAGACTTAATCTTTGCTACCGGTGAGAAGGTTTCATCATAATCAATACCCTGAGTCTGAGTAAAACCCTTCGCAACCAGTCGAGCCTTATAAGTGTGCACTTTCCCATCCATGTCGGTCTTCTTCTTGAAGATCCATTTGCACCCGACTGTCTTACGGCCTGGTACATTGTCAACCAAGTTCCAAACTTGATTGTCATACATGGACTGTATCTCGCTGTCCATAGCCTCCTTCCATTTAGCATACTCTGGGCCTGCCATGGCTTCCTTAACACTATTAGGTTCATCCAGATTTACCAGTGTACTGTCACTGATAAATGTATCACCTTCCGTAGTAATATCAAATCCATAATAAAACTCAGGTGTGTTCCTAACCCTTGTGGAACGCCTCGGAAGTATAGACTCGTCAGCTGGATCAACAGGAATTTCCTCCTCAAGTTGACTGCTAGTGTCTGAGGTTCCTTCACCAATTGAGTCTTGAATTTCTTCAAGGTCAATTTGCCTCCCACTGTCTCCTTGGTTTATAAATTCTCTCTCTCGAAAGACCCCTCTCCTAGCCACAAAGACCACATTCTCACTGGGTCTGTAGAAGAGGTAACCAAAGGATTTTTGTGGGTAGCCGATGAAAATACACCTTTCACTTCGAGGTTCGAGCTTGTCATGAGTTTCGCGCCTCACGAAAGCCTCGCAACCCCTCTTGATATGGTCTAGATTTGGAACTTTCCCAGTCCACATTTCATGAGGTGTTTTGGCAACCTTCTTTGTAGGGACTAGATTAAGGATGTGGGCGGCAGTCTCTAAGGCATACCCCCAAAAAGAGATTGGTAGCGAAGCTCGACTCATCATAGAGCGAACCATGTCCAACAAAGTTCGATTGCGCCTCTCAGCTACACCATTCAGTTGTGGTGTCCTGGGAGGTGTCAATTGTGAGACAATCCCACACTCCTTAAGATAGTCGAGGAACTCAGTACTAAGATACTCACCACCTCGATCGGATCGAAGCATCTTAATGTTCCTGCCCAATTGATTTTCTACTTCCTGTTTAAACTCTTTAAACCTTTCAAAAGTTTCTGAGTTATGTTTGATTAAGTAGACATAACCATATCTACTAAAATCATCAATAAAAGTCACATAATATCGATTAGCATCCCTTGTGGCGGTTTTGAATGGTCCACATACATCAGTATGTATAAGGTCCAACAAACCCTCACCCCTTGCACAAGTACCAGTGAAGGGTGATTTTGTCATTTTTCCAAGTAGACAAGACTCACAACTATCATCCGACTTGAGGTCGAACGACTCCAAGACTCCATCCTTTTGGAGCTGGCCTATGCGTTTCTTGCTTACATGTCCAAGACGACAATGCCACAAAGATGATTTATCCAAGCTAGTAGAAGAATCAATACATAATACATTATTTCCTAAATTATCTACAACCGATACAGTTTCATACACACCATCACAAGGTAATGCTTTAAAATAAAGAACATTATTAAAGAAAGCATTAATACTACCAACTTCATTATCAAAAGAAAAGGTAAAACCTTGTTTGTACAAAGCATGAAAGGAAATAATATTCCTCGCCATTTCAGACGAGTACACACATTTATTCAAATCTAACTTTAACCCACTATCTAGCAACAAAGTATAAACTCCAATCTTGGTAACAGGTGCAACCTTCTTGTTCCCCATGATTAAGTTTATCTTTCCGTGCTCCACATCCTCACTTCTTCTTAGGCCCTGCAAGTCACAACAGATGTGAATACCACAACCTGTATCAAGAACCCAAGAATTAGAATATGGTGAGTTATTAGACAATATAGTGTAAATACCTGCATGGGATGGTTTCACTTTCCCATCCTTGACATCCTGCAAGTACTTTGGGCAGTTTCGCTTCCAGTGCCCCTTATTTTGACAGTAGAAGCATTCAACATCCTTAGGGATGGCAGAAGGAGTGATAGAACCACCTTTGGTTCCAGATGAGGAGCCTTCAAGGGACTTTCCCTTGGTACCCTTCGAAGGGTGCTTCCTCTTCTTCCCTTTGCCTTTCCCGATAGCCAAAACAGGGGTAGTAGTAGGAGTAGGAGTAGCAACCGACTTACTCTTAAGACCACTTTCGGCAGTCTTCAGAAGTCCTTGAAGCTTACTGAGTGTGACTTCCTCCTTGTTCATGTGGTATGTCATACGAAATTGATCATAACACGATGGCAAGGAGTGCAAAATGATATCAATTGCCAACTCCTCAGGGAAGTTCACATTCAGTCTCATTATACGGTCCACATACCTTTGCATTTTCTGCATATGGCTCGTGATTGGTTCGCTATCCTTCATACGGGTAGTGATCATGGAGGAGATTATTTCATACCGCTCTTGACGAGCACTCTGATGGTACCTTTCCATCAGATCCTGATGCATATCAAAAGGGTAATAGTCCTCATAGGACTTTTGGAGTTCAGCTGTCATGGTGGCCATCATGATGCATGCCACCTTGGTGGCATCTCTTTCATGTGCCTGATACTCAGCGACCTCATCAGGAGTAGCAGTGGACTCATCAAGCTCCTTTAGCTCCTTATCGAGGACATATTCCTTGTCCTCATAACGAGTAACCATCCTGATGTTCCGGATCCAATCCATGAAGTTGGAACCATCAAAGATGACCCTCCCACAAAGGTTCATGAGGGAAAAGGAGCCAGTAGGGTTAGAGCCCGAAGCTTTGTTGTTGGAAGACATCTGAAAGGAAGAAAACAAGTTTAGATTAGATATATCGAATCCTTAATAATACACCCAAATGTAATATTAAGGCTAGGATCCAACACAATATATTATAACTTAGAAGAGGGATGTCGTAATCTAAGCTATAATATATTTGAAGGTAGGTGAATGACGATTCACCAATTTCCACCATGAAAACGAAATGAATTATTAGGTTTAATTGGTTTTTTGAAATTCCTAGATTCTTTTGAGATTCATTGAACTTTTCAATGGCATGTTTCAATCTCGATTGTGCCCTTCAAGTTTTGTGACTGGGATGCCGAGGATCACAAAACAAGGTGTGAATAACCATGCAAATTCACTTGGTACCCTTAATATTATCACCTAATCAATGTGCCGGTTAACCACACACGCTCCACCGATCTATGATACACATTAAGTCACCCTTCGTGATCCTTACTAGTCCAAGTTAGTGTGCCGGTTAACCACACACGCTCCACCAACGACTTGGTAAGGTACAAAGTGTGAATTTCATGGGTTAGCACCATATTCACATTTTCCTAAAGTAACTAAGATTGGGAATTTATATAAGGTTTAGTTACTTTATAACATTCATCATACTTTTAATGAGAATTTATAAGTCCTTGTCCTACCCGTTCGGCTAACGACCCTCCACCAGTCAAGCAAGCGGTGGGTGAGAGTGGACACCCATTAAGTTGCCATTTTATAGGCAACAACCTTATACCCACCTTATAGACTGGCTTCGTGAATGAGGCGTACTAGAGGTAAGACGACTTTGATCTTATACATATATATAATAATTAACCATTAATGTTATAAATAGTATAAGGGTTGAATTTTAACTTTTAAAACTCTAAGGGTTTGGAATTAAAGTATATTAAAGTGTGTGTAACTTTACAAATTCCAAAACTTGAGGACAAGTTTTGAAACTATTCAAAACCTTTCATTTCATAACTTATGAATTAAAGGTTCATAAAAATGAAGACTCTTCAATTCCATGTAACTTATGTGTTTTAAGTGTGTGTTTTAAAAGAAGTGACCTTTGGATATCCATAACTTGAGGACAAATTATGGACTCCATTAAAACACATAAATGATCAAGAATTAATCCTAAACAATTCAGCAAATAATTCCTATCATCTTCTAAATTCATAAGAACATGAACATGATCATCAAAGTTTCAAGAATTATATGAACACATACAAAGCATGAAATTTTGATTTAAGCTATTGTAAATGGATTAGAACAACCATTACACCAACCAAAACAAGTTTTAAAACACCAAAACAGTTTAGGGTAATGTTTCTAGTCCATTTCCAGCAGCAAAAGTCGAAAATCTGCATTCTGAGGCTTCTACTCGCCGAGTGCACGAACCTACTCGCCGAGTAGGATGAGTTTACTCATGAACTCGGCGAGTCCCCTCATGGACTCGGCGAGTTCATCAGGCAGACAGCAAAAAATTCGACTTTTTTCACTATTTTGCATCAAGTATCAAACAAACAAGCCTAGGCTCTGATACCACTGTTGGGTTTTGAGCATTCTAACACTTCCTAAGTGTACATGCAACCCTATTAAACCTTGGATCTATGTTTGTCTAAGATACATGCAAAATATTATTTTCCAAGGTTTATAACCTATCTAGCATGGCATGGGGTACTTTTAACCATAAAAGAACTAGATGAATTACATACCTTTTGTTGATTGTTGATTCCTTGGAGTTTGAGAGCCAAGCACCAATAATGTGAATGCCTCAAATGGAAATCACAAATCACCACAAACTTGGAAAATATATGAGAGAGTATACTAACTCTTGATTTTTGGCCACCACACTTACACACACATTAGTGTCTTTTTCATGCAACATAAGCTTGTTTATATAGTGTACATGGTTAGGGTGAAACCCTAATAACCCATGTCTTTTCCTCTTCCAAGGATCCATGGGTAAAAGCTCCATGGACTTCCATATAAGCTTAGCCCATTCCAAATGAGTGTTAGCCCACACCATGTAAATATAATAGCCCATGATTTAATTAGTCTTCCTTTTAATCACTAAATTAATTCATAATTAATTCAAGATTAAAACTAATTAAGTAACATGACTTTTTATTAATATATTATAACTTATAATATATTAATAAATCGTAAGTATACAACTCTCATAAAATTATCCATAACTAGTTCGGGTGAAGTGCAACCCAAATGGACCATGCCGGGTCGGGTCAAGTATATACCAAATAAGTTATGGACTTAGACACCTTATCCAACACTAACACCCATATTCTCCTACAAGGTACAATTAGCTTCCTAGGTACACCTCCTAGGATTATCCTCACTCCCGTACTACCGATTTCTTTTGTGCATGCTTGTTATACATAATACGGGGTTAGATAGACTGTCGAATAATCGATTATATCCTAAGTCCTTAACCAAACAAGGAAAAGGAAGTATGGCTAAGTCGATCATTCTAAGTTTATTTAATCCCGAACATATACAACTAATCAACATACACATAGCAATCACACAATCAAGTAACATACAACAAACAATTCCCTATGTCATAAGGCATCACCGAAACCAAGCACTTCTATCCAGCAGTCCCTCTGAGAACCTTAGATTATCCACTAGCATGCTTTTCTAAGAATTCATATATAAACAAGATCAATTTCAGCACAAATAATAAGTATGGCTATTTTGGGAACCACTTTCCTATTCGGGCTCTAGCTAACTCTACACACCAAATCTTCCTGTAAAACCAAGATTAAGTCAGGGTTCACGTTCCTGATCCCAACCAAACAATCAAACAAGAACATGACAAGAGACCGAGCCCATGTCCCTAACCCAACCCTTTTATTATGAATTCTTTTTAAAAAAACGTTTTATGAAAATTTTGGATCCTGGTTTAAGTTTGGACTCACACAAGTGTTCCTCCAATTCGCTCAAACCAGGGCTCTGATACCAACTTGTAGCGCCCCAATTTCACAAACAAAAATTTTCATTTTTATTAAGGTAAAACTTCCCAATTATAAATCCATCATACAAAAAACAATTTATTCCAAATTACATTTATTGAAAACCAGAGTATTATAATAAACGCAGAATCTTTCATGATGGTGATGAGTACATATAGTCCCACCCTCACCCTCCCACGATCACCGATAGAATCCTGAAACATAAATAACTGGCTAAGCACAACTCTTAATGAGTTTCCCCCAAAATACCCCATACAACAAACATACTAGCATGCATAAAGGGCCCACAATCATCGGATTGGAATACCCTGGCCCAATCAGTAATCAAACTAGAATGCCAACATGAAACAGATCCAATCAGTAATCAGACTAGAATACCCAGGGTTTGTTGGTCTACCGCCTCAACCCAACCGCTCTTCCCAAGCCTCCGTGCCTACGGCTTGCCATCAACCTACACCACATAGCAGGACCGCCTCAACTTCAACGACTACCATATGTCAACATATAAACAAACAAGGATCAAGTAGGAACATAATAAAGACAATATTAATCATACAGTTCGCTACCGCCTACTAGTTCTTTCACAATACACTGATCTGCTACCAACTAACCTCCATGGAATGCGTAACCATAAGTAACCAAAGGTGAGATAGCCACCCGAACAAATGATCCTACTCTATAGCCACAACCAAACAAGGAACATGAAAGAAAGCCTAGATCAGGATTTCTTAGGCTATCCTACATGACTACGTGCAATCCCTAAGGCACTCCACTATATGATAACCAGCCTACTGGTACTCTAACCAGCATACCGCTACTGATGCATCCTATCATACAAGGATATATATATATATATATATATATATATATATAATGCTAGCCGATCACTACAACACAACAACATACTATACACAAGGATGCATAACCAACAATCCAAGGAATGCATAACCGTATATACCCAGAGATGAGATAGACAATCGGACAGGTGATCCTACTCTAGAGCCACAACCAAACAAGGAACAGGCAAGAAAGCCTAGATCCAGAGTCCTCATTCTATCCTGCGTGACTAAATACAGTCCCTAAGGCATCTCTCTACAAAATGATAACCAAAACTAGTGGGCCGACATTGGTGCCTTCGACCCACGAGTACAATGAGGCAAAACTCACCCGAATCAAAGACCCAAAAATATTGCGATACACTACCTTCTGCACTGCTTGATCCCGCAAATCCACTATCACCAAAACCAGATAGAGTCTTAATCAATAGCCCAAAACCCTTAAGTTTGACCCAAAGTTAAACTTGGTCAAAATCAACGGTCAACATAAGTCAAAGAAAGTTAAGATCCAAGGCTAGTTGAGTACGCCCAACGTACGTGACTCGTGTCTAGTAAGCCCAACGTACTCCTAGGTATGCCCAACATACGCGAAATGTTCTCACTCATCCATTAAGCACTTATTCTCTTAAGGAACTTTCACCCAAACTCAGATCTAGACCCAAAACATCTTCCTAAGTCATAAAGTTTCCACTTTTATGACTTTCCACGGATAGAAAATATCCAAAAGCTAAAACCCTAACTTAAAAATCCATTAAGACATCATAACTCTTGCATGGAAGGGTCAGAAGGTCCAAGATCACATTTTTATGGCTCTTAACACTCAAAGACAATTTTAAATGTCAGCTCTTATGGTCTAGAGTAAGCCATACTCAAGAATACCAATGTTATGGGACAAAAATGTTGGGTTTTGAGCATTCTAACACTCCTAAGGTGTTCATGCAACCCTAAATACCTTGTTCTATGTTTTCGTTAATTATACATGTAAATATCAATTATCCAAGGTATTACCCTAACTAGCATACAATCATATGTACTAGGATAACAAAACTAGATAGAATACATACCTATTTGTTGTAGCTTGATTCCATGGAGCTTAAGAGCTTAGTGCCTCAAGTGTGACACCTCGAATGGTTCACACAACATCACCAACATCTTGGAATAACCATGAGAAGAAGATACTAGTCTTGTTACTCTATGAAATTGGCTTGCCCTCCTTATTATGCACTAGTGCCGATTTCACCAACCAATGGGGTCTTTATATAGTGTGCACATTAGGGTTACACCATGTAACCCATGACTTTACCCATTCCTTATGCTCCATGGGTTTTAACCCCCATGGAGTATCCATGGGTCACCACATAGGTTAAACCCAACATAAGGAATCATGGATCATAAGCCCACATATATAAGAATGAATGATTTACACAATCAATCCCCATATATTTAATTAGTCTCTTTTGATCACTAAATTAATTCCAAATTAATTCTTGATCAATACTAATTAAATAATATGATTTCATATTAATATATTAGAACTTATAATATATTAATATGTCACAAATATCTTTATCTCACAAAAGGTCTATCCAAATGTCCCGATGCCATGCAACCCAAATGGACCATGCCGGGTCGGGTCAAGTATATACCAATTATAGTTATGGACTTAGACATTAATCCAACAAAAAATGCATAAAACTTAAGAACTTAGCAAGATCTAAAGAAAAATTCATATAGATTCTAACTTTATACCTTCTGGAGATGAATTAGGGAGGAGAACTTCCAAATCCAAGGTTGATTCACGTTTCCAAGCACTATCACCACCTTCTTCTTCCTTCAAGGTTACCCAAAAGCACACTCTTTGGCTCACAAGGCTCAAACTAGGGTTAAGGTTTCAAGGGAGGACGTTGGAGAGATGGAGGCTAAGAATGGAAAGGGTTTAGGGAAGTTAAGGAGCTTAAATAGGGCTCAAAAACCCGGATTTAAGGTTTGGGTTCAGCTTACGTACGCCCAACATACCAAATGGTACACCCAGTGTATGCTTATAGAGACGCGACTTAAGTTGCTAGTACGCCTAGCGTACCTAAGGTACGCCCAATGTACTACCCTTCATCCCAAACACAAATTCAAACTATCATAACTTCTTCGATTCAACTTCGATTTTGGTGTTCTTTTTTTGAACGGAAAGGTATTGAAAATCCCCACAATCTAGGCTAATTGATTTGGACTAAAAACTTCTTGAACTAAACTTCTATATATCATGCAAGAAACCTGGCCTATGACTTTTCCCTTTCTACCCTTCGGCCCAATACATAGTTCAAGGGTTAGATCTCTTAACCATCATTACCTTCTTCCACAAGGACTAAACTTTACCTCCTTACACAATTGACTTCCGGCCCACAGACCTAAAATAAGAAATGTCTAGAAACAGGATGTTACAGTAATCAAGCAATTCAGACGATGGATTAGTCATGGATTGCAGGCTATCTAGTTTACTAGTTTTGTTATGTATGCCTATCCATTGAAGGCAATTCATGTACTACACTACTATCTGTAATAACCATGTATTCAAAAATCAAGACGAAATACAAATGTTTTTTTTGTTTATTGTTGTACTTGTGCTATATTTTCAGTTTACCTATGATCCATGAACTAAGTCGCACAGCCCGACATGTTTCGCCACCTTGGTCGGGGGTGTGACAGTCAAACTAAGATTTAAAATCATAATTCAATAAAAGCAAAGGTTCATGTAAAATCAATGAGATAATATAGTTGACTTTGGCTTTCATCACATGAAAAATTAGTTGATTGTCATTATACATTATAGTGTAAGACTTATGGTTCAATTTAATTTGGCTATAGCAACCCAAGAAGCTTGAGGTTACCTAGACTTTTCTTAGTTAGTAGAATAGCTAGAGAAGCTCATAACATATTTCCTTAGTTAAAGTTATAATTTCCATTAAGCATGTAATTAGTGAAAGTTAACTAGCATTAAGAACTAAAAATCCAAGAGGAGTTAAATGCTTTCAGTATCATGTTACAGAAAGCTTTTTATGATTGTGTGAAGTGAAAACAAACACAAGAAGCATTTTTACTTGATAATTTGAGGATCCATTACTTAATCAAGATTTTAGCCAATACATCCAAACTCATGAATTAAGACTTATAAATGGTAAGATGTTCAAATGTAAAAAGCTTTCATAAAAATCACCACAAGTTCATAATAATCTTCAAATAACTAAGAATCCATGGATTTCACCAAAATGAACCAAGCTTAGTTTATCCTAGCATGGCTAAACTCAAGAAAAAAAATAAGAGTAGATTGTACCAAACATGTAGCAAGATTCAAAAGTAAAAAGAAGATGTTCTTCAAGTGTTCTTGGTGTTCTTGAGGCTCCAAAATGCAGACAAAAATCTCCTAAAATCGGATGTGTAGAAGGGTGGAAAAGTGGCACACCAACCTTCCCCACATAGCTCAATATAAGAATTCCTAGAAATACGCTTGTAGCGCCTTGCGCGACCAATGTGCTGCTGTGCGGGTAGGTCGTGCAGGTGGTGCTGAATTAGGCTCCTTTGTAATTTGGGCTTCCAATGACTTATCCCACTGGCCCATATCGAGTCCAATCAGCTTATAGTCCATAGTTCTTCAAGTTTTCTTAAATTTAAGCCGAATTTATCTTCTTTAAATTACTCAAAGCTCGTGTACTCGCCTGATTAATTTAATTCCGAATGCAAAAATGTTCCTTCATTCTCTTTTAAGCACAACCCCATCTTCTTCAATTCTCCATCCATCAATAACCCACTCTATGCATCATATCCAATATTTATCAAGCCAATAATCCTTGTTTTCCTCCAAATCTAATTGCTTCCCAAAGGTACCGAACATTCCCGCTCCATTGGTCTCCTTAAAATCTACAATAAAGCTCAAAAACTAGAAAGTACCTGAAATAGTCATAAAGTAACAAAAAGGAAAATATGCATGATGATTAGCTAAATAATGAATGAAATATGATAAAATAAACTATAAAAAGAAGTAAATAAAATGAAACAATCAAATCACCCCAAGATTGAACTTTTCTTGTCCTCAACTAAGACAAGACTAAAATGAACTCAGGATGAACTATCCTAAAAAATAAAAAGAAGGGATAGAACCACAGAACCTGGTCAAGATCAATCAACATGGTCAGAATCAGTCTTGCATGGATCCTACGTGCCTTTCAAGTGTTCCCCACTTTGGGACCGTAAACCATATCCTAAACTACTTGATGAGCGAAGAGATTCCGTCTAAATATGGCATCCATTTGAACAGGCTTGAAAAAGGAAATATGGGATGCGCCCAGTGGGGGCACATTAAATTAACCAATGTAGACCATAATGCATGAAGGAAAGATGCGTCCATACATGATGGTTCTTACATTTTTCAGGCCAAAGTGTATAATAACATAATAGGGTTTTGCAGCACAACATCCATGCAAACATCCGACTTCGATGGTTTCTCCCTGGTACTATCCTTTACAATCTACCGTCACACCTTCATAGCTTTTTTTCACCAAAATCAGAAAAAAAAAAACTCAATCTAAGAAACAGACAAATAACAACCTAAGTCTCCAATCTTGAACTTCTTCTTTCTGTTTTTTGTCTTTTGTTGTTGTCTTTTATTTCTTTCTCTCCGAATTTGTTGTTGTTGTTGTTGTTGTTGTTGTTTTTTCTTTTTCTTTTTATAGAAGAGGGCTTGAGCTTGATTCTACACTTGATCTCTTGTTCTTCTTTTGTGTTGCTTCTTTTCTTCAAATTTTCTTGTTTTTGTTGTTTCTTCAAATCTTTTTCTTTTATGGCTTCTTTTTGTGACTTCGCTTTTCTAATTTTCTTCATTTTTTTGTTTGTTTTCTTCATGGCTTAGATATTGCACCATAGGTAGAGGCTAGAAATCAATACCTAATGATCATTGACAGTGTGTCAAGATCTTCTAAAAAGGGTGGGGAAGGACTCAAGAATGGGTGTTACCGAAAAAAACTGTGGTCCAAAAAATGTGAATTCGGGGACGTATCTCAAAGTTCATCAATGTAAGGCATGATTAACAAAACCTAACTAACTATCTACTCTAGACCCCTAGAAAAATTTCCTAGCCTAAAAAGGTGGTGAGAATCTAGCTAATAAGGCTCGGGTGATACTCGGGAGTACAAAGGGGTACTTCCCCCAAATCGAGATGCAATTCTTCAAGAGCTTCAAAATACCTTACCGTGCTAATATTTGCTTGCATGCATCATCCTGGCTAACCACTTCCATCCGCACGTAGACCCAATCAAGCTACCTGCATGTAAACCCCACACAAGCAGTCCAAAAAGTGGTATTTTTAGGTTTACAATGTGTCCCACTTGTCATACACATGGAATTCCATAGCAAAACCCGGGACCAATCTATGATTCAATACTTATGACCCTGTTCCATGGTGACCAAGAGATAAGAATAAATAGATAACAAAAATGCATGAATGCTAATGTCCTAATTAAATGTCATGCTAAATTAAAAGAAGAAAAGAAGAAAATAATACCTTTCTGGAGTTTTTTTTATAAATGAATGCAACTCAGCTAAAGACTAATATCCTATGTAACCTAACTAAAAATTCATGAAAAAGTAAAATCTAAAAGGGAATACCTCACCCCAAGCTTAAGAACAAGCATTATCCTCAATGGTTAATGTAAGGGCAGAAATTGTTGGATTAATGTCTAAGTCCATAACTATATTTGATATGTACTTGACCCGACCCGACATGGTCCATTTGGGTTGCACTTCACCGGCACAATTTATATGGATAGTCTTTTGAGAATAGTATATTTATGATTTATATTAATATATTATAAGTTCTAATATATTAATATATAATCATATTATTTAATTAGTATTGATCAAGAATTAATTTATAATTAATTAAGTGATCAAAAGGAACTAATTAAATATGGACTCTTAGATATATATGTGTAGTGGGCCAAGTTCATTTAGGTTGGGCTAAGTCTTCATGGATAGTCCATGGAGCTTTAACCCATGGATCCTAGGAAATGAAAGGTCATGGGTATTAGGGTTTACATGGATGTAACCCTAATCCTCCATAATATATAAAGGGGTCCTTGGCTCACAAAATTGCCACAAGTGTGTGAAAATAAGAGTGGACCGATTTTAGTGTGCATACATATTCTCTCAAGTTCTTCCAAGGTGTTTTGGTGATTTGTGATTCCATTTGAGTCTTCCACACTATTGGGGCTAAGCTCTTAAAGCTTGAAGACATCAAGCTACATCAAAAGGTATGTCATCTAACTAGAACTTTGTAGTATAGGTGCTTCATAATATGCTAGTTAGGATGAAACCTTGGAATAGTTAATATTTGCATGTATAATAGAGAAAACATAGATCCAAGGTTTATAGGGTTGCATGTACACCATAGGAGTGTTAGAATGCTCAAAACCCAACAGTGGTATAAGAGCCATGGGTTGTTTTCTGTTATATTGATGCAAATGTTTTTTTTTCAAGTTGAAAAAAAAGGAAAAAAAACATGATGTTTGTCAAATTTTAAGATAATTACTTGTTTTTGTGAAAAACTAATTATTTGTAAAATTTGAATCATTTCCTATATGAGTTGAATTAGGTCAAATTTAGTAAAAGATAAAATGATATGATTATTTTATTAGTTTTAAAAGTTTGATCTAAAGAGTTTTTTGAAACCTCCATAAGTTATGAATATGAAAAGGTTTTTAAAAAAATGATTCAAAGTTTTTTATGGAGTTACAAAACTTGGTCTTAATGTTTTAAAGAATTCCATAACTTGTTCTTAAGTTATGGAACATGAAAAGTTTCATCATAAAACAAGTATTTAACTCCATAAGTTATGGATTCCAAAAGTTTTCAAGAGTTACAAAACTTGCCCTCAAGTTTTGGAATTTGGAAAAAGTTTTTTATGATAAAAAAAAAAGAATTGAATTCTAAAACTCTTGAGTTCATAACTTAAACAATTAATTAAATGGTTTTAATTTTGAATTTAATAATTGGAATTATGATGTTTTTATTGAATAATTCAATTAACTCTTTTGGACTTTATTAATAGATAATTAAAGTGTTTAATTAAAAGAGAATTAATAATTCCATAATGACATGATTTAAATTTAATTAAATTAAGAGTATAGTTTAATTAATACATTAAACCACCAAGTATTTTAAATGTCTAAAATACACCCTTATACTATTATAATATTAAAAGTTTAATATATTATATGTATAAGAGCAAGTCGTCTTACCATTAGTAGGCCTCATTCACGAAGCCGGCCTATAAGGGGGGTATAAGGTTACTGTCTATAAAATGACAGTTTAATGGGTGTCCACTCTCACCCACCGCTTCCTTGACTGGTGGAGGGTCGTTAGCCGAACAGGTAGGACAAGGACTATAATTCTCCCTTCATTATAAGTATAATGATAAATACTAAGTAACTAAACACTTATAAATTCCCAATCTTAGTTACTTAGGAAAATGTGAATAAGGTGTTAATCCATGAAATTACACTTTGCACTTTGTTTAAGCTGTTAGTGGAGCGTGTGTGGTTAACCGGCACACTAACCTGGACTTAACAAGGTAGGCAAAGGGTAACTTAATGTTTATCATAGTATCGTTGGAGCGTGTGTGGTTAACCGGCACATCGATTGAGGGGTAAATATTAAGGGTACCAAGTATATTTGCATGGTTACTTCACACCTTGTTTTCTGATCCTCAGCATCTTAGTCACAAAACCTGAAGGGCACACTCGAGATTGAAACATGCCATTGAAAAGTTCAATGAATCTCAAAAGAATCTAGGAGTTTCAAAACCAATTAAAACCTAATAATACATTTCGTTTATCTTGGTGGAAATTGGTGAATCGTCATTCACCTACCTTCAAATATTTTATAGCTTGGATTACGGCATCCCCCTTCCAAGTTATAAAATAGTTTGTTGGGTCCTAGCCTTAATATATCATATTGGGTGTTATATTAAGGACTTAAACCAACTTTACGTGAATTTCTCCCATTGTTGATGTCTGGTTTAGACAACAATGATCTTCCCAAACCAAGCTTTCCTAATGAATATGACTTCCCGAGTTTGGCTCATGGAAGTCATACTTCTCTTCCTCCACCTCCTCCAATTATCCTCCCTAACCCACAAGTTCAAGGTCACTCAAGCCCTAATGGCAAGCAAGGTCTATGTGTGATCACATCTTAGAGATGAAGTCACATATTGACAAGCCGGGAGAGTTGGGTGTCAAAGTCTTGAGAAAGTTGGATGTTCAATCACTTTCTAAGTCACATAGTGATTTCCTTTGGGACTACTATGAAACAGACTATGACATGAACCTTAATGATCATATCTATTTGCTTGGTGCTACTGAATCAGCAATGATTTGGAACGATAGTAAAGCAAATTTGATTAGAAGATCAACTTCCCAAAAACTTTATGGACAGTGACAATGGTGACACTGGAAATCCAGAAAAAGCATTCTCTTCCCAATGGAAAGGGATTGGCCATAGTCAACCCGGTTGACCAAATGGTAAAGAGAAAGGCTAAGTCTGAGATAGTCCCATTACCAAAGGGTCCATATGTTTATTTTGCCAAAGGAAGGGGCGTTGATTGCAAAGCTGCCAAATTTACCTAAGGATGTTAAAGTCAATAAGTTTGACTCTACATCAGGTAGAGCCCATTATCTAACTCTGTTAAATTCTATTCTGAGATCCTCATTACATGATGTGACTGGGTCACATGTTGATGTTTTAAGAATCAAAGAATAGAGAGAAATCTTAAAGGAAGTATATGTTGATTCTGATCGCGAAGGTGGATTTCGATCGCATCAGAATTTTGAGCAGTTGCTTAAGAAGTTATGATATATTGCTAAGGAATAGATAACAACAATTTTCCATGTGGATTGTAAGGATAAGTTTTTCCGCAAAGTTTTAAAATAAAAGAAAATTGTTTAATTTTATTTATTTGAAATATCCTTACAATGGCATTTGTGGAAAATTGTTGCTTATATGATTCCACTGACAGCAATATTGGAAAATGGATTTGATTCTTTCATTTGTGGTAGTGTCTAAATTTACCAAATAAGGAAAGTTCCTCATCAACCAAGTTTCAATTGGACCGAAACTTGGAATCATGCAAGTTGAATAGTATGATGAATGAGAACTTTCAAGCATTGGAAAATCAAGACTAATTACTTGTTCACATGGATGTGTGAGTCAAGTGAAGGACTAAAGGGATCGAGTACACATTCTTGTGCACTGGTCATGTCCACCACAAAGCTCGTTAAGACTATTTGATTTACTAAAGTTTAGTAAATATGGTTATAATTACAAGTTTAAGTATAATTCTGAAACATTGGAAAAGTCTCAATGTATGGCAGAACGAATGGGAAGAATCAAATTAGGCAGAAAGATAAAAGTTTCTCAAATCTGAAAAGATGGGAGAGTACTTTAGTATCATGTTTGTGATCATCTTAATGATTTAGAAATCATATCACAATTAGTCCTCTAAAGGTCATATTAGTGTATTCTTATGACTAAGAAGAGGAGTCATGAATTTTTGAAATGGTTAGATCAGGAAGATGAGTCATACTTCATTCCAAAACAATTCTTAGAGTCATACTCCAAGATTGTAACTTGAGTGACATATCTTAAAGAAAGGTTTAAAACACTTGTCAAATGTAAGAGTAAAAGTGTCCTACTCTTGTACATTTGAAATTGGCAAGTTGTGATGTTTTGGATAAAACAAAGACCAACTAAGGCTAATTGTGTGAAGTGTTTGTCTTGATAAAGAATCCGCACTATCTCTTGAATATTTGGCAAGATAGTCTTATATGTCAAGAGGATAGTGGGAGTCTTAAAGATCCTAAAAAGAATTTCAAGAACTAATCAAGAATAAAACCTGAGGTTCTTAACTAGCACACGACTTGAGGTTTATAACCTATCGTGTTGACATATTCTGTGCCCATTCCAGTTAAAGTTGGCTTTGCATAGGAGTTCTGAAAGTTCTCAATTGGTTGCATAACAACTTGGAAGCAATGGCAGGCCCTGTACTGCCAGGTGGCAAGAAGTTAAGATTGCATAAGTTCAGTCCATATGAGTTTGGATTTGTCATTATCCTTGTCTTGTGACTATGGTTTTGACGATTCACATGGATAAGAACACATACACCATAAAATCTAAGGGTCATAAGGTTTCTCTCCGATTCATGAAAATGATGGTGAGGAAACACTTCCACCAAGTAGATTTGAACCAGATGGCAAAAGGTCTAAACAATTGAGACTATGATTACGACATCCCTTTTCATAGTTCTGAAATTGTTTAGACACACATGCATGCTATCTAAGGAAAGGTGTATGATTTTGATAAAGTTTTATCAAAGCATCTCGTATCAGAAATCTGAACTTTGGTAAGAAAGTCAATAAAGTATTCATTTCTAGAAGTCCAGCTGATTTCTGAGTACATGTCAAAGCTAGTGGGAACATAAGTGTTATGCTAATAATCATCATGTTAGTGGGAGCATGATAATTATTGTTAGTGTTGCAAGTTAGCAATGTTAATTATAGAAAACAAAAGTTTCAATTCGTGAGGCTGCAGGGATTGAAAAAGTTGTTTTGCTATAATTAACGGAGAGGATATACTTCATTTCAGTTCTAAAGGCTTAGATTGAGACCTTAATCATCTTTAGTCAAGAATATATATATGAATTTCATGTTGGATTGATTCAACTTAAGGAAATTCTATATATTGCGTTCTCAAAATTCGATTATGATTACGGCATCCCTCTTCATAGTCAAAATTTGAAAACATGGCAAATAAAAATATTATAGCAAAAGACTGGTCTAGAATCATGTCTTTATGTGAGACATCATGAATCGTGTACTATTTGCTTTGGGTACAAGATCGATTGCATGTGCTATAATATTTGTCATTTCTAAATTTTTCCAAATGCCCAGAGGCATTAAGAAGGGAAAAGGTCTAGAATTGGATATGACCAAAATGATTAAGCAATTGTCGAGGACAATCTGAGGTTTAACAAAGATTGGTTGCTCAGGGACAGTTGGAAGTATAGTGCTAATTTTGTAAGGACCATACTGACATATTCTGAAAAGGGGCATCTCTTATTCAGAAGTGATAGTCAAAATGAGAATATGGAGTTGTCTCCATAGGTGGAAGTTATCTGTGTAAGATTAGAAAACTTAATGCAAGAAGCATGTCCAAAGCAATGTACTTTGAATATGAGACTTAGTTTCCATGGAGTTGATCTCCATTGGAATACCTTATAATGACTGTTGACAAGTCTTTGTGACTTTGTACATATTCATTACAGGAGGGTCAGTGCATATAAGTTTAAAATCTAAACAGATTTCGATAAATGATAGGAATTTGAAATTCTCACATTTTTCGATAAGGATTTGGGAGTGTGAAATTAGAATCATTGAAATTATGTTCAATTGGTTTATTTCACAAAGTAAGGATCATAGACAAACATAGAGTGCATACTTGGTGTATGGCAAAGCTATTGTTTAAGAAAAACATAGTGTACATGCTTGGAGCATGGGACAACTAGTGTTTTTTTTCAAGTATACAGTTGATAAAACCGAAACAATGAATAATGAGTAATCAGTATGGTGATAAATAAAAGTGTTTATTTATATTCATAGGGTTTGATACCATATCTGATTCATTTATTCTTGTGTTTCACTTTGCATGTTTTGACTTCCAGAATAACTAAGTCGCTCTTCCTGAATGATTAAGTTATTCAAACCATCCACAGTCGGTCATATGTTGGAAGTAGATATGAATCAAGACTGTCATGGGTTGGTTTGTAGAGGTCCAAGTTGGTGGACAAAGTGGTGCTACAACACTCATGAGTGCTCATAAGTTCTGAGTATTGGATTCAACCCGCGCTCATTTGAATCACTTCATAGATTTTATCACGAGTGATCATGAGACGATAATATCTTATATTCTTCAAAACTAGAGATATGAGTTGTTACTATGAGTTGGTTATACATTGATTGCACGAAAACGCATTTGGTAACTCGATGTTATAAAATGTGCCTTTGTGTATGATTCAACAAGTAGTAGAACAAGCCATATGAGTCGAAGTTTATCCATTCCTTTTACCTTCGGGATAAAAGCGATATCTGTGGGCCCCTCGATGATTTAGCGATGACACATGTGAGTGGTTGGCCAAGCCAGGACTGATTTGATTTGTTCAATCAGTCAGTCATCATAAATCGAAAATCAGGAAACAACAAATGGACAGAGAGAATGATTATAATCCATGTCTCAGTCCATATGATATCTAGAATGGAGGAATATATGATCCCTTATCTAATGGACAAGTCATTGACAAGGTCAGAGTTCAACAGCGGCTTTAAGAGCTACGATTGCCAGTTAGGTTTTGAAGTCATACTCAATAATAGTTTTAGACTTATCCAAGTGGGAGACTGTTGGATTAATGTCTAAGTCCATAACTATATTTGGTATGTACTTGACCCGACCCGGCATGGTCCATTTGGGTTGCACTTCACCGGCACAATTTATATGGATAGTCTTTTGAGAATAGTATATTTATGATTTATATTGATATATTATAAGTTCTAATATATTAATATATAATCATATTATTTAATTAGTATTGATCAAGAATTAATTTATAATTAATTAAGTGATCAAAAGGAACTAATTAAATATGGACTCTTAGATATATATGTGTAGTGGGCCAAGTTCATTTAGGTTGGGCTAAGTCTTCATGGATAGTCCATGGAGCTTTAACCCATGGATCCTAGGAAATGAAAGGTCATGGGTATTAGGGTTTACATGGATGTAACCCTAATCCTCCATAATATATAAAGGGGTCCTTGGCTCACAAAATTGCCACAAGTGTGTGAAAATAAGAGTGTGCCGATTTTAGTGTGCATACATATTCTCTCAAGTTCTTCCAAGGTGTTTTGGTGATTTGTGATTCCATTTGAGGCTTCCACACTATTGGGGCTAAGCTCTTAAAGCTTGAAGACATCAAGCTACATCAAAAGGTATGTCATCTAACTAGAACTTTGTAGTATAGGTGCTTCATAATATGCTAGTTAGGATGAAACCTTGGAATAGTTAATATTTGCATGTATAATAGAGAAAACATAGATCCAAGGTTTATAGGGTTGCATGTACACCATAGGAGTGTTAGAATGCTCAAAACCCAACAGAAATGACCTAAATCGGAGGATCGTGTGGCGGGAAATTTCCATGATAGTGGTGGAAATCACATCTCCTGGATGTGATGAGAAGTGGAAACTTCTCTCTATTCCAACCCATCGAACCATGTTGCTACACTCTAGATGGAACGTGTATTTCTTGAGTCTAAGCGTCTATATGTTGGATAGTAGAAAACATTGTGGCAAACTAGTCAAAGAATGTAGGGGATATATGTTGGAATCTCATGTCCACCTTGCTGTTGTGGCTGGAATTATGGTTGGGCAAACTATTATGGAGGATCATGGAAGTAGTTCTGCCGATAGATGAGGTGTTGCATCGGTGGTGGTTGGATGTGGAAGTGGTCTTCAGCCTCAGACATCTCGTAATCATCTTCTTCTCCTTCTTTCTCTGGTTCTTCACCCTCATAATTTCCAGAGTCTGTAAATACATCCGCTTAGGTCAACTGATCCGGAGGAATCCAAGTGTATGGGTCATCCAGGTCGAATGAAGTACTGATCCAGCTCGAGAGGATATAAACTGCAGTTTTGGCACATTCAAGCCAGATATACATGCGATTTCCCGATCGTGCAATATCTCCTTCCGTATGAGAGTGTCACATTCTAGCAGGAAGTTGGGTGGGTTATCGACGAGCATATACTCGAGAGCAGGGAAGTCTAGGCCAATGGAGTCGTACTTATCAAAGAAGAATCCTGAGAAACTTGGAGTGTGTCCCTTTTTCATGCATTGGAGGAAAAACAGTTCACATCTGTTAATTTGACCGGGCTCGAGAAGGCCAAAGATGTGTTTCGTGAGGACCCAATGCGCAATTCGCTAGCAGAGGTGAACGATGTGCTTGGCTCGCTGTCGACTTGCGTTGAAGGAATCAAGACCGAAAATTTGCATCCAATGGCGTGCATCCGGGTTGTGTAGGAAATCTTGGGACTCTCGATGGTGGGGTAGATGTGGGTTGGATAGTGGATACCCATGATTAGATCAAGCTTTTCGTATGTGAGCCTATGGTGTTCCCCTTTCTACTGGAATATGAGGACTCCTGTCGCATCGTCTCTAGCATACATGCTAAGAAATTCCACAGCGGGCTCCTCGTAAGTTCTGTCATGGATTTTGAGAAAATCGCGCCAACCCATTATTTGGAACAAAGTTTTTATACCATCGTGCACCCCAAGCTTCTTCATGGACTTTTTGTAGTAGAATTTCGTTGGCCGGATTGCACGACCCCGAAGTTTGGAGCGATAAGTTATCATTTCCACACTTGTGAGGGAAGGATCGCTTCCCTCTTCTCCACCTTTCTTTCATTTATCGGTTGCTTTGCGTGATGTACCGACATCATTCTTTTTTGGGTGTGGATAAACGGTTGATCCATGGGTGCTTATTCATGACTGAGTCCTAGCCATTGCCAGAAAACCTGCAAAAGCAAACCCACTCTACATAGTAATCCTCTTCTCACCACTATAAAAAATAATATGACAATATTTTGACCGAACACAAACTATTCCAACAAATAATTGCACCCAACTTTTTGACAATTCAAAATAATTTCCAACAACACCAACTGATTCCATTTGACAATTCCAACTAAAATTTTGCAACAATTCTAGTTAATTTCAACGAGTTCCAACCAATGCTTAGACAATTTTCAATCAACTTTCCAAGCAATATCAACCAAATTTATCAACTTCAAATCAAGCTTTTAAACAATTCGGGCACTAACTAACAATCCTAGGTAAAATCCAAAGCATATTTGTTTGTAGTTGTCATATTAACACATGGAATGTAAATAAAACCAAGGAAAGAGTATACATGTTTCGATTTTTGTCACCGCAATTTGAAGCTTGAACCCGAAATCCGCTCACTTGCACCCCAAGCATAATGGTTGTTCATAGGTGCCAAAATACAAGACTCTTTCAATAACACGAAGTTCCCGACTTAACTCTTGCTAAAACCCGGTGGCGGCTCATGGTGGTTCAAAAATTATGGCGAATTTTTCGGTGATTTGTAGAGCTCAAAAAAAGAAACACTTTGGTGGTGTAGGAATCATGAGAAGTGGTCGGAGTTGGACGAAAAACGACCGAAAAGTAAAAAAAAAGGTGGTGCCAGCGCCCACTGCCCCAGGCACGGATCAGAGAAAAATTTTAGTCGGGTTTGTAGAGTTCGGAAAAACTAAGAGAATTACGCAAATTTCATTGAATTCCAACGGACGGATCAACGGGAACCTCAATTTTTTCCAGTGAGGTGGGTGTTTGGTTGTTTGTTTCTATAGAGAGAAAAGGTTTTTAGATGGAGGAGAAAAAATGCAGGTGACCAAATGAAGAAGAAGTTGATGCACTCTTAACCCATTTGGTCAACAAAGTCATCAAGTCAACTCATTAAAGTTCCTAGTCAACACTTGGTCAAAAATCGTCAAAATGGGTCTAGAAGGTTTCACGGGTCGCGCATGGCTACACATGGGTCCATGCACCATGCAGTTACGAATGGACCATGTGTTGCTCGATCTTTCCTGAGCGTGTAGATTAGTTGTGCACCCATGGAGACTGCAGCTTCCGGTTCTTCGTTTTTTCTCCGTTTGTAACGCCCTGTTCCTGATATGTATTTTAATAAAGAATTATTCATTTTTGCAAAGGGACTCAACGAATTGGAGGCCCCAAACTACTTGACGAGTCGAGAAGCCTCGACTCGACGAGTAGGTCTACCAGAGTGAAACCCTAATTTTTAGGGTTTGCACCCTATTTAAACACGTTATCTGGCCTCAACTACAACCTCCATCACCTCCAGACCTTCGTCACGAAACCCTAATCCATTGTGAGTGTTCTTGAACCATTGTTGTGTGTTCTTGGTGATTTTGAAGCTTGAGAAGAAAGAGGAAGATTGGGGGTTCAAGAGGAAACAAGTAGATCTAGATTTTGTGCTCCATTTGCAGTTCATTTGAGGTATAAAGTCCATACCTTGACTATTCATTTGCTAGATCTTATCATGAGGTAGTTTAGGGCTTTTTGGAACCATTTTTGGAACCATTCATGGATGCAAGCATGTTTTGGGGTATTGACTTCAGATCTAGAACCTTTGAGCGACTCCATGGCATAAAGGTGTCAATTTTATGGCCATGGGAGTCCCATGCAACTTGTGAACCTCATTTTAGGGCCTTTTGGGCTAGACAACCCATGCATGAATGTAAAGTTTGTAACTTTACGTGTTATATCGACCCTAGAAGGCCAGATCTATGTTTTGGATGCATTAAGCCCGACAAAAATTGACTGTATGGAATTACACTTTGGGGAACTCGACGAGTCGTTCTTAGGACTTGGCGAGTTGGGTCGTGGTTCCCCAACCTTTTCTGTTACTGAGGAAACTTGTTGAGTCTAGAAGATCACTCAGCGAGTTGGAAGTGTTTATGGACTTGAAAATCAAAGAACTCGACGAGTCCAAGGATGAACTCGGTGAGTTGATAGTAGATGTCCCAACATATATGAAGATGAAATCGACAAGTTCAAGGAGAAACTCAGTGAGTTGCGAGTGAAATGCCCCGACTTGTATGAAGGGGAACTCGACGAGTTCATGGAAGGGCTCGACGAGTTCAAATGGAAAGTCCCGATTATGTCATAAGGAGAAACTCGGCGAGTTAGAGGGTAACTCGACGAGTTAGATCGCGAGTTCGAGATTCTCTGAATCATGGAACTCGACGAGTTGATGGGCCAACTCAGCGAGTTTAGCCAACCAGAATGTTGACTTGGACCAGAAGGTTCACTTTGACCAGAGTATTGACCTTTGACTTGACCATTGACCAGAGTTGACCCTTAAAGGGGTTATAAGTTTGAAAGAGTAATTAAAAGAGATGTTATGTGTAGGAGTTTGAGGAGGGTTGATCCCAGCGCCGAGGACAGTTCAGCTACTTCACGACATTTATGTGAGTTACCTTCCAGTAGAAGTGGGTCTAAGGCCACAATGTCGACCCACTAGTAGGAGCTATTTGTTAGATTATTGTCTTTGTGATAATTGTATGGTATGCCACTATTTTTTATGTATTATGTGCTAGTATGGTATGATGTCATGTGATAGTGGTAGTAGGGGGAATAGTCCTCGTATCCGGTCGAAAGGACCAAAGGGGTAGGTTGGGCACCCCGGTATGCCTGACAATATGTTTATGTTATGTTGTTATGTGGTTGTGGTAGGGGTGAAATAGTCCTCGTAACCGGTTGAGGTAAATCGGAGGGGTAGGTCGGACACCCCGGTATGTCTGACAGGGGTAGGTTAGGCACCCTAGTATGCCTAGCAGGGGTAGGTTGAGCACCCCAGTATGCTCAGCAGGGTAGGTCGGGCACCCATATATGTATGGAAGTTTGTTTATAGTATGGTATGTGGTATGATGGGGGAACTCACTAAGCTTCGTGCTTACGGTATAGTCTTGGTTTCAGGTACCTCTTCTTCGAAGGGGAAGGAGCCGGCGTGACTGCAGCGCATCACACACATGATTTTTCGCACATGAGATTCTTGGGATTGGTACTCTGACATTGTTACTACTTGATGATATGGTTTTGAGACATGCGATCTATGGTTTTTATGAAATGAATTACTTGATGATGTTTTCTAATAAATTGTTTTACGAATCGCTATATCAAAAATGAAACTTTTGGTCTTGAATTTTTGGATGTTACACCGTTTTTTTCCGTTTCTTCGTACATTCTTGCATTGGAAGGTCACAATCACATAGAAAAACATGATTTCTCCATAAAAACAACCCCTTGAGGATCCTAAAAACATCTTCAAACTTTCTTATTCGGATTTAAAAACATAAAAACACAATGCTTTCCAAAAATGCATCTCTTTAACATCTTTGGTGAGACGTCCTCCAAGCTTTGCTTTAACATCTCGGGACATCCAAATGGATGATTTCTAGGACATTTTCGTTGAAGCATTCATTGAATGGCTTCAAACGGTGCCCAATGACCTTTAAAATTTGTCCCATTTCTTAACTTTGAATCTCTACAACTCCATGGTCAAAGGTTTTGATCACAACAAAAGGCCCAAACCATCTTTATATTAACTTGCCCAGAAATAACTTCAACAGTGAACGGTAAAGTAGGACCTTGTGCCCTGGTTAAAAAATGCTTCTGGGTAATGGACTTATCTTTGAAAAGCTTTGTTTTCTCTATCTAAAATTTTGAGTTTTCATAGGAATCATTTCTTAATTCTTCCAACTCTTGAAGTTCAAGCTTCATATGTCTCCCCGCTTCATCAATGTTGAAATTGCATTGTTTGACCGCCCAAAATGCACGGTGCTCTAATTCCATGAGGAGATGACATGACTTTCCAAAAACCAATCTAAATGGACACATGCCTATCGGGGTCTTGTAAGCGGTTCGGTAGGCCCATAAGGAATCATCAAGCCTTAAACTCCGATCCTTTCTTGTTGGATAAACCATTTTTTCAAGGATGGACTTGATTGCTCAATTCGAAACCTCCACTTGACTATTCGTTTGTGGGTGGTAGGCAGTGGAGACATGATGGGTCACATTGTACTTCCTCAATAAAGCCTCCATCATCTTATTGAAAAAATGCATCCCTCTATCACTAATCAAGGCCCTAGGCACACCAAATCTAACAAAAATATTAGAGTTTAAAAACTCGATAACCATTTTAGGATCATATGATCTTATGTCTTTGGCCTCAACCCATTTCGAAACATAGTAAACCGTGAGCAAGATGTAAGCGTTGCCAAACGAGATGGAAAATGGGCCCATAAAATCAATCTTCCATACGTCAAAAACTTCACAAACAAGGATTGGATTTTGTGGAATTTGATTCTTTTGAGAAATATTCCTCGTCCTTTGGCACCGTTCCCAGCTTTTACAAAACAAATAGCAATCGCATGTCATAGTTGGCCAAAATAAAAAACATTCAAGAACTTTTCTCAAAATTCGATTAGTTCCGAAGTGTTCACCACAAGCAAGTTCATGACAAAATTGCAAAATGGATTGATGCTCTTGTTGGGGTACACATCTCCTGATGATTTGTTCGGTAAAATGTTTCCACAAAAAAGGTTCATCCCACACATAGTATTTTGCATCACTTTTCAATTTATCCCATTGAGCATGTGTGAATGTGTTGGGATACCTTTTTATGACCAAAAAGTTAATGATATCAGCATACCAAGGAATAGATTGAGTAAAAGAAAAGAGATGCTCATCCAGAAACTCGTCCCGCAATGGGAGAAGAGTTTCATTTGAAATGATCCTAATTAGATGGTCGACAACAAGGTTTTCGCATCCACTCTTGTCCTAAATCTCCAAATCAAATTTGTGCAATAATAAGATCCACCGGATGAGTCTCGGCTTCACATATTTCTTTGTCATCAAGTCCTTGAGAGCCACATGATCCGGATAGACAATGACTTTGGTGCCAAGTAGCTATTGCCTAAACTTCTCCATAGTGAACACTACGGTTAATAAATCCTTCTCCGTGGTAGAGTAATTGCTTTGATCATTGTCTAGTGTCCTTGATGCATAGTAGATCACACATGATCTCAAATGGGAGATCCCAATTTAATGCTTGTATAATGGGGGCGGATATAAGCAACTATTTGAGCATGTCAAAAGCCTCTTTTCACGCCTCATTGAACTCGAAATCAACTTCCTTTTGCAAGAGTTGGAACATTGGTATTGTTATCTTTGAAAAATACTTGATTAACTTTCAGTAGAAACCCACATGACCTAAAAAAGAATGAAATTCCCGAACACAAGTCGAGTAAGGTAAGCTTTGAATAACATCAATTTTTGCCTTATATACCTCGATTCCTTTCTTTGGCACAATATCACCTAGAATGGGTCCTTGACTCACCATAAAATGACATTTTTCAAAAATTAAAATGAAATTTGTTTCAATTCATCTTTTTAAAAAATTAGTGAGGTTGGTCAAATAGTAATGAAAGGAGTTTTTGTATACCGTAAAATCATCTATAAAAACGTCAATTATATTTTCAACATACTCCGAGAAAATGCTAATAATACAACGTTGAAAAGTAGCCAAGGCAGTACATATTCCAAATGGCATTTTCCGATATGCAAACGTGTCAGATGGACATGTAAAGGTTGTCTTTTCTTGGTCTTCCGGTGCCACCGGGATTTGGTGAAAACTGAATTACCGGTCTAGACAACAATAATGAGATTTCGCGGCCAACCTTTCTAACATTTGATCAATGAAAGGTACTGGGAAATTGTCTTTTCTCATACTTCCATTAAGCTTTCGGTTGTCAATACACAGTCTCCACCCGTTTTGCACATGGGTGGGGACCATAATACCTATGTTGTTCTCGATCACCGTGATTCCCGTTTTCTTTAGTACTACTTGCACCCGGATCACCCACTTGCTATCCGATATTGGATAGATCATCCCTACATCAATAAGCTTTAGTATCTCTTTCTTCACAACTTCCATCATGGGTGGACTCGATCTTCTTTGTGAATCCCAACTTGGATTGTACTCATCCTCCATCAAAATCTTATGCATACAAATGGAGGGGCTCAATCCTTTGATATCCGAAATCGTCCAACCCATGGCTTCTTTGTGTTCCTTCAATACCTTGGGGAGTTTCTCTTCTTTAAACTCGGTTAATTGAGTACATATGATAATTAGATGAGTCTCGTTCTTTTCCAAACACACGTACTTCAAGTGTTGAGGCAAAACTTTCAATTCCAATTCTGGTGGTTGAGAAATGGAAGGTCGAAACTTAATTTGAGTTAGAGGAAAATCAACTTGCTTGACATCAACCCTTGTGGATTTCTTGACCTCCAAATTATTGATCAATATTTCGACAAGATCCAAAGAATACAATTCCAACTTCTTCGAGAGCTTTTCACAATCAAACCCCTTGCTCAAGATCATCTATAACATGTAAACATTTGTCAACTCAAACAACTCTTGGGTTAGTGGTTCAACAACATCAACAAAATACAAAGATGATACATCACTAGTATATCTCATGGCATCATAAATAACAAAGCTTATTGTTTTACCATCAAATTCAATTGTTAAATTACCCGCATGCACATCAATGTTTGTCCTAATCGTTTTCAAAAACGGTCTTCCAAGCAAGATTAGAGCCGATTTGGAGGAAATTTATTCCTCTAAATCAATCACATAGAAATCTGCTAGGAAGACCAATTGATTCACTTACACCAAAACATCTTCTAAGACACCCCTAAGAAAAACACATTATTTATCCACAAGTGAAATTATGACACCCGTTTCGTTTAAAGGACCAACATTTAGAGATTCGTATATCGAATAGTGCATGACATTAAAAGAAGCACCAAGCACAAGCATGACATTAATAAAAGTAACATCCCCTATCTTGGAAGGAATCATAAACATTCCAGGGTCTTTGGATTTAGGTGGGAGTTTTCTTTGTAAAACCGCAAATGCATTTTCATTCATTGAAATATTTTCATTCCCTTTCAGTTTTATTTTATTAGTGCAAAGTTCTTTTAAATAGTTTTTATATCTTGGAATTTGCTTGATTGCATAAAGCGAAGGAATGTTTACCTCCACCTTTTGGAAATGTGTCCAAGATCTCTTTCACCTATGTATTCAAAGTTGAAGTTGCAAGTGGGGAGGGGAATGGTGGTTGATTGGCTATTGGAGTGACTAGAGGGGTAGTCTTCTTTGGAGCATCGGGTTGTGCATCATTCTTTACAAGAAGATCCTTAATGGGAGTGATCTCTATTTCTTCCTTATCTTCCATTGACTTCTTCTTTGAGCTAATCTCTCCGGTTTGTTTATCACTTCTCAAGGTCACCACATTAACAATTAGGTGCTTTTCGGTTTGAAAAGGTAATTTTCCATGGGACTCCAACTTGCTTAAGGATGTAACTATATCCCCCACTTGTGCTTCAAGGTTGGAGATACTAGTTCTTGTCTATTTTTGGAATTGTTTGGTTCTAGTCGCAAGAGACTTAACAATGTCTCCAAGAGACATTACAGAGCTACTTGGTTGGATTAATGAGGTTGTTGGTGATGATGTGAAGGGTTTGGTTTGGATTGATAATGGAGTTATGGATATTGGTAATGGGGCTGTTGTGGTGGGTAGGGTGGTCTAACCAATGCCTTTTAAGGCAATGGTCTTGGGTTGTAGCTCATATTGGGATTAGGATTCCAACTTGAGTTATAATCATTTTTATAAACGGATCGCGTGTTGTTGTAGCTTTGACATTCTCCCGTGAAATTTACATGTTCCGCATCTTCTTGGAGAATAGGACACATATCCGTGGGATTTCTCTTTATTGCACAAATCCTACATTCCACCTGTTGTGCAGTTCCTCCCATGGCTAACTTTTGAACAACATATGTTAAATCTTTAAGTTGTGACTCGAGGCTTGATGTGACCACTTCATTACCTTTTGATGTATGTCTCTCTTCATGTCTTGGCGGGGTCCAAAGTGTTGATAATTGGCGGCTATGGTGTTGAAGAGTTGTCATGTTTGTTGAGGAGTTTTACTAAAGACATGTACACCACTAGAAGCATCAACAAGTCTTCTCTCCATTGGTAACAATCCATCATAGAAGTGTTGAATGAGTAGTTGTTCCGGTATTTGGTGTTGTAGGCAACTTAAACATAATCTATTGAACCTCTCCTAATAATAATGGAAAGTCTCATTTTAACCCTGCCGTATTCAACAAATATCATTTCTAAGACTTGAGATTCTTGGGGCATGATAGAACTTAACAAGGAAAGCTCTTGCCATGTCGGTCCATGAGTTGATCGACCCCGGTGGAAGATAAAATAGCCAATCTTTTGCTCTAGCGGCCAATGAGAACGAGAATTCCCTTAGTTTGATTTGGTCATCGGTTGACCCATGTGGCTTCATGCTAGTGCAAATTACGTGGAACATCTTTAAGTGCTTATGTGGGTCTTTATTTTCTAATCGATTATAGGTTGGAAGGTGATGAACTAAGCTTGACTCCAATTCCGAGCCTCCTTCCAAAACGGGGTAATTGATACTGGTTGGAGTTTGTGTGACATCAGTTTCCATCATTTGTCTCAAGGTTCTACCGAGATCCCTTCTCCTTCTGCCATTGGAATTTGGTTTATGATAGGTGGATTTTGTTGTAGCGTTGGTGTTTTGGAAATCTCTTGGCGAGGGTCGAGGATAGAATCGGGTCCTACTTCGGTTTCGGTGTCACTAGAGGAAGTGGTTTCAACCTCCGGGTCTACGTTAGGATTAGAAACTTTAACCATGTTGTGTTCTCTTTTCCTTTTCCAAACGCCTTGCTTCTATTTCAATTTCTAGATTGTACACTAAAGTACATGTACGATGAGATCTGGGCATAGAGAAACAAATTGATTAAAAATAAACCAATCCTCGGCGACGACACCAAATTTTGGATGTTATCGAGTCCAACAAAAATAAATACCATCAATATTACACACTAAAAGAGTGTATATTGGTAAAGGGATCGTATCCACAGAGATTGGTTCAATTAATAATTGTATGAAATCTTGTTATAAAAATACTTGTGAAATCAAAATAAAAGTAAAAATGGGATGGTTTTGGTCTTTTTATATATTTAAAAGAAAGTTAGAGTTAAACTAAGATTTAAAAGAACAATTCAACAAAAGCAAAGGTTGGATGTAAAACCAATGAGAGAAATATAGTTGACTTTGGCTTTCATCACATGGACAATTAGTTGACTGTGTGAAGTGAAAACCAACACAAGAACCATTTTTTGCTTTCTAATTTGAGGATCCATTGATTAATCAAGAAATCAGTCAACAATTACCAAACATACATCCAAACTCATGAATAAAGACATATAGATAGTAAGATGTTCAAATGTAAAACACTTTCATAAAAAATCACCACAGGTTCATAATAGTCTTCAAATAACTAAGAATCCATGGATTTCACCAAAATCAACCAAGATTAGTTTAGACTAGCATGGATAAACTCAAGAAAACAAAATAAGAGTAGACTGTACCAAACATGTAGCAAGATTCAAGAGTAAAAAGAAGATGTTCTTCAAGTGTTCTTGGTGTTCTTGAGGCTCCAAAATGCAGAGAAAAAGCTCCAAAAATCGGATGTGTAGAAGTGTGGAAAAATGGCACACCAATCTTCCCCATATAGCTCAAAATAAGAATTCCCGGAAATGCCCCTGCATGGCCTTGTGCAACCCACATGCTATTGCGCGGGTTGGCCGTGCGGGTAGTGCTGAGTTGGGCGCCATTGGGATTTGGGCTTCCAATGACTTAGCCCACTAGCTCAGAACGAGTCCAATCAACTTGTAGTCCATATTTTTTCAAATTTTCTTCAGGTTAAGCCCAATTTGACTTCTCCAAATCACCCAAGCTCGTGTACTCGCCCGATCATTTTAATTCTAAATACACAAATTTTCCACCATTTTCTTTTAAGCACAAGCCCATATTCTTCAATGTTCCATCCATCAATAGCCCACTATATGCATCATCTCCATTAGTTATCAAGCCCATAATCCTTGTTTTCCTCCAAATCTAACTGCTTCTTAAAGGTCCCGAACATTCCCTCTTCACTAGTCTCCTTAAAATCTGCAATAAAGCTTAAAAACTAGAAAGTACCCAAATAGTCATAAAATAACAAAAGGAAAATATGCATAATGATTAGCTAAATTATGAATGGTATATGCTAAAATAAACTATAAAAAGAAGTAAATAAAACGAAACTATCACCTCTAGGGATCACCATACTAAAAGTAAACTGGAATGCATCAGAAAAGTCACAATTCATATTAACACATCACTACTGAATCACTAAATCCTCGGAGTTCGTGACTTCCCTGATACGCATATGGGTCTTGTTAGTGATCGTCATACTAAAAAAACTAGAATGCATCATAAAAATCACAATTCATACTAAAACATCACTACTGAATCACTAAATCCTCGGAGTTCGTGACTTTCTTGATACGCATACGGGTCTTGTGCTTTTAGTAGTACGGGCCCATTCTACCTTCCACACCTACATGTATTTGTGTCAAGGATCGTCACAGACCTCCTGACCACAAATCACAAGCAACTAGGATATGCATACATCATATACTCACTCTCTCAAGAGTGGCTAATCATTCCTTATGTTGGCCTTCTAACAACCATACTCACTCATGAAACTTCCACTTAGCCTGCAGTCGTCTTGTGTATGCTAATCGTACATAACACTGGATTCAATAGATAGTCGAATAATCAATTCTACCCTAAGCCCATAACCAAACAAGGAATAGAAAATAAGGCTAAATTGAACATTCTCAGGCTATAAAATCTTAGTTATGTACAACTATGATACACACATTGTGCAACCATAGTAATAATGTAAGTTCCACATAGCATATCAAGAAATTCTCCTTGGCTATCAGGCATCATCATCAAGAAATTATATCATGCAATCCCTGAAGAACCCTAGCCTACAAACTAGAATGCAATTCTATCATATTATCAATACACAAAACAAGTGTGGGTATCTTGGGGAATAACTTTCCTTGTGCTCCGACTGATTGTACACATCGCATTCTCTCATTTGACTATTCTAAATTTAATTATCACAAATATGTTGCAGTTCCAAAGTTTGAGTCTGGAATCAAATATGTGTTCATCCAATTCTCTCAAACCAGGGCTCTGATTCCAACTTGTAACATCCCAAAAACCGTGATAAAATTTTTCATTTTTATAAAAACATTTCCACAATAAACCATAGATAAACAACCATTGTTTTCAAATAATATCTCAGAAAATTCGGAGTATCAAGTCAATCTCTAAAAACATAAAACAATAGGAGGATGTGTACGATCACGCCTTCGCCTTCCTCCGATCATCATAAGTACCTGAAAACGTGATGTAGCATCCCAAAATCATAAGTAAAATCTCATTTTTAAGTCAACCAAAATCATCCAATATTTATATTAAACCATAAAAAGTAAGACAATGTGAAAATAGTTATCAGAGAACAATCCCGAAATCATAAAAAAATGTTGGATACGGGTGGATGCGTTGCGATCAGGCCGGGGCCTTCCCTTTCAAACCGGAAGTACCTGAAACATAAACTTAAACCGTAAGCACAAAGCTTAGTGAGTTCCCCGAATACCACATATCATACATCATACATACACATCATGCTAAATCAGGGTAATAACCCATAATAAATGATCCAGATTATAATCTAACATGCTAAGGGTAAAAGACCATTTTACCCTTCTCTTAATTGACCCATCTAAACATATCCCAAACCCATAAAGACCTAAGGCCCAAAAATGGCCCAAATGACCTTTTGGTGAGTACGCTAAGCATACCACCCATTCCGCCCAACGTACAAGCCTTAACAACAAAGGAAGTCAGGCTGAATACGCTATGTTGAGTGTACCCAAAGGTTACGCCCAACGTACCCCCCTGAAGCCCAAAATCCGTATTAAGCACTTAATACTTAGAGTCTAAACGTCCAGTTCACAGATCTAGTTCTTGGGAATGTTGCCCTAACAACAAAGGAAGTCGGGCTTGACACTTTTGGCCTACCTTGATAATTTATTTATTTACTTTATTAATTCAAGAACCCATTCTTAAATTTTTGGATGCTACAATTGGCCACCACATTGGCCTTCTCCAGGAGATAAAAGATATCACAATCACAATCTTTCACCACATTTATCCACCTGCGCTGCTTCATGTTTAGATTTGGTCGATCCATCAAATACCTCAAACTCTTGTGGTTCGTATAAATGATATAACAAACCCCGTACAAGTAGTGACGCGAAATCTTAAGGGAAAAAACCACCGCCCCCGGCTCCAAATCATGAGTGGGATAATTCATCTCATGAGGCTTTAACTGCTTTGAAACATAATCTATCACACGGACTCCTCTGCATCAAAACTGCACCCAATCCCGAAATCGTCGCATCACAGTACACCATGAAATCATCCATACCCTCTGGCAAGGTCAAGATCGAAGCCTCGCATAACTTCTGCGTCAAAGTCTTAAATGCCGCATGCTGCTCTGGCCCCCAACAGAAAGTAGCAGACTTCTTCGTCAACCTGGTCAACGAAACTGCGATCCTAGAGAAATTCTAAATAAATCGCTGATAATACCCAGCTAAACCAAGGAAACTCCGAATCTCGGATGGAGACCTTGGAACCTCCCATTGCTTCACGGCTTCGCTCTTGGCCGGATCGACCAATATACCATTCTGGTTGATAAGGTGTCCTAGAAACTCCACCTCGCACAACCAGAACTCGCACTTGGAGAATTTGGCATATAGCCTCTCCCTCCTTATAGTCTCCAGAACCTCTCGCAGATGATCCTCATGATGCCCCTTGGTCTTAGAATAGACTAAGATATCATCAATGAACACAACAACTGACCAATCCAGGATCGTTCTGCAAACCCAATTCACAATATCCATGAAAGTTGTTAGTGTATTGGTGAGCCCAAAAGGCATCACCACAAACTCGTAATGACCATAACGAGCCCTGAATGCCGTCTTCTAGACATCCTCATCTCGAACCCTCATCTGTTGATAACCCGAACGCAAATCAATCTTAGAGAACCAAGACGCACCCTGCAACTGGTCGAACAAATAATCAATCTACGAAAGTGGATAACGGTTCTTCAATGTCAACTTGTTCAGCTCCCGATAATCAATGCACATCATGTGGGAGCCATCTTTCTTCTTCACGAATAAAATCGACGCTCCCCATTGTGAACTACTCGCTCTGATAAATCCCTTGTCTATCAACTCATGCAGCTGTGTAGACAACTCTTGTATTTCTAGTGGTGCCAACCAATAAGGTGCCTTGGCTATCAGTGCTGCACCTAGGACCAGATCTACATAGAACTCCACCTACCTCTTTGAAGGCACTCTAGGCAAGTCCTTCAGGAACACATCCACATACTCTCAAACAACCTACACATCATCAATCATCCTCTTTTTCTCCATTCTGATATCCAATACAGAAGCCACGTAACCCCGACCAACCTTGTTGTAGGTATCTCCAAGCTTTTGCAGCTGAAAAGAGAGTCGGTCCATGGTGAGCACCCTCGCCATGAACAACTAGTTCTCCCCCACTTGGGGTTCGAACCCGAACTAACTGGTGCCCGCAGTCAATCATCACCCCATTAGGGATCAACCAATCCATTCCCACGATCACCTTGCTCTCGCGCAAAGGAAAAGGAACCAAATCAATTGGATAACGCTCGCTAAATAGCTCTAGAACACTACCCCGGTGAACCCTCGGTACCCGGACTGGACGATAATCAGAAATCTCTACCTCTAATGGATAATCAAGATCCCCTGGAGCGTCACCGAATCTCTTGCTAAGCGCAAGAGACACAAACGATCGGGTGGTGCCCGAATTAAACATAACTAAATCTGGAACATCGTTCACTAGGAATGTCCCTATATAACATTAAACATATATATAATAAGCATAAATATCAAAGAACTAAATGAAATAAGGAGAAATACATACTCGTAACTACATCTGGAGCTGCGTGAGCCTCCTCGGCTGTTAGCTAGAAAGCTTGGCTTCTCACAACTAGCGCATCTGCCATGCCCTAGCGGCCGTAGGTGATCCTCAATGTCTCCAGAGCTGATGCTGCAACCACTCCTCTAGCTAAACTCGGAAAATTTGCCTTCTTGTGGTCCCTATGGTTATAATGGAAGCAAATCAGATCAGATACCTAGATGGTGGGGCAATCCCTTCTAAATTGGCCGATCTTTCCGCACTTGTACCAACTGGACCCACCCATCCTACAAACTTTGTCGTGCACCTTACCACACTGGTCACAGCGGCCCCAGCCCTGCATGTCTCTCAATCGTGAATGAACAACCTTGGGCTTCTTACCCGAGCCCTCTGATACCTGCGCTTGAACTGGTTTCCTCTTCCTCAGAGTCTCCAGATCAATCTTCCGCTCGTGAGCCTGAGCTATCATGTCATCCAATGTCTTGTAGCAAGACATACTCACAAACTCCTATATCTCATGCTTCAACATATCATGGTACTGAGCCTTCTTCATCTCCTTGTCTGCCACATATTGCGGAACCAACAAGGCCCTCTCACGGAACATGGTGCTGATCTCCACCACAGTTTCGATAGTCTGGCGAAGGTCCTGAAACTCCCTCGCCAGCTGCTAAACCTCTATCATTGGCACAAACTTAGCCCTAAATCTCATAACAAAGTCATCCCAAGACATCATCTCAACTGCCTCGCCTCCCAAAGCATATTCCACCTCCTCCCACCAATCACGAGCTTTGTCCTTCAGAAGACAGGATACAAATCTAACCTTCGACCCCTTGGGGCAGAAGCTAGATCAAAAAGCAAACCTGATATCCGCCAACCAATGTATGCTAGCAATGGGGTCCTTCATTCTGAAGAACTCACGAGCCCCACAAGCATGGAACTCTCGGAAAGTCAGAGAGCGTGCACCCACCATAGCCACCACCTAAATGTAAAATGCGCCCAGATGCTCATCCAAAATCTCCATGATGCCCTCCTTGATCGAACCAAATATCATAGGAGTCTGCTCCAAAATTTTGTGGGTAATCTCAGATAAAATGAACTCTCGCATCTAATCATCCAAGGGTCCGGCTCCAGAGCCCGAACCCGATCCCTCACCAGGACCTGAACCACCTCGAGTGACGACCATACTGAAAATAAATTGTGTAAACCATCAGAAAACACTCAAATAATATCACACCATGCGGATCCCTTAGTATCCTTGTGACTCCCTTGACTCGAGTACGAATCCTATGCTTCCCGTAGTATGGGCCCATTACTACCTTCCGCGCCTATTCGTACTTTCTTTAAGATTCGTCCCGATTCCCGTAAGTGACTCCCTCAATTCCACAATCTCACTTAAACATGCATCTGCTAATGCAAACATGCTTCCTAGGTTCTACTAGGATTCCCTTCCCACCACTCTCCGTCATTAGTTACAGAAGAAACCCCCACAAATACCCGTCAACTACCTTACGAATATAAGTACATGCAACAGACACTAGATAATTCTTTGACTGCAAGGTCTCACACTACAACGGTTGGACTCAAACAAGTGCTGCGTAGTAGATTTAAACCTAACCTTCTAAAATTATCTAATTTCTGCAACATGTAACCTACCATATTCGCTTGATAGTTAACTAGCATTAGTATGGTTCCTAAAAGCACAAAGCAAGTAACATTCGAGCATCGAGTTCTAACCAGAGAACTGCCTAACAGGCCATCCTAACATATCATCAGTAATCCATACTAGCATGCAGTTCTAGAGGCTCATACAGTAAGCATACAAAGGCATCTCTCCTATCACAATCTAGCATGCTATTCACATTTTCACATACTTAATCAATAAACATGTATGGGTATTTTGGGAACACTTACTTGAGCTTGCCCGATTGCATGCACCACACCCCATCTTTCTAGTAGTAATCTTTTTAAAAAATCATTTCTTTTATGAAAACTTACCAATCCCTCAGTTTGAGTTCAGAGACACCCGAGAGTGTGTCCAAATCCCTCAAACCAAGGCTCTGATACCAACTTGTAACATCCCAAAAATCATAAGTAAATTTCATTTTTAAGTCAACCAAAATCATCCAATATTCATATCAAATCATCAAAAGTAAGACAATGTGAAAATAGTTATCAGAGTACAATCCCAAAATCATAAAAAAATGTTGGACACTAGTAGATGCGGTACGATCAGGCTGGACCCTTTCCTTTCGAAGTGGAAGTACCTGAAACATAAACTTAAACCATAATCACAAAGCTTAGTGAGTTCCCCAAAAACCACATATCATACATCATACATACATATCATGCTAAAGCAAGTATAGGTCTATTTCACCCATGATTCCCTTCCGAGTCTCTGAGTCCTTTCCGACTCCTTGAGTCTCTTCCAACTCGTCGAGTCCCTTTCGCCTCGCCGAGTCCCTTCCGACTCATTTGGTATCTTTCAAACGGTACGGGCATATTTCACCCCCTACAGCTAAGCATACAATCACACTAGCATGAGTCACGAAGACAGCAAGCACATACAACCCTATTAGTAAGTATCACAAAGACCACTACTATCCTAAAACATAATCCAATGGGTCAGCATTGGTGCCTTTGACCCACAAGTACAGTGAGGAGAATCACCTCAATCTAAAGATAAAAAAATCACACTCTCAGGATGCTGCTACCATGGATCCTCACACTGAACATATCCAAAATTAACCCTAATAAATAATCAGAGTAATAACCCGTAATAAATGATCAGGATTATAATATAACATGCTAAGGGTAAAAGACCATTTTACCCTTCTCTTAATTCATCCATCTAACCATGGCCCAAACCCACAAAACCTAAGGCCCAAAAATGGCCCAAATGACCTTTTTGTGAGTACGCCAAGCGTACCACCCGATTACGCCCAACATAAAAGCCTTAACATCACAGGAATTCGGGGCTGAATACGTTATGTTGAGCGTACCTAGAGGATACGCCCAACATACTCCCCTGAAGCCCAAAATCCATATTAAGCACTTAATACCAAGAGTCTAAACGTCTAATTTACAGATCTAGTTCTTGGGAATGTCTCAACTGATAAAGTCTTCAACTTGATGCCTTTTCATGGCTCAAAGAAGTCCAAAACCAATTTCTAACCTTCTAATTTCATATTATGAACATCAACTCATGCGTGGATGAACCAAAGTCATCAAGATAAAAAAAAATTATGTAATAGAGACCTCAGAAACATCAAGGAATGCTAACCTAAGCTTCTAGAGTAAGTTTTACTCACATGAATCAACCCATGGGACCAAAATATATCAAAAACCCTAAGCTAACTAGATCTAAGAAATCAATCATCAAGTTTGAGACTTTATACCTCCAGAATGATGATCGAGATGAACAAGGTCTGGATCAACAAGCTTTCAATCAACCAATGCTTCTCCAATGAGCTCCTCCTTCTTCAATATGTACCAAAAACAAACCAAATCACTCAAAAGGATCAATACTCTCTAAAATGGAGCTAGGGTTTTGAGGGGACTGTTTTGGGACAAAGGAGGTTGGTGATGAGAGAGGCCTTAAGGTCATAAGGTGTTTAAATAGGGTCCAAACCATAAAATTTAGGGTTTTGCATTCTACATGAGTACGCTAAGCGTACTCACATGTACAGCCAATGTACGAGATGGAATCCGCGATCAAATTAAATGAGTTACGCTAAGTGTAACTATCCATTACGCTTAGCGTAATGGCCTTCCTCTAATAAACAGTTATTTAAAACTTGAGAAATTTACCTGGAAACGGGCGTTACACATGAAATCAACAACTGTAAGCCAAAGCTTAGAGGGTTCCACCAAAATACCCCACATATGTAACATCTTTTTTTGCGGTACTTTCATTGTTGACCCTTATATTGAGATTTATTGCATTTTGGTCCCTAAGTAAAAGAAAGAGTGCAAAAGGGCCCATAGTGACACTTTGGTAAATTCAGACTTTTGGGAGTACGCTGAGCGTATGTGTGTACGCTAAGCATACTAGGGCTTGCCTTAGTACGTTGGGCGTACACCTTGTACGCAGGGCGTACATGAAGATCATGCAAACCCTAGTTTTTAGGGTTTGGCTCATATTTAAACCTCATTATAGTCTCACATCTCATTCTTACTTAGTCTCCTTCTGTGAAATCGACCCCCAAGAAAAACCTAAGAGAAAGAGAGCATTTTGGATCCTTTAGAGTGTTTAAAAGTGTTCTTGAAGAAAGAAGAAGGTGGTGAAAAGAACTTGGAGCTTGAGAGCACATTGGATCCGGGATTTCATTCTTGTTTCCAACCTCCAGGTGGTATAAAGCTTACAAATTTACCACTCGATCTTGTAGATCTAGACTTTTGTTCTTTTAAGAAACTTTTTGGTCCCAAAATGGTGATTCTTGAGCATGACATGTTCTTTACCCATTAAGTCGTCCTTTTAGACCTTAGGAAGGGTCTTTAGTCATAAAAATAGGGTCTTAATGGTTGGTTTTGCTCCATGCATTCTTTATAAGGTCCTAATGTAATAAGATGTTGAGTTAAGCACTTAATGGACATGCAAAGTCATAAAGTTGGAAACTTTATGACTCTTGAGGATGATTTAGCCTTGGATCTGAAAGTTGGACGTAAGAGCTTAAGGCATTAAGATCTTAACAAAGTTTTGAGAAGTCTGGGCGTACACCCTACGTAACCTGAGTACACAGCGCGTGCGTGGTTTACTCTCCCGTCTGCAATCAAGATTTGCGTATGCCCCGTGTACCTTTGGAGTGCACCCTGCGTACACGTTTTGTGTTGAGTCGGCTGAGTTGACTCAGTTGACTTCTTGATTTTGACCAGTTTGATTTTGAATGTGACCAAGGTTGACCTACTTTGACTTAAGGGTATTTTGGGTATTTTGGATTGTGGTTGAGAATTGGTCATTTGGATAAATAGGTGACAGTTAGAGCTGAGATTCGGAGTCGAGACTTCATCAGCTATTGTTCAGACTATGAGGTGAGTCTTCCTCACTGTACTTACGAGCCGAAGGCACCAAGGCCGACCCATTGGATTGATATCCTGGTTTACCATATGTTGTTATGTTGTAGTGATCTATAGATCTGCATGTTTGTTTGTTGGCTGATTATATGTTTATCTGTTATGTATATGTCGACATATTTGAGTTGTAGTTGAAGCTTTACTGCTTTGTGCATGGGCCAATAGACCGAGGGCATTCCAACCCGATGGTTGATTCGGCTCGAGGGTATTCCATCCCGAGGATGACTGGACCCGTTGTATATAGGCATTCCAACTTGGGGTATTCCATCCCGAGGATGACTAGACCCGGTGGTTGACTGGTTCTGGGGTATTCCAACCTGATGGTTGATTGGACCCGACATGTTGTTGTATATGTTATATGTTTGTGTGTTGGTACATTGGGGGAACTCACTAAGCTTTTGCTTACAGTTTTAGTTTGTTGTTTCAGGTACTTCTGATGATCCCGGGAAGGCGAAGGCGTGGCCGTACACATCCTCTATTTATGACTTTATGATTTTGGGATACTCTGATATGGATAAACAATTTGGAAACAATGATTTTTTAAACATTTTATGACTATGGGTTGTTTTTAAAAGTTTAAATTTGTTGTGATTTTTGAGTCGTTACAACACAATGACATATATATATATATATATATATATATATATATATATATATATATATATACACACACACACAATGCATGCATATTGGGCCTACAACATAAGACAGGACCGCCCCTGGTCCTATAACACAAGAGTAGACCGTCCCCAAGCCTGCAGCATAAAACTGGACCGCTCACGAGCCTACAACATAAAGTTGGACCGCTCTTGGGTTTGTTGGCCTACCGCACAAAGCAATACCTCCTCAACCTAACCACACTATGTAGACATATGCAAACAATAATCATTAACCAGTAACTAAAGGGAATCACAAAGATCTGCCAATCTAACAGATCACTACAATATAACAACATCCTATACAAAAGGATACATAACACAATCAAGTGGCCTGATATTGGTGCCTTTGACCCACAAGTACACTGAGAAAAATCACCTCGCAGTCAAGAAGATAACAATACTGATCATAGATCCAATAATCAGCACTACAGGTCACCTATACAACAAACAGAGACTAAATCTCAAACCACAACCCCAAACCTTAAATTTGACCTAAAGTCAAACTTGGTCAAAAAGTCAACGATCAAAGTCAACAATAGGTCGCCACGACGTGGATAAGCTTATGCCACGTCGTAGGGATAACATGAAAAGATAAACGAGGATTTACCGAATCGCCACGACGTGGCGACTAATGCTCCACGCTGTGGGAACTGTCCAGACCAACATAATCTATTAAGCTCTGAATCCTTTTCCCCACTCATCCAAACTTTCAAGAATGTTTCTATACTCCCAAAAGATCATAAAGATCGCAGCTTTATAGACATGCATGTCCAATACAAGTCTTGAGTTCAAGTTAGGTCAAAATGGTGTAAAATGGGGGCAAAATCTCATGCAAGAGTTCAAAACTATATCAAACTCCAGATCCATCACTTCCAACTATAAAGGTAATATGGGGATCCATAAAGTTGGCAACTTTATCGAACCCCAACACTCCAACTAGCCTAAACATGAAGAAGAGCACAAGAAAACCTAGATCTAAGCACATAGAGTCATAATGTTTGGAACGTGAGGACTTACAAGAGTCCTAAAAACGTGCACAAAGAGGATGGGGAGGGGTTTCTTGCTGAAACAAAGCTTCAAGGGTCACCTTCTTCTTCTTTAAAGCACCACCAATCACCATAAAAGCTCAAAAGTTAACAATAACGGCTAGGGTTTGCTTTGGAGGATGAGGGAGAGTGTTAGAGGCTAAGGGTGGACAACCCTAGCCATCACATCCCTTAAATAGGGGCACAAACACCGAAATTAGAGTTTGTATTTAAACGGATGTCACGGCGTGGCGAAAATTCTGCCACGTCGTGGCACTCACTTAACCTCCGCGTATTCTTTGGCCAAGGCCACATCATGGGAACTCATTCACCACGTCGTGGCCACTAAAAACCCAAAACTTTAAATAATAAAATTTTTAGAGGAATATACCAGAAATTTGACGTTATAGTGTTGTTATGATGATATGATTTATCATGTTTAACAACACAAGTTTGGTTTATGAACTCCCAAAGAATCCAAAGGAATTAGAATCTCTTAGTTCCTATGCATTAAATGTTTGATACATTCAAAATCCATGTTTTGATGGATTTTATCATTCCTAGAAGTGGGAGGTAAGAGTTGTAATTCTTCTTTTTTTGGTTGAAAAACTAGATTGTCCTAATAAATTCAAAAAATAGACAAATATATTCTTCCGTTTAACACAATTCACATTTCGATTTCATTGATTCATATAAAAACTAAACACATGACAACTTATACCGTATTTGGATGCAGTTCGTTCATATTTTAATTAATTTGAAAATCACATGTATTGTAACGGTTATGTATTTTAATTTTATTTTTATCATTTACTTATGCGCACAGGATTCCAACACGAATTTTATGGCTAAATAGTCACTTCACATCACTAATTTGAGTTTGAAATTACAATCTTACCCCTCACAAGTTGTACAATCTAATAAGGTACGTTACAACTTTTTACCTCTTTTACCTCTATGAAAATGGTACGATCAATAATTGTACAATAAACAAAGCATTCCAAATCGACATCATTTCACACGATACTTTTCACATTACCTTTCGGTTTTACGGTTTTACGGAACTTTATTGTTGTTTTGTCTTTTACATAAATATAGGATACGGATTCACAATGCATATCATAAGCTCTTTTTATAATTATTTACATGCTTTTTGACATATTAGAATATATGTTCTATTAAAAGCAGTAGGAAATAGGCATCTCAATATGACTTATTGTATTGTCTTTCTATCACTTTTTGTGATAGGTAACTAGCTTGCGGCTAGAAAGACCAAAGTGAGAATCTCTTGTTGTAGCAAAACATATGTCCACAAAAGCCAAAAAGATTATTCTCATGTCAAACACCTTCAAGATACTTGCATTATTAGTGTACAATTGAGTTTATTAGTATTGATTTGATGAAATGAGTAATGATTTGTTTATTCATTTCACACTAAATTTTTGTTTCCGTGTGTATTGATTTATGACACTTTTTTAACCAACTAAGTTTGGTATATTTTAATTGATGGAAGTTTTCTTGAAATAATTGATGGGTTTGAAAATTTGAAGAAATTTCAAATGGAAGTTGTTTGTAGGAAAATGATATCAAGATCAAAACATGGTTGTTTACTAGTAATTATAATGAGTTTAGATACAATAACTGTCTCATCTAAATTAAGCATCTAGTTTTCCCAAATCCGTTTTGGAGGATCAAGGAATCAAACTTACAATTGTTCATCGACATTTTTGTTCTTCTGTGTTGTTCATCATTCTTCAGGTACTTCGAGTTCATCATACGGAGATGAATCAACAACAGCAAGCGTTAGAGTCGGCATACAGCTCTCCGATCGAGCAAGTGCGCCGGCCCCGGTGTTCTTCGTCGGACTACTAGGCATAGACCTCAGGGATCTAGGTGAATCCAAACTTCGCCGGAGAATCTGTCTCATGGCGGCAATTAAATGAACCGCCGGATTAGGCGGTGGACCAGATGACTTCGACGCCCTACAAAACGCCATGTGACGCGTCATCGCTTCCTCGGTGGTGATCAGCCGTTCGCTTCTCAATATTTCGTCTTTCACCGCCTCTCCACATAAACCGCAGATCCATTTCCCTTGATACCTTTTTCGAATTCTCTCCATGTACGCCGGCGTACACTCCTCCGTCAATCCACAACAATCGCACTCAGCAAACTCTACTTCCATCGTCGGAGCATTCAGATTCGCCGCCACTGACTGTGATTCCGTCGCAGGCATCATCATCGTAGCAGACATTCCTAACAAAATATTTACAGAAACTATTAGCAACATTAACCAAAATCACAATCAAATTCCACTAACAAACCAAATCAACTTACCAGAAGAAGCAGATAAGTCCGATAAGCTAACAATTTCCTCCAGTCTCCAGATATAAACACACTTGCATATATATATTTACGCAAACACTAACAGCAAGAAAAATTCTAGGTGAAGACGAAAATTATCGTCGATTATCTCTCCTTTTCCCACTCTCCTTCTTCAACCTTGGATTTTTCTGGAAAAATGAGGAAAAATCTAAAAGACATTTCAGATTGCGCTCTTGCGCCTCACGACAACAGTCAAAATCTAGATGAAACAATCCCAATCCGAACCTTTGAATCAAAATCAACCTGAAAACAGGGGAGTTTATTAGAGCGAGAGAGATGAGAGATGAGAGAGAAAGAGAGAAATGGAGGGGAAGAGTAGGGTGGACAAAAGGGAGGATGAGAGAGAAATTTATTTATGATTTTGTAGAGGGTGTAAAATGAAAAATACTCAATGATTAGGGGGTATATTCCACTTGGAAAATGGGAATAGAATAATTTCCACGTCAATAATGGGTGCTGTCAAGTAGCCTTGTATAATACTAAAAAATTGCCAGCTGGATAATATCGCGGCTAGGGGTATGTTCGTAATTTTATTAAAATATTGTTCGTTAGGGGAGATTTCCTTCTACACTGGTTACCTAATCACCACTCGTTTGTTGCCAGATGGACGTGGCCAACGTGTACATCCAATTATCCAGATCAGCATGAGAACCCTTCCATGTTATTTTAGTGCAAATCCTAGGAAATTATGTTGTGATTTCGCATTAATATGATTATTTTTAAGTCATCATTTATTATGTTTTTAAAATATTCGATTGCTTTAATAAGTTTCCATTTTTAATTGCAATTTGAATACATTTCCTTTTTTTTTGTTCATAAGCAATAGTTAATTATCAAATCCTTGCCTTATTTTTTTGTTGAGCTTGTTGTGTACGTTTTATCAATAAAGATTTTAATAGATTTATATTATTTATAGTAAAACCACAAGATATAACTATTTAATTGGATTTGACGGAATTTCAGTTTCGTAGAAAGTTGATTGTATGTTATAATAAAACTTAATTTGGATCATAATCAACAATTAGTTTGATTCGACTTAAACTTTATCGTAATTAGTAAAAAAATTTATAAATGTTAGTTATCCATTTTTTGTTTCGATTATGTACTTATGGTTGTGAATAATGGGTTATCGAACATGCTCTTTTGTTATTTTATATTTGTTTTTGATATGATTGGTTTTATCTGTATATTTATAGTTGAAATACATTTTGATAAAACATTATTTTTTCGAAGGGTATCCTAATTCCGTGTAGCCCGTGTAGGCACTTCCGCAAAATGTATGTCTATTTGTGGAAACATGTTTTTTGATGTCAATATTTTGGAAAATACGCCCAAAATATGTCTATTTGAGCCAAAATCTCAATATCTATTTGTCATGTTATATTCTATAAGTTATTTTTTTACCAAACACTATTAATTTATAAGTTAGCTTATCAACTATAAATTAGCTTATTAGCTAAAAATTAATTTTTGTCAGTAAAGATGGAAGTTGGCTACTGGAATCAAGCACAAAAAAAAATCAAGTTGGGCCTGATTCTTGTATGGGAGGGGAAAAGAGATGTGAGCATCCTTAAGAGCATCAATTTGATTTTATGTAATGAAATCAAACATGTAGTTATACTTGAAAAAATTAATTAGGCCTTGAGATACTTGAAGCAAGAGTATAAGATTCCATGACATTCGGTACATCAACAACCATCTAGTTCATTACCAATCTTGAACTAAATAGTTCGAGCCCTAAAGCATGAAAAACAAGTATTCACACTTTTCGCTAGAATTAGCAATATGCGCATCATCGTAAAAAATGGAACGCAAGTGGTGAAATTGTTTAACGCTTTCACCACTCATTAAATCTTCATAACAATTTATCACTAAGTAGTATCCCTGTTTCACATCTTTTCCTACACCGAGACAAAATATATCGTGGATGAATTTCTTTAACATCCTTTGTAAGATCACACCTTATGATCTGATGACTCAAACACTCTACACATTCGTCAGCATTAGCGTATACTCTACAACCAGCGCCAGCATATAAAGCTTATCAGCGTCAGCTCTTAGTATAGTTATTCTATGTAATCTTTTGTATATTAGGTCATGATATAGATAAGTACAGAATAGATAGTAGATCTCCTATCTTTGTTATGAAGATCGGTTCTTAGTATAGATATGATACAATCCCTTAAATCATGGGATTCACATGTATAAATTTGTAACATCCATAAAATATGGTCCCAAAAATTTCATTTTTAATAATGGATAAAACAGTATTTGTCAATGACATCCAAACATATACATAAAACCACTGTATCAATTTCTATAAAATCTAAGTAAAACATCCATGGGCGAAAACATATGTTGTGTGCTCTGCAATCATCCCGAGCTCTTCTTTTTGAAGACCGAAGTACCTGAAACCAAATCTGAAAACCGTAAGCATGCAGCTTAGTGAGTTTCCCCCAAACTAGCACATACCATACACATAACATGTAACTAGGAGATATGGGCCCTGCCCACACTCAAGGAGATACGGGCCCCACCCATACTCGGATAACGGGCCCCGCCCTATGAGATACGGGCCCCGCCCACACTCTGTGAGATACGGGTCCTGCCCACACTCAGCTAACTAAGAGATACGGGCCCCACCCATACTCTGTGAGATACGGGCCCCGCCCACACTCATCTAACTAAGAGATACGTGTCACGCCTACACTCTGTGAGATACGGGCCCCGCCCATACTCAACTAATCATGAGATACGGGCTCCGCCCACACTCAAATAATAATGAGATACGGGCCCCTCCCACACTCACATACAAAAACAAACACATACAAGTATCACACATACAACAAGTACACAACCTTCCAAACATACCATTAACCACACACAAGTAATGATGAGAAACGGGCCCCGCCCACGCTCAACTAATCATTAGATACGGGCCCCGCCCACACTCGAATAATGATGAGATACGGGCCCTGCCCACACTCACATACATATAATCATATAAACATTCCAAAACATGTGAAAATCACAAAGATAATAGCATACAACACAATCAACGGGCCCCGCCCACATACAAGTCATATATGCATAACCTGATACTAGCATATAAAATAATCATCGGGCCCCGCCCAAACATACATATCAATACGTACACATGCCAGGGTTACACAGACAACTGACATCCTAACATAATAACCATGGCCCGACATTGGTGCCTTCCACCCGCTAAACATAGTGAGGAGACTCACCTTGTTCCACTGAAGTCCCGCGGATAAAACTCTAGCTGTTGGATGACAGATTCCCGAACTGTCAACATCAAAAAAACACCCAATTAATAATCGAGTTCCAATACATAACAATAAGTCCATACTTGGGGTAAAAAATCCATTTTAACCCTAACCTAGCTTGGTCCAAGACCAAGGCCCACACTCACACTCTGAAGGCCCAAAAGTAAATAATCAACCAAGGCCAAACTATGGACTAATTTTCCAAATTGGACCCAAACTCCTTGCATGGGGCTTACCCTAAAGCCCATCCAAATAATCTAGTCCATACACTTGTTCTTGTTGGATAAGGTGTCTAAGTCCATAACTATATTTAGTATGTACTTGACCCGGCTTGGCATGGTCCATTTGGGTTGCATCTTCATCACAATTATTGGATAGACAAAATGAGAAAAAGGACACTTACGATTTGTAAATATATTATAAGTTCTAATATATTAATATGAAATCATATTATTTAATTAGTATTGATCAAGAATTAATTTGGAATTAATTTTATGATAAAAAAGAGACTAATTAAATATATGAGGATTGATTTGTAAATCATTCATTCTTGTATAGTGGGCTTATGGTTCATGATTCACTAGATTGAGCTAGGACCCATTGGGTGCTCCATGGATGCTCCATGGAGGTTATAACCCATGGATCATGGGGGAAATGAAAAGTCATGCACATTAGGGTTTACATGGTGTAACCCTCATGTGACACACTATATAAAGAGCTCCATAGCTAGCAAAATCGGCCACTATTACAAGACAAGGAGGGCTAGCCAATTTTGTGATCAAAGTGTTCTTCTCTCAAGTTATTCCAAGAGTTGTAGGTGTTGTGTGAAACATTTGAGGCATCACATTTGGGGTGCTAGGCTCACAAGGTCTTAAGGAATCCAAGCTACAAGAAAAGGTATGTTATTCTACTAGTTTTTTATATTACAAGTACCCCATGCCATGTTAGTTAGGATGTAAACCTTGGAAAATTCTTATTTGCATGAATATTATAGAAAACATAGATCCAAGGTTTCTAAGGTTGCATGTACACCTTAGGAGTGTTAGAATGCTCAAAACCCATCGGTGGTATCAGAGCCTAGGCTTGTTTTTTTATATTTGATGCAAACTGCTTGAAAAAATCGATTTTTTTGCACACTGTTCAATGAACTCGCTGAGTCCATGGGGGGACTCGACGAGTCCAAGAGAAAATGCATCCTACTCGTCGAGTAGGTTCTTGCACTCGGCGAGTAGGAGCCCCTGTGTGTAGAATTTCGAGTTTTGCTGCTTGAAACGGACTAGAATCATTACCCTAAACTGTTTTGGACTTGTAAAACCTGTTTTTTTGATGTGGTAATGATTATGCTAATCCATTTACAATGGTTATTATCAAATTTTTAAGTTTTATATGTGTTTATATGATTCTTGAAAATGTTGATATGAATGTTCATACTTATGAGTTTTAGAAGATCATAGGAATTATTTGCAAATTGTTTGTTAGTGTAATTCTTGATCTTGATGCCTATTGATGGAGTCCATAATTTGTCCTCAAGTTATGGATTACCAAAAGTCACTTCTTTAAATTGTCATTAAAGAGCCATAGGTTACATAAAGTGAAGAGTCTTCATTTTAATAAACCATTAAACTCATAGGTTATGAACATGAAAGGTTTTGAATAGTTTCAAAACTTGCCCTCAAATTTGGAATTTGTAAAGTCCTTTAGAAAACTTTAATTCCAAACCCTAGAGTTTTAAAAGTTAAAATTCAACCCTTATACTTTATAATACTATAAGTTAATAATATATATATATATATATATATATATATATATATATATATATATATATATGTGTGTGTGTGTGTGTGTGTGTGTGTGTGTATAAGAGCAAGTCAGTCTTACCGTTAGCAGGCCTCATTCACGAAGCCGATCTATAAGGGGGGTATAAGGTTGTTGCCTATAAAATGGCAGCTTAATGGGTGTCCACTCTCACCCACCGCTTCCTTGACTGGTGGAGGGTCGTTAGCCGAACGGGTAGGAGAAGGACTATAGTTCTCATTAAAAGTATAATGATATATATAAAGTAACTAAACCTTTTATAAATTCCCAATCTTAGTTACTTTAGGAAAATGTGAAATTGGTGTTATCCCATGAAATTACACTTTGTACCTTACCAAGTCGTTGGTGGAGCGTGTGTGGGTAACCGGCACACTAACATGGACTAGTAAGAGTGGCAAAGGGTAACTTAATATTTATCATAAATCGGTGGAGCGCGTGTGGGTAACCGTCACATCGATTAGGTGATAAAGATTAAGGGTACCAAGTAAATTTGCATGGTTATTCACACCTTGTTTGTGATCCTCGGCATCCCAGTCACAAACTTGAGAGGGCACAATCGAGATTTAAACATGCCTTTGAAAAGTTCAATGAATCTCAAAAGAATCTAGGAGTTTCAATCCAATTAAAACCTAATAATTTATTTCGTTTTTCATGGTGGAAATTGGTGAATCGTCATTCACCTACCTTCAAATATTTTATAGCTTGGATTACGGCATCCCTCTTCCAAGTTATAAAGTATTGTGTTGGGTCCTAGCCTTAATATTACATTTGGGTGTCTTATTAAGGATTCTATATCTAATCTAAACTTGTCTTTCTTCTTTTCAGATGTCTTCCAACAATGATGCTTCTGGCTCAATCCCTACCGACTCCTTCTCTCTCATGAACCTTTGTGGGAGAATCATCTTTGATGGTTCCAACTTCAATGATTGGCTCAGGAACATCAGGATGGTCACTCGTAACGAGGAAAAGGAATATGTCCTCGAGAAGGAGCTGAAGGAAATTGATGAGTCTACTGCTACTCCAGAGGAGATCGCTGAGTTTAGGGAACATGAGAGAGATGCTACCAAGGTGGCATGTATCATGTTGGCCACAATGAAAGCTGAACTCCAGAAGTCCTATGAGGACTTTTACCCTTTTGAGATGCACATGGACTTGATGGACCGCTACCATCAAAGTTCTCGTCAAGAGAGGTATGAAATCATCTCTTCCATGATAACAACCCGAATGAAGGATGGTGAACCCATCACGGGCCACATGCAGAAAATGCAAAGGTTTGTGGACCGTTTGCTCAAATTGAATGTGAACTTCCCCGAGGAGTTTGCTATTATTATCATACTGCACTCCTTACGTACTTGTTATGCTCAATTTCGAATGACATATCACATGAACAAGGAGGAGGTCACACTTAGCAAACTTCAAGGGCTCTTGAAGACCGCTGAAACTGGTCTTAAGGGAAAATCGATTGTTACTACTCCTACTCCTACCGCCGCCCCTGTTCTGGAAATCGGGCAAAGTAGAGGGAAGAAGAGGAAAAACCCTTCGAAGGGTACCAAGGGAAAGTCTCTTGATGGCTCCTCTTCAAGTGGAACCAAAGGTGGTTCTGTCACTCCTTCTTCCAACCCAAAAGAAGCTCAATGCTTCTATTGTCAGGAAAAGGGGCACTGGAAACGAAACTGCCGCAAGTACCTGCAAGATGTTAAGGATGGGAAGGTCAAGCCTACCCATGCAGGTATTTACACTATATTGTCTAATAACTCATCACATTCTACTTCTTGGGTTCTTGATACAGGTTGTGGTATTCATATATGATCCGATTTGTAGGGCCTAAGAAGAAGTGAGGATGTGGAGCACGGAAAGATAAACTTAATCATGGGGAATAGGAAAGCTTCACCTGTCACCAAGATTGGAGTTTATTCTTTGTTGCTAAGTAGTGGGTTAGTGTTAGATTTGAATAAGTGTTGTTACTCGTCTGAAATGGCGAAAAATATTATTTCCTTTCATGGCTTGTGCAAACAAGGATTTACTTTTTCATTTAATAATGAAGTTGGTGGTATTAATGCCTTTTATAATAATGTTCTTTATTTTAAAGCATTACCTTGTGATGGTGTATATGAAACTGTGTCGGTTGTAAACAACTTAGGAAATAATGTATTACATATCGATTCTTCCACTAGTTTGGATAAAGCATCCTTGTGGCATTGTCGTCTTGGACATGTTAACAAGAAGTGCATAGGCCAGCTCCAGAAGGCTGGAGTGTTGGAGTCGTTTGACTTAAAGTCAGATGATAGTTGCGAATCTTGTTTGCTTGGAAAAATGACAAAGTCACCCTTCACTGGTACTTGTTCTAGGGGTGAAGGTTTGTTGGACCTCATACACACAGATGTGTGTGGACCCTTTAGAACCGCCACAAGGGATGCTCACCGCTTTTATGTGACTTTTACTGATGATTATAGTAGATATGGTTATGTCTACTTAATCAAGCATAAGTCAGAAACCTTTGAAAAGTTCAAAGAGTTTAAACAGGAAGTGGAGAATCAATTGGGCAGGAACATTAAGATGCTCCGATCCGATAGAGGAGGAGAGTATCTTAGTACAGAGTTCCTTGACTATCTTAAGGAATGTGGAATTGTTTCACAATTGACACCTCCCAGAACACCACAGCTTAATGGTGTGGCTGAGAGGCGCAATCGAACCTTGTTGGACATGGTTCATTCCATGATGAGTCGAGCTTCATTACCAATTTCATTCTGGGGGTATGCCTTAAAGACTGCCGCCCATATCCTTAATCTAGTCCCTACCAAGAAGGTTGCCAAAACACCTCACGAGACGTGGATTGGGAAAGTTCCCAATTTAGATCACATCAAGATTTGGGGTTGCGAGGCTTTCGTGAGACGTGAGACTCAGGATAAGCTCGTACCTCGAAGTGAGCGGTGTATTTTCATCGGCTACCCACAAAATTCTTTTGGTTACTTCTTCTACAGACCCAATGAGAATGTGGTATTTCTGGCAAGAAGAGGGGTCTTTCGTGAGAGAGAATTCATAAGCCAAGGAAACAGTGGGATGCAAATTGATCTTGAAGAACTTCAAGAGTCAAGCGGTGAAGGAACCTCCAACCCTAACGATCAACCTGAGGAGGAAACTCCTGTTGATGAATCCGTACCTCTAAGGCGTTCCACAAGAGTTAGGAATCCACCTGAGCATTACTATGGTTTTCATATTACTACAGAAGGTGATGAACTTATCAGTAATAGGACACTGGTAAATCTGGATAAACCTAACAGCTTTAAGGAAGCCATGGCAGGCCCTGAATCTGCCTAATGGAAAGAGGCCATGGATAGCGAGATTCAGTCCATGTATGACAATCAAGTTTGGAACTTGGTTGACAATGTACTGGGTCGTAAGATGGTCGGGTGCAAATGGATCTTCAAGAAGAAGACTAACATGGATGGAAATATACACACTTATAAAGCGCGGCTGGTTGCGAAGAGCTTTACTTAAAATCCGGGAGTTGACTATGATGAGACCTTCTCACCAGTAGCGAAGATTAAGTCTATTAGGGTTTTGCTAGCCATAGATGCATTTCATGATTATGAAATATGGCAAATGGATGTCAAAACCGCTTTCCTTAATGGAAAGTTGACTGAGGATGTTTACATGAGTCATCCAGAGGGTTTTGTCGATGCAAAGCACCCTAATAGAGTGTGTAAGCTTGAGAAATCCATCTATGGATTGAAACAAGCATCTCGTAGATGGATCTTTGTTTCGATGAGAAAGTCAAAGAGTTTGGTTTTTTGAGGTGTGAAGATGAGTCATGTGTATATGTTAAGGCTAGTGGGAGTATAGTTAGCTTTTTGGTATTGTATGTGGATGATATACTACTCATAGGAAATGACATCCCAACCCTGCAGGAAGTTAAGTCCTGGCTTGGGAAGTGTTTCGCTATGAAGGACCTTGGAGAAGCTGCCTATATCCTAGGGTTAAGGATATTGAGAGAAAGGAGTAAGAGACTAATTGGACTTAGTCAAAGTACCAATCCAGCATGCAAGATTCCAAGAAAGGTGACTTACCAATCCAGAGCAATGCCAAAATGAGTAAGACTCAGAGTCCGAGTATAGAGGCTGAGATAGTTGAGATGTGTCATGTACCATATGCTTCCACTATGGGCTCTATCATGTATGCTATGACTTGTACTCACCCTGATGTGGCCTTTGCTTTGAGCATGGTCAGCAGATATTAAGGGAATCCGGGCAAGGCTCACTGGACTGCGGTAAAGAATATTCTCAAGTACCTACAGAGGACTAGGGACTGGGTCCTTACCCTTGGTGGGAGTGATGACTTGAGAGTAGTGGGGTACAGTGATGCTGGCTTCCAGGCTGATAGGGATAATTTCCGCTCTCAGTCGGGCTGGGTCTTTACCCTAAATGGAGTAGCAATTACTTGGAAAAGTTCCAAACATGAAACAGTGGCTGATTCAACTTGCGAATCAGAGTATATAGTGGCAACCGATGCAGCAAAGGAGGCAATATGGCTAAAGAACTTCATTCGAGACCTTGGAGTTGTACCAGCTATTAAGAAGCCTATGGAGATTTTCTATGATAACGAAGGTGCAGTTGCCTTAGCTAAGGAACTAAGGGATCACGGCAGATCCAGGCACATCGACAGAAAATACCATTTCATTAGACATCGGATAGAAGAAGGACTCCTTATTGTGAAGAGGGTATCATCGGATGAAAACCCCTCACGAAGGGACTGTGTAGGGCTAAGCATTTTGCAGCATGCGAGGTGCATCGGGCTGAAGGGTGATATTAGTTTTACAGATTAGATAGTTATTTCTGAAGCTTGTAAAATGTAAATTGACATTTGATGATTAAATAAAAGTTGTTGTTTATTTATAAGTAAAGTGTTGCTATCTTGTGTCAATTATTTACTATTGTTTCAATTTTGCATGTTTTGACTTCCAGAATAATTTCTTTATTCAAACTCTCCATAGTCAGTCATATGTTGGAAGTAGATATGAATCAAGACTGTCATGAATTGGGTTTGTAGATGTCTAAGGTGCTAGACATAGCAAATGGTTGCTACAACATTCATGAGTGCTCATAAGTTCTGAGTATTGGATTCAACCCATGCTCACTTGTATCACTTCATGGAATTTATCTCGAGTGATCGTGAGATGGTAATATCATATAAGTCTTCAAACCTAGAGATATGAGTTGTTGACTATGAGTTGGTTATACATTGATTGTACGAAAACACATTGGTAACTCGATGTTATAAAACGTGCCTTTGTGTATGATTGAACAAGTAGTAGAACAAGCATATGAGTCGAAGTCTATATGTACCTTTTAGTCCTTGGAGGATTAAAAGAGATATCTGGGCCCCTCGCTGATTTTGCTTTGACCCATATACCGGGCCCGGTCTGAACCAAATTGATGTGTTCAGTTTAGTTCTATGTCAAACAAATCGGAAATCGGGAAACAAACTGCTAGACAATAAGTACGACATTGTTTCATGTATTTGTCCGGCTGATATCTAGAACAGAGGATTATATGATCACTTATCTTAAATGGCGCATCATTATCTCAGTTCCGCGAGACTTTGAAAGTGCTACGATTTCTAGTCGGTTCCTGAAGTCATACATGTAACTATAGTTATTAGACTTATCCAAGTGGGAGACTGTTGGATAAGGTGTCTAAGTCTATAACTATATTTAGTATGTACTTGACCCGGCTTGGCATGGTCCATTTGGGTCGCATCTTCATCACAACTGTTGGATAGACAAAATGAGAAAAAGGACACTTACGATTTGTTAATATATTATAAGTTCTAATATATTAATATGAAATCATATTATTTAATAAGTATTGATCAAGAATTAATTTGGAATTAATTTTGTGATAAAAAAGAGACTAATTAAATATATGGGGATTGATTTGTAAATCATTCATTCTTGTATAGTGGGCTTATGGTTCATGATTCACTAGATTGGGCTAGGACCTATTAGGTGCTCCATGGAGGTTCTAACCGATGGATCATGTGGGAAATGAAAAGCCATGCACATTAGGGTTTACATGGTGTAACCCTACATGTGACACACTATATAAAGAGCTCCATAGCTAGCAAAATCGGCCACTATTACAAGATAAGGAGGGCTAGCCAATTTTGTAATCAAAGTGTTCTTCTCTCAAGTTATTCCAAGAGTTGTAGGTGTTGTGTGAAACATTTGAGGCATCACATTTGGGGTGCTAGGCTCACAAGGTCTTAAGGAATCCAAGCTACAAGAAAAGGTATGTCATTCTACTAGTTTTTTATATTACAAGTACCCCATGCCATGCTAGTTAGGATGGAAACCTTGGAAAATTCTTATTTGCTTGAATATTAGAGAAAACGTAGATCCAAGGTTTCTAGGGTTGCATGTACACATTAGGAGTGTTAGAATGCTCAAAACCCATCAGTTCTCAGATGGCCTAACAAGAATTCAAACACCTAAGCCCAAAAGAAAGGCCCAACTTGAAGCCCAATCATAATTAGGGTTTTCACATAAAATGACGATTAGGGTTAACTGTTCTTACTTAACCCATTAAGGACTTAATCCATTAAGTCCATCACTTGACTAAGCCATACATACAATGTAGTCGGACATAATTCAAAATTCCAATTCAACAATCCAAACGCGGGTCCCGGTAAATCCCAAACTAAAGTGTCCAAGATTAGGGTTTCCTAAACCCTAAGTAGGGTTTCCTAAATCCTAATTAGGGTTTCCAACCCAAAACATGCCAATTAGTCTAATGGTTATGTTTTTTTGGTCAATTAGGGTTTCACTAGGCTGGGCACCACCTACTTCCACCTCGGACGGTGGTGGTCGACGGCGGTTCACGGCGGCAGCCACCACCTCGTGGTGGTGGTGGTTGTGTTTTTAGGCCAAAACAATACCAAAAGTACTTCAAACACCAAACACCAATCCACACACACACACATAAACACACAGCCACCGGAGATGGTGGCTAGTGGCGGGAAAATGGTGTCAGCCACCACCTCACGGTGGTGGTGGTGGGTTTTCCGGCCAAATAACGTGCATGTTACACCACGAATACAGACATCAACATCTATACTCGAGGATGCGCACACTAAGCCACCACCTAGGCAGCTAACGTCGCTGGAAATGGACGAAAACAGCACCCCAAGGGCCATCGGTTACTATAACGACAATTTCGGCGTCGTACCCACAGAAAAGAACGAGAGAGAAAGAAAAGGTGGGTTGCGGTTTACCTTACCGATGGCTTCCCAGTCGCTCTCGACCCACGCACGACGAATCCGGCTTTGAACTCCCATCTCAATGGCTCTTCCGCCTGCTCATGCGTCCGACAGCAACATTGTGGTGGCGCTCATCGGCGAGGTGGCATGCGGATAGGTGGTGTTCGAACTCGACTGGCAGTGATGGCTTAGGAGGCTTCTTATGGTGGCAGCTGAAGATGTGTAACTAGTGTTAGGGTTAGATGATGCAACGAGAGGGAAAGGAAGGCATCGGTTTAATCTCGTGTTACATAAAAATCTTCATACGAATATGACACTTCCAGTCCCTCCCACTCATAATCTTTTCAACTTAAGTCCCAATAATTTCCAAGCAGCCCCTGCCTTCAGAAATATTTTCAAAGTGACTCCGAAAATTACGCTTAACCCCCACAATTCCAAAAATTATGACATTTAACTCCCATGGCTATCATCCATAAATTATTATGGATTTAGGGCTTCAATAAAATAATATAAAAATATCATTTACATCTCGGGGTTTAGGGCTTATTGTTTATTTACTTATTTTATTTAATTTAAACGGAATGTTACAATTCTCCCCCACTTAAATTAGATTTCGTCCTCGAAATCATTCCTTACCATTCCCGTCATGCCGAACAACGTTGAGCAACACAGCCAAAACCCCAAGTATACCCCAGCCTTCCCAAGGGAGCTGAATTCAACCCTCACAGGGCCCTACAACCCGCAAATGTATGAATCCCTTATAACATAATCACGCTTACCCAAGCTGAAATCTGAAGTCTTGAGATGGTCGGACTCCCCGACAGACTGCCCATACTGAATCATTATTGAATCCAACTCACTTGTCTCCCAACTGGCTACTCTACTTCTAATTACTTGAGGTTCCCACTAGAAAACAGAATCACAAACCAATTGTTCTTGCATAACACTTATACTTGACATAAGGCTCAAATAATCCTTCGAGTAGGAGACTCATCACTGCAACGGTTAGACTCGGACAAAAGCTGCGCAACAGGATCAGATCATCTACTCTAAGCTTATCCAAACCCAACTGCAAGTGACCTGACATCGCCTCGGAATAACAATCAACTCCACACACTCGAGCTCCAACTCGAAATATGTTTCCCTAACTTATCTTGATGCTCTTACCAATAGAACCAATTCAAGACACAATCACAAGAGCTTGATCTATCATCAGATCTGAATCCATTCATCACCCTTGAACCCTTCTATCGATGCCCTCGGCACATAGAGACCCCGATCCTCAACCCATGGAAACGGAAATCCTGCACAAAACACTCGCGTGACCCGACTTGAGATCCTACTCAAAAAATCTAACCCGATACTCAACTTGTAAATCGAGATCCATAGATCTGCACTTGCATTTTACCCAAGACCTTCTGATAATGATAGCCCTTGCGAGATCGGGATACAAAGGTTCCCAAACCAACGCTGAGACTACCAGTCTCGCACTTGGACCAACCACCAGGTCCCTAAGAGTACGGATAACAAGGCTACCCAGCCCAAACATCCCTCTGCACTACATACTAACCACATACTCAATACTGAAATCCAAAATCCAGTACCTTGACCCAACGGTCTCTACCAGGTCCCACCTAGATTCCCATAACACACGGGCCTTGCCCCCGGGTCCCACCCAAACTATACCACGAAGCAGCCTTACCCATGGGTCCCACCTATCTAGGGTTACACAAGCCCACCTCCACCTCAGACACCAATGGTCCTCAACCCATAACGAAGAAATACTTCATGACAATCCTGACTGGCGTGCCCAAGGCACGAACTGATTCCCTCTTTACGCTCATGTCCACTACTAATGATAGTCTACTTCGAACAGGTGAATGCTACGATCCATCACAGTCTCACAACACTTCTAACCAAACATGATTACCACCCCGGGTTTCATCACTACCCAACCATATCAATTACAAATGTCCTGAATCGAACCCACATCAGTCAAGAACAGGCAGCGAGGCTCTATACGACTCTCGGTCTGGATCCATCCACAAACATGCTATGCATAACAAGAAAATGCCGACCATCTGTCGGGAGTTCTCTGAACTCCGACTTATAAAACCTCGAACTAAATGGTTACTCGAGTCGTCTCTATTCTTGACCAGGATGCGAAACTTACCCTAGTTCAACACCCGATCCAATTCTCGGAAATTTTAATCAATTCTTGTGACATCCCCAATTTTCACGGCCAGAAAAGACCGATTTGTTTATGCTTTGTTTTAAAATCAGAGTAATCATTTAAAGGAAACTGTTGCAGAATTTGTTCCCAAAACAAAATATGATAAGAATTTATCAAAGCATTTCTTAAAGAAATGTATTTTTATTATATAACAAAATCTCGGGATGTCATGTTCTGATACAGACCAAAAGCATAAACAGGACAAAATAGACCTTACAACAGTTATTTATAACTACTCGTCTATAATCCAAAATCTCTCGTCTTGTCAACCAACTTATGCTCTTGTGTCACTACCTGTAATTCAAAGGAAACTGAGTGGGTCAGGCTTGGGAGCCTGGTGAGCATATTGGGTTTTCAAGCCACAATAAAATATTATATTATATTTAACCATCACACAATCAACCCAATTACCCACCCCATTATCTCCTTTTTATTTCTTAAAGATTACCCTAAGAATCAACTATTCCTCATTCATTTATTCCTAAGGATATTGCTAAGGAATCGACATGAAATCCATCGTTGCCAGGGTTTTCTCAACATACACTATATCCGTAGTTACCAAGCGCTAACTCCATAGTCACCGGGGTTTATCTCGTTTATTGACAGTATTGGTTCCGAGACTCCTCTAGAAATACATATCAATGGGTTTTTAGAGTACACCGGTGAACATCAAGTCCACAACACCTACAAGTTGCGAGCCTGCTAGTGTTCCACAGGACTGTCTAGAATAGTCCGTGGTTGTTATCCCTACTCTGCTGAATGACGTGGGCCATCGTTTGGGTAAAGGTTTCACTCATTTTTCACCTGTCACCCTCATCTCATGATCTATATCATCTTTCGTCTCATCCTCAAACTCATCTTTCATCACACACCAACTATTTCCTCTACCCATGTTCTACCCAACATATTTGTAGATATAAATTACATATATAGTTTAAATCATTTAAAAACCTGTATAAAACATGTTGGGTTTTGAGCATTCTAACACTTCCTAAGTGTACATGCAACCCTATTAAACCTTGGATCTATGTTTGTCTAAGATACATGCAAAATATTATTTTCCAAGGTTTATAACCTATCTAGCATGGCATGGGGTACTTTTAAACATAAAAGAACTAGATGAATTACATACCTTTTGTTGATTGTTGATTCCTTGGAGTTTGAGAGCCAAGCACCAATAATGTGAATGCCTAAAATGGAAATCACAAATCACCACAAACTTGGAAAATGTATGAGAGAGTATACTAACTCTTAGATTTCGGCCACCATTATTACACACACACTTAGGCTATTTTTCATGCAACATAAGCTTGTTTATATAGTGTACATGGTTAGGGTGAAACCCTAATAACCCATGTCTTTTCCTCTTCCAAGGATCCATGGGTAAAAGCTCCATGGATCATCCATGGACTTCCATATAAGCTTAGCCCATTCCCAAATGAGTGTTAGCCCACACCATATAAATATAATAGCCCATGATTTAATTAGTCTTCCTTTTAATCACTAAATTAATTCATAATTAATTCAAGATTAAAACTAATTAAGTAACATGACTTTATACTAATATATTATAACTTATAATATATTAATAAATCGTAAGTATACAACTCTCATAAAATTATCCATAACTAGTTTGGGTGAAGTGCAACCCAAATGGACCATGCCGGGTCGGGTCAAGTATATACCAAATAAGTTATGGACTTAGACACCTTATCCAACAGACTCCCACTTGGATAAGTCTAATAACTGTATTTGCCTATATTACTTCAGGAACCAACCGGCAATCGTAGCTCTCGAAAACTCTTGTGAACTATGAAGCGCCATTTTAGATAAGTGATCATATAATCCTCTGCTCTCATGATATCAGCCGGACAAATACATGGAACAATGTCTTACTTATTGTCTAGCAGTTGTTTCTCGATTTCCGATTTGTTTGACAAAGAACTTAACTGAACACATCAGTTTAGTTCTGACCGGGCCCGATACATGGGTCAACACAAAATCATCGAGGGGCCCATATATCTCTTCTATTTCTAGAAGGAACAGATAAACTTTGACTCATATGCTTGTTCTACTACTTATTGAATTGCACACAAAGGAACGTTTTATAACATCAAGTTACTGATGCGTTTATGTGCAATCAATGCACAACCAACTCATAGGTAACAACTCATATCTCTAGGTTTGAAGACTTATATGATATTACCGTCTCACGATCACTCGAGATAAATTCCATGAAGTGATACAAGTGAGCGTGGGTTTATTCCAATACTCATAACTTATGAGTACTCATGAATGTTGTAGCAACCATTGCTATGGCTAAACACCTTTAGTCATCTACAATCCCAATTCATGACAGTCTTGATTCATACCTACTTCCGACATATGACCGACTGTGGAGAGTTTGAATAAATTAATTATTTTGGAAGTCAAAACATGCAAAACTGAAACAATAGTAAATAGTTGACAATGATAGCAACACTTTACTCATAAATAAATCACAAATTTTATTCATCATCAAACGTCGATTACATTTTACAAGTTTCAGAAAAGGCTATCTAATCTGTAAAACTAATATCGTCCCTCAGCCCAATGCGCCTCGCATGCTGCAAATGCTTCACCCTCGTCAGTCCCTTCGTAAGGGGATCCGCAGGGTTCTCATCTGACGATACCCTCTTTGCCACGAGGAGTCCCTCTTCTATCTTGTGTCTTATGAAGTGATATTTTCTGTCAATGTTTCGGGATCTGCCATGATCTCTTGGTTCCTTGGCTAAGGCAACCGCACTATTGCTGTCACAAAAAATCTCCATAGGCTCCTTAATAGCTGGTACAACTCCAAGGTCTCCGATGAAGTTCCTCAGCCATATCGCCTCCTTTGCCGCTTCACTCGCTGCTATGTACTCTGATTCACAAGTCGAATCAGCTACAGTCTCCTGTTTGGAACTCTTCCAAGTGATTGCCCCTCCATTTAAGGTAAAGACCCAGCCCGACTGAGAGCGGAAGTTATCCCTATCAGTATGAAAGCTAGCATCACTATACCCTACTACTCTCAAGTCATCACTCCCACCAAGGGTAAGGATCCAATCCTTAGTCCTCCGCAGGTACTTGAGAATATTCTATACCGCAGTCCAATGAGCCTTGCCAGGGTTCCCCTGATATCTGCTGACCATGCTCAAAGCGAAGGCCACATTAGGACGGGTACAAGTCATAGCATACATAATCGAACCAACAGCGGAAGCATAAGGTAATCGACTCATCTCAGCTATCTCATCTTCTATACTCGGGCTCTGAGCCTTGCTCAGTTTGGCATTGCTTTGGATCGGTAATTCTCCTTTCTTGGAATTCTGCATGTTGAACCTTTTCAACACCTTATCCAAGTAGATACTCTGACTAAGTCCAATTAGTCTTTTACTCCTTTCTCTTAATATCCTTATCCCTAGGATATAGGTAGCTTCTCCAAGATCCTTCATAGCAAAGCACTTCCCAAGCCAGGACTTAACCTCCTGCAAGGTTGGGATGTCATTTCCTATGAGTAGTATGTCATCAACATACAGTACCAAAAAGCTAACTATACTCCCACTAGCTCTGACATACACGCAGGACTCATCTTCACTTCTTGAGAAACCAAACTCTTTGACCTTCTCATCGAAACAAAGATTCCAACTTCGAGATGCTTGTTTCAATCCATAAATGGATTTCTCAAGCTTGCACACTCTATTGGGGTACTCTGCACTGACAAAACCTTCTGGCTGATTAATGTAAACATCCTCAGCCAACTTTCCGTTAAGGAAAGCGGTTTTGACATCCATTTGCCATATTTCATAATCATGAAATGCAGCAATGGCTAGCATAACCCTAATAGACTTAATCTTTGCTACTGGTGAAAAGGTTTCATTATAATCAATACCCTGAGTCTGAGTAAACCCCTTCGCAACCAGTCGAGCCTTATAAGTGTGCACCTTCCCATCCATGTCGGTCTTCTTCTTGAAGATCCATTTGCACCCGACTGTCTTACGGCCTGGTACATTGTCAACCAAGTTCCAAACTTGATTGTCATACATGGACTGTATCTCGCTGTACATAGCCTCCTTCCATTTAGCAGACTCTGGGCCTGCCATGGCTTCCTTAACACTGTTAGGTTCATCCAGATTTACCAGTGTACTGTCACTGATAAATGTATCACCTTCCGTAGTAATATGAAATCCATAATAAAACTCAGGTGTGTTCCTAACCCTTGTGGAACGCCTCGGAAGTATAGACTCGTCAGCTGGATCAACAGGAATTTCCTCCTCAAGTTGATTGCTAGTGTCTGAGGTTCCTTCACCAATTGAGTCTTGAATTTCTTCAAGGTCAATTTGCCTCCCACTGTCTCCTTGGTTAATAAATTCTCTCTCTCGAAAGACCCCTCTCCTAGCCATAAAGACCACATTCTCACTGGGTCTGTAGAAGAGGTAACCAAAGGATTTTTTTGGGTAGCTGATGAAAATACACCTTTCACTTAGAGGTTCGAGCTTGTCATGAGTTTCGCGCCTCACGAAAGCCTCGCAACCCCAAATCTTGATATGGTCCAAATTAAGAACTTTCCCAGTCCACATTTCATGAGGTGTTTTGGCAACCTTCTTTGTAGGGACTAGATTAAGGATGTGGGCGGCAGTCTCTAAGGCATACCCCCAAAAAGAGATTGGTAGCGAAGCTCGACTCATCATAGAGCGAACCATGTCCAACAAAGTTCGATTGCGCCTCTCAGCTACACCATTCAGCTGTGGTGTCCTGGGAGGTGTCAATTGTGGGACAATCCCACACTCCTTAAGATAGTCGAGGAACTCAGTACTAAGATACTCACCACCTCGATCGGATCGAAGCATCTTAATGTTCCTGCCCAATTGATTTTCTACTTCCTGTTTAAACTCTTTAAACCTTTCAAAAGTTTCTGACTTATGTTTGATTAAGTAGACATAACCATATCTACTAAAATCATCAATAAAAGTCACATAATAGCGATTAGCATCCCTTGTGGCGGTTTTGAATGGTCCACATACATCAGTATGTATAAGGTCCAACAAACCCTCACCCCTTGCACAAGTACCAGTGAAGGGTGATTTTGTCATTTTTCCAAGTAGACAAGACTCACAACTATCATCCGACTTGAGGTCGAACAACTCCAAGACTCCATCCTTTTGGAGCTGGCCTATGCGTTTCTTGCTTACATGTCCAAGACGACAATGCCACAAATATGCTTTATCCAAGCTAGTAGAAGAATCAATACATAATACATTATTTCCTAAATTATCTACAACCGATACAGCTTCATACACACCATCACAAGGTAATGCTTTAAAATAAAGAACATTATTAAAGAAAGCATTAATACTACCAACTTCATTATCAAAAGAAAAGGTAAAACCTTGTTTGTACAAAGCACGAAAGGAAATAATATTCCTCACCATTTCAGACGAGTACACACATTTATTCAAATCTAACTTTAACCCACTATCTAGCAACAAAGTATAAACTCCAATCTTGGTAACAGGTGCAACCTTCTTGTTCCCCATGATTAAGTTTATCTTTCCGTGCTCCACATCCTCACTTCTTCTTAGGCCCTGCAAGTCACAACAGATGTGAATACCACAACCTGTATCAAGAACCCAAGAATTAGAATATGGTGAGTTATTAGACAATATAGTGTAAATACCTGCATGGGATGGTTTCACTTTCCCATCCTTGACATCCTGCAAGTACTTTGGGCAGTTTCGCTTCCAGTGCCCCTTATTTTGACAGTAGAAGCATTCAGCATCCTTAGGGATGGCAGAAGGAGTGATAGAACCACCTTTGGTTCCAGATGAGGAGCCTTCAAGGAACTTTCCCTTGGTACCCTTCGAAGGGTGCTTCCTCTTCTTCCCTTTGCCTTGCCCGATAGCCAAAACAGGGGTAGTAGTAGGAGTAGGAGTAGCAACCGACTTACTATTAAGACCACTTTCGGCAGTCTTCAGAAGTCCTTGAAGCTTACTGAGTGTGACTTCCTCCTTGTTCATGTGGTATGTCATACGAAATTGATCATAACACGATGGCAAGGAGTGCAAAATGATATCAATTGCCAACTCCTCAGGGAAGTTCACATTCAGTTTCATTAGACGGTCCACATACCTTTGCATTTTCTGCATGTGGCTCGTGATTGGTTCGCTATCCTTCATACGGGCAGTGATCATGGAGGAGATTATTTCATACCGCTCTTGACGAGCACTCTGATGGTACCTCTCCATCAGATCCTGATGCATCTCAAAAGGGTAATAGTCCTCATAGGACTTTTGGAGTTCAGCTGTCATGGTGGCCATCATGATGCATGCCACCTTGGTGGCATCTCTTTCATGTGCCTGATACTCAGCGACCTCCTCAGGAGTAGCAGTGGACTCATTAAGCTCCTTTAGCTCCTTATCGAGGACATATTCCTTGTCCTCGTAACGAGTAACCATCCTGATGTTCCGGATCCAATCCATGAAGTTGGAACCATCAAAGATGACCCTCCCACAAAGGTTCATGAGGGAAAAGGAGCCAGTAGGGTTAGAGCCCGAAGCTTTGTTGTTGGAAGACATCTGAAAAGAAGAAAACAAGTTTAGATTAGGTATTTCGAATCCTTAATAATACACCCAAATGTAATATTAAGGCTAGGATCCAACACAATATATTATAACTTAGAAGAGGGATGCCGTAATCTAAGCTATAATATATTTGAAGGTAGGTGAATGACGATTCACCAATTTCCACCATGAAAACGAAATGAATTATTAGGTTTAATTGGTTTTTGAAATTCCTAGATTCTTCTGAGATTCATTGAACTTTTCAATGGCATGTTTCAATCTCGATTGTGCCCTTCAAGTTTTGTGACTGGGATGTCGAGGATCACAAAACAAGGTGTGAATAACCATGCAAATTCACTTGGTACCCTTAATATTATCACCTAATCAATGTGCCGGTTAACCACACACGCTCCACCGATCTATGATAAACATTAAGTCACCCTTCGTGATCCTTACTAGTCCAAGTTAGTGTGCCGGTTAACCACACACGCTCCACCAACGACTTGGTAAGGTACAAAGTGTGAATTTCATGGGTTAGCACCATATTCACATTTTCCTAAAGTAACTAAGATTGGGAATTTATATAAGGTTTAGTTACTTTATAATATTCATCATACTTTTAATGAGAATTTATAAGTCCTTGTCCTACCCGTTCGGCTAACGACCCTCCACCAGTCAAGCAAGCGGTGGGTGAGAGTGGACACCCATTAAGTTGCCATTTTATAGGCAACAACCTTATACCCACCTTATAGACTGGCTTCGTGAATGAGGCGTACTAGCGGTAAGACGACTTTGATCTTATACATATATATAATAATTAACCATTAATGTTATAAATAGTATAAGGGTTGAATTTTAACTTTTAAAACTCTAAGGGTTTGGAATTAAAGTATATTAAAGTGTGTGTAACTTTACAAATTCCAAAACTTGAGGACAAGTTTTGAAACTATTCAAAACCTTTCATTTCATAACTTATGAATTAAAGGTTCATAAAAATGAAGACTCTTCATTTCCATGTAACTTATGTGTTTTAAGTGTGTGTTTAAAAGAAGTGTCCTTTGGATATCCATAACTTGAGGACAAATTATGGACTCCATTAAAACACATAAATGATCAAGAATTAATCCTAAACAATTCAGCAAATAATTCGTATCATCTTCTAAATTCATAAGAACATGAACATGATCATCAAAGTTTCAAGAATTATATGAACACATACAAAGCATGAAATTTTGATATAAGCTATTGTAAATGGATTAGACCAACCATTACACCAACTAAAACAAGTTTTAAAACACCAAAACAGTTTAGGGTAATGTTTCTAGTCCATTTCCAGCAGCAAAAGTCGAAAATCTGCATTCTGAGGCTCCTACTCGCCGAGTGCACGAACCTACTCGCCGAGTAGGATGAGTTTACTCATGAACTCGGCGAGTCCCCCCATGGACTCGGCGAGTTCATCAGGCAGACAGCAAAAAATTCGACTTTTTTTCACTATTTTGCATCAAGTATCAAACAAACAAGCCTAGTCTCTGATACCACTGTTGGGTTTTGAGCGATCTAACACTTCCTAAGTGTACATGCAACCCTATTAAACCTTGGATCTATGTTTGTATAAGATACATGCAAAATATTATTTTCCAAGGTTTATAACCTATCTAGCATGGCATGGGGTACTTTTAAACATAAAAGAACTAGATGAATTACATACCTTTTGTTGATTGTTGATTCCTTGGAGTTTGAGAGCCAAGCACCAATAATGTGAATGCCTCAAATGGAAATCACAAATCACCACAAACTTGGAAAATGTATGAGAGAGTATACTAACTCTTAGATTTAGGCCACCACTATTACACACACACTTAGGCTATTTTTCATGCAACATAAGCTTGTTTATATAGTGTACATGGTTAGGGTGAAACCCTAATAACCCATGTCTTTTCCTCTTCCAAGGATCCATGGGTAAAAGCTCCATGGATCATCCATGGACTTCCATATAAGCTTAGCCCATTCCCAAATGAGTGTTAGCCCACACCATATAAATATAATAGCCCATGATTTAATTAGTCTTCCTTTTAATCACTAAATTAATTCATAATTAATTCAAGATTAAAACTAATTAAGTAACATGACTTTATACTAATATATTATAACTTATAATATATTAATAAATCGTAAGTATACAACTCTCATAAAATTATCCATAACTAGTTTGGGTGAAGTGCAACCCAAATGGACCATGCCGGGTCGGGTCAAGTATATACCAAATAAGTTATGGACTTAGACACCTTATCCAACAAAACATTCATTCAACAACCATCTCAAGTAAACAAACAACGTATAAACACATAGCACGTATTTCATAGCAATTACTTCATATCTATGCGGTAGAAGAAAGTAACTACACACTCACTTCTTAAGACGATTGTCGGACCACACTTCGCCTCTTCAAGTAGAAGTTCTTCTATGAAACCGGAATATCTTCACACACCGGGCTTCTCGTGGGCAGAGCTTCGGCTTGAAACTCTTTTCTCCTTATGATCTTCGGGGCTTCGGGACTTGCTTCGGGTGTCGGGATGATACCGGGGCTTCGGGGGTACTTTAAGAGGGCTAGAGAGGGTATCAGGAGTGAGAGAGTGAAGGAACTAGCACCTATGGCCGGCTGCCCTTCAGTTTCTATTTATAGGGCCATTTTTCTGGACTCACGTCGTGAATCTCAAAACTCACGTCGTGAGTTCAGTAGTCATCAGGTGCGTCATCGCAACTTGGGTATGTCAGGCTCCAGAAGACATAAATATTGAGTTCACGTCGTGAACACTGTGTTCACGTCGTGAACTCTGACACAGTGTTGGGGTTCGCGCCCCGAACTTCAGAAATTCATGTCTTTCGCATAAGAGCTCCATTTTTGACGTTCTTTATATGCTCGTGTAGGTGAGATTATGCTCTACAACTCTCATGTAGACTCCGTCGGCTAATTTTGAGATTAATTTTTATTATATTATTTTTAGTAGGCCGGGATAGGAAAACTCCTTTAGGAATTCACAACTCCTTCATCTGACGTCCGTTTTCGTCTGTCTTTTTACCGTTGGACTACTATCAACGAGATCTTCGATTCTCATTTAGATTGTTTCGGCTAGAAACCACTCGATCTCATATTCGAACTTTGGGCTGCATACCGCTAAGTCGAAACTTCGAAAAATCATAACTTCCTCATACGAAGTCAGATTTAGACGTTTTTTTTATGCACGCTCTCGGTTTAATGGATTCTAAGACTTTCGTTTAGATCGCTAAGGCCAAATATCGCTCTATCGTAAATTCACTATTTACGTCGCGCTCTGTCGTGCCAGTTCTGTCGCAAAAGTTCGACAGGTCATAACTTCTTCGTTATAACTCGGATTTCGGCATTCTTTATATATCCGAAATCCTTGTCACGACCACTACAACTTAGTTAAGATTATTCATTCTAAATAATGTTCTATCAAAAAGTAATTTTTGATGCTTATCGTCTCTAAATTGACTAGCCCGGATCTACGGGCATTACAATTCTCCCCCACTTGGATTTGGCAAAGCTCTTTCATCCTATAAGTCGGATGGCTTCCCAACCCATCGAACCTCATATAGTAGGAATTGCCTATAACCTGTGATTACCAAAACTAGCATTCCATTACTAGCAAAATCTCAACGATTGCTCAACTTCTAGAATCTGGGAGAATGCTCTTGAGACCTTAACCAATCTGATGATCCAAATCACCTCTCATGGCACCATGTGATTTCCTTGCGTTCTTATGCCTGCGACTAATAACCATAACCCTTGCCATGCACTGACGAACCTCTACTCTAATTTCTATCCTCAAGGAATCATTGAACTCTAACCGACTTTAGTCCATGTAAAAATACAATTATCTTGACACTTCCAATGATCAAACAACTCAGGCAACTGACACCATCATCTTCTAGCTACTGTTCCTTCCCCAACAACGGTAGTGGCTTGAACTCCAAAGTTCTTTCAAAGGCAACTGCCGATCATACCCGAACAGTTGATAGAACCGCTGAACCCTGACTTCATTGGAGTACTATCATGCTAACCCTGACCAAATACCCTCCAAGCAACACCCCTGAATTGATCCTGACAAGGGACGGGATAACAACGGTGCACACTGAACTCACTCGACAAGATAGGACCATTTGAAGATTTCATCAAAGACTTCTCGGCATGAAGAAAAGCATATAACCATCCTTGATAACCCAGACAATAGCATAGGACCAATCTGAGATATAACTTGTTCAATCCCAAACAAAATTCCAAAGCAATACAATTTCCCGCTATCCACTTTGAAGAAGCAGAAGATAACATACCCACAAACATCTAAAGGAATCCTGATCTCCTCTTCCTGAGGTACCTCGACTGTCTCGAGGACATGGTGCAAATCTCCCTTCTGATCCCAATGACAGGACTAACAGTAGGATCGTACTTCGTGAAGGATTCTAAGGATCCACAAGCTTTGGGCTTCAGATGAGCCCCTAACTATCCTTCTATAATCTAGGTCTGTGAGGCCCCAAGATGCTCATCTAAGAGATCCAAAATCCCTTTCTCGACTAAACCTAAGATCACCAAGGTCCAATCCGAAACACCACAAGTATACCCGATGAGATGAACTCCCACGACTGCGCATCGGCCAGCTCAGTACCTGCTTTTGGGCTGGAACCAAAACTCGAATCTCATTCCTGAGTGCTTCACACCATACCGAAACAACATGCAAAAGCTCTGTATATATCCAGGGGTCCTCATCCCACGGGCTTCCTAGATTCTCCAAGACTCTTCCCGATTCGAGTATGGATCCTGTGCTTTCAGCAGTATGGGCCTAACACTACCTTCCACACCTATCCATATTTTCCTCAAGAATCCTCCCAAATCCTCTAAGTCACCTTCTCAAATCCATACACCAAGCACTCGAGAAACGACACATCAAATCCTACTGAAGCAATCCCTAGGCTTTCCTAGGTTCCCGACCTCACCCTGCCATCAGCTGCTGAAGAACTCCCTATAATGTCAATCACCCACCTCATGAATACAATCACATGCAACAAAGCTTAGATAATCCTTCGAGTAACAGAATCATCCATACAACGGTTGGACTCAGACAAGAGTTGCGTCATAGAGTCAAATCTGTCACTCTAAGATTATCCAACCTTTGACACATGTGACTTGACATATTCACTCAGTAGCTGACTCCAATCACCTAGGAGTTCCACAAAGCACAAAGCAAGCAACATTCGTGCATTATCACTCAAATCCATAAAATAATCATGGGCATCTAATCCCTCTGCTACAACTCATACTAGGAGTTCCCACTCCCACTACAGATTGCCTTACGCATACAAATCATACCCGAACCAGCATCCCATGCTTCCTAGGCTCCAAAGTATCACATAATAGTCCAACCTATCGTTGGCTAATCAGAACTAGCATGCAATTCTACAATCTCATACAATAGGCATTCAAAGGCATCTCTCCTAGCCTTCTAACATGCAAAAACTGAGCAGATCCTTAGCCCTAACTAGCATGCAATTCCATAGATTCACAGATCAAAGCATAACAGATAACATGTATGGGTATTTTGGGAAAACTTACTTGAACTCGGCTGATTGCATGCACCACACCTTTTTTTTTCTTTTTGATATTCTCTTATAAAAATGTTTTCCTTTGAAAATTTCTACCAAGTCCTTAGTTTGAGTTCAGATACACCCGAGAGTGTGCCCGAATCCCTCAAACCAAGGCTCTGATACCAACTTGTAACATCCATAAAATATGGTTCCAAAAATTTCATTTTTAATCATGGATAAAACAATATGTGTCAATGACATCCAAACATATACACTAAACCACTGTATAAATTTCTATAAAATCAGAGTAAAACATCCTTGGCGGAAAACATATTGTGTGTGCTCTGCAATCATCTCGAGCTCTTCTTTTTGAAAAACCGAAGTACCTGAAATTAAAACTGAAAACCGTAAGCACGAAGCTTAGTGAGTTTCCCCCAAACTACCACATACCATACACATAACATGTAACTAGGAGATACGGGCCCGCTACATTGAAGGAGATACAAACCTCGCCCACCCTCGGATAACGGGCCCCGCCCTAGGAAATACGGGCCCCGCCCACACTCTGTGAGATATGGGCCCCGCCAACACTCAGCTAACTAAGAGATACGAGCCCCGCCCACACTCTATGAGATACGGGCCCCGCCCACACTCAGCTTACTAAGAAATACGGGCCCCGTCCACACTCTGTGAGATACGGACCCCGCCCATACTGAGCTAATCATGACACCGAGCCCCGCCCACACTCAGATAATAATGAGATACGGGCCCCGCCCACACTCACATACATAAACAAACACATACAAGTATCACACAGACAACAAGTACACAACGTTCCAAACATACCAATAACCACACACAAGTAATGATGAGATACGGGCCCCGCCCACACTCAGCTAATGATGAGATACGAGCCCCACCCACACTCGAATAATGATGAGATACGGGCCTCGCCCACACTCAGCTAATGATGAGATACGAGCAGCGGTGGTTTAGGAGGCTTCTCATGGTGGCGGCTGAAGATGTGTGACTAGGGTTAGGGTTAGATGATGCAACGAGAGGGAAAGGAAGGCACTGATTTAATCTAGTGTTCCTTAAAATCTTCATACAAATTTGACACTTCCAGTCCCTCCCACTCATAATCTTTTCAACTTAAGTCCCAATAATTTCCAAGCAGCCCCTGCCTTCAAAAATATTTACGAAGTAACTCCAAAAATTACGCTTAATCCCCACAATTCCAAAAATTATGACATTTAACTCACATGGCTAACATCCATAAATTATTATGGATTTAGGGCTTCAATAAAATAATATAAAATATCATTTACATCTCGGGGTTTAGGGCTTATTATTTATTTACTTATTTTATTTAATTTAAAAGGAATGTTACAAAATTAGTATATAATCTACATTAGGGTAAACCCTAATGTAGAGTTAGATAGTTCGTCTTTGTGTCAATCGTCTTTGTGACAACCCATCTTCTTGGTTAAGACAAAACCTTTCTTAGTGAAAGAACAATTTGGAGAACTCTTTGTGTTATTTACTTTCTGTTATTTGTTTTCTCTTTAATTACTTTACTTTCGTTCTTTATACTTCAAGTGTATCTGATCGATACAAACCTTCAATGAGTATTAGATCAGGTTTTTGATACACTCAAATAATCATGTCGACCTCCTTCACTCCCAAATCAGCTGTCTGCAACAAGATTCCTTTGTTTGATAAACAAAACTTCTTTACCTGGAAATCAAAGGCCATGGAAGCTCTAGAGTGCAAGGACTTTGATATGCTCGATGTTATCAATAAAGGTCCTATCCCGGATATAAAAAGGAAGAGAAAAGGATGTTGAATCTTGATGTAAAGGCGAGAACTGCTATTGGAAACTCACTCCCTTTTTCTGTCTATCGTTTGGTTCAAAACTGCTAAACCGCTCAAGAGATGATGATTCCTCTATCATCTACTTTTGAAAAGAAAACTCCTCAGATGATGAAGGTAAGTGTCTCATGGCTTAGATCGTTGAATCTCACACTGACACTTCAATTGACAGCGACGAGACTCTTTACATTGATCCTTCTCAAGTTGGTGTAGACTCTAAGACAGAATGGAACGCTACATTAACGTATCAGGTAAAAAATCTTGTTAACTACTCTCCTATAGAAAACATCAAAAAAGATAACATCATTGATCACTTACGTTTCTATTTATTAGTCTCAAATAAAGAAAAATATTCTTTTAGCTTCGAGGTAAAGAAACTAAAAGAAAAGTTATTTGTGTTGAAAAATATCTTTTGCATTAAAAAAGGAAAATACTTGCATCTCACTGACTAATAATTTTCTTCACACTGAAAAAGAAAATTTTGTTGATCATGCTAAATGTATTCAACTCATTTTGAAAAACTGGGCCTCTTCTCACTTCAATGTCCCAAGAATTATAAATGTTCAGATCCCATATCAGTGTGAGAAAATTCTTGGAGGTGATATAGAAGGTGCAGTTTCATTAACCAGAGTTGTTGAAACTATACAAACCTTCTACAAAGCTGACTATTTGAAAGAAGACTTTAAGAGTAGATTTGTGAGTTCGTATTTTATAAATCAAACTTTAATTAATAATCAATGCTCTGCTGATTCTAACGACATTACAAAGTGTGTTTCTAAATTATCTGCTCTTGATCCTTCTCACCAACCTTCTCATTGTGAGTATATTCCTCCTCTACTAAGACACTGCTAAAGTTTCCTATATGTAATGGTGAAGTTTATTCTGTAAACGAAATCCTTAGAATGTTTCCTCAGTGCTCAGTTAGCAATTCTGAACCTGAAGTTCAATCAAAGTCTTCTACCTCAGATGACTCTTCAATGCATCATAAGCCTCATGACAAGGTAGCATATGAGCATACTATCAACGACACTCCTTATTCCAGAACTAAAACAAGAAGTCTTAAATCAAATAATCAAAGTTCTTCAGACTCTTAAGTTGAAAAGAAATCAAAATCTAAAACTAAAGGAAAGAATCCAGGAATCAAAGTTTGTTATCGATGCGGTGATACTTCTCACAAAGTCAGCGATTGCACCTTTGAAAAGAATTCCGTTCTCATTGATAAAATCATGACTCGCAATGATAAATGGATCAAAAAGGGAAAGTTGTTGAACGGTCTCCCTAATGATTGTTATAATATCTTTTGTTGAGTGACCCATTGCAAGTGGGTCGGTGTATATTGTGTGTGTTTGTGTGTGTATATATATATATATATATATATATATATATATATATATATATATATATATATATATATATATATATATATATATATATCGTTTTTTGTGTCAGGGCTTATTGTATATTTTAGTTTCAGGGTAAAGAGCATATTTGGTATTTAGAGAGTGGTTGCTCAAGGCATATGATTAGATTCAAGTCAAGTCTAGAAGACTTCGTAAAGAAGGATGGTCCAACTGTTACGTATGGAGATAATGGAAAGGGAGTTACAAAGGGATATGGATCCACCAAGTGCAATTTCTTTGTTTTCAAGAATGTCTCTTATCTGAAAGGTCTTCAGCATAATCTCATTTAAATCAACCAACTGTGTAATGCTGGCTATGAAGTTCTCTTTAACAAGAGAGAAGGAAAGGTTGTTGATCAAAGGAATGTAACTGTTCTCTCTGCAAATCGACAGAATGACATCTATGTTCTGGATATGCTCTCTGCTGCCAAATTTCTTCGTCGTTGCTTCTTTTTTCGTGCTCAGTCTCATTTAAATTGGTTGTGGCGTAAGAGATTATCGCATCTGAATTTTAAGAACATATCAAAGATCTCAGGGAATCAGCTTGTAAGACTAATTCCCAAGAGACAGTTTGTTAAGGACAAAATATGCTCAACGTGTGAAAAGGGAAAGAAAACCAAGTACTCCTTTAAACCAAGGTCATTCTATACCATTATCAAACTCTTCATCTTCTTCACATGGATCTTTTTGGACCAGTTCCGGTTAAGTCAAGAGCTGGGAAAAAATACACTCTCGTCATTGTGAATGAATTTTCAAGGTTTATGTGTGTAGTCTTTTTAAGAAAGAAGAGTCATGCCGCTGATGAAATCATTTCTCTCATCAAGTAGTGGGAAGTTCTCTACGATCACAATGTAAGGGAATTACGTAGTGATCATGGGACTAAATTCAGAAACTCCTCTTTGGAAGACTTTTGCTCAAACTCAAGGATGTCTCAAAATTTCTATGCGGTTAGAACTCCCCAACAAAATGGTATTGTAGAGAGATGAAATAGAACTCCCATTGAAGCTGGAAGAACTATGGTCATTGAATTTGGTCTTTCTCTGTCTTTTTCGTCTAAAGCAGTCAATACATCGTGTTATACCCAAAACCGATCCATCACTGTTAACCATCATGGCAAAAATACTTATGAACCACTAAAAAGGGGCAAACCGAACATCTCCTATTTTAATGTGTTTGGATGCGTTTGTTACATCTTGAATCAAAGAAACCAACATTCGAAGTTTGAAGCTAAAGTTGATGAAGGAGTATTTCTAGGTTACTCCAGCTTATCCAAGGCCTTTAGGGTATTCAATCTATCAAGGCAAGCTGTTAAGGAAACAACTCATGTTAACTTTGATGAAGATTTGTTCATTCATGATCGATTTGATCACCCCTCATCAATTTTGAAAAAACTTACTTACAGTCCTCCAAACCCTGTTCCTGAGTTCTTGCCAAGTGATGTTGAGCCTGTTGTACCAAATTTTGATCAATTAATCAGTTCACAACCTATCTCTGAAGATCAGGTTGTCATTCGTGAAGAAGCTGAATCATCAAATCAGGAAGACTCTGCTCAAAGTATTACAAATGAAATTTCTAATCCAAGATTTCTTCGAGATCATCTTGAATCTCAAATCATTTGAGATGTAAATTCTCACCCACAACAGAGTTATCAGTAACTTCTTCATGTTTGTAAACTTCATCTCAATGACTAAACTAAAGAATGTCGCTGATGCATTAAAAGAAGATGAATGGATCAAGGCTATTCAGGATGAGCTGAATGAATTTGAACATCATTGTGTGTGGACTCTTGTTCCAAAACCTCAAGGGAAGACTATCATTGGAACTCGCTGGGTTTTCAGGAATAAAATAGATGAGGATGGGATTGTGATAAGAAATAAAGCTAGACTTGTGGCTCAAGGTTTCTGTTAGCTTGAAGGGTTAGACTATGATGAAATATTTGCTCCTGTTGCTAGACTTAAAGCTGTTTAATTTTTTCTTGCCTTTCCTTCTTTCAAGAACTTCAATGTCTATCAAATGGACATCAAGACTTCCTATCTACATGGAGATCTTCAAGAAGAAGTTTTTCTAAAGCAACCTCCAGGGTTCGAAATTGAAGAGTTTCCACATCATGTGTATCGTCTTGATAAAGTTATCTATGGTTTAAAGTAGGCTCCTAGAGCATGGTATAACACATTCGCAAGCTATATTCTTTCAACTGGATACAAACAAGGAAAGATTGACAACACTTTGTTCATAAAGCATTCAGGATCCCATATCATTCTCGCTCAAGTGTATATGGATGATATCATCTTCGGATCCACTGATGAAATGCTAAGTTCCAAATTTACAGAGATCATGGGTAAAAAGTTCGAGATAAGCATGATGGGTGAACCAACCTTCTTTTTGGGTCTGCATATCAAACAACTAACTGATGGTATTTTTGTTTTCTAAGCTAAATATATTGCAGATATGCTGAAGAAGTATGGATTCTCTGATTGAAAGCCGACAAAGACTCTGATGTTCTCTTCAGCGTCTATTGGCGCTTATCTAAATGGCACTAATGTGAATGCAACTATGTGTTTAAGGAATGATAGGATCTCTACTCTATCTTACCGCCAGTCGTCCTGACATTATGTTTGTTACTATATTGTGTGTTTGTTATCAACCCAATCCTAAGTAATCTCCTATTCTCACTGTGAAAAGGATATTTCATTACTTAAAGCATACACCCAATCTTGGGTTATGGTACCCTCGTGATTTCGAGTTCAAGCTCGTGGGATACACTGACTCCGATAATGGTGGATGCGGCATCGATCGCAAAAGCATTTCAGGAGGAGATGAAATGCTTGGAAATAGATTAGTAAGATGGTCCAACAAAAAACATACATCAGTGGATTGTTCTACATCTGAAGTTGAATATGTTGCCGCTAGCAGGTGTTGTTCTCAGATTCTATGGATTCAGAATCAGCTCTTGGATTATGGTCTAAACTTCTTAAAGACTCCCATCTGATGTGACAACACCAATGTCATTCAGATGATACATAATCCAGTGCATCATTCCAAGACCAAGCACTTTTTCGTCATCACTTCATCAGGGACATCGGTCAAAAGGGAAAAGTAGAGTTGTTTTACATGCCATCCACTGATCAGTTGGCTGACATCTTCACCAAGGCATTGGACGAAAAGAGTTTGAACAAATTAATTGTAGACCTTGGCATGCTTTCAATGACTTAATCATTTTCTAACTGTTTTCTTCCTTATGAAAAATGCAACAAGAAGTGATTTTATTATGATTGCAAATTTTTACATTTAGTATTTACATGTATTTTCTTTCAAGCATATCTAAGATTTATATGCATCTTCTTCCTTAAGAATTTGTAAGGATTGGATCCTTCTTGAAAGATCTCAATGCTCCCAGTGTTGAGAAAAAGATTCGCATCATGTCCTTTTCTTCTTAACATCACCCTCTTTCTCCTACACTCACTGTCATGGATGCAAAGAGTAACCATCAATGCAGTAAATTTTCTAGTAACACCCTGTCCAGAATCGTTTCCTAAAACGGGGCCGCGACCCGAAGGCCAATTATTAAAAGGCATAGGGCCTTTGAGAAAGAGATATTTAGACCCACTTGGGTGTGAGTAAGGTAGGATAGATGATCTGAGAGTTTGGGTTGTGATTTAGAGCCCAAAGGTATAACTGTAAAGTGGCAGTCGGACCATTTATAAATTTTTGATTTTTTTCAGAAAGTTTTAAGGCAAGGATGAGTTTATAAGAGTGTAGATCTTCTTTTTACCTTTCCGGGGATATAATGATCGTCGAAAACGGACTTAGAACGAAGAACTTATGGCTCTCGGAAGTTTGGGTGGTAAACCTAGTACGTTGGGCATACTCAGGAGTACGTTCGGCGTAATAGGGTTAAGCTTAGTATCCTGAGCGTACCCAACAGTACGTTGGGCGTATTAGGAAGGTTGGTCGTGGAATCATTATGAAGTACGCATGGTGTACCAGAAGTACGTTGGGCGTACTCCAGTCAGACCCATACCCTAATTTAGGGTCTTGGACCCTATTTGAGCACCTTAACTCACCACCAAACCCTATTATCTTCAGCCTCCATCCCCTTAAACCCTAGAAATGAAACCCTAGCCTCCATTAGTGTGATTCTTTAGTTCATGGTGGTATTTCATGCATTTTAGTGCTCATGGAAGAAGAAGGAGCTTCTTGAAGAAGAGTGGGATGGCTTGAAGCCTTTAGATACAGGCTTGGTGCACCTTGATCTACCTTCTTAAGGTATAAAGCTTCAAACTTGATGACTCTATTCATAAATCTTGTTATGGCATAATTTCATGAACTTTTGTCACAAGGTTTGGATCTTTGTGAGTATGGAGTACTCCAAAGCACATTAGTTGTCGTTTTTGAGGTCTCGAAGTGTATTGAGCCATAGAAATCCTTGCTTGATCATTTCCTCAGCACCATGCAGGAGTTAAGCGGTTTTAAGTGTTGTGAAAGGAAGGATTTTGGAGATTTAGCCCTCTTTAGCCATGCAAAGGCTTAAAGGTTTCGACTTTATGGTTTAAGACATCAATTAGGGTTAAGATAAGTGTTTGGAAGTACGCTCAGTGTAATGTGAGTTTCAGGCTTTAGGGACTTGTACTTTGTGCATTGGGGGTGAGTACACGGGGCGTACACTTCTAGTACGTGGGGCGTACTCCCCAGAGTGTACATTTTGGGACGTTTATGGTTTGGGCCTTCTTCGGCCATGGGACTTCTGACCTTGGGCCCCGGATGGACTATGAACATTCTTGGAATTAGGTCCATAATGATTTTTGGACCCAATTCGGAAGTTGGGCCTTATTGGGTTTTGGGATCCCATTTAGGAATTGGGCTTTTGAACAAATGAGCTGGGCCTTGTTTTTGGGCCAAGTAAGAAATGGGTAAAAAGGTTTTTTACCCTGGTCATTGGGTAAGAAATTCAAATTCTTGATTATGGTTCGGGATTCAATTATTAGTTGGATAATATTTGATGATGCTAGCGCGCGGGGATTTCCGGATCAGCAGTCTGAGCATTTGTCTGAGATATTCAACCATTTCAGGTGAGTTTTCCTCCTTATACTTACGGGTCGTAGGCACCAAGGCCGGCCCTTTGGATTTGATATCCTTTTATGTGATAGTATGTTATCATGATGTAGTGATATGTTAGATCGGTCTCCTGGTATATAGGATGATGCTATGCTTAGCGATCAGTAGATCTGCCTGTTATCCACTTCCTGGATATATGTTTATCTATGGTATATGTAGTCGTAGTGTGGGTGGGTTGAGACTGTACTGCTTTGTGCTGTCACTCAACAAACCTGGTAATGTTTATATCGATATGTTGTTATGGTTTACTGGGCTTATATGTGTATTGGATATGTATATGTTGAATGTTGTGTGTGGTTAGGTTGAGGCAGACCAGTGTAGACTGAAGGCCAAGAGACGCAGGGTTTCCGAGTTAGATTGCAGGCCTAAGGGGCGTATCAGTCAGGACGAAGGCCCGGAGAGCCTTCATGATAGACTGAAGGCCCGACGAGGCGTACCAGTCATGTTAAAGGTTTTGTGAGCGTACCAGATGACAGTACAATAGATCTGATGTGTAGGGACAAGGTTTGAAAACTCAAACCTTGAGGTAATGCTTAAGATCAATGTCTTATTACTAAGAAATGTTCTAGTCAAGTTTGGCAAGACTAGTTAAGTCTGAGTTAATGCATTCAACAAAGTGTTCAAGATATTAATGAAGAGTGAAGATAATGATCAAGGTAAAGAAAATAAATGAAGAACAAGAAGAATGTTTGAGAGAATGACTTGAAAGAGAAAGGAAGGTGAAGTGAACTAGAATATTGCTATTTTTATTTGAATAATTCATCACTAGATTTAAAATAGAAAGCTCCTTTAAATAGGAGAACATATTACATCATACTAACCAAATACAAACATAGGACCGGATAATAAAGTTATTTCTGACACTCTGATTATCTAGGATTGACAAAAGAGACTAAGTCCTATGACATGTTAAATCAAGCTACATGACAAATACAATTAATTCAGATGGACAAAAGACTGATTCTACATATTATCATTCCGGACACTACTTCCATTCCGGAATGCCTTTACAACGTTCAGAATGTCTACTTCTCCGGACGCAAGGTTCTCTTCAAACTAAACACTGATTCCGCACCAACTTCTATTTCGGAATCTGAGGCTGACTTCGTAAATGTCAAAAGGTTAGAGATTGCTAGAGGTTCACTTTCAGGTTCCAACAATCTCCCCCTAAGTGAACTTAGCAATCAGGTCAGCTCAGTTTGCTTCTTCCATGATAAAAGTGTATGCTCTGAATAACCAATCTCTGACTTTAATGTACCATTGTAGCTGACTCACAAACTTTTCCTTGATGTGTTCAGGAGCTTCGAACTGGGATGCGCGACTAATGAATTTCTGAAGGATTATTGTAGGAACGAGGTGTTTGTCAAGGACTCGAAAAAAGTCCTTTTTGTTTGACTTTCGTTGCTTGTAAACATACCCTAGAACCGGATGATCAATGGGTCCGTCAGCCAGCAACTCTGCTTCTGGCAGAATAATGTCGATTTTGGCTAAGTAATTTTCGGTTCCGAACAAGTGAGCCAATTCATAGTCGCATCTGCAAAATTCAGCAACATATGTGACATTCCCAATTTTCTCGGCCAGAAAAGACCGATTTCGTTAATGCTTTTTAAAATAAAATCAGAGTAATCTTTCAAAAGGTGTTGCGAAATTTGTCTGCAAAACAAAATATGATAAAAATTTATCAAAACATTTCTTAAAGAAATGAATTTTCATTATATTATAAAACCTCGGGGTGTCATGTTCCGATACAGACCAAAAGCATAAACAATACGATATAGGCCTTACAACAGTTATTTATATCTACTGGCCTATAATCCAAATCCCTCGTCATCGTCCAACTATGCTCTTGTTCCACTACCTGTAATATAAAAAGCTAAGTGGGTCAGGATTAGGAGCCTGGTGAGCATATAGGGTTTTCAACCCACAATAAATAAATTTATTAATTTTCGTCAACCAACAATAAATTTATTAATTTCATCAACTAACAATAACCCTGATTACCCATTCTCGTTATCCTCACTTTACGTCCCTAAACACCTATCATAAGGGACCTAGCCTAAGGATCATCATCGGGGTAACAACACTGCTTAAGGGATACTTCTGCAGTTTCTTAAGGTTCCACCATAAGAATCCTCTATCATTCACTCATTCATTCCAAAGGATTGTCCTAAGGAATAGGCACGAAATCCATCGCTGCCCGAAATTTATACAACAAGCACTAAGTCCATAGCTGCCAAGGTACTAAATCCATAGCTACCAATGTTCATCTATACGGTACTAAATCCATAGCTACCAACATCTATTCATTATCCTGAGGAATAGGCACGAAGTCCATCGTTACCCGAGATTTATACAACTGGTGAACACTTAAATCAAAATACTTGGTGAACACTCCGTTCGAAAATACTTAATGAACACCTAGTTCAAAAACACCTAGTGATAATAATGTATATCTTAAACCTGCAAAACCACTATTATTAACACATATATATCATATCTCTAAAACAATCTATCCCATCCCGTCGATCCCCACGTACTGATCCTATACGATGATCTTACGAGATCTAGCCTAAAGGATCAATATGAACAACAAATTGATGACGCTGCTTTGGAAATTCCCTGGCAGCAAACGAGAATCAATAAAGACGTCAAATGAGGGGAATGGAATAAGTTTCACAATGAACCTCTGTTCGTAAAAACCACAAGACAGTTAAGTCAGGTAGTTATCTAGATAACTGTGCCAAGCAGTGGTCTGACATCATGAGGTATTTTACCCCAGACTCACCCTATCCGACATCGAACTTTGCCTAGCAGTGGTCTGACATCGTGAGGTATTTTACCCCCAGACTCACCCTATCCGACAATATAACACCAGACATACCTAGTAGTGGTCTATTACTGACACACTTTATTAGGCAGTCTACGAAGTTCCCTCAATTACTTCGTGAAAGGAAACGCTGACACATGAAGCTCGTCCGATCACTTCATAAAATAAACGAAGACTCCAAAGCTCTTCAAAATAAAAATTATAGGGAAATACTAATAAAGTACTCCCATACGCTCCCATACCCCGACACACAATAGTGTCAAAAAGAAGAACTTTGTACATTCTACTTATCGGATGAACACATAGTTCAAAAATACCTGATGAACACTTAGTTCAAAAACACCCAATGAACACATAGTTCAAAATCACCTAATGAACACATAGTTCAAAGACATCTAATGAACACATAGTTCAAAAACACCTACATGTTACGAGCCTGCTAACGTTCCACTGGACTGTCTAGAAAGGTCCGTGGTCGTCATCTATACTCTGCTAGATGACTACAACAACAACAACGACAACATCGATGCCTCTCATCTTTTTAACACACATCAACTATTTCATCTACCCATGTTTTACCCAGCATATTTGTAGATAAAAATACATATACAGTTTAAAACTAGTATAAACCATCTATTCAACACCCATCTCAAATAAACAAACAATATATTTTCACATAACACGTATTTTATAGAAAATACTTCATATCTATGTGTAAGATGAAAGTGACTATACACTCAGCTGATAAGACGGAGGTTGTACATCACTTCGTCCTTTAAAATAATCTTTTTCGATGAAACCGGGATGTTTTCTCAAAAAACAAGCTTCATGCGGGCAAAGTTTCGTTTCGAAAAACTCTTTTCTCGGGATCTTCGGGCTCTCCGGGACTTGGTTACGATGCTAGGATAGTATTTAAGGTTTAGGGGTATTTAGTGAAACATTCAAGAAAGTCTAAGGGTGAGAGGAGTAAAATGGTAACATCAATTCGGCTGGCATCGTCCGCTATTTATAGTGGCTGGATACTCGAGTTACGCTGGGCGTACTGCTTCTTCAACGAGTACGGTGGGCGTACGAAGGGATCATATCGGACGCGTCAAGGCTATGACACGTGTCTCTCATGCGAAGGATTAGGGAGGGTGACGGACTTCGGAACACTTACACGAGTATGCTGGGCATACTTCGGTACGCTGGGCGTACTCCTTCGGACCAGCCTCGAAGTTTGTGCCCAAAACTTCAAAAATTCGTAACTTTCGCATATGAACTCCGTTTTTAACGTTCTTTATATCCACGCATAGGTGAAATTATGCTCTACAACTTTCATTTAGACTCCGTCGACAAATTTTGACTTTATTTTTAAAGTTATATTTTTAACAGGCCGGGACTGGAAAAGTACGTTAAAATTTCATAACTTCTTCATCCGATGTCTGTTTTTGTTTGTCTTTTTACCTTTGAACTACTATCAACAAGATCTTCGATTCTCGTTTAGGTTGTTTCGGCTAAAAATCACTTGATCTAAAATTCGAGTTTCGGGCTGCATACTGCTAAGCCGAAACTTAGAAAAATCATAACTTTCTCATACGAAGTCATATTTGGGCGTTCTTTTTATGCACGATCTCGATTTAACGAACACTACGACTTTCGTTTAGATCACTAATGCTAAAAAGCACTTTATCGTAAGTTCACTTTTTACGTCACACATCGTCGTGCCGGTTCTGTCGCGAAACTTCGACAAGTCATAACTTTTTCGTTATAACTCGGATTTCGGTATTCTTTATATCTTTGGAATCCTTGTTTCAACCACTACAACTTTCTTCATAGATATCGGCTATATCTAACATTTTACTTTCGACGCTTATTTTTATCCTTAATTTATTATATCATCATAATTAAATATAAGGTACATAAATTCACATAATTCATTCTTATTACTTCAAAACACGTTACAATAGTTGACCTAGACTATTACCTCATCTTTAATGCTTAGCCCAGAAACACGGGCGTTACAACATAATCCTTAAGGAAGCTTAAGGCAACATGATAGCCTCCCATGCTTAGCTCATTATCTTGACGGCTTCGGAAATGAGCAGCAATGGTTAAGATGTCGTTCGGATTAATTGCAGGAAAATCAACATCAGTGATAGTGTATGGAGTTGGTTTGTTCCGGAGGATATGGTAGCGAAGCAGCACACAACTCAGATCAAACTTTGTTAGAACCTTCCTTGCACAGCCTGAGATTTTGGTGATTCTTTTTATTGACCACACTTCCTTTTGGAGAAGGGCATTCTTTGCGTAGAAGGTCTTCAGTTTTTCACGCTCAGTTCGGATGATCAATTGGGGATCATCATTCGGATGCAAGGGAGCGAACTTGGTGTAGTACTTGCTGTAAGGAGACAGTGGCAGATCAAGTTGGTTTGAATAGTTGGTAGGGATGTCATAGTACATGAAGGGTACTATGTCCAAATCATGGGTTATTACTTCACGGCATAGAGGAGAAAGTCCCAGCATCGGATTGGGATTATCTTTGAGCGCCTGAATCCGAATGCTTTCCTCTAGAGCTTGATTGAGTTCATCCTGAGAGCATCCTGATTTTGGCTTTGGTAGAGATCCGGAGTTATGAGGTTGATAGCTTTCTGTGATGGGCTTCTTACCCTTGTTTTTCCTGAGTACCGAGATGATATGTTGCATGTTCTCGTCAATGGTAAATTCCAGAGGAGAGTTTTGAAGAGGTTCTTCCGGAATATCGTCTGGAATCCGGAGGGGAGAACCTTCATCAATCGGAGCAATTTTTGGAGCAGAAATTGGTGGCAGCATGGATGAAGTGGCTCGGAAAGCGTCAACCGTTAATTTGGTTTTAGCCTTAGCCATTTGAATACTTCTTTTAAGAACATCCGACAGTATAGATGGCCATGAAACTGCAGACCAAATTCTTTGTTCTTCCTCCGTCAATACCTTAGTAGGTAGCTTCCTTGGAGCCTGAAGACCTAATATGGCATTTGTGACATACTCCACTTCTTCCTCACTTTCATCATCATCACTATTTCCTAGAAGCCCGGAAAGAACTTGGACTTCATCATCGGAATTTTCTTCTCGAAGCTGATATTCTGAGGCAGATCTCCATGGTTGATGTCTATGACTTGGTCCTTCTCCCCCTCTTGCATCGGTGAACCTTGGAACCGGTGCAAGCACAAGAGACCCCTTCAAATCGGAAAATTTCTCAAACACCTTCTGAAAGCTGGTGTTAAGTTGAAGGGTTAGGGTGTCATATGCTTCAGTAGTGGGGGCTTGAGCTTTGAGATGGTTAAACAACTCCTGAAGAATTGACAACATTTCATCAAATTTGTTGTTGGGAATATCCACGATGTTCCAACAGGCTCTGAGAAGCTTGAGGAGAACTTGCTGCATTATAAGGTTCATCTCATCTTTCTTCCGGGTCTCTTTCTCTAGTCGCTGAATCTGCTTCTCATGACGAACATGAGTTTTCCTAATGAGGTCATTGGTGGCAGCAAATAGGTCATCATGGACCTACAGCATCCGGGTGATTGTATCCAAGTGGTAATCGACAGAAGTATCATACTTGTGTTCAACCTCTTCCATGGTGTGTTTGAGGCGAAGAGAAATAAGCTGGTCAAGTTGGTCTTCACGTTCAGCAATGGTAGGTCCGGACTTGTTGGCTTCAGACAAGGATCGGAGAATGGCATCAAGCTTAGAATCCATTCCGGAAACTTTGTCGTCAATTTTGGTGTTGAGTTTGGCTACTGATGCTTCAAATGTATTAACCTTCTTCATTGTATCAGAGACATTGGTATAAATTTCAAGAAGGGAAAACAGATCAATATAGTTTACAGCAGAGGATCCGATGGAGTCAGTTGCAGCACCAATGTTAATCTGATCATGATCCTTGATTGAAATTTCTTCATTCACTGGTTCGGAAGAAGATGATGGTAGTTCGAAATCAAATCTTGGTTTTGATGAAGATGGATTGGATTAAAAGCGAACAAACGATAGTGCACGAGTATCAGCAACAGAAGCACCATCATCATCAAAAAGCATTTCTTCAGAGAGTTCTTCTTTGGGATCGGAGTGCATGAAATCATGATGAGCCTTAGGAGTTTGTCCGGAAGTGAAGTTCAAATCGGTGACTTGTGACCTTGTGAGTTCCTGATGCGTCGAATGCGCCCTGTCAACATAGTCTTCCCAAAGTGGATCATTAGCACCTAGTCGTCCTATACTCTTACCAGGTATCAGACCAGTTAAGGCACCAGAGGTTGGAGGGACAACTCCTGCCTCGAAATGCTTAGGGTCCGAAACAGTGGTTCTGGGTCGTGCTTGTGTAGAAGAATGGGGGATAGAAAATGAGACACGTGGGTTTGTTCCAGGGGGAAAGGAACTATTATCAACACCGACATCACCTTTTTGGCAAGGTTAGGGTGGATTATGAGCAGACTCCCCGTGAGTGTGTGCTTGTGATTTTGAAACATCGAGGGGTACCTCGAATGAGTGGGCAGGAGGGGAAGACGGACAGCCAGAGTCAGCCGGAATGTCATGGGGTCCTTCCTTTTGAGAGGGGGAACTGACTTTGGTTCTCTTTTTAGATTTTGGCTTTGAGGGAGAAGTCTTCCTCTTAGCAGACTTCTTTTTCTTTCCTCCGGACGAAGTAGGTTTGGCCACTTCCAGAATGGGCTCATTGGGGACCTGGGCAGGTTGTGTTGGGTCAAACACAATCGAAGTCTCCAAGTGGTGTTTTAAATGAATGGATCCGGAATGTATTATGGCCAACATATGTTCTGGTAAGCGTCTAATTTGTCCAAAAGAGGATTGGTCCGGAATGCGATAATGCATAATAGTTTTGAAAGAGACATGTACCTCTTTCGGAATTATAGCAATTGGAATAGGTTCGGACCTTTCTCTGTTGAGCTCTTAGATCGTCAGGGCCCAAAACGTAGGGCTTGAATTCTCATTCTCTTTGCGCTTGATGGAGAACTTCCGGAAGTCTTGCCAGAGCACCTCAGGAAGATAAACTGCATTTTCTTTTCCGGAGAAGATGTTGTAAACGACATACAACCAGTCCTTGCTCAGTGTGTCCGTACCTCCATGCTTTCCGGACAGCCCACGGATGATAAAGTGCATTAGAACGATCCAAAGACCGGAAACGACAGATTTTTTGAACTCCTTTGCCTTGTACTCTTGATCATACCCTATGTGGTTTAAGAACTGTTGAAACTCGTCAGTGGTTGGTTCTTTAACCTTGAAACCTTTGGGGTTTTCCTTCACTCCGATTGCTCTAAGAAACATCGACTTATGGACTGGCACAATGCGATCACCAATGATTTTTGTTTCAAGAACATCGTTATGGATTTTAACCCTTGTGAATGCTTTGTGAAGAAGGTTAAGTGGAAGAGGTGGTTCTAGGATTTTTGTGAGAGGGATGGAGATGGGACGATGAGCAATGAACTCGATCATCACCCTGATAGGTTCATCAAAATCCATTGGGTTAAGTGAAAAGAGTTGTGTGGTATCCCTGAGGAAGGGTTCAGGCGACGTTGACGATGAGGATCCCTTAGATGATTTCTTCTTAGCAATGGATTTGGTGACTTTGGGAGCAGTTTGAGCAGGTTTGGAGGGTGAGGAAGGTGCCGTTGATGAATATGGGATGAGAGCTTGAAGAACACAAGAACACAGAAGAAGATGAGAGGGTTTTGAGGAATTTGTGCACGTAAAGAGATAAATGAGGGTTTAAAGAGGCTTATATAGGTGATGGAAACGGGTCGGGTTAGAAACTGTAATGATGAAATCTGAATTGGAAATGGGTAGCATTTAATGTTTAGCCTTTTTTGGGGTTGAGTTGACTTGAGATGATGAAGGGTTTCTATGGATGGACATTGGAAATAGAAACGGTGAACGACGATGGGATGTTTGCTTTATCAATCGTGCAAATATGGCGCATATTTCGAGGAGAACACGAAAAGGATCTCGAAAAGTTACCGTTAGAAAATGTTTCACCTAAAAAACCTTTGGACTTTACAATGTTTGATTCCGGAACAATGGTGTTTCAGAAGTTTTGAAAAAGGTTTGTATAAAATGAGAAGTCTGGGATGAAAGTATGTGATTTGTTCCTGAATGAAGCATATGAGCTTAAAATGGTCCAGAGTTATTTTGAAAATTCTGGAGACAAAAGTTTTAAGGAGATTCCGAAGCAAAAAGTTGAAAAGATTCTAGAGAGAAAATTTTGAGATGATCCCGGAGCAAAATGTTGAAAAGATTCCGGAGAGAAAAATTTCATTAGATTCCAGAATATAGTTTGAGAAAGATGTACGGAATGAAAATTTGAAGAAGATTTCCGGAGAAAAGTTTTAGGATTTTCCGGAGCAAAATGTTAAGATTTTCTGGAGCAAGAGATAGAAAGAGTTTTACTACCGTTCTGGATTTGAATTCCGGGAAGACGTTATGAAATAAGTTTCGAGACAAGGTTGTTACCAATGTGACTATATTGGTCTTTGAATGTCAAAAGATTTAGTAGCTGTTCAACTTACACTGAGATTGAAGGTTAGATAAAAAGACACATAAAATGATCGTGATTATTCCGAGAGATAATAGTTCTGATATGTAAAATGATTTTTCTTCGGAACCAACTTTACTTCCTGATGTTTCCATCAGAGAGTACGTATCTCTTGAAAGAATTGAAGATCATGCATCATCATACCCATTTTGTTCAAAAAACCGTTGAACTTGGTTTCGTCTAATGCCTTAGTAAAGACATCAGGAAATTCAATCTTCAGATGGAACAAAAATGAGTTCAATGTTGCCATTTAAGACATGATCTTTTATGAAATGGTACCGTATGTCAATGTGCTTCGTCATGGAGTGCTGAATTGGGTTGTGCGAGATTGAAATTGCACTTTGAGAATCACAATAGATCGGAACGAGTTGAAAGCGGTAGCCATAATCCAAAAGTTGAGATTTCATCCAGAGGACTTGTCAGGTATAACTAGCAGCAGCAATGTATTCCGCTTCGGCTGTTAAGAGAGCAATGCAATTTTGCTTCTTGGATGACCAACTAACCAATCGACCTCCTAAAAATTAACAGCCACCAAATGTGCTTTTTCTATCCAATTGAAGACCAATATAGTTTGAATCTGAGTGGGCTTGAAGAAGAAAACTCTCATTTGCAGGGTACCAGATTCCAAGACTCTTTGTTCCTTTGAGATATCAGAATATTTGTTTTATAGCCAAAAGATGTGACATTTTTGGATTGACTTGAAATCTGGCACAAAGACAGGTAGTAAACATGATGTCCAGACGACTTGCTGTAATATAGAGTAAGGATCCAATCATTCCTCTGTACTTCTTTTCATCAACGGTAACACCGGATGGGTCCGAGAAGATTTTGTGACCGAAACCCATGGGTACCTTGGCTGAGGCACAGGTGTCCATTGACTACTTTTTGAGGAGTTCTATAGTGTACTTTGTTGATTAGTGTCTAAGCCCGTAACTATATTTGGTATGTACTTGACCCGGTTGTGCATGGTCCTTTTGGGTTGCCTTCACCAGAGCAACTTGATAAGATGATTTATGGAGAAAGAGAGGTTATTATGGTTTATTAATATATTATATGAATAATATATTAACATAGAAATCATATAGATTAATTCATATTAGACAAAAGTTAATTAAGAATTAATTATGTGGCTAAAAGACATTAATTATTAAAAGGGGACTAGAACTGTCAATTGTGTGATAGTTGATATTGGGCTGAGAATCCCTTTGGATTAAGGGTTGAACGAATTCAAGGAGGAATCCTTCTTGAAATCGTCCAAGGGGGCCTTATTCCAGAAGGTTCTCAAGTTACTTAGGGCCTAAGTCATCCAATTAGGGTTTTGACTGAAACCCTAGAAGCTCAAGTATATAAGGACCCTCAGAGCTAGCAAAATCGGCCCCTTGACCCCTTGGAAGCTTGGAGCCGATTTTTGCCTCTCATCCTCTCTCCTATACATCATTCTCTTGCTTGTGGTGTTTGTGAGCCATTAGAGGTGTTACACTTGTGACACTAAGCTTCTTGAAGATCAAAGGATTCTTGCAAACATTGAAAGGTATCATTTAAACCTGTTTTGTTATAGATTTCGATTTCTATGTATGCTAGATTAGGGTTTCAAGTATTGGATGAACTGCATGTACAAAAGAGAAGCCTGGATCTAAGCTTTAGGGTTTTGTATGAACACATAGGATTGTTCTTTTGTCTAAAACCCATCAGTGGCATCAGAGCCTTGATTGGCTTCTATTGTATTTGATGATTTGTGTTTCATTCTTGCTTGAAAATCGTTTTTTTACCCCTGACTGACAGAATCGACGAGTCCCAAAGTGGGCTCGACGAGTAGGATGAACTCGACGAGTCCATAAGGGGACTCGGCGAGTCGAGACGTCAAACAGAGGGATTTTCTGGATTTTATGCCTATTTTGCTGTGGGATAATTACCAAATCGTTTTTTACTGATAAAATACGAATTTTATTAATATTGAATGATTATCCTTGCCAAAATAAAAGATATTTTCAAATTAATTGATTAATTAATTCCTTATATGATAAATATTGATTAATTGAATTTATTTGATCATTATCTTGCATAAAATTGGATTAGGTCAAAATTAGATAATCACCATAATTAATTGTTTAATTATTTATTTGAATTTTGATCTAGATAGTTTGCATATCTTTCAAAACTTGCCCTCAAGTTTTGGAATTTAAATTTTTGGATTAAAAGTTTAATTTTGAAATAATTAAATTCCAAACCCTAGAATTTTACAAGTTTAAAATTCACCATATACTATTGTAATATTATAAGAATAATTATTATATACGTATAACTTAAATGCTAGTCTTACCGTTAGTAGACCTCATTCACGAAGCCGATCTATAAGGGGGGTATAAGGTTATGACCTATAAAATGGCCGTTTAATGGGTGTCCACTCTCACCCACCGCTTCCTTGATTGGTGGAGGGTCGTTAGCCGAACGGGTAGGATAGGGCAAACCTTTCCTCATTAAAAGTATAAGGAATTTATAAAGTAACTAAATGTTTTTACAAAAATTCCCAATCTTAGTTACTTTAGGCAAAAGTGAATTTGATGCAATTCCATGATATTACACTTTGTACCCTTGCTAAGACGTTAGTGGAGCGTGTGTGGTTAACCGGCACACTAATTGGCTCTAAGCAAAGGTAGCAAAGGGTGACTCGATGTTTGTCATAGATCGATGGAGCGTGTGTGGTTAACCGGCAGGTCGATTAGGTGACTGTGACATTGGGGGCACCATGTACATTTGCATGATTATTCACACCCGGTTTGTGATCCTCGGCATCCCAGTCACAAACTTGTGGGGCATATCGAGATTTAAACATGCCATTGAAAAGTTCAACGAATCTCAAAAGATCTAGGAGTTTTCAATTCATTTAAAACTTAATTCTCTTTTGTTTTTCATGGTGGAAATTAGTGAATCGTCATTCACTTACCTTCAAATTATTTGCAATTTAAATTACGGCATCCATCTTTTAAGTTGTAAATAATGTTGTTGGATCCTAGCCCTAATTTCTTATTTGGGTGTTTAATTGGGGATTCTTATCTACTTAAACTTTGTCTCTTTTCATTTTCAGATGTCGAACTTGAACAACAAGGCTTCTAGCTCAAACGCCTCAGGCTCATTCTCAGTCATGAATTTGTGTGGGAGGGTGATCTTTGACGGAAACAATTTCAACGATTGGATCCGTAACATCAGGATGGTCACCCGCTACGAGGACAAGGAATATGTCCTCGATAAGGAGATGAAAGAGGTGGACATGAACACTGCTACTCCCGAAGAGATCGCTGCCTTCTAAAAGCCCATGAGCGTGATGCCACGAAAGTCCATTGCATCATGCTGGCGACCATGACTGCTGAACTCCAAAAGTCCTACGAGGACTTCTATCCCTACAAAATACATCAGGACTTGGTTTAAAGGTATCACCAAAGTGCGAGGCAGGAGAGGTACGAGATCATCACCTCGATGATCACGACCAAGATGAGAGACAGAGTGTCTGTCATTGCTCATCTGCAGAAGATGCAGATGTATGTTGACCGCTTGCTGAAGTTAAATGTTAACATCGATGAAGAGTTGGCGATTGACATCATCCTTCATTCACTGCCACCCTGCTTCAACCAGTTTCACATGACCTACCACATGAACAAAGAGGAGGTCACGTTGAGCAAACTGCAAGGTCTATTGAGGACTGCCGAGAGTAACCTCAAAGACAAGTCCGTTGCACAAACTCCTACTCCTGCTGTTGCCCCTGTTTTGGCTATTAGGCAAGGAAAGGGTAAGAAGAGGAAGCCTCCCTCAAAGAGCCACCACAAGGTAAAGTACCATGATGGCACCTCTTCTAATGGAACCAAGGCTGGTCCTGCTAAACCCAACTCCAACCCCAAGGATGCAGAATGTCATCACTGCCACGAAATAGGGCATTGGAAACGAAGCTGCCCGAAATATCTACAAGACATCAATGATGGGAAGATCAAGCCGTCCTACGCATGTATTTACACTATTCAATCTAATGATTCATCACATGCTATTTCTTGGGTACTTGATACAGGATGTGGATTTCACATTTGTTCTGACTTGCAGCGTCTAAGAAGAAATAGGGATGTGGAGCATGGGAAGATAAACTTAATCATGGGGAATAGAAGATTGTTGCCTATCACCAAGATTGGAGTTTACTCTTTAGTGCTTAGTAATGGATTAGGACTATATTTTAATAATTGTTGCTATTCGCCAGATATGGAAAGAAACATCATTTCCTTTCATGGTTTGTATAAACAAGGATTTAGATATTCATTTGATAATGAAAAGGGTTCTATTAATGCTTATCTTAATGGTGTTTTCTATTTTGAAGCATTGCCTTGTAATAGAATATATGAATCTGTGATGGTTGTAGATAACTTAGGAAATGATGTGTTGTGTATTGATTCCTCCAATAGTTTGGACAAAGCATGCTTGTGGCATTGTCGTCTTGGACATGTCAACAAGAAGCGAATAGCCCAACTCCAAAAGGATGGAGTGTTGGAGTCATTCGACCTTAGGGACGATGACGTGTGCGAGTCTTGTTTACTTGGAAAGATGACCAAATGACCCTTCACTGGTTCTTGTGAAAGGGGTGAGGGTTTATTGGATCTCATACATACAGATGTATGTGGACCCTTTAGATCCACCACAAGGGATGCGTTCCGCTTCTACGTGACTTTTACCGATGATTATAGAAGATATGGCTATATCTACTTAATCAAGCATAAATCAGAAACCTTTGAAAAGTTCGAGGAGTTCAAGCAAGAGGTGGAGAATCAGTTGGGCAGGAAAATCAAGATGCTTCGATCCAATCGAGGTGGAGAGTACCCAAGTCTTGAATTCCACGACTAGCTCAAGGAATGCGAATCGTTTTGCAATTGACGCCGCCCAGGACACCACAGTTGAATGGTGTAGCTGAGAGGCGTAATCGAACCTTGCTGGACATGGTTCGTTCCATGATGAGTCGTGCTTCGCTACCTATCTCATTCTGGGGGTATGCCTTAGAGACTGCCGCCCATATCGTTAACTTAGTCCCTACGAAGAAGGTAGCCAAAACACCTCACGAGATGTGGACAGGGAAAGCTCCCTCGTTGGCACATATCAAGGATTGGGGTTGTGAGGCTTTCGTAGGACGAGAGAATCACGAAAAGCTCGAACCTCGTAGTGAGCGATGTATTTTCATCGGCTACCCGCATAAGTCTTTTGGTTATCTCTTCCATAGACCGAGTGACATTGTTGTCTTCGTTGCGAGGAGAGGGGTTTTCCGAGACCGAGAACTCATAAACCAAGGAGACAGTGGGAGGCAAATCGATCTTGAAGAGCTTGAAGAATCGAGCGATGAAGGAACCTCTAACACTAGAGCTCAACCCGAGGAGGAAACTCCGGTTGAACCAATTGACGAGTCCCTACCTCTTAGACGTTCCAGTAGAGTTAGTGTTCCGCCTTTGTTGTATGGTTTTCATATAACAAGTGAAGGTGATACGTTTATTAGTGACAGTACACTAATAAATTTGGATGAACCTAACAGCTACAAGGAAGCCATGGCAGGCCCGAAGTATGCGAAATGGAAAGAGGCAATAGACAGCGAGATTCAGTCCATGTATGACAACCAAGTTTGGAATTTGGTTGACAATGTGTCAGGTTGTAAGACGGTCGGGTGCAAGTGGATCTTCAAGAAGAAGACCAACATTGATGGGAATGTACACACTTATAAAGCGCGATTGGTTGCGAAGGACTTTACTCAAACTCCAGGAGTTGACTATGATGAGACCTTCTCACCAGTTGCGAAGATAAAGTCTACTAGGGTGATGCTAGCCATTGCTGCATTTCATGACTATGAAATATGGCAGATGGACATCAAAACCGCTTTCCTCAATGGGAAGTTGGCTGAGGATGTTTACATGAGTCAGCCAAAGGGTTTTGTCGATGCGAAGCATCCTAATAGAGTGTGTAAGATTGAGAAATCCATTTATAGATTGAAACAAGCATCTCGCAGATGGATCTTTGTTTTGATGAGAAAGTCAAAGAGTTTGGCTTCCTGCGAAGCGAATATGAATCATGTGTATATGTCAAAGCCAGTGGGAGTATAGTTAGCTTCCTCGTATTGTATGTCGATGACATACTGCTCATAGGAAACGACATCCCGACCCTGCAGGAGGTTAAGTCCTGGCTTGGGAAGTGTTTTGTGATAAAGGACCTCGTAGAGGTTGCCTATATTTTGGGAATAAGGATAGTGAGAATTAGAAGTAAAGACTAATAGGACTTAGTCAGAATACTTACTTGGAAAAAGTACTAAAATGTTTTAGTATGGAGAATTCGAAGAAAGGGGGGTTACCGATCCAAAGTAATGCCAAACTGAGTGGTTTCTAGTCCTCGGTGGGAGTGATGACTTAAGGGGGGACCGCATTCAAGAAAGGGGGGACCACATTCAAGAATATTCTTAAGTACCTTCGGAGGACCAATGAATGGTTTCTAGTCCTCGGTGGGAGTGATGACTTAAGGGTACGAGGGTATAGTGACTCTAGTTTTCAAACCGACCGAGACAACCACCGTTAGCAGTCGAGCTGGGTCTTTACCCTGAATAGAGGAGCAGTGACTTGGAAAAGTTCCAAGCAGGAGACCGTAGCTGATTCAACGTGCGAATCAGAGTACATAGCAGCCAGCTAAGCATCAAAGGAGGCAATATGTTTGAAGAACTTCAACGGAGACCTTGGAGTTTTGCCAGCCATAAAGGAGCCTATGCAGATATTATGCGATAATGAAGGAGCGGTTGCCTTGACCAAGGAACCGAGGGATCATGGTAGATCTCGACATATCGACATGAAATATCATTTTATTCGACATCGGGTGGAAGAGGGACTCCTCATAGTGAAGAGGGTATTGTCAGAGGATAACCCAACAGATCCCCTTACGAAGGGACTGAGTAGGGTTAAGCACCTGCAGCACGCTAGGAGCATCGAGCTGAAGGACGATATTAGTTTAGATTAGATAGTTTTCGAAACGTGTAATAGATAAATGTAATTGACATTTGATGATTAAATAAAGGAGTATTATTTATAAGTAAAGTTACTGTCTTATGTTGATTGTTTACCTATTGTTTCACTTTGCATGTTTTGACTTCCTGAATAATAAGATTATTCGAAAGTTCCACAGTCACTCATACTTTGGGAGTAGGTATGAAAGAAGATTGTAATGAATTGGTTTGTAGATTGTCTAAAGTGTATTAGACATAACAAAAGTTTGCTACAACGTTCATGAGTTCTTATGAACAGGATTTGAGCATTGGATTAGACCCGCGCTTGCTGGAATCACTTCATCGAATTTATCTCGAGTGAGCGCAAGACGATAATATCATATGGTCTTAAAACCTATATATATGGTTTATTATTTGCAAGTTGGGTGTGCATTGACAATGCGTAAACGCATCAGTAATTTGATGTTATAAAACGCATTGTTGTGCATGATTTGATGAGTGAGTAGTAAATGCATATAAGTCGAATTTTATTTGTTCCTTTTATCCTGAGAGTGTAAAAGCAATATCAGGGCCCCTCGATGATTTTGTTTTGACTTATGTGTCGGGCTCGGTAAGGACTGGATTGATGTGTTCAATTAAGTTCTATGTCAGACGAATCAGAGATCGAGAAACAAACTGCTGGACAATAAGTATGACTATGTTCCATTTAATTGTCCGCACGATATCTAGAACGGAGGACTATATGATCCCTTATCTAAAGGACAGGTTACTGATAATATCAGAGTTCGACAACATATTTGAGAGCTACGATTGCTAATCGGATTGTACTTGCACTATAATTACTAGACTTATCCAAGTGGGAGACTGTTGGATTAGTGTCTAAGCCCGTAACTATATTTGGTATGTACTTGACCCGGTTGTGCATGGTCATTTTGGGTTGCCTTCAGCAGAGCAACTTGATACGATGATTTATGGAGAAAGAGAGGTTATTATGGTTTATTAATATATTATATGAATAATATATTAAAAGAGAAATCATATAGATTAATTAATATTTGACAAGAATTAATTAAGAATTAATTCTGTGGCTAAAATACATTAATTAATAAAAGGGGACTAGAACTGTCAATTGTGTGATAGTTGATATTGGGCTGAGAATCCATTTGGATTAAGGGTTGGACGAATTCAAGGAGGAATCCTTCTTGAAATCGTCCAAGGGGGGCCTTATTCTAGAAGGTTCTCAAGTTACTTAGGGCCTAAGTCATCAAATTAGGGTTTTGACTGAAACCCTAGAAGCTCAAGTATATAAGGACCCTTAGGGCTAGCAAAATTAGCCACTTGATCCCTTGGAAGCTTGGAGCCGATTTTTGCCTCTCATCCTCTCTCCTACACATCATTCTCTTGCTTGTGGTGTTTGTGAGCCATTAGAGGTGTTACACTTGTGACACTAAGATTCTTGAAGATCAAAGGATTCCTGCAAACATTGAAAGGTATCATCTAAACCTGTTTTGTTATAGATTTCGATTTCTATGTATTCTAGATTAGGGTTTCAAGTCTTGGATGAATTGCATGTACAATAGAGAAGCTTAGATCCAAGCTTTAGGGTTTTGTATGAAAACATAGGATTGTTCTTTTGTCTAAAGCCCATCATACTTCTCTTGATGAATAAAGATTCCTCGGTTGGTCTGTTTGACTTGGAAACAAGGAAGAAGCTCAATTCACGATTCATACTCATTTGAAATCTACTGACCATTAATTTAGCAAAGTCAGCAACCATCGATGAATTGGTGGATCCAAAAATGATGTCGTCAACATAAATTTGGACAAGCATGAGATGTTTTCCATTTGATCTTCGGAACAGGGTTGGATCGAGAATTCCTCTTTGAAAATCGGAGCGTTTGAGAAAGTCAGTGAGTGTTTTGTACCAGGCGCGAGGAGCTTGCTTGAGGCCATATACAACTTTTCGGAGCTTGTATCAATGATTTGGAAATGAGAGATTGACAAAACCAGGAGGTTGTTGAAGATATATGTTGAGAGAAAAACTTGAGAAACACACTTGAACAAACGTTAGAACAAGTTTATATTGTGGAAATTAAAGTTAATCTCAAAGGATCATAAAGCTCAACAATAATATAAGTTAAGAGTTAGATAGTTAGATGATTAGTTGCGGAAAGATAAGGAAATATAAAAGACAGCAAGTATTATATCAAGTATACACTTAAGTTGATTCTTAACAAGGAATGCAATCAGACCAAGTTAGTAAGTGAGATCAAACTTAGTGATTAAGTCTAGAAAAGACTTGCTCTTGAAGATAGATTACGAGTTACGATTATATTTAGGTGATGAGGTAGTAGAGAGAAAGATGAGTGATAAGATTCAAGATGCGTAAGAGAGGTAGGTTTCATTGAGAAATAGAGAACTCTATTTATAGAGTCTTGAAGATTACATACAGCGTAATCTGTTTGAGTTGCCACACAGGGCACTATGGATAAAAGAAAGTACTTATACAAGGAACAGATAAAAGACTGAATCTAAGAAATGATGACAATGACTGCGGTTGCTGATCTGACTGCAGGGAGAGATTGACTGCGGTTCCATAAGCAACTTCGGATTTCTTTTAAGTTTAAGAGGGTCACTTTTAATGTTTCAACAATTTCCCCCTAAGTGACCTCTTCAACTTTTCTTCAAGTGTTGAGCTTGAGGAACTTGATAAGAATCCACCAGAACTTCCTGACTTCCTTAAGACATGCAATCCTCCTTGATATTTCAAACTTCACTTCAGCAGTCGTATGTTTGGATTTGTTGACTGCGGCCTGAATAACCTCCAACTGCTTCCGGGTCATACGATTCATGGCAGTCATCAGGATGAAGTATTTAGTTTCATCATTTAATCGTTTGAAGATGACTCAAAGATCTGGAAAGTTGGTTGCTCCAAGGGATTTTTCTTGAAAGCCTTCAGTCAGGACCGGAGCTGGTTTAAGAGGAGGAAGATTGAATTTTTGAGCAAGGGCAGGGTGGATATCAGCATCGATCTTTGCGAAGTCACACACAGTCTCTTTGAGAAAGGTACAGGACCTTTCATACGCGATCTTCATCCTTGGATGCTTTTCAGACTTATTCTGAAATACCTTTGCAATCAGGAAGATTTCTTCCGGGTTCATGCAAGGGAAGTCAGCTTGGGTTCGGACATAGTCTGAGCTTCTTCTGGCAAGAGTGTACTGGATGAATTCTGCCTTCATGAACTTTCGAGGCTTGTAATTCTTCACTGCGGAGGGTTTGTCATTTGACCAGATTTTCTCTATAGAAGAGCCATGTTTGGTATGAAAGTTGTTGAGCCTCTCAAATTCTAAGGGTAACCTCTTATCATCGGGGATAATGCGGTCAAAGGGTTCAAACACAGTGAAGTATTTTGTGTTGGGAGAGATAGGAATGTCCCAATAACCGTCAGTAGGAGGTTCAGCGTATGTGAGGTAGGGCTTGTAATCGTCATCCAGTAATCTTCTGTGCGGATTGACCTATGAGTTGATGAGGGATTCATCCATTGTAATATCAACTCCATTTTCCCTCCAGATCATCTCAACAAATTTCGCTGATCTCCAGTCCGCTTTCTTTTGTTTGGTTGCGGGGGAGTCATTTGAGTGATCTGATGACATGTGGGAAGCTAAGTTTTTGAAATGAGGGGGAGTCTCGGGTCTTTTAGGAGAATGTGGTGGGGATTGAGGTGGAGTTTGAATTGGTGGTTGTTGCGGTGGAGATTGACTACTTGGACTCTTTTGAGGAGAAGGTTACGGTGAAGGTTGAGGAGTAGCGACTTTTTCATTGATGACGAGAGATCTTCTATGTTGGTGCGGATGGGAATGCTGATGAGAGATTTGTTCTGAGCTTTGGTCTTCACTTCCCCCTCTTGAGGGAGGAGCTACTGGTACTTCCTCAAGCCATTGCTTAAGTCCATCAATTTACCACAAACTTCATTAAACTGAGCTTTTAGAGCATCTGCAAGTTGTTGGTTGTTTGGGATTGCGGGGTTGGAGAGCAATCAGTGAATCTCCTTCGTAAGTTGCAGGATTTCGGGACCGTGAAAGTTTGAGGATAGTGACCTGCGGAGATTGTTGATTGTTGACTGAAGAACAGAGATTGCGGATTCATACGCATTGTGCGTTTCTCCAACAACTTTCTGAGATTGAGCAGATTGATCCTTAATGATGGTCTGAAGATCTGATTTGATGCAGGATACTTCAGAAATGAGTTTTTCAGTAGTGGAGATGAAGTGTTGATGATCAGCTTTGCGGTTGTTGTCTAGGGCCCGGATCCCCATTTCCACTTTGAGGGAGATGCGTTCTGCAGCAAGACGCTCTCTGGCTTCCAGTCATTCGATGCGGTCGATGAGAGACTGCGGGCCAGGCGAGTCCTCAGATTATGGTTCAGAAGATTTGACTGTAGCCAGAATCTGATCTACTTTGTTTTGTAGAGACATAAATTCTTTTCTCGAGACAACTTGCTTCTTTTTCTTCTTTTTGGTCTTGGGCTTAGAATTGGAATGTTGAGATCCGCTCGACTCTTCCTCTTCATCAAAAATCATCATGACATCATCAGATGGATCCGGTTGATTGACTTCATTTAAATCGACGTCATCGAAGCCAAAAGTTGGAGCTGAACTGACTTCGATGACAGTTCCATCCTCTTGAGAGTTGTTATCAGCAGTGGTTGGAGGAGGCTTGGATGTACTTGCACCAACTGGATTGGCCTGAGCTTTGCGGATTGCCTCAGCCATTTCTTCAATCCAGTCCTGGACTTTGAGGATTGTGGCAACCGTATTTGCATTGTTGATGGCGTTGGCCTTGTATTTGGCTACGTTTTCAAAAGTGTCATCGGAATCATAACCGTCAAGTCCTTGAAAGCACACCGAGGTGTCCCTTGGGTTCACAGATCCTTGCACATTTGTGCTCACTGTGCCTAAACCACCTGAAACAAATGTAAGCAGAGTAGGATTTCCGGAGCTTCCTCGGTCTCCTTGACCCGTGGTCAAGTTTGGCCTCGGCTCCGTTCTGGCATGGGCTGAAGAATCGCCCTGCGGTTGGGTAGGTGTTTGGAGTGTTTGGATTACAGAGTCTAAAATGGAGCGCAAATCCGATTCTTGAAAGAAATGTAGTCTGGAAGCCCTGGAGACCTTAGGGAGAGAAGTACCAATTAGATATTCTTGGGATCTAGTTGGGGGTGAGTCTCCACGTTGAGATGAAACTAGCACACTTTTTGTGTTAGAGTGGCTGGAGAGGGTAGTAGCGAATGGGTCTGCGGGGACCCCAAGGACTACCGGAGTCTTTTGAGAGACTTCGATATCGGTCCGGTCACGCATTTGGCCAGTGGATTTGGCTTTCCTTTTCTTGAGAATGGCAATAGGAGCAGAGTCGGGATCAGAATCGTCGGAAGATTGATTGGATTGAGAGTTACTTTCTGATGATACAACTTGTTGGATTTTTCGTTTCTTTGAGGGTTTTGCTTTGTTGGGAGCTTTGGCTTTCTTGGACGCTTTGTGTTTCCTATGGGTTTTACCTGTGGAAAGTGATCTACCTTTGCTGCGGGGGCCTTTCTTGGGTGAAACTAGCTGTTTGAGCCTTGAAGCATTGGATAGAGTAGTAAAAGATGGGACTGCGGACCGCTTTGGTTGATTGGGTGCGGTTGAGACTAAAATGTTTTGACTTGGGAGAGGCGGGGTAGAAAGGTATGGGTCAATACCTTCCGTAGCCTCGATGTGGTCCGTGACTATTTGGGTCTCAAGTCCCACCGTAGTCAGAATGTGGATTGGTAAACGTCTGACTGGTCCAAAAATAAATTGATCTTTAGAAGGAGTGTACCTTTTGAGATCGCGGGTGATGAAAAAGTTGATGTCGTTGCCCATACTGATCTTGGCGTCTGAATGTAGGTCTGAAATGCAGAGCGCCCAAAACCTTGCAAAGGTAAACTCGGTTGGGTTATCCTTTGGGTTCTCCTTAGGGATGTACCGAAGAAAATCATTCCAGAAAATTTGACCGTAGTTAACATCGTGGCCTGAGAAGATGCTCCATATGAGCTCAAGAAGCTTGAGGCCCATATTGTCGATGCCTCCGGTTCGCCCTGAAAGGCTGCGGATCACATAGTGGCACACAAACTGCCATACCGTAGGCAGTTGGTTCTTCTTGAACTCTCCTATGCCCTTGATTTGCTTATGGTATCCCATTTGATACAGGGTGGAGGTGATGTCTGTGATGCTGGGTGAGAAGAACTTTGTCGAGGGATGAACGAGTAAGTTGATTGAAGTAAGAAACTTGTCTTTGGTCAAGATGACCAAAGAATCATCGACTAGGTGCAGATGAACTTCTTGAAGGTTGTTGAGGGGACGATATGCAGAAAATGCGCACTTGAACAATGTGGAGATGGGAAACACGTCAGTGAAAGCGTCAAAAGGTCCAAACAGAGGGTGATTGGAGATGAACTTGATCATGATACGAATCGAGTCATTATATGAAGAGTGATCATCGAAGATTGCCCTAAAGTTCCTGGATGCAATGGTAGGCGATTGGTTCCAAGTAGCAGAATTGGAACCGGTGGGTTGAGCAGAGGCTGATGCTTTCGATTGTTTTTTTGGAGATTCCGGATTTCACCATTTTGAAAAAGTTTGAAGAACTTGCAGAAAAAGCTTGAGTTGCAAGGGGGGAAGAAGATGAAGTTGTTCGCCTTGAGGGATCAGAGAGTGTAAAGCTTTATTGGAGAAGAAAAATGTTTTTATAGTAGCGGATTCCAAAAGTTATTGTTTTTACCCTAAAAAGTGATTAAGGGTAAAAAATAAAATATTTAAAAAACATTATCAGCCACAAAATCATTTTAGCGAAAGGTTATTATCTTTTTTTGTTCATTTCAAAAAGAGCATTTAATGAAGTGTCAAACTCGACACCCACCGTTGAATAAAGGTGGAATTTGTAACGGATTTGATGTTTTGGGGTAAGTGGAAAAGACAGATTAAGGAAAAGATTTTCTAAAAGGATTTATTTTATTGGAAACAGATTTATTTTGGCATCACACCTAAAATAGGTCTGACAAAAGGCTTATTTGAAAAGAGAAGCTGAAACAATCATATGCGACAAAAGAATATTTTTGAGAATGTTTTTCTTATTTAATGAAGGATCATTAAATACCACACATTGTTTCACGAGTTTATGAAGTAGTTGAAAGTTCAATCACTGAGATTGCGGTTTGAAACTTCATTGCGGATTGAGACCTCATTTCGGATGAAGACTTCATTGCGGATGAGTGGTTAGACAACTGCAGTAGGAGAAACTGAGAAGAACACTTGAACACAATCAGAAAGAACAATCAATAAGGACCCTTGAAATATAAGTATGATATATAGTTGCGGTATATACTGTGTATTACGGTACAAGAGATGTACTGCAGTATACAAGATATGCCATAACTATGTAAGATATATATATTTAGTTAGGACCGCAATGGTGACCAAGAGTGGTCTGCGATACCTATCAATTCAAGAAGAATTGCAGATCCGGATTCATCATTCCTAACATTTGTAAGAAACTGTTGAGTTTTGTAGAGTCAAGTGCCTTTGTGAATACATCAGCAATCTCTTCATGAGTATGGACAAAAATAGTTCAATGTTACCTTTCAGGATGTGGTCTTTAATAAAGTGATACCGTAGCTCAATATGCTTTGTTTTGGAGTGATGAATAGGATTATGAGAAATCGCTATGACACTCTCTGAGTCACAGTAAATCGGTATCCGCAGCATCCTGTATCCGTAGTCCATAAGATGCGTTTTCATCCACAAGACTTGTGAGCAACAGCTGGCTGCTGCTACATATTCAGCTTCTGCGATAGACAATGAGACACAACTTTGTTTCCTTGATGACCAGCTGACGAGTCTTCCACCGAGAAATTGACATCCACCGGAAGTGCTTTTCTGTCCAATCTACATCCAGCATGAACCGCATCAGTAAATGCTTGAAGGTTGAAGTCGTTCCCTGCAGGGTACCAGAGACCAAGAGATTTGCTGCCCTTTAAGTATCTAAGAATCTGCTTGGCTGCGGTCATGTGAGATACTTTGGGATCGGCTTGGTATCTTGCGCATACTCCTATTGCAAAAACAATGTCTGGACGACTTGCAGTGAGGTACATCAATGATCCAATTATTCCTCTATAAGTCTTGTGATCCACTGATTCGCCGGAAGGATCAACATATATTTTATATCCGAAGGCCATGGGTACCTTGGCTGAAGAACAATTGTCCATTGAATATTTCTTCAGTAGTTCAGAGGTGTATTTTTCCTGATGGATGAATATCCCTTGAGGGACTTGTTTCACTTGAAGTCCTAGAAAGAAATTAATCTCTCTATTCATGCTCATTTGGAACTTGTTGGTCATGAGCTTAGCAAATTCATCCACCATCCCCTGATCAGTGGATCCGAAGATGATATCATCCACATATATTTGTACAAGCATAAGGTGATTACCATTTGCCTTTCTAAACAAGGTGGGATCAATCACTCCTCTTTTGTATCCGGACGAGACAAGAAATTCAGAGAGAGTCTCGTACCAAGCTCTTGGTGCCTGTTTTAGACCGTAGACTGCTTTTTCAAGTTTGTAGCAGTAATCTGGGAAATCAAGACATTCGAAGCCCGGAGGTTGCTGAAGATAAACCTCATCTTTCAACTCACCATTCAGGAATGCACTTTTTACATCCATTTGATGTACCTTGATATTCTTGTGAGCAGCATACGCTAAGAAGATGTGTATGGCTTCCATTATGGCTACTGGGGCGTATGTTTCATCATAATCAACACCTTCAAGTTGACTATACCCTTTGCGACTAGTCTTGCTTTGTTTCGAACTACCGCACCAGATTCATCCAATTTGTTCTTGTACACCCATCTGGTACCAACAATAGTGTGACCTTTTGGCTTCGGAACGAGTTGCCACACTTTGTTTCTTTTAAACTCTTCCAGTTCTTCTTGCATTGCTGCTATCCAATCAGGCTCCATTAATGCTTCTTTGATGGTTTTGGGTTCGACCGAGGACATGAATGCTGCATAGTGACAGTGATCAGACAAGTCTTGTGAAGATCGAGTTTGGATGCCTGCTGATGGGTTTCCGATGATTTGACCTGGTGGGTGGTCCTTCATCCATACGTGTAGACGGGGTTGAAGGTGGTCAGCGGCTGCGGTGGAAGGGATATCTATAATATCTGAAGATTTTGCGGTTGGGGACGGCAGTTCCCCCTGGACATGTGAGCAGCCTGCTGAATTGTCTTGAATTGGAAAGGTGGGATTGGAGTTTTCTTGGGTAGATGGGGAAGGTTCCCCCTGGATTGCGGACGGGAGTTCCCTTTGAACCTGAGAAGGTTCCCCCTGGATTGTTGGAAGTGTGATAATTCTCGAGTTTGTTCTTGTGTCGATGTTCTCTATGTCTTCAACATCTGAATCAGAAGATACATTCGATGGTAAGGATTCTCTGCGAATAGGAACTGGAACTACATCATTAAGTATTGGAACCTCGATGGTTGTCACTTGATCTGGAGTGGAACTTTCCCCCTCAACCGGTGAGGTGGAAGTATTGAGTGATACTACATCTGATAGAGATGGACCAGATACGTCAACATGCTGCTGTTGAGCTTCTGGGGACACAAGAACTTTGGATAACTTGGCTGTTTCTACAGGGTTGAAGAGATCGTCATAGTTTACTTCAACTATGTTTAGGGGACCCGAAGAGGCAGGAATATCACTTTCTAGGATTGCTTTGGTTTCAGTTGATGGAGCGGTGTTGCGGACGTAATAGTCATCGAATTTGACATCGAAGCTTTCAACTATTAGCCTTGTGCGTCTAATGAGAACCCTATAAGCAACTTTGTTTGTTGAGTAGCCAAGAAAGATGCCTTCATCAGACTTCAGTGCGAACTTGTTAAGATGATCTCTGTTTTTGATCACAAAATATCTACACCCAAAGATATGGAAGAATCGGACATTCGGCTTGCGGTTGTTAAGGCCCTCATAAGAAGTTTTTCCGAGACGCTTGCAGATAATGCTCCGGTTTTGAACAAAGCAAGTTGTGGCCACTGCTTCGGCCAAGAAGTAGAGAGGAAGATGTGCGAAGTTAAGCATAGATCTAGATGCTTCTACTAGAGTTCGGTTTCTTCGCTCAACTACACCATTTTGTTGCGGTGTGTAGGGAGCTGATAAATTGTGAGTGATACCCTTTGAAACTAAGAAACTGTTTAAGAGATGGTTGGTAAATTCGGTTCCATTTTCAATTCGGATGCGGCGAACTGGTAACTTGATATGAAGTTCAATTTCTTTGATAAAATTGATCAGTATCTGCGGACTTTCGGGTTTGAGTCTTAAGAAAAAGACCCAGGTGAAACGAGTGAAGTCATAAACTATAACCAGTATGTATCTCTTGTGATGAAGACAGGCTACGGTAGATGGACCGTAGAGATCAATGTGCAGGAGTTCCAGTGGTTCAGAAATTAAGGAATCAATTACCATTGGGTGGCTTGCTTTGGATTGCTTTCCACATTCACATGCAGGAAAAAGTGTATCATTGCTGAACTTGAGAATTGGAAGACCTTGGACGAGTTCTCCGGTGACCAGATTATTGATGTATCTGAAGTTAAGATGAGCTAGCTTGCGGTGCCATAGCCAGCTGACTTCAGATACTGCTTTGGATAGAAAGCATAGATGCGGTTTCCCAATGATCAGAGAAACGTCCAGAGGATACATGGTTCCTTCGGACTTGGATTTGATCAAACAAGTGCTTGTATCGCTGGTCATTACATAGCAGTATTCGTTGTCAAATTCAACCTTGTGGCCTGCTTTACATAGTTGGCCTACACTGATGAGATTGTGTTTATGGCTTTCTACATAAGCAACCTTTTGAATAGAGAAGTTTCCCGTAGTAAGAACACCATAAACTCGGATTATCTCATTCGCATTGTTGCCGAATGTGACGTTTCCACCGTTGCAAATTGGCCTGAAATCCCGAAGGTATTCTAACCTTCCGGTCATGTGCAAGGAGCAAGCACTGTCGATTAACCATTCTTCTTCTTGTTCCTCCTTGCACAAGGCCTGAGAATTACACGGTTAGTTTAGGCATCCAAACTAGTTTGTAGCCTGGGACAAAAGATGAATTTCTGATTGATGCATGAACTGAGGTTGCAGGGACAGGTTTCGTGTCAACTTTTATGCCTAGTCCTGGGTGTTTGTGAGTTTTTGGAGTTTTGCATGATTTGAAAAAGTTATGAGGTTTTTGAAAGGAACCAGATTTGACATGAGATGAACCTTTTTGACAATTACACTGACAGACACAAATTTTGTCATTTACCCTGACATTTTGTTTGGTCAGCGGTCTAAATGACGAGGTAGGCTTGTGACCAGTCCGTAAGTGGTGAGAACTGACAGTAGTGGTGTTGGGATTAGAAAAAGTACGTTTTGCAGAAGTGAGAGCATGGAAGGATTTCTTGGAAAGAGATTTCTGAAAATTTTGATGTGATATTAAAAGTAATCCCCTTCCATTTTGGGTCATCTAAGGAATAGATTTGAAAACCATTGCTTCGAAAAGACTGTACTCTCTTTTGGGTTGTGTCAGATGTTTTGGAAATGGTTGTTGACACTGTCCATTCCTTTTTGTATGTTTTCTTGATCGGAGAATTTTTTGAAAAATAATGTGAGAAAACAAACTTTTCTGGGCTCTTAGATTTTGGAAATCTGACATGTTTTTTGTTTTTTGAAAAGATTTGTCGATTTTTGCCTCGGGATCGAATTTCCTCTTTGAAAGCCTTTTTAGCTAAGGTTTTTGGAGAACTGCAGTCATTGGTGTTCAGCTGCGGTTTCCTGGAAACCTTTGAAATTTTTTGAAAACGAGGGCTAGATTCATAAGAACTAGAAGATTCAGGGCTTTGAGAGCATTGACCAACTTCAAAGTTTTCTATGGGTAATTCATGATGAAGTGGCTGAAGAGTCACAGAGCTTTTGAATGAGGACTGCGGTAAGGATGATTTGACTACCGCAGAATAAGACTGAGTTGGGACACTTGTGGGATTTTTGTAGGACTTCTGTGGCTCATGACTACAGTGAGGGACACTGCGGTCTGAGGGAGAGATGGAAAGTCCATTGAGACTTCGGGACTTTCTATGACAATTTCCTTATCAACAACTGATGAAGTCTGAGAATTGGGATAGATTGTGCCACAGATAGGAATTTGATCACTTGTGTGACCCGAAGATTCAGGCAAAATTTCCTCAATGACACAGTTGTTACTTAGGTTATGAAGTCTACCGAAGTGAGTTCTGATGTCTTCAGGAAAGGTTTTGTTATTGACTGGGAAATGGAACTCTCGGTCCGGAGGGACATAAAGTCGATCTTTGTTAAACCGGGGTGACAAATCCTTTGCGGTAGGATATCCATTGGACCAACCCCAATTATAGGTATTATCTACGGTTCCATTTTTCACCAAATTTTCAATAGCTTCACTTTCATTGAACAATTTTTCTATTAATAGATTTAATCTTACAATATCACACTGAGCTAAATCTCTTTGGTTCAAAGCTATCTATAGTTGTGTTTCACTCAACATTCTTGCATCTTTTTCTAACTCTAAGTCCTTTTCTAACATAGCTACTTTGAGTCTTTTGTTATCTAGTCGTCCTCTTACATGAAACATATCTTGGGACGCTATGTTCTTCTCATCAAGAGCTTTGTTATAGTCTGTAAGGACGGCAACACATGTGTCATTAAGATTGTCTATGAAGGGTTGACAGTCATGCATGCTATAGCTTAGAGTTTGAATCATAAGTTTTACTTGTTCGACGATGCTTAGAGTGCCATCCTTTGCCATGTAGCAGTAGTTCTTTTCCAGCTTTGTAGACCCATCGTCATCCGCAGTTGCCAGCATGCAGATCTTGCCTTTTCCTTTGATGTTGCTGATGTCTTCGTCTTCATCTCCGGATGACCAAACTTGATGGTCTCTTTTTACATGAGCTACGTATGCCCTTGCCTTTTCCTTTTCCTCCAATTCTTGAGCCATTCTAAGGTAGAATGCTCTGTCTTTCACTATGTTAGCCTTGCAATCTTTTGCAAAATGATTCTCCTTGTTGCACTTGTGACAAATTACAACATCACTTTTGTCTTCAGAAGAGGGACCAGAGTCAGTTGGATTGATGGGCTTCAGTGCCTCTTTGGGTTGTGTAGTCTGAGGTTGCGGTGGTGGGTGAGAACTTTTGGGATATCTAGGGTGGTTATTCTGCGGGTTGAAATTACGGTTGAATGGAGGTTTGTTGAACTGCTGATTCTTACAAAAAGGAGGTGGTAGCCGGTTGAACTGTTGACTAACACGAGCAATAGCCTTCTGAAATTCTTCTTCATCAACATACTCTGAGTCAACTTCGTATGACTGCGGAGGATTGTCATATGAGGGAGAGTAGGATTGTGTATGTGGAGCTTGTGCTACAAGAGCAAGTGGTCCTCCGAAGTCAGCACAATCTTTGAGTATAGTGGATTCTTGTGCTTGCAGTTCCCCGTAGAGCTTGTAGAGAGACAAAGAATGAATCTTTCTATCTCCTTGGACTATCATCTTAACAGTAGTCCAGTGTCTTCCCAAACCATTAAGAAACTGAATGTTTGTTTCATGGTTGCTACGGATGGTGCCAACATTAGATAACTTAGTCACTATCAGGTTGAATCTTTTGAAGGATTCTTCCAAACTTTCGCCAGTATGAGCTTTGAAATTGTTGAACTCATTGAGTGCAGTTGTGAGCTTCTTATCTTGAGCTTGTTCTGAGCCCTCATACAAGTTTTTGAGAACCTCCCAGATCTCTTTTGCTGATTTGCAGTTTATGATAATGTCGAAGTTGTCAGGAGCAACTCCACAAGAGATTTCATAAAAAGCAACAACATCATTTTCCATTTTATCGAGATCGTCTTTGGTGGGACGATTCATGACTGGTTGACCTCCTCCTAGTCTGGCTGTGGCGCCGTCGGTTTGAACTTGTGTAAGAACAGGGACATATGGTCCTTCTTCTACAGATCGCCATACATTTCTACCAAGTCTTCTTAAGTATCTTTCCATTCTCTGAGACTAGTGATGATATTCATTTGCCACCAATATTGGGGCTCTATTAGAACCACCAACACTGTTGGAAACATTGAGAGATAATGCTTGTGCCATATTTCCTTTTTTTATTTGAAAAGTTTTTGTTTTTTTTAAGAAATAAGCTCCAGTGGTATAGAAGGCCTTTTGAAAATCAGAGTTTTTCTTCAAAAAACAACCACTTTGGCTTTGATACCAATTGTTGAGAGAAAAACTTTAGAAACCAATTGTTGAGAGAAAAACTTTAGAAACACACTTGACCAAACGTTAGAACAAGTTTATATTGTGGAAATTAAAGTTAATCTCAAAGGATCATAAAGTTCAACAATAATATAAGTTAAGAGTTAGATAGTTAGATGATTAGTTGCGGAAAGATAAGGAAATATAAAAGACAACAAGTATTATATCAAGTATACACCTAAGTTGATTCTTAGCAAGGAATGCAATCAGACCAAGTTAGTAAGTGAGATCAAATTTAGTGATTAAGTCTAGAACAGACTTGCTCTTGAAGAGAGATTACAAGTTACGATTATATTTAGGTGATGAGGTAGTAGAGAGAAAGACGAGTGATAATATTCAAGATGCGTAAGAGAGGTAGGTTTCATTGAGAAATAAAGAACTCTATTTATAGAGTCTTGGAGATTACATACAACCTAATCTGTTTGAGTTGCATATGCAGGGCACTATGGATAAAAGAAAGTACTTATACAAGGAACAGATAAAAGACTGAATCTAAGAAATGATGACAATGACTGCGGTTTCTGATCTGACTGCGGGGAGAGATTGACTGCGGTTCCATAAGCAACTTCGGATTTCTTTTAAGTTTAAGAGGGCCACTTTTAATGTTTCAACAATATACTTCAGTATCCAGTTCACCATTTAGAAAAGCACTCTTAACATCCATTTGATAAACCTTGAAGCCTTTGTGAGCATCATAAGCAAGAAAGATTATGATTGCTTCAAGACGGGCAACAGGAGCAAAGGTCTCGTCGTAGTCAAGCCCGTCGATCTATATGAATCCTTTGGCAACCAGTCTTGCTTTATTCTGAATAATAATTCCAATGTCTTCTAGCTTATTTCGGAATTCCCATCTCATACCGACAATTAGGTGATCCGGAGGAGGAGGGATGAGAGTCCATACTTCGTTTCTATCAAACTCTGCTAATTCTTCCTGCATGGTTGTAATCCAATCAGCATGTTCTAATGCTTCTTTAATGGATTTGGGTTCAACCATAGGGATAAATGACGAAAAATGACATTCATTTTGAACACTTGTAGCTGAGTGAGTTTGAATACCAACATTTGGATTTCCGATTACTGGATTTGGAAGGTGATCTCGAGTCTAGATATGAAGTCTCGGTAGCTCTTGAGTGGCAGACGATCCTATATTGACAACGGGGTTGTGTTGCTCCCCCTGAGTAGTTTGAACTTGTGTATGATGCTCCCCCTGAACTTCTGAACCAGAGAGGTTCACATCATCATCAGAAGGGAAGTCAAAGAAATTTACCCCATCATCATTGTTGATCGGATTGGAATCAAATTCAGCTGCTGCATCAAGGAATCCATCCACATTTGATTCAAGTGAGGGTTGACCATTTGGTTTTCCATACTCCCCCTCAACCTGAGAAGGGTGAAATGGTTCAAAATCAACTGGATGAAAAATGGCTGTTGGACTGGAAACATTTTGCGAAACGGGGGCTTCAGTTAATGAGATTAGCCTTGTTTGAGATTCCGAATCAAGGGCTGTTTCTGAGGGTCCGAAGAGGGTTTCAAAGTCAATTTCATGAATTACTTGAATGTTCGGAGATTCCGGAGGAGGATCATCGGACTCCATAATGTGAGTGGTAACATGAGTAGGACCAGAATTCCGAACGAAATTGTCATCAAAGGTAAAATCAAAGCTTTCTTCTATAACTCGAGTATGACGATTAAGTACTCGATATGCCTTTGATTTAGTAGAGTAACCAAGAAAAATTGCTTCATCAGCTTTGGGTTGAAACCTTGTAAGCTGATCACGATTGTTTTTGATGAAGCATCGACATCCGAAAACATGTAGAAAGGATATTCTTGGCTTCTGACCATTCATGGCTTCGTAAGGTGTTTTTTTTGAGGTGTCAATTGATGATACTTCTGTTCTGAGTAAAGCATGTCGTATAAACAGCTTTAGCCCAAAGATAGAGTGGAAGATTTGCAAAGTTGAGCATGGATCGAGCAGCTTCAACAAGTGTTCTATTGCGTCTTTCGACTACACCGTTCTGTTATGGAGTGTAAGGAGCAGGGAAGTTGTGACCAATTCCTTTCTCGATGAGGAATTTCTCAATGGTGCTATTGGTGAATTCCGAGCCATTATCACTTCAGATTCGTCTTATAGGAAGCTTGATGAAAACTTCTATTCATTTGATGAATTTGATGAGTTCTGAGGCTGTTTCAGACTTTAGCCTAAGGAAGAAGACCCATGTGAACCTTGTAAAGTCATCCACAATCACAAGAATATTTTTTTTGTGATGAAGACTCTCTACAGTTGAGGGTCCACATAAATCAATGTGTAGAAGTTCCAACGGTTCCGAGATTGATTTTTCCATGATAACATGATGACCCTTCTTTGATTACTTTCCACACTCACATACATCACACAAATGATCATTTTCAAACTTGAGGAGCGGTAGTCCTCTTACCATTTCACCAGACACAAGATCATTCATGTACCGAAAGTTTAGATGAGCAAGCCTTTCGGTGCCACAAACAACTAACGTCAGGAACAACTTTGGAGAGAAGGCAAAGTTGAGGTTTGCCAATGATCATGTTGATGTCGAGCGGGTACATGTTCTTGTTGCGATTTGACTTGATCAAACATTCTTTTCTATCTTCGGTCATCACATAACTATGTTTCGTGCAAAATTCAACACGCCGGTTTGAGTCAGTGAGTTGAGCTACACTTATCAAGTTATGATTTAGGTCAGCTACGTAAGCCACGTTCGAAATAGAGAAATTTCCATTGGTGAGGATGCCATAACCACGAATCTGAGAGTTGGAGTTGTTGCCATATGTCATGTAACCAACATTTGGAGAAAGTTTGAGATCTCGCAGAAAGTCCTTCTACCCCGTCATGTGCATGGAACAAGAACTATCAATATACCATATTGTATTTTGCTCTGAAGCACAAAGCGCCTGCAAAAATTAGTGAGTGACGCAGTTTTTAGGCTCCGAGTTAGGATTTGAGACAAGACTATGGGCTTTGGACTTGGGTTGTGAGTTCCGGACAACAGTGTGTTTCTTAGAGTTATCACATGAATTCTTTGGAAAAAGGCAAAAGGTCATGGTTTTCTCATCTATCCAATAATCATACTCAATAACATGGTGGTTCAGAATGACCTTCTGTGGACATGTGGCTTTCGGAGTAGTGGGTGCGTCCAGAGTCAAGGGATCTTTTACTTTCCAAACAAGTTTTTGTTTTGAAGATTTTTGTGAAATTTGATTCTTTGAAAATCTTTCTTTGTTTGAAGGTACATTTGATTTTGAAAAGGATTGAGATTTAAAAATTGTACCATCTGCTTTGGCTATAAAAACTGATGAAACGGTTCGTGAAGAGTCATTTCAGACAGGTTGAGTACTTGATACTTGTAATTCAGGAGTGTGTTCGACACTTTTCTTAGGTTTTGACTGACTAGGAAGATTTGATTGTCTTTTGAAAATCCTAACAGGACCAAATGTGTTTTGATTCTGAGAAGAAGATTCATTATTACTCCCAGACACATTCCTTTTGGAATTTTCAAGAAACCTAGAGTTTTGTCTTGTCCTAACTTCCTTTTTAAGGGCATTTTTGGCTTCTTGCTTAGGACTAATGACATCTTTTCGGTTTAAGGAGGGTTTCGCTCTTTGGTCAGATGTTGAATTGGATGATTGACCACTTGAAGGATTTCCATATAATTTGATTCACAAGAATCAGAGGAGACATTTCTTGAGGTTTCAATGTTATCATCTAAGGATGCCCATGCAAACTCAAAAGTAACAGTTTCATTTTTCACAGGAAGTATTGCCTTAACAACACAATTGTTAGGAGGATTGTGTTTCAGAACATAATCTATGCGATTTGAAACACTATGGTGGAATTCTGTGGTCCGATTCAGGTCCAGGTTTGTCAGAGCCGGAAGTGGCATGGAATCAGGACACTTGACAACAATTGGTTTGAATTCAGGAATTAAGGAATCAAATTTGTCAGAGGTCTCAGGAAGGGGTGACAAGGGAGAAACAGGAGTATCCGAATGTTTATGGTTCGGAACATCTCCCATCAAGGTCAGATTTTGCAACTCCTTTAAGGGACTAGATATTGGTTTAGGAAACTCACTTCCGAGACCAGGATCTTTTGACCAAGGATGATTAAAGTTATTAGTCATCCGTTGATTTGCATCAAGCAAGTCAATAGAATTATGCAAAGCATCTATTTTGGCATTGAGATGTTTGTTATCAGAAATTAAAACATTTTTTCAGAATAAGTGATTTCACATTTGTCTTTAAGAATGATACATTCATCTTGTGACATTACAAGCTCTCGTTCTAAAGACTCTATTTTTAATTTCTTATCGTCAAAATGTAACCTAAGACGACTCAATTCACTGTCATTCTTCTCACTGGCTTTTATGGCTGATTCATAGGCTCTATAGATGGTGTTCATATCTGTTTGGATCTAGGTCAGACAAGATTCACAAAGAGACATATCAAAATTATTATTAGTGATCATAGATTTTACCTGCTGAACGATGCTTCGAAAGGTGGATCATTGGTGGCCATGTAGCAGTAGTTTTGTTCAGCAACATCATCTTCATCTTCTGACCCTGAAGACCAATACTCTTCACCACACTCAATTGTTTGTCTTGCTAGCAGACACATGTTTCTCTCAGTAAACATATCATCATCATCTCCGGACGACCAATATCCTTCCACATCTCTAGACACGGTTGTAACAAATGCCTTTTCACTTTCAGCGATCTCCTGGGCTCTTCGGGCATAGTAAGCAGAATCCTTGATTTTTTGTTTTTGTGGAATATCAGCCAGACAATCTTTTGCAAAATGGTTTGCATGACCACACTTATGACACACAATTTTAGGTTTATCAGATTTCGGATCCTGTTGAGGTTCCGGGGTGAAATTGGGTTTAGTGATGTTTGGTTTGTAGGCTGGTGGAATTTCCAGAGTGGATTGAGGTTCCGGAGCAGAGTATGGTTGGGGATTGTTTTGATGAGGAGCATGAAAACGATTGTGATATGGTTTGTGAAAGGGATTAAATGGATGTTTGTATTTCATGGACAGCAGTGTGAACTCCTATTGGAAACGGAGTTCAGAATCCATAGCTTCGAGAGGGTCCGAGATGTATGGGTTTGGAATAGATGGTTCAAAGGAACTAACGAGAGCAAGAGGACCTCCGGAGAGTTCTCTTAAGGTCTGAGCAACGTTGTATTCATGAACTTGAAGTTCATCAAATAGTTGGTAAAACTTCAGCTTCTTTAGAGATCCATTGCTTTGAAGACAAGATTTCACGTTTCCCCATCCTTGACCAAGGCTGTTTATGAACTTAAGATTGTACTCCAAGGGAGTTCGGACAATCCCATGAGTAGTCATGTTATTGACTACGATTCGATATCGGTTGGAGGCTGTGGCAACTGATTCACCAGGAGTTGTTGTAAAGGTGTCAAACTCGTTTATAACAGATGTTAGACGCTTGTATTTCATATTTTCCGAACCTTCGATCAAATCTTGAAGAGTGTCCCAAATCTCTTTGGCAGATTTACACAGCTTAATGTGTTCAAAGAGAGATGGTGGAACGCCAAACACCATTTCAGAAAAGGCGACTTGATCAGCATGTAGTTTTTCGATATCATCTGCAGTAAGAGGTGCTAGGCGGTCTTCATCTTGACCCATGAGTTGAGCAACAACATCTCTAATTGTTGTTCTAACTAGAACATGAGGACCTTCTTTGACGGATCTCCAGATAGCTTCACCTTTCTCTTTACCAAGTAAAAACCTTTCCATTCTGACTTTCCAATGATTTGTTGAGGGCAACCCACGCTATTTGCTATTTTCATTGAATACATTTGTTGAGGATTAGAAACAGCCATTGAAGTTAAGATATCTTCATGCAAAAGTGGTATATAGAAGAACTTTTATCCTGAACACAGAAATGGTTGAAATACCAAGGTAATTTCAAACCAACTATAATTTGATCTTATGGATTCAAAGGATAACCACTCAAGCTCTGATACCAATTTAGAGTACAAGAGATCTGATGCACAAGGACAAGGTTTGAAAACTCAAACCTTGAGTTAATGCTTAAGATCAATGGCTTCTTACTAAGGAATGTTCTAGTCAAGTCTGGCAAGACCAGTCAAGTCTGAGTTAAGGCATTCAACAAAGTGTTCAAGATATTAATGAAGAGTGAATATACTGATCAAGGCAAAGACAATAAATGAAGAACAAGAAGAATGTTTGAGAGAATGACTTGAAAGAGAATGGAAGGTGAAGTGAACTAGAATATTCCTATTTTTGTTTTAACAATCCGTCACTAGATTTAAAGTAGAAAGCTCCTTTAAATAGGAGAACATATTACATCGTACTAACCAAATACAAACGTAGGACCAGATAATAGAGTTATTTCTGACACTCTGATTATCTAGGTGTGAGAAAAGAGACTAATTCATATGACATGTTAAATCAAGCTAAATGACAAATACAATTAATTAAGACGGACAAAAGACTGATTCTACATATTATCATTCCGGACGCAAGCTTCTCTTCAAACTACACACTGATTCCGCACCAACTTCTATTCCGGAATGTAAGGCTGACATCGGAACTTTCAAAAGGTTAGAGATTGCTAGAGGTTCACTTTCAGGTTCCAACACCAGATAGTCTGTAGGCCGTTGCAGTGTTCCAGTCAGGTTGAAGGCTCTGTATGCATGTTGTTTTTTTGTTATGTGTATTGTGTGGTGGTACTTTTGGGAAACTCACTAAGCTTCATGCTAACTGTTTTGGTTTATGGTTTCTGGTATGGCAAGGCGAAGGCGTGACCGTACACATCTTGGTTTTACAACTGATTGGATCTTGGGAGACTTTGATTTTAAATAATGTTTTGGAAATAATAGTTTGTAAACACTTTCATTAATAATTAGGTCGCTTTTGGATGGTTTAAATTGGTTGTGATTTTTGAGGTTTTACAAGTTGGTATCAAAGCCTTGGTTTGAGTGAATTGGAGGAACACTCATGTGAATCTAGTCTCAAACTAAGGAAGAAGGTTTTAAAAATGATTTTCAAACTGTTTTTAAAATAATCAAAGAGGCTGCTATGTGTACAATCAGCTAGAGCCAGTAAGTTGACCCCCAAGTTACCACACTGATATTTGATATTTTGATATGTTGGAACAACATGCCAGTGATAAGCTAGGGATCTTCAGGAATTGCTTGATTATGTGATGCCTGGTAGCCTAGGGTTCATTTAAATTTCGAATTGACATCATTACTATAGTTGCTTAGTGTATGCATCATAGTTGTACATAAATAAGATTCTATAGCCTGAGAATGTTTGGTTTGGCCTTACTTATTGTTCTTATTTGATGAAGGGCATAGGGTAGGATCAAGTATTTGACTGTCTATAGGATCTAGTGTTATGTATGACTTGCATACACGAGTGTTGTAGGGTTGGTGGAAGTTTCATGAGTGGGTGCAGTATAGCGGGTCAGCGCAAGGAATGATTAGCCACTCTTGAGAGGGCGAGGGAAGGACAAAGGTGTATCCGAGATTCTGGGAGATGGAGATCGAGAATTTCTTATGAGGATCTGTCTGATTTTATTGTGTCTTAGTGCCAGTCGACTCCACTGCTCGAATGTTGCTTGTTTTGTGCATTGTGGGACACATATTGATGTGAGCTGACCATCGAATGAATACACTAAGTTACATGCTATGAAGGTTAAATAATCTTAGAGTGAAGGATTCGGCTCTATTGCACATCTCTCATTTGAGTCTAACCGTTGTAGGGTTGGGTCCTTTAGTCGAAATATTATTTCAGTTTTATTGCATGTAATTGTATTCATGAAGTGGTTGGCTTACATTGATTGGAGTTCTTCAGCAGTTGATAGCAAGGGAGGTGGGGAATCCTAGGAAGTATTTTAGTGCGATTGGTTCACTGTTGAGCAGGTATCGGGAGTACTATTATGAGTAGGTATTGGTGGACCCGAGATGTTCCTTGAAGAAAGTATGGATAGGTGTGTAAGGTAGTATTGGGCCCGTACTACTGGAAGCACAGGATCCATACTCAAATCAAGGAAAATTTTATGGGCTCTAAGGGCTAATGGGGAGAGATAGCATGGTTTGATACCATGATTCGTTGCAGTAGCTCTGTATCTGTCGATCATTGGTTATGCTTGCTCAGACATGAGGATGGGTCTGGTAATTGTTCGGCTGCAATGGAGATATCGGTTTGGATTGATTGGTGTACACCTAGACGAGCTTGTTGGTTTCGAGGTCTCGAAGGTGTTAGCTCGAGGCCATGCATTCGAGTCACGGGACTCAAGAATGGAATGACCGTTATGATTAGTTTGGGGATTGCAGTTGGGAGTAGAATGGTTGATTGATGGTTTGGTATGTCGCTATCTATGGTGGGGATTTTGCCCTTTCAGTTTTCCGAGTTCGGGGAAGGTGTGAGCAAGCTTGTGACTTTCGAAGTTGGGATGTAAGCCCAGCTTGGGGTCTGTTGGTCGTGGGGTTTGGCGACAATATGTCAGCGTGGGAGTGTGCAGGTAGTTTCTGTTGGATTAATGTCTAAGTCCATAACTATATTTGGTATGTACTTGACCCGATTGGCATGGTCCATTTGGGTTGCATGGCATCATGCATTTGGATAGACTAAAATGAGAGAAATAACACTTAAGGTTTGCTAATATATTATTAGTTCTAATATGTTAATAAGATTATTTAATTAGTATTGATCAAGAATTAATTTGGAATTAATTAAGTGATCAAAAGGAGACTAATTAAATATATGGGTTGATTGTGTAAATCATCCATACTTGTATAGTGGGCTAATGCTCCATGGATTATCTAGTTAGGCTAACACCCATAGGATGCTCCATGGATGTTCCATGGTGTTTTTGTACCCATGGATCATGGAAATGAAAGGCCATGACAATTACGATTTACATGGTGTAACCCTAATTGTGACATACTATATAAGCATCTTATTCTTCCCAAAATGGCACACCAAGATAAGACTATGTGTGTATAGTGAGGGCTAGCCGATTTCATGAAGTGTTTCATTTCTATCTAAGTTATTCAAAGTGTATTTGATGTTGTGTGAACCATTTGAGGTGTCACACTTGGGACACTCGGCTCTTAAGCATCAAGGAATCAAGCTACATAAAAGGTATGTCTTCTAACTTGTTTTTATTACCCAAGTATCAGAGATTGTATGCTAGATAGGGTAATACCTTGGAATATTCATATTTTCATGTATAATAGAGAAAACATAGATCCAAGGTATTTAGGGTTGCATGTACACTTAGGAGTGTTAGAATCCTCAAATCCCAACAGTGGTATCAGAGCCTAGGCTTGTTTTCTTGTTATACTTGCTAAAATTGCTGAAAAATCAAAGTTTTATGTTGTCTGAACAGCAGACTCGCCGAGTCCATAAAGGGACTCGACGAGTCCAAGGCAAAACTCATCCAACGCGCTGAGTTGGTTCGTGCACTCGACGAGTTGGACCCCCAGACAACATATCTTCGACTGTTTTGGCTGGAATTGGACTAGGAACATTACCCTAAGCTGTTTTGCAACTTATAAACCTGTTTTTGATGTGGTAATGTTCATGCTAATCCAATTTTAAAGATAATTGTCAATAGATTCATGTTTTGTATTAGTTTTATGGTTAGGCTAATTACATGAAAAAATTTGATTAAATTATCTTGTTCTTATGAGTTGCTTAGATTAATAGAAAAGTTATGTGAAATTGTAGTTTTCAGTCCAAATTAATCTAAGAGTTGGTTCTAAAATGTGTTTTTGTAACTTGTCCTCAAGTTATATGAAAAGTCACATTTAAGATTCATAAAACTCATAAATATTTCCATAGGTTATGAATAAAGAAAAGTCATATTCTTCTAATAGTTTAAAGTCTTCCATAACTTGTCCTCAAGTTATGGAACTTGAAGAGTTTGTTGAATTAAAACTACTTTAAACACATAAGTTATGGAATTGAAAAAGGTTTTGAATTGTTCAAAACTTTCCCTCAAGTTTTGGAATTTGAAAATTTTTCTTTCATGAATACTTTAATTCCAAATTAGGCCCTTAGGATTTTAAAAGTTAAAATTCAACCCTTATACTTTATAATATTATAAGTTAATAATATATATATATATATATATATATATATATATATATATATGTATATATATGTATGTATGTATGTATAAGAGAAAGTTGTCTTACCATTAGTAGGCCTCATTCACGAAGCCGGTCTATAAGGGGCGTATATGGTTACTGCCTATAAAATGGCAGTTTAATGGGTGTCCACTCTCACCCACCGCTTCCTTGACTGGTGGAGGGTCGTTAGCCGAACGGGTAGGACAAGGACTATAATTCTCCCTTCATTAAAAGTATTAATGATAAATACTAAGTAACTAAACTTTTATAAATTCCCAATCTTAGTTACTTAGGAAAATGTGAATTTGGTGCTAACCCATGAAATTACACTTTGCACTTTGCTTAAGTCGTTAGTGGAGCACATGTGGGTAACCGGCACACTAACTTGGTTTGAACAAAGTAGGTAAAGGGTTTCTTAAAGTTTATCATAGGTCGGTGGAGCGTGTGTGGTTAACCGGCACATCGGTTGAGTGATAAACATTTAAGAGTACCAAGTAATTTGCATGGTTACTTCACACCTTGTTTTGTGATCCTCGACATCCCAGTCACAAAACCTGAAGGGCACGATCGAGATTGAAACATACCATTGAAAAACTTCAATGAATCTCAAAAGAATCTAGGAGTTTCAAAACCAATTAAAACCTAATAAATTATTTCGTTTTTCATGGTGGAAATTGGTGAATCGTCATTCGCCTACCTTCAAATATTTTATAGCTTGGATTACGGCATCCCTCTTCCAAGTTATAAAAGTATTGTGTTGGGTCCTAGCCTTAATATTTCATATTGGGTGTTATATTAAGGACTTTAGATCAACTATCTTGAAAATCTCCCAAAAGATGTCTAGTTCAGACATCTATGATCTTCCCAAATCTCTTGGAACTTCACTCCCTCCACCTCCTCCAATTATTCTCCCTAACCCACAAGTTCAAGGTCACTCAAGCCCTATTGGCAAGCAAGGTCTATGTGTGATTGCATCTTGGAGATGAAGTCACATATTGACAAGCCGGGAAAGTTGGGTGTCAAAGTCTTGAGAAAGTTGGTTGTTCAATCACTTTCTAAGTCACACAGTGAGTTCCTTTGGGACTACTATGAAACAAACTATGACATGACCCTTAATGATCTTATCTATTTGCTAGGTGCTGCTGAATTAGCTATGATTTGGAGCACTGGTAAAGCAAATTTGATTAGAAGATCAACTTCCCAAACTTCCATAGACATTGACAATGGTAACATTGAAAATCCAGAAAAACTTTCTCTTCCCAATGGAAAGGGATTGGCCATAGTCAACTCGGTTCACCAAATGGTAAAGAGAAAGTCTAAGTCTGTGATAGTCCTGTGTATCATTTCCATAGAGTCCATATGTTTATATTGCCAAAGGAAGGGCCATTGGTTACAAAACTGCCTATTTACGTGAAGGATCATAGGGTTGATCAAGTCAAGATGTTTGATTCTACTTCAGGTGAAGTCCACTATCTAACTCTGTTAAGTTTGTACTCTGAGATTCTCATTACATGATGTGACTGGGTCACATATTTTTGTTTTAAGAATCAAAGAAAAGTGAAGAAACTTAAAGGAAGTATATGCTGATTCTGACCATGAAGATGGATTTCGATCGCATGGTTCGGTGATCAAAATTTTTGAGTTGTTGCTTAGGAGTTATGATAGATTGCTTAGGAATACATAACAACATAGTTTTTCATATGCATTTGCATTGTAAGGATAAGTTTTTTCCGCAACTTTTAAAATAAAAGGAAAATTTTTGATTTTATTTATTTTAAGTATCCTTACTATGGCATTTATGGAAAATTGTTGTTTATATGATTCCATTGATAGCAACATTGGAAAATGAATTTGATTCTGTCGTTTGTGGTAGTGTCATAATTTACCAAATAAGGAAAGATTCTCATAAACCAAGTTTCAGTTGGATAGAAACTTGGAATCATGCAAGTTGTATAGTATGGTGAATGGGAATTTTCATCTTTGGAAAATTAAGACTAATACCTTGTTCACATGTATATGTGAGTGAAGTGAAGGACTAAGGGATCAAGTACACATTCTTGTGCACTGGTCAAGTCCACGACAAAAGATCGATAAGACTATTCGTCATGATTTACTAAAGTTTAGTAACTATGATTATACTTACCAGTTTAAGTATAATTCTGAAACATTGGAAAAGTTTCGATGTATGGCAGAACGGATGAGAAGAATCAAATTAGGCGGAAAGATAAAAGTTTCTCAAATCTGAAAAGATGGGAGAGTACTTTAGTATCATGTTTTGTGATCATCTTAATGATTAAAGAACCATATCACAATTGGTCTTCTAAGGACATCTTAGTGCATTCTTATGGCAAAAAAGAGGAGTCATGAAATGTTGAAATGGTTAAATCTAGAAGACGAGTCATACTTCGTTCCAAAACAAGTCTTAGAGTCATACTCCAAGATTGTAACTTGAGTGATATATCTTAAAGAAGGTTTATAACACATGTCAAATGTAAGAGTAAAATGTGTTCTACTCTTGTACATTTGAAATTGGTAAGTTGTGATGTTTTGGATAAAACAGAGACCAACTTAGGCCAATTGTGTGAAGTGTTTGTCTTGATAAACAATCCGCACTATCTCTTGAATATTTGGCAAGTGAGTCTTATTTGTCAAGAGGACAGTGGGGGTCTAAAAGATCTTGAAAGAGTCTAATCAAGAATAAAAACCTGTAGTTTATCACTAGCACACGACTTGACGTTTCCTATTTCTGTGCCCATTCTAGTTAAAGTTTGCTTTGCATATGAGTTCTGAGAGTTCTCAATTGGTTGCATAACAACTTGGAAGCAATAGCAGGCCATGTGCTGCCAGGTGGCAAGAAGTTAAGATTGCACAAGTTCGATCCATATGAGTTTGGATTTCTCACTAACCCTGTCATGTGATTATTGTTTTGACAAATTCACATGGATAGGAACACATACACCATAAAATCTAAGTGTCATAAGGTTTCTCTCCGACTCATGAAAATGATGGTGAGGAAACACTTTCACTAAGTAGATTTTAAGTAGATAACAATTATGATATTTGCAGTCTCAAAGTCGTTAGTGGAGCGTGTGCGGTTAACCGACACACTAACATGGACTTGTGAGAAATGGCAAAAGTCTAAACAATCGAGACTATGATTACGGCATTCCTTTTCATAGATTTAAAATTGTTTAGACACACCTATGAGCTATCTAAGATAAGGTGTATGATTTTGATAAAGTCTTTTCAAAGCAATCTTGTATCAGAAATCTGAACTTTGGAAAGAAAGTCAATAAAGTATTGATTTCTAGAAGTCCAGCTAATTTCTAGATACATGTCAAAGCTAGTGGCAGCATAAGTATTATGCTAATAGTCATCATGTTAGTGGGAGCATGATAATTATGACAAGTATTGAAAGTTAGCAATGTTAATTATAGAAAACAAAAGCTTCAATTCATGATGTTGCTGGGGTTGAAAAAGTTGTTTTGCTATAATTATGGGAGAGGAAATTATACCTCATTTCAATTCTAAAAGGCTTAGATTGAGATTTTAATCATCCTTAGTCAAGAATATATATATGTATATATATATATGAATTTTATGTTGGTTTGGTTCAACTTAAGAAAATTATATATATTGTGTTCTCAAAATTCGATTATGATTACGCCATCCCTCTTCATAGTCAAATTTTGAGAACATGGCAAATAAAAAATATATATTGTAGCAAAAGACTAATCTAGAATCATGTCTTTATGTGAGACATCATGAATCGTGTCCCATTTTCTTTGGGTACAGGATCAATTGCATGTGCTATAATATTTATCCTTTCTAAATTTTCCAAATGCCAGAGGCATTAAGAAGGGGAAAAATCCAGAATTGGATATGACTAAAATGATTAAGCAATTGTTGATAACAATCTAAGGTTTACCAAATATTGGTTGCTCAGGGACAGTTAGATGTATAGTGTTAAATTTTGGAAGGACCATATTGACATACTCTGAAAGGAGGCAACTCTTGTTCAGAAGTGACAGTCAAAATGGGAATATGGAAATGTTTCATAGTTGGAAGTTATTCAATCTGTGTAAGATTAGAAAAACTTAATGCAAGAAGGATGTTTCCATGGAGCTGATCTCCATTGGAATACTCTGTAATGTCTGTTGACAAGTCTTTGTGACTTTGTGCATAATCATTACAAGAGGATCAATGCATATAAGATTAAAATCTAACAGATTTCGGTAAATGATAGGAATTTGGAATGCCTACATTTTCGATAAGGATTTGGGAGTGTGAAAAGAGAATCATTGAAATTATGTTCAATCAATCTAGTTCACAAAGTAAAGATCATAGACAAACATCGAGTGCTTACTTGGTGTATGGCAAAGCTATTGTCTAGAAAAAACATAGTGTACATGCTTGGAGCATGGGACAACTAGTGTTTTTAATTCAAGTATAAATTTGATAAAACCGAAACAATGAATAATGAGTAATCAGTATGGTGATAAATAAAAAGTGTTCTATTTATATTCATAGGCTTTGATACCATATTGGGTTCAATTATTCTTGTGTTTAATTTTGCATGTTTTGACTTCCAGAATAAACTAGGTCATTCTTCCCGAATGACTAAGTTATTCAAACCATCCACAGTCGGTCATATGTTGGAAGTAGATATGAATCAAGACTGTCATGAGTTGGATTATAGATGTCTAAGTTGTTGGACATAGCAAAGAGGTGCTACAACACTCATGAGTAGTCTTAAGTTCTGAGTATTGGATTCAACCCGCACTCATTTGAATCACTTCATGGATTTTATCACGAGTGATCATGAGACGATAATATCTTATATTCTTCTAACCTAGAGATATGAGTTGTTACTATGAGTTGGTTGTACATTGATTGCGCGAAAACGCATTGGTAACTCGATGTTATAAAACGTGCCTTTGTGTATGATTCAACAAGTAGTAGAACAAGCCATATGAGTCGAAGTTTATCCATTCCTTTTACCTTCGGGATAAAAGCGATATCTGTGGGCCCCTCGATGATTTAATGATGACACATGTGAGGGCTTGGCCAAGCCAAGACTGATTTGATTTGTTCAATCAGTCAGTCATCATGAATTGGAAATCGGGAAACAACAAATAGACTAAGAGAATGATTGATAATCCATGTCTCAGCCCATATGATATCTAGAATGGAGGAATATATGATCCCTTATCTAATGGACAAGCCATTGACGAGATTAGAGTTCAGTTACAATGTCAGAGTTCAACAGCGGCTTAAAGACCTACGATTGCCAGTCGGTTTTTGAAGTCATACTCAATAATAGTTTTAGACTTATCCAAGTGGCAGACTGTTGGATTAATGTCTAAGTCCATAACTGAATTTGGTATGTACTTGACCCGATTGGCATGGTCCGTTTGGGTTGCATGGCATCATGCATTTGGATAGACTAAAATGATAGAAATAACACTTAAGGTTTGCTAATATATTATAAGTTCTAATATATTAATAAGATTATTTAATTAGTATTGATCAAGAATTAATTTGGAATTAATTAAGTGATCAAATGGAGACTAATTAAATATGTGGGTTGATTGTGTAAATCATCCATACTTGTATAGTGGGCTAATGCTCCATGGATTATCTAGTTTGGCTAACACCCATAGGATGCTCCATGGATGCTCCATGGTGTTTTTGTACCCATGGATCATGGAAATGAAAGGCCATGACAATTAGGGTTTACATGGTGTAACCCTAATTGTGACATACTATATAAGCATCTTATTCTTGCCAAAATGGCACACCAAGATAAGACTATGTGTGTATAGTGAGAGCTAGCCGATTTCATGAAGTGGTTCATTTATCTCTAAGTTATTCCAAGTGTATTTGATGTTGTGTGAACCATTTGAGGTGTCACACTTGGGGCACTCGGCTCTTAAGCATCAAGGAATCAAGCTACATAAAAGGTATGTCTTCTAACTTGTTTTTATTACCCAAGTATCAAAGATTGTATGCTAGATAGGGTAATACCTTGGAATATTCATATTTGCATGTATAATAGAGAAAACATAGATCCAAGGTATTTAGGGTTGCATGTACACTTAGGAGTGTTAGAATGCTCAAATCCCAACAGTTTGATGTGATATAAGTGCTTTGTGATGCGATCAAGGCTCCGTGTTCTTGGGATATAGGCAGGACATGTATTGGATTATCGGTTGGGGTTGTAGGAAAGAAGGGTACGTTTTGGATTGTAAGTCGGTATTTGCTTATGATTTTGTGTGTAATCCTTAATGCTAAAGTGGTCATGATTGGAAAATTTCAGAGGAATTTAGCTGAAATTCAGGATTCTCTTAGGATTTGTTTGATCCCTATCTGGAAGATCATCCTGTGTGTGTTATACATTCCAGGGTAAGGCATGGTTGTACCTGGTTGATCAAGTTTGAGTTATGATATGGTTTCAACATCAGCGGGTGGTAGTTCAAACCTTAAGTGGGGGAGAACTAAGTGCTCTACCTAGAGGATCATTGGTCTGTTTGAGTTTATGGTGTTGGAAGAATGGTTCATACGGGTTTGTGATGCGGGTATGTGGGATTTCGTTTTAAGACTTGGTCAAGTCAGGGGTATTGCACAAGCGGTGTATTGGGTTATTGGGTTAGTTGTCAATCCAGTCTCGATCATTGGTCTTTTCGTTCATCATTCAGCGTAGGTTCTCCAAAAATTCAAGTTGTGACAATGAAAGTTCAATGGACGTGTCAACCTATCATCAAGTTCAGTATGTTTTATGTCTCTTTCGTCTCTGAGTATGTTTACCCTTAATGGTGGTGTGGAATTTTAGTTCATAGCAGGCTTAGGTTATGGTAGCATTCGACTGATCATGAGGATGTCTTCTGTTATTAATTGAGGTTTGTCATTTAGATAGAAATCTGGTATTTCATCCCTTTTGGATGAGGTTATGGGTTCCCCAAGGAATTGTGCGTGGTAAGATTAGAGCATTGTTGTGCTCGGTTAACATTGAGAGGGACGTTGATTAGGTCTATAGAAGGCAATGGAATGAGGTGAGTATCTTTAGTCCCCTGGGTGCAGGGCATATGATGTAATGTCAATAAGATCGGTGTAATATCGGTAGCATTCCAGATATAGGATGTGGGCCTAGTGATCATGATTGTTCATTTCTTCTGCTTGTGGTACTTTCGATGTTGGCACGTTGATGGAAGTCAGGAGACTCATGAATCAGCCGGTTTGGATAAAGTGAGGAGTTAAGGGTTATTGGTAGTATCAGTCATGCATCAGAAAGTCTCTTGTGGAATTTTTGCATTATAAATCACATTGGTTCGTTAGCTATTATTAGGGGTTGGGTATCGTTAATGGAGTCCAGAATCATGAAGTTCCTTGTGAATGTATCAAGTGATTTGCCAAGTGGAAGTACACCTAAGTTGATAAGGATTGGAGGCAAATGTGAAAATTCCTGTATTTCTCATCTTTACTCGTATGAGCAGTGGTTGTGAATGGCATGTTAAGTAGTCAAAGGTTCATTTAAGGTTTTAAGTACAACTTATGGATTTGGAATTGGTTGAAATCTGTGATCAATGTATTTTGAGTGCTTCATTCTGCGTGATTGGTGGTATTCTTAGTCAAAGCCAAGGGGTGGGTTCAATGAAAGGATGAATATTAGTTCTGGCATATGGGTTCTGAAGTTTAGATCTAATGGGTTCCCCGGTTTAGGGAAGCATATTGATTGAGTTGATTCGGTCTTATAGTTGGGAAGTTGTAGAATATGTTGGCGTTGTTTGTGCTTCTCTATAGCGGTTATATAGATGAGACTCACATTGGGAGTTGCCATGATAATTTTGTATCAGATGTTTTCACCAGCAAGTTATGGTTAAGAAATTTGTATGCCAAGGGTATGAGTTGGAGGGTTCAAGGTTAAAGGATGCTTTTTAGTTCTGATGATAGTAGGAGGCCCCGTGAACATGGTTGGAATGGTTCTACCTGTGTTGAGGTCACACAAGTTATGGGCCTCGAATTTACGTCAGCAACGTTTTGGTTTATCAGTAAAAGGATCAGTATTTTGTTCTCGGTTAGGGTGTGGGCCGGAGTATTGGGTTCCCAGGTGGTTAGTAAGGAGTAATTTTGAGGATGAAATCCAATTTAAATGGGGGAGAGTTGTTACACTTTGTCCCTAATCATTTCCTAATTTGGGGAAGCGCCCCAAGGCCGATTATCATAAGGCTTACGACCTTTGAGAAAGAGATATTTAAACCCATTTGGGTGTAGTTAAGGTAGGATAGATGATCCGAGAGTTTGGTTTGTGATTTGGAGCCCAATGGTATGACCATAAAGTGGCAGTCGGACCATTTATAAATTTTGGATTTTTGTTCGAAAAGTTTTAAGGCAAGGATGAGTTTATAAGAGTGTAGATCTTCTCGTTATCTTTCCGGGGATATAATGATCGTTGAAAACGGACTTAGAACGAAGTAGTTATGGCTCTCGGAAGCTTGGGTGGTAAGCCTAATACGTTGGGCGTCCTCGGGAGTACCCTGTGCGTACTAGGGTTAAGCTTAGTATGCTGAGCGTACCCAGGAGTACGTTGGGCGTACTAGGCAGGTTGGTCGCAGAAGCATTATGTAGTATGCATGGTGTACCAGAAGTACGTTGGGCGTACTCCAGTCAGACCATACCCTAATTTAGGGTCTTGGACTCTATTTAAGCACCTTAACTCACCACCAAACCCTATTATCTTCAACATCTATCCCCTTAAACCCTAGAAATGAAACCCTAGCCTCCATTTGTGTGATTCGTGAGTTCTTGGTGGTATTTCATGCATTTTGGTGCTCAGGGAAGAAGAAGGAGCTTCTTGAAGAAGTGTGGTATGGCTTGAAGCCTTTGGATCCAGGCTTGGTGAACCTTGATCTACCTTCTTAAGGTATAAAGCTTCAAACTTGATGAATCTATTCATAAATCTTGTTATGGCATAATTTCATGAGCTTTTGTCCCAAAGTTTGGATCTTTGTGAGTATGGAGTACTCCAAAACATATTAGTTGTTGTTTTTGAGGTCTCGAAGTGTATTGAGTAATAAAAATGCTTGCTTGATCGTTTCCTTAGCACCATGCAAGAGTTAAGTGGTTTTGAGTGTTGTGAAAGGAAGGATTTTGGATATTTAGCACTCTTTAGCCATGCAAAGGCTTAAAGGTTTCGACTTTATGGTTTAAGACATCATTTAGGGTTAAGATAAGTGTTTGGATGGCTTTGACTTAACCCAATAAAATCTTAATGTGAAATTTTGACCTCTGATGAGTACGTTGGGCGTACTCAGAAGTACGCTCAGCGGAATGTGAATTTCAGCCTTTAAGGACTTGTACTTTGTGCATTGGGGGTGAGTACATGGGGCGTACTCCCTAGAGTGTACATTTTAGGACTTTAAAGGTTTGGGCCTTGTTGGGCCATGGGACTTCTGACCTTGGGCCCCGGATGGACTATGGACTTTCTTGGAATTAGGTCCATAATGATTTTTGGACCCAATTTGGAAGTTGGGCCTTGGAACGCCATTTAGGAATTGGGCTTTTGAACAAATGAGTTGGGCCTTGGTTTTGGGCCAAGTAAGAAAATGGTAAAAAGGTCTTTTACCCTGGTCATTGGGCAAGTAATTTATATTCTTGATTATGGTTTGGGATTAAATTATTAACTAGATAATATTTTATGGTGCTAGCGCACGGGGATTTCCGGATCAGCGGTCCGAGCATTTGTCTGAGATATTCAACCATTTCAGGTGAGTTTTCCTCCCTTTACTTACGAGTCGAAGGCACTAATGTCGGCCATTTGGATTTGATATCCTGTTATGTGATAGTATGTTATCATGTTGTAGTGATCTGTTAAATCGGTATCCTGGTATATAGGATGATGCTATGCTTACCGATCAGTAGATATGCCTATTATCCGCTTCTTGGATATATGTTTATCTATAGAATATATAGCCGTAATGTGGGTGGGTTGAGACTATACTGCTTTGTGTTGTCAGTCAACAAACCCAATAACGTTTATATCGATATATTGTTATTGCTTATTGGGCTTATATGTGTATTAGATATGTATATGTCGACATGTTGTGTGTAGTTGGGTTGAGGTGGACCAGTGTAGACTGAAGGCTAAGAGACCCAGGGCGTCCCAGATAGACTGCAGGCCTGAGGGGCATACAAGTCAGGACGAAGGCCCGAAGAACGTTCCAGATAGGCTGAAGGCCCAGCGAGGGGTACCAATCATGTTGGAGGTCCTCTGAGTGTACCAGATAGTTTGTAGGTCGGTGCGGCGTTCGAGTCAGGTTGAAGGCTCTATATGCATGTTGTTTGTTTGCTATGTGTATTCTATGGTGGTACTTTGGGGAAACTCACTGGTTTATGGTTTTAGGTACTTCAGTGGACCGTGGCAAGGCGAAGGCGTGACAGTACACATCCTTGGTTTTACAATTGATTGGATCTTGGGAGACTCTAACTTTAAATAAAGTTTTGGAAATAATAGTTTTTAAACACTTTCATTAATAAATGGGTCGCTTTTAAAAGGTTTAAATTGGTTGTTATTTTCGAGGTGTTGCATTTGTTTTCATCTATCAACTCATATTCTGATAAAACCTCGAATGCCCTCATGTTGATCTTGAAGACACGATGTTTTTATGGATTTGAGTTAGTTAACTCGTAGGTTACACAGACTGTTTTCTGCTCTTTTCTTGCTCCTGATGAAGATAAAGCTTGGAAAGCATATGCAACGCTTCATTGATAAATGGCCTCATCATTCTTGATTTATAATGAGATGTTTTGTGTACTGATGAGTTTATCTTTACTTGTGCTCTCTTTTATAGTAAAAAAAATGAAGGGCTAGATATCTCAGAAAATGGAAATATATTTATGACCATTCAATTTCAACGATTTGATGGATCGAGTCTTTATCACCTTTCTGAAAAAGTTGCATATATTTCACTGTTTAAACTATTTTCTTGTTTGACTAACTCTTTTGTCTGTGTTCTTATATTATTTATTATTTTGTACCATTCTTTAAAGGAATCTGATGGTGCCAATTCTAAGCCTAGTATGCAACTTTTAACAAATCATCATCCCTAAAAGCATGCTGTTGTATGTGACTAAATCTCTCTAAGTTTCTCATCAGCGAAACCATCTGCTGAAAACATTGAGTCACCCCTTCACACTGACTATCTAGAATTGTCTAAACTTTCTAAGTGAGATTTCCTAGTCCAAATAAAAAATCAATAAAAGACTTGAGTATTTATCTTTAGTTAACTATCTTACCTGACCCTGTTCCTGGAAGCATCCTTGTCGTATGCATCAAGTCTCATTAACTGCTGAAACATTGAGCATAAACCAATGGCTTACCCTGATTGCATAGTCATCAGTGTAAGAGTTACTTGTCTGGTCCTTAAATGACAAAGGGTTGTTCATGTCCATGAACTCCTAGTATGAGGTATGACATGGAACCATTATGATTTAACAGTGAATGTTTCATTATAGAATGCAACATACTCGATGCTACAGAAGTCTAAACCACTTCTTGTTGATGTGTTAAACTGTTTATGATTCATGCTGATTTCACCTCAGTGTGACTGAAACAAACCATTCTTTCCTTTATCTTCTTAATAAAAATTAATGATTCACTGTGTTATACCACACACTGATAAAAATTTGAAACTCTGTGCCGATGGTTAGTCTATGTACCGTAGACTATCACATGCACCAATCCATTCTTTCCCCTATATTCTTCTTTAAATTTTTATGATTCAGTGTAATGTACCATATGATGATGAGAGCTTGACAAATCTATGCCGGTGGTTAAGCTAAACACCACAACTTATCACACGCATCATACCACTCATCCATTTCTTCTAATAAAAGTGATTAATGAGTCAACGTATAAAACCACACGCTGATGACATCTCGCAATACTATGTCAGTGAATGATAGTATAAACCCATACTATTAGGAGACATCACAATTCTATAACACTGCATCTCTAATGCTATCCTCCAATTCCTTCTCCTGGTGATGCCAAAAGCGGGAGAACTATCTTATCAAAGCTGAATAAACTATTGGATGTTTAGCCAAGCATTCATCTTCTGAAGGGGAGCATTTGTTAAAGCCGAAGAGTTAAGACTTCATTCTTATTGCTGAAGAGTTAAAACTTCATTCTTATTTTTAGGGGGAGCACAAGATAAAGAATTCAGTGAAGATTAGTTTTTACATCATCATATAGGGGGAGTTTGTATGGTCACACCTTATGATCCGATGAGTCAAACGCTCTACACATCCATCTGCGTCAGCGTATACTCTACAACCAGTGCCAGCGTATAAAGCTTATCAACGTTAGCGCTTACTATAGTTATTCTATGAAATCTTTTGTATATTATGTAATGATATAGATAATTATAGAATAGATAGCTGATCCAATATCTTTGTTATGAAGATCGTTTCTTAGTATAGATATGATAGAATCCTTTAAATCATGGGATTCACATGTATATAATAGTATATAATTTACATTAGGGTAAACCCTAATGTAGAGTTAGATAGTTCGGCTTTGTGTCAATCGTCTTTGTGACAATTCGTCTACTTGGTGAAGACAAAACCTTTCTGGTGAAATAATGTGACAACCCGAAAAATTTTAAAATTTTTGCCTGGTAAAACTCAGCCAGTCAGCTCAGCTGGGTGCAAACTCATTCCTGCTATCATTTAGCCTTGTTTAGAGTCCATTTAAAGGTCAAAAGGTTAGTACAATCAAGCATTGAACATAGAAAAGGATCGCGTGCGCTTTTAGCATCAAAACCGGGCCTTACACTCCAACACAAGGAGTGTACGGCCGCACAAATGGGTGTGCGGCCACACACCCCTCTCCTGGCAGCACACTCACGTGTATAAGTGTACAACTCAGCCTCCTTTAATCACTTTTCACCCTCCCAAGCTTAGAACTCGATTTTGCTCTCAACTACCACCCGATTTTTAGCCTAAATCTTCAAGAATGTAAGTGTTCTTCCTTTGGTTTGTTGCTAATCTTCATAAACTAGTTACAACCTTTGATTTCATCCATTTAAAATCGTGTTTTGGTTAGATCTTCAAATCTTCATCCATTTCACCAATAACACCAAGAACACACACTTGTTCTTGGCGATTTTGAGCCTTCCTGAGCTTCCGGATCGTAAGTACTTCTTGCCAATGCTTGAAACTTGTTAATAACACTTGTTTAAGTCCTTAGAAATGCCCAGAACTCGTGACCTTATGGTGTGTGCGGCCGCACACACTCATGTGGCCGTACACCCTTCAAACACCCTCAAAAACACCACCAAAACACCCCTAAAGGCTTGTATACTGTAAAATACCACTCCCCAAGCTTGTTACCTACTAGATAAGAGCCTTAGAAAATGTCCAAAACATGTTCATCAAGGAGTGTGCGGCCGCACACACTCCATGTGGCCGCACACCCCTTTGTTTGGTGCTTTAGGGCTTCCAAAGTGCCTTTCTAGCTTCAACACTTGATGAGCATCAGCCCTACAAGCCTCCCCACCATTTGGAAAACGTTTTGAGCACACTTTACCATGAGTGTGTGGCCGCACACTCCCCTGGCCGCACACCCATGGCCGCACACTCCCTTAAGTGGCCGCACACTCCCTTATTTTGAATCACATGTGATGCCAACACTTGGACAAAGTGTTTCCTAGTCCCGTGATGTGTTTCCTTGCATTTGGTTGCTTCCAAGCACTATATTTATGTCAATATATGCCATAATATGTCATTTAGGACTCGTTAAGTCTCGGGACTTAATTCGTGGAACTTTTCATCCGTACGCGCATACCCGTTTGAATCACCCGCATCAGGTGAGTTCATACCCCGTAATGAATCTTTTAACTGTTTTAACTGTTTTAAGGGGGGGGATACAAGTTGAACACAATGATAATTGTGTAAATGTTTGTTTTAAACATCTTTCAAAATGTTACTTATGTCATTTATAAGTTGTCAAAACATTTCAAAAACTCTTTTAAAGTTATGTTACTTTATAGTTATACAAAACTCCGTTTTTAAAGTACAAACATAACTTAGTAGATAAATGAGTCTTTTTCCAAGTAGAACATTACTAGTAAACTATAGTAGGTATAGTTTAGGAGTATACTACTCACTATTTCTAACACTACGAAACATACAAAGAGTCAGTTCATACATGAGTCAATTTATACTGTAGATAATACATACACTACACTATATAACGGAATATACTACACACTAGAAAGGGAGAACAAACACTAATACACACTATTCCTACACACTAAACTCTATACTAAAGAACACACTATGATGAGAATCAGGAGAGAACATGCACTACACTAATACAAGGAATACATGCACACATACTATAACTAAAATGTGAGGCACTACTTCGGGGCATGGCTCGACTTGTAACCAGAGTCTTCTGAAAGAAGAGCGTGAATTCATGTATAGATCTATACTGGACTCACCGTCCTACACCTTGCTGCTAGCTATAGTGGGACCTGCAGGTCTTCGGGTGATGAATGTCATACCATCTCGACGTCTTTGAGCGTCGTGTTTTACTAAGGTCGATCAAGTATGGTTACAATTATATCACATGATACCTAAATTAACAGTTGGGTTAAGGTAGTTAATACAACAGTAGTCACTATAGTATAATACTACAATACTTCGTTATTTTCCCATTACTTTCATAAAGTGACAGTACCACTTGAAAGTCAAACTCCAACTATTTTCGAGTCAAGATAGTTATAAACTAGGGAAATATACATCTTTACAATCAACACTCAGAACAGTCCAGTCTAGTACATTCAGTAGAAGGGGGGCATATAATGCTAACTTTATGATTCCTTAGTGTATGCATTCAGGGATATATATTAATCGGATCCGACAAATAGTAGGATGTGTGCTTTCCGCTTCATTTCCTGTTCCTTGTTTGGTTGTGGGCTTAGAGCAGATACACCCAGTCTACTATCTATCCGATCTTAGATATATATATATATATATATGTCTCCGTATACACCAAGAAATCATAAGGGGTACCAGGTATGGGTCAGGTCATAGGACACTAATTCAATGCACCGTTTTCTAGTATACAAACATACTTTTTAAGCAAGAACTTTTGGTACACAAAACTAGAAATTTACCAGTAAAGGGTTTAATCCATTTTATTAAACCAGCCTAAATTAAAGGACCTTAGATGGTTAATTCTATAATACTTTAGTTTATACACCAGGGCTATATATAATTAATATCCGATAGGTAGTTGGGTGTGTGTTTTCCGCTTCATTTCCTGTTCCTTGTTTGGTTGTGGGCTTAGGGCAGATTCACACAATCAACTATCTGTTCGATATTAGATTATATACAACTAGTATAAACTAAGTGATTATAGAAGGAACTACTGTGGTTATCATTTTATTATAAGAAATAAAGTTTTTCTTAAAGGATCTTTTCATTCAAATACAAAGGAACTATTACAGTTAACTCCGTGAGTACCGAGTGAATACTCAGGGGTTATATACAACGATGATCTAACAACCAATGGGATGTATGTCTTCCGCCTCATTTCATGTTCCTTGTTTGGTTGTGAGCTTAGGGTATATACACACAACCGATTGTTTGTTTACTTTGGGTTGTATATAACTTGTATCCATTTAATACTCATAGAAAGGACTGTTGAGTCCTTTTTACTTATCTTTCATCCAAGTAGGAAATATAGGATTTTCTGGAGGAACAGGCAAACTTTTCTAAACAGAACTTACTATCACTTACTACAACTTTCTACAATTTTTTTACTACTTACAACATCACTAAAATCTTATGAACTCACCAGCTTAATTGCTGATCAACTCTTTCAAATAACTTGTATTCTCAGGAGACTATTAGACAGGTGCTCGTGCTGGGAATTCAGAAGATGGAGCGTTATAGCTTGAAGTCTTGTTTTGTTATTTGTTTATGAATTCTATGTTTTGTGATTACACACTTTGTAAACACTTTCTTTCTAAATGAAATGGTTGTTCATTACTTGCTTACTGTATACATATCTTGTGATACTAAACATGACGTCCTCCACCCCAGAACGATTCCGCCGTTCCGGTTTTGGGGTGTGAGAAATAATAATTTGGAGAACTCTCTGTGTTATTTACTTTATGTTCTTTGTTTTCCCCTTAATTAGTTTACTTTCGTTCTTATACTTGGAGTGTATCCGATCGATACAAACCTTCATCCTTCTCAATCAATATCTTCTCCATTTGCTTACAAATAATTCCACGAAACTCAAACAAATGACAAGAACATTGTATATCACATGCACTCTCATCATAACTAACGATATAAACAACATTTTTTTAAAATCTCAATTTTTCCATTCCACAAAATCTGTGACATGAAATACATATCGTGCACCATCCACTTTGTCCAATGAAGAATTGAAAAATAACGTACATCGTAACTCATCTTGAAACAACTTAAAAATTGCATTTGTGTACACATCGTGAAACCGTCTCTCAAAATAAAACCCAGTTACTAATTTATATGAAAAATTAAGAGACTCAAAATCAGTCGTAGTTTCTTTCTCAATATTACTTATCTTCACGTTGTCATATTGTTCAAAAAAAAATTGTAATGAGGTTTTAGAATTAACATACGCATCAAAAAAAGAATTCATGATTTCACTTCTTTGAGTAGTAGACATCCCTGCCGAAAACTTTACTTTCACATATATCGACACCCAACGCCTTCGATCGTTAAATAAAGAACATAACTACTCATTATTCCAAGTGTGTAATTTTCAACCATCTCGCGCTTCCCATATTCACACTCTTGGGTATATATAGAATCATATACAAGCATTTTTATATTCTTATTTATTACTTTATATTGAGCCAACCTACTTAATTTTTCAGGAATCTGTTTCATAATATGCCAAAGACAAAGACGATGATGAGATTCGGCAAATACTTGTGTCACGGCTCCTTGCATTAATTGACATTTATATGTTATTATTGCTTTTGGTGCATGTCCATTCATGTATTCTTACCATGACTTGAATAACCATACATATGTTTTTGTATCCTCTCGTGAAACCAAACCACATCCAAATAAGACTGATTGTCTATGGTGATTTACTCCAATAAAAGGAACAAATGACATATTATATTTGTTAGTCAAATATGTGCTATCAAATGAAATAACATCTTCGAATTACTGCAAGTTGCGTTGGAGCTTGCATATACCCAAAATACATTTTGCATATAATCTTCATCATCCATGTCAATCATGTAAAAAATATTTGAACTCTTTTTTTGCATACTAACAAAATAATTACGAAGGTCCTCAGCATCCCCAAGCCTACGTCTTAATTGTCTTACTTTTGCGATGTAAGATCTACAATCTGTCTCATTAAACAACAAATTGTCATACCCTTTCGCTTCAACAACTAATGAATGAAAACTTTTATTTAAGGAATTTTTAGCATAATCATTCAACTGAAGTCTTCTCTTAGCATATGAATCCATTTTTTATGTTATTGTTGGAAACGATATTTTTTTTGGGACTTAAAGCATGGTTATTTTCAAGAAAACACTATAGATAGTGGATCTTCCATCACCATATGCAATGACATAAAATTTTTCTTTACAGTCTGTTTTGGAAGACTTTTGATATGGTTTGTTTGTCTTAGGCTATTATATACACCTCCTTTGGAACATCCACGTGAATAGTATGTTCTAACACAAGATTTGTTTGTTCTTATACTGCCTTTCCGCACACCAAATCCAATTTGGAATGCATATTTTTAAAATTAATCGTCAAGTTCGTTTCCCGAATAAAAAATCATTCCGTCGTTAGGAATGTTTTGATCTTGATGATTGAGAATTATATGCCTTTGAACTGAACTTGCAGCCTCTTCAACTGAATTTGCATAATCTTCAACCAAATTTGCAGCCTCCATACTAAACAAAGATTTATTAACAATAAATCAGATATTATAAACAATAAACCATTTTGATCAAATATTTTAGCAGGAATGAAAGAGAAATTACCTTATCGTTGTTGTTGCTTTAGAATTGGAAGAGAATTGAAGGTGGCTCATTTTATGCTAGTGCTGGGACTGGGTCGCTTGGTGTTAGCAATGATCGGTGTGAAATGTGAAAGAAGGGTTGAAGAAGTAATAGATATGTATGATACACATGAAGAACACATATTGATCGATATTATGTGATACATGATTTTTTTTCTTCTTTTATTATGTCATTAAGGGTATATTATGGATATCAAATAAAAGTAAACTGAATAGTGAAATGATGACACTTGTTATAATTTTAGTGGTACGTGATACGTGATATTTTTCTTTTTTAATTATCTCATTAAGGTTATATTAGTGATATCAAATAAACGTAAATTGTAAGGTGGAATAACGGTATTTGTAGGCATAAAATATATGAGACAATATAATTTCTCTTTCCTATTAAATAAATTTAAGGTGCATTTACATAAATTTTTGTAAAATATTTCCAAAAAAAAAAAGATTTCTTAGGTCATCCACAATAGGCACCACTAACCACTATAGTGGTGGTGCAACATAATCACCACACCCAACCACTAAATCTTTGGTATACCTAACACTAAAACACATATCCACATTTTATTAATTCAAAAATACATTATTTTTTTTTTAAAACTAGTTTTTTAATAAAATTAAAATACCACATTACATTAATTAAAAAAACAAAACGTTAAAAAAAACCTAAAAATGTCAAACATAACTAAAAAAACTACCACATATTCCTATATCGGGTTCGAACAGACTCTTTTGTCGCTAGAAAAATCTCCAGATCTTCACCTTCGATGTCGTCCACTTTCATTTTCAATATCTCCATATCGGTTTTTGTTTAAAGCGTCATTTGTGCCTCTTGAACTGATGCTTGTGCTTCTAGCAATTTTTCCACTTGAATCATCATCTACGCCTTGCTATCTTGTATTTGAACATATCGATCAAATTTGTCTCCAAAATGAACAATAACGCTACATCCCGAAGCCGACAAACCCACTTTATTTGCTTTATTTCTTTCAACGGGTCGACGAAGAGGTTGCTCGTTTTCAAGATCTAGCGGATCATCGTTGATGTTGACGTGTGTTTGCCCGTCTGATTGTTGGGAAGTTGCATCGGGGTTCCTTGAACGCTTTGAACCGGAAGAGGTTTGTGAAGTTCCTTTGGTTTACTCTTTCCATTTTGGAGCATCCTTCAAATTTAGCCACGGTTTGAGATATGGAAAAGCTTTGCGGGTTTCCATTGTTTTTTCATATTGATCCAAGGCCACCTTAAACACATCGAAATCGTTTGACCCACTTTTGTGTAGGTTGTTGTAAATTCTTCCAAATTCGGTACATTTTAGCCTCAATTCACGCCACTTTGAGCTAATTTGGTCTGGATTTTGACTTTCACTTCCCATTAACTCATAGAACAAGATTCTCACTTTCTCCCAAAATAATTAAAGGTTTGACTATCTCCTTCAATTTTGTCTTGGGAAGTCGGTACCCATACCTCTGCTAACTTCTCTTCTTCCTCTTTAGTCCATGGCACCCTATCGGTAGCATTGGTTTGAATGAGTTTTTTTTTCCTTTTTTTTGGTACGGGTGGTGGTGAAGTTTGTGTTTCCGATACTAAGTTGGGCGAATGAGGGGGTTGTTAAGGTGGTGGTTGTGGTTGTGAAGGTTGTAGTTGGAAAGGTTGTCGGTATACAAAATCGGGTTGAAATTGTTGTTGATAGGAGGGAGAACTTAAAATTATTGTTGGAAAAGTTGTATTTGTTAGATTGGGGAATAGATTTGGAGCAAATTTGTAACACTCGGTTTCAGATTTGCCCTGTTGCTTGGGGTTGCGGCCCAATCATCAGTTTTCATGGGGTTTAGGGCTTCGGGAAAGGAAGGATTTAGCCTGCTTCGGATATAGTTTCCATTGTTTAAGAGATCCATGTATTCGATTGTGTCTTCGGAAGCCAAGGGTATGATTGTAAATTGATATCTAGGACTTTTATGGGTTTTGGATTTTGTTCAGAAGGTCTTAAGGGTTGGGGGTATTGTTGGGAGCGTAGGCCTTCTCGTCACATTTTTGTGGATATAAGGTTCGTTGGAAACGGACCTAGGATGAGTGAGTTATGACATTTTGAAGTTATTGACAGAATTGGCCCTTGGATAGAAAAGCTTGCAAATCAGCCCCACGCATGCAAGGATGCATGCACATGTTTAGCTCGGTATGCCCAACGTATAAAGATGAATGATCGCGGGTGGTTCTTGAGTATGCCGGGCGTACTAAAGGGTACGCGGGGCGTACTCCCTTCAGACCAAAACCATAATTTTAGGGTTCCTACCCTATATAAGCAACATTATACCACACCTTAGGACATTTTAAGTCAACCACCACCCCTTCTTACGTCCATAAAACCCTAGATTGCCTTGGATGAAGCTTGGAGCTAGAAAGAAGACTTTTGGTGGTTTGTGGAAGATGAGAAGGAAGTGAAAGACTCAACCTCTGGAAAAGAGCTTGGAGATCCAGTGTTAACATCTCTATTTCAAGACTTTCAAGGTATAAAGTGTCTACCTTGTCTATTCATTTCATAGATCTATTTTGGGTTGGTTTTGGTCATTTTAGTCCATTTTTCTTAGTCTTGGTGGGCTAGGGTCGTTTTAGGGGCTCAATCTTGTAGATCTGGACATTCTAAGGTTCCCTCTCTCAGAAAGGTGCATGCTTTGTGGAGAGTGTGAGTTCAATCATGAATGAAGACCATCCATTAAGCTCTTTTGAGCTCTAGAGTCCCATTAAGCCATGCATGTTAGTAAATTTGCCAACTTTACGTGAAAAGTCACCTTAAGGAGTCAGACTGGAGAGTTGGAGCAAGGGCTGAAGTGACTAAGTGCTTATTGGAGAAGTTTGGAGTACAGGGGAGTACGCTAGGGATACCCACCGGGTACACGATGCGTACTAGCCCCAACAGGTGTACGCTTAACGTTATGCGTACGTAGAGCGTACTCGACCAGGTTGGGCTTTTTTGGATTGTTGACTTTTTGGGCTTCGGACCTTAGACCAGGAGTTGACTATGGTTGACCATTCAGTATTTCAGGCCTTTTGGATATTTTGCCTTCTAGGGTTAGGTCCATGACGAATTTGGGCCTTATTGAGCCTTGTGGGCCATTTCGAGTTCGGGCTTTCTTATAGGCTTGTAAGTGCATGGATTTTGTTGGACCAGCTAAGGGTGTATGTTTGGATTGGGGATAAGTTATTGGGCGTAAGGGTAAGGCCCAAGCAAGGGTTTTGGCCCAATTTGGAAAATTGGGCCATTAGTGGGCTTGTATGGATTTTGGAGTTTGGACTTGTTTGGTTTTGGGCTTGGGCCTTAGTTATGAATCTTGTTGGGTCAGGGGTAAAATGGTCATTTTACCCCAAGTATGGATTATGGATCAAGGTTTGGGACCCAATTGCTAATTGGGTGATATTTTGGTATTAATAGTTCAAGGAGTTGCCAGGGTAGCAACTAAGGATTTTTGGCAGTGAACTCTAACAGTGCGAGGTGAGTTACCTTCCTTGTATGAGTGGGTCGAAGGCACCAATAACGACCCCCTAGTAGTTGTTTATATTAGAGATGATTGTCTTTGTGATAATTTTCTGGTATGCCACTATCTATAGCGATTTATGTGCTTGTATGATATGATATTATATGGTAGTGGTAGGGGTGAAATGGACCCCGTAACTGGTTGAAATAATATGGAGGGTAGGTCGGGCACCCAAATATGCATCCCAGTATGTTTATGATATGATATTATGTGGAAGTGGTAGGGGTGAAATAGACCCCGTAACTGGTTGAAATAAATGACAGAGGTTGGCGGGCACCCAGATATGCCTGATAGGGGTAGGTTGGACACCCCGGTATGTCTGACCGGGGTAGGTTGGGCACCCCGGTATGCCTGAAATGGGTAGGTTGAGCACCCAGGTATGCTCAGCAGGGTAGGTCAGACACCCAGATATGCCTGCCAACATGTTTATTATATGGTATGTGGTATGATGGGGGAACTCACTAAGCTTCATGCTTACGGTTTTCACTTCTGGTTTCATGTACTTCTTTTTTGAAAGGAAAGGAGTCAGCATGATCGCAGCGCATCACACTTTGATTTCCGCATTATGAGATCTTTGGGAGTTGTACTCTGATATTACTTTTCTATGACGTGTTTTGGGTTATTTGGAATACTGGTGTTTGATTACGAAATGAGTTGACATTATTTATGTTTCTTACTACTGGTTTTATAATTACTTATTTAAAAATGAAATTTTTGGTCATGAATTTTGGGATGTTACAAGTTGGTATCAGAGCCTTGTTTTGAGGAATTCGTACACATTTTCGCAGGTGTTTGGACTCAAATCGAGGGTTTGAGAGATTTTTACAAGAAAAATAATTTTTGTGAAAGTAAAATTAAGGGTGTTAATAAAGAACAAGGATTGTGATGTGTACAATCGGCCGAGCTCAAGTAAGTTTTCCCCATGATACCCATACATGTTATATTATGATATGAAATGAGAATATGTGAACTGCATGCTAGATTAGGGCTAAGGATCTAGGAAGGATGCCTTGTATGCCTACTATATGCTCTTATTGAACTGCATGCTAGTACTGATTAGTCAGTGGTAGGATGGCCTGTTTAGGTTATGCCTAATTGTATAAGCTTTAGAATTACATGCTAGTATAGATTCCTGATAAGAGGATGGAATGGTTTGATGGTGTATGTTGGTTAAAATTTTCCATTGTTTGAATGTTGCTTGCTTTGTGCTTTGTGGGACTCTTAGCAATGTGAGCTAGCTACTAGTGAATGTGTTAAGTCATATGTGGAACATGTTGGATACTCTCAGAGTGATGGACTTGGCCCTATTGCGCAGCTCTCGTCTGAGTCCAACCGTTCTAGGATTGAGTCTTCTACTCGAAGGATTATCTGATCTCTATTGCATGTGGCTATATTCATGAGGTAGCTAGTTGACATTAATGGGAATCCTTCAGCATCTGAGGACTGGGTGGGTTCGGGAACCTGGGAAAGCCTGGGATATGCATCAGTGGGTTAGTAGTGTGGTTTAGTGAGTTTTGGGTGCATGAGTTTGAGAAAGTGACATAGAGAATTCGGGAGGATTGCTGAGGAAAGTATGGATAGGTGTGGAAGGTAGTATTGGGCCCGTACTACTGAAAGCACATGATCCATATTCGAATCGGTGAGAGTGTTGGAGAATCTAAGAAGATTAGGGGAGGAAAATCCTTGAGTATGTTTTGATCAGTGGTTCGTGGTTTTTCAGTTTGGAGATGAGTACTCAGGAAGGTGGTTCTGGATCGGGTTCTGGCACAGGTGCAGGTGCTGAGTCAATCAACGAACAGATGCAGGAGTTCATCTTGTCGGAGATTACCTGCGGTATGATGTAGCAGACTCCTATGATCGTGGGGTCAGTCGAGGAAGGGATTTTAGAAGTATTGGATAGTTGTCTTGGGGCCTTTCGGGTTTAGACTATAGCAGGGCAGCTAGGGGCTCAACCTGGAGCCCAAGGCTTGTGGATCCCTAGGATCCTTCACGGAGGATGATCCTCTTGTTAGCTTTAGTCATTCGGGATTGGAGAGATTTGTGCGTCGTGTCTTCAGGATATTCAACCACGTGATCGGATTACCGCTGAGATTTCACGAGCCCTTCGCGAGGAATTGCCTGGTATCATTGGTCGGATCACTGACAAATTGATTGTCAAATTACAGGAGCGGGCCGCACTCTTACATGCTGCAAGTGCAGCTGGTGGGGCTGGTAGTGAAGGAAATGTGGGTTTGGAAGCACGACCTGAAAAAAGGAAGCGGACACCTATTTCAGGACGATTGGAAGGAGGTGAAGGGTCCGACTCTGCTGACTTGGATGTTGGAAGTCAGGGAGATCTTGAGGTGTGTGACAAGTATGGGGGAACCCATGGGTTTTCTTGTCACAAGTTTAGGTGTTTCAAGTGTGGAGAAAGAGGGCATGTGCATCGGGATTGTAAGAAGGATCATATATGTTTTCATTGTCTCCAGCTAGGTCATTTCAAGTCCCGTTGTCTTGCTTGGGTGGCGGAGAGAGTTCAGGTTCCATCGCCCATCGTTCCGCAGGAAGTCAAGATTGAGCTGCAATAGATCTCTGATATGTAGTTTGAACTCCCCTTTCTGTAATGCTATTATTGTGTAATTACTCTTGATCAGTAATTGTATTTGCTTTGGAATCTCACTGAGTATGGGTAAGTGTTATCTCCGGGTTAGTTCTTGATTTTGCTGAAATTGTGCCATTTTGCATACCATGAATCTTTAGTGGTGTAGTACGAGTTCGACGCCTTATACATAGTGTGTCCCCAGTGTTCATATGTTATTTTAATGTAGTCAAGGTTGGTTCAAGGGTTTTAATGAAGGAGTTATAGTTAGGATTCAACGGGTTAGTCTTCTAGTATCGCTAGGATTCAGTAGCCATAGTATTTGTGCTTGGCATGGCTTTTGGGATTGCCGAGAAAAGGGGGTTGTCACGGAGGATTTGGTTGGAGCATCCGTTCCTTGGATTTCGAGATCTGAGCGTGATATCATTTCAAGGCATTTGGGGTTATCAGTATTGGGGATTCAGAAAGTGGTCATCTAGTCTTCAGGGGTGGTATGGTCTTTCAGGTTTGGCTAGTAGAGGATCGCTAGCATTGGTAACCATCGGTTGTTAGTAGATTGATCATTGGAAAGTAGGAAGGATAGGGAATCCTTCCATTCTCGTATATCATGGAGATTTAGTCGAATCAAAGTGGGGGAGAATCGTCCAGGGATTCAGAAGCAAGAGCGGTTTTGAAACCGGGATAAGTTTCGCATCCTTGTCAGGAAGAAAGACGGCCCAAGCGGCTGTATGGATTGAGGATAGTGTGAGTTGGAAGTTCGAAAAAACATGCCAATAATGAGGTCGCGTTCTCAGAATGTTTGATAGTAGGCTTTAGGGAACCAGGTTGGGGATTCTAGTCAGGACATGAGTTCGGTTTGGGATGTTAGACCGTGTGTGTACTCGACTTTAAGATGTGTTTGGATTGGTAATCAGCGGTTAAGATAGCATGGAAAGTGTTGTAAGATTGCGGAATAGCCGTAGCATTCACCAGCGGCTGAAACAACGATGTAAGTATTGTAAGACTGCGGAATAGCCATAGCATTCACCAGCGGTTGAGACATCGAGGTAAGTATTGTAAGACTGCAGGATAGCCGTAGCATTCACCAGCGGTTGAGATAGCGAGGTAAGTGTTGTAATATTGCGGGTGTAGCCGGAGCATTCACTAGGTTGGCAGATAGTGCTAGAGTGTTGTAAGACTGCGGGTGTAGCCGTAGCATTCACAGATTAGCAGATAGTGCTAGAGTGTTGTAAGACTGTTGGTGTAGCCATAGCATTCACAAGGTGGTTAGATAGTGCTAGAGTGTTGTAAGACTGCGGGTGTAGCCATAACATTCACAAGGTTGTCAGAGAGTGCTAGAGTGTGGTAAGACTGCGGGGGTAGCCATAGCATTCACTAGGTTGGTAGATAGCATGGGATTGTTGTTAGATCGCGGGAAGAACCGTAGCACCTACCAGTTCTAGTGTAGCAATAAGGACGTGGCAAACCCACATATTGGGTTACAGATTTACCCAGATGGATTAGACCCATTTGAGTCAATGATAAGACTGTAGGAACACCACTGCGGTCATGGGATCAAGGAATCGATGAACCGTATAAGGTCGTTGGTGATATAAGGCTATCTTTGGTCATGTACCAATCACTTTTAGCCTTGGATTTGGTGTCGTTAGGGTTCGACAAATGGACCCGATCGTTTGGTTCAGAAGGTCGTTAGAGCCACAGTAGCAATATAACTAATGGAAACTATTGACAAATGCGGATTTCGTTAGAAAGTCGTGTGGGGCGACTGTGTGGGAGCATTTTGGCTCAGCAACCGGGCTGGAACCCGGTATTGCGGATGATTTGCAGATGAATTGAGACCAGGGAGGTCTCAGTGGATTTTGGAAAAGCTGCCATGAGGCAGCATGCTATTTCAGGTAGTTTCAGTGTTTCATGCAGTATTAGCGATTTGGGTTCCATGGGAATGAGGAGTATCTAGGTGTTTGGGTAATGCCAAGTCACTCATAGCGGGATTAAATAATCTTAGAGTAATTGATTTGACACAGTTGTGCAGCTCTCGTCCGAGTCTAACCATTGTAAGGATGAATCTTCTACTCGAAGGATTATCTGAGCCTCCTGTCGAGTTAAGTGTTCAGCAACTGGTTTGGGTCAGTGGCTTGTTTTTGGTAAGTCGCGTCAAGATGATCAGGGTTAATAGAGTATATTTGGTCTGCTACTCGGTAAAAGGTTTGGTATGGTAATGTTACGACATGGGTGATCTGTTAGGAGGCCAAACCTATGCGGATTTCAGGTCTCAGAAAGGTAGAAGTGGTTTTCCGGGAGCTTAGGGATTTGTTTTTCTTCGAGATGGAATTTTGGTTGGGGTTTCGGTTGTCTCGGAAAGGTTGCGTTCCTCAGATTGCTGTTTCGATATAAGTGTTTGTAAGGAACGATTTCGAGGAGAAAATCTAATTTAAATGGGGGAGAGTTGTAACACACGGTTTCATATTTGCCCTGTTGCTTGGGGTGCATGTCACACCCCCAAACCAGAACGGCGGAAACGTCCGGGGGTGGGTGACTTCATGTCAAGTACCACAACACATGCATTATAGTAATAAAAGTACAACAACCATTGCATTAATAATGTATAAGTTTTTACATAGGTTTTCAAACATTGAACATTTGACATCAAAAGTAGATAAAGTAAAAGACAAAAGACGCAGCACGGTGTAATAACTCCTATTATTAAGTTCATAAGTATTAGTTTCATTTATGCTTGCCTTAGTTTTCTATTACAACTGAAAAGTAGTATTAATACCATAACACCGTTCCGTTTAAGTGTTATTGTACTCAAAACATAGAATAATATAATTTTAACTCACCAAAAATTATAAGAAGAATGTTTCCCGTTTTTTTATGGAAAATGATTGATGGAGTAGTATTCCTTAAAAATACACTACTGGTTTAATAACTACCCTATTATTAAACTGGTTAATTAGGGTTAAAATGTGATTAGGTTGTAACCATACATGATTGACTAGTATAAATCACGACGACCTTCTGGCGTCAAAACTGATGTGACATTTGTCACCCGTAGACCGACATGTCCCACTGTAGCTAGCCGCGAGGTGTGGGATTGTCAGTCCCGTATAGATCTATACACACAATGCCCGCTCTCCCTCCAAGAGACTCTGGTTACAAAACGCGACATAACAAGTATATTTCTATGCCGTGAAGTAGTATCTCACATTTTTGGTTTATCTAGTTTTAGGTAAAGATTGAATTATATCCTTTTCTTAACAAAGTAGTTTAAACCTTGAATACTTATCTAGTAAAAATAGATTTCTCGTTTGTTTCATAAATTATACCTATTATAATTTATATGTTCTATCTGATTAGCATGATCTCTCATGAATGTACCCCTTTGCTCAGCGTGATACAAAGGTAAAAAGCTTGATTTGAAGTAACCTTTTATATTCCTATATGTATAATATATATTGTAAGGTCATAATTTAGTGGTTTGGGCTAGGCATCAATATGTATAGATCATGTTAGAGTTTTGGTCATAGGTTGGTGTTTGTAGGCTTGCGGTCTTGTGTTCACGGTTGTTTGGTGTTCACGGCCGTGAACATGTTTACGGCCGTGAACATGTTCACGGCCGTGAACCCATGTGCGGTTGGTCATGTTCCTATATATAGTGTCAGAGTGTGTCAGAGTTAGAGTTGGCTAGTGAGACGTATGTGTGTGTTCTTCAAGGTGTACCTGACGTTTGCGGTTATAAACGTGTGCATTGCTTGAGTAACTCCTTCTTCTACTCCATTCTTCTTATCGTTTGATTGTTCATTGTTTGATCATTGGTTTGGTTCCTGGATTTGGGACTTTATAATTGGTATCAGAGCCAATCCGGTGTCAAACGCGTTTTTGTTGTTTATGGCTGGATTCTTCTCTTTATTTTCGTGGTTTATTCGTGTTTGGTTGCTGGATATCTGCATTTGTTCAAGTATTCAAGGCTTAAGGGATTAGAATTTGCTCGAAAAACTTCTGTTTTTGGTGTTTACGGTTCTTCCTGTTGATGCTTTTACGGCCATGAACTAGGAGTACGGCCGTGAACCACTCATCATATTTGACCGTGTTCATCTCATGACCGTGAACCATTCATCCCATTTGATTGTGTTCATCTCGTGACCGTGACCCATTCATTAACCGTGTTCAACTCTTGGACCGTGAATTATCTTGTGTGTACGGTCGTGATCAAGTGTACGTTCGTTAACACTATGCGGTCGTGAACTCATTTATTCATTGAACTCTTTCCGTTTGCTATTGTACTTTCCTTGTTAGTTTCTTTTTTTAATCAATTCAGAAAAACCAAAAACAAAATGGATTGACAAAACTCATCAATTCATTGCGAATTGGATGCTACCATGGGAACCGCTACTCGAATTCCTCGCTTACTGTCTGCTGAAGGTTTCCCGGAATGAAAATACCGCATCGAAAAGTATATCAAAATGAAAGACTTCAAAATCTGGAAAAGCATCTTGAAAGGACCAGTCCGGATCACCACCACACTCGAGAATGGAGAAGTCATTGACAAGGAAATCGATAACTTCACCAAAGAAGACTTTAAAAAGGTTGAACGGCAAGGGAAAGCACTGGCTACACTAACAATGGCCTTATCCCCAGAGATTGCACAGGGTTTCAGAGAATACACTTCAGCAAAAGCTTTGTGGGAAGCACTGATTGAGGTATACGAAGGAAACGATGATATGAAGCAGAGTCGTCAGGACATGCTTAGGCAGAAGTTTAATTTGTTCAACCACATTCTTGGAGAGTCACTCGAAGCTCAATTGCAAAGGTTAATCACTCTCACTACAGAGATAAGTTCTGCCGAAAATTTGGTTACAAGATCTGCAATCAACAAGAAGCTGCTGAACTCACTGCCGAAGTCATGGGACATGAACGTCTCAGTGATAAAGAAGACAAAAGATCTTAACCATCTAAGTCTCACTGAAACCATGGCGATTATCAAAGCTTGCGACCTGGATGACAAGCAGAGGGAGATCAATCACGTAAGCCCATACTTAACTGCTAATCTTGGGATTTCATCCAACAACGCCTTCTCGTCATTCACTACACCACAACCATTAAACTTTGTTGCTCCCTCACAACCATCTCATGTTATTCCACCACCGATTCACTGTGTTCAACCACCAATGCCTTATCAACAAGCAGCATCTTCTTCCAAAGCACCCATTTCCACTCCTGCTACCAAAGAATCAGACGAGAACAAGGCTTTGGCAACCGGACTTGTTAACTGCTATAACGCCTTTGTGGCTGGGGAACTACCTCCTCATCTCTCTTTTGCTGACCTTGATCAAGTACAGCCAGAAGATGTCAAGGAGATGGACACCACATGGCAGATTGTCATGGCTATGTTCAGGGCCAAACAATTCGCAAAGAAAACTGGCAAGATCAACTGGGGAATGAACACGGAGAAGAAGGTCGGCTTCAACAAGGGAAAACTAATATGTTTCAACTGCCATGAAACTGGTCACTTTGCCAGAGAATGCCCAAAGCCTGACAGGAGGGAAAACAGTGAAAGAACCATGGTGCCCGTAGGAAGCAGCCGGGGAGCTACCACCAATAGTCAGACATCGAATCTGGTAGTGGTGGCTCAGTCGTTTGACTGGGAAGATTATATTCAAGCTCTGAACATCTCAGGACCTAAAAAATGCTCACCTGGCCCAGATCAACGATGTCCCTGAAGAGAAACCTGAAGTGGACCCAAAGGAAGAAATGATGGAACTACAATTTTCCTTCACGGTACAGACTAACCCAGAGCCTGCAAAGCCAGAGGTCAGTGAAAACTCTTGTTCTCAATCTTGTTTTAAAACTATCAAATTTTTGCGTGATCAAATTGAGTTGATAAAGAGAGAGAACGAGGACATAAAATATGAGAAGTATGAACTTCAGAAAGACCAGAGGCGATAAAAAGAGAAATTAGAGGCCAAGACTAGGGATTTTAGGAAGTTGAAGGAAGATTACAACAACAAGTGTGAAAATTACAATTTTATTAAGAAACAACTTGCTGCTGTAACTGAAGACCTTGACACATTGGAAATCCGTTTTGAAAATGCTGATTTTAACTTCAAGAAATATGATGTGTCAAGTGAGAGAGTTGCAACAATTATAGAAAAACAAATGAAGTGGAAAGACCAAAAACAAGTAGGTATAGGATATGAGTGTGTCCCTCCTCCATTTAATCACGCGTATACCGTTACTCCTTTAACTCAGGAAGAGATTGATAGAGAACCATTTATGGTGTATTGTAAACCAGTTGCACAGGTGACAAAATGTAGTTCTAGGGAAATAGATACTAACATTTCTAATTCCTTTGCAGATTTGTCAGTAAGTCAGGGAAATCAAGAGGATGGAAAGATTGAGTCTGAAAATAAATCTGTGTCAAAATTTGGTGTTCCTATTTTGAACAATGTTGATTCTATGTCTTTCGTTAAAATTGATGACTTGATCAGTGATGATTCTGTGTCGAATTCTAATGTTTCTAATGTTGCTTGTGATGATTTGGTGTCTTAGTCTAATGTTTCTGATAAATGTGATGTTGCCTTTGTTAAAACTGCTGAATCTGACACTAGCACCTGTGGGAAAGTTAGAAGAGTCAATAAGAGGACGAAAACAGAAAAAGGCGGTACCAGTTTTCATGATAAAAAGAAAATATGTTTTAACTGTGGAACTGCCGGCCACATTGCTCGCAATTGTCCTAATAGGGCATTTATACATTTTTCTACACCAAGAAGAGCAAATGAGTCTCGAGGAAGGTCTCTAACGAGAAAGTCCTCAAGATCTCGTCTTCGAGATGATGATTGTTATGTTTATAAGGACAAGAAAAGGGTTGGACTTAAAACGAATAAACAAGTTTTCACTAATACAGCCACAGGTGACTTGACAAGATCGAATACGACTAAGCGAAGATCGATTTCGTCAAAGGAAGCGTCTGGATCTTCGACTAATCCTAGCTGAAAATCTAAATGCTGAAAACAAATGAAAAATAATTCAAAATCACATATGAATATTTCAAAACCTAATTACCAGTGGGTGCCCAAATCTACAATTGTCCAATCATCCTCATCAACTGAGTGTGCATCTGATAGTAAAATAAATTCAAAAAGTCAAAGAGAAAAATCTATGAATGACAAGGCTAAACCCAGTGTTGTAATGACCTAGGTCCTGAAATCTCATTATTCTCGCTCATTGTGCAGGACCAGCTGTGAAGGAATGTCGTCAGACCCTGGTATGTCGAAAGCGGTTGTTCCAGGCATATGACCGGAGACATCTCTCAATTACACAACATTCAAACATTTAATGGGGGATATGTCTCCTTCGCGGGAGGAGATGGAGGAAAGATCACGCAGAGAGGAACTGTTACCAATGGAGTGCTGAACTTTGAAAACGTCAACTATGCTCCCGAGTTAAAGCATAGCTTGTTGAGCGTTTCCCAAATTTGTGACAAGGGTTATTCTACTCACTTTACCGATAAAGAATGTCTGACCTTGAAGCCGGGGATCGTCATCCCTGAATAATGGATTTTAGTGAAGTCAAAAAGAGATGGAAATGCATACATCATAGACATGAATCATAATCTTCTGGAACAAGTCACTTTCCTCTTCTCCAAAGTCTCCGAGCACAATGCTATGCTATGGCACTGTCGGCTCGGACATGCTAACGCAAAGAACCTGAATCCACATGCAAAGAACGAGATCGTACGTGGACTCCTAGTCAAATACTTCATTACATTTGAAAAATGTGTGGCATGCGCACAAGGAAAACATCACTGGAAGCCACACCTGCCAAAACAAATCAACTCGATCATCAAAGTTCTCCAATTGTTGCACATGGACTTATTTGGTCCGGTCAACGTCCTCAGCATCAACAAAAGTTCATACTATCTGGTTGTAATAGACGATTTCTCGCGGTTCACATGGGTTTTCTTCTTGTCCAACAAGTTTGGGATCGTTGACCTAATCAAGAAGTTTGTGGTGATGATTGAGAACCAAACCAACGATAAAGTGAAGGCGCTTAGAACGGATAATGGTACGGAGTTCAAGAACGCTGTTCTCAACGAATTCTGTGCCGAAAAGGGGATCGTGCGTCAATATAGTGATGTTCACACACCGCAACAAAATGATGTTGCTGAACGGCGGAACAGAACGTTAAAAGACGCTGCAAGGATGATGCTTTGTGACTCCAAACTTCCGGTCTGCTTTTGGGCCGAGGCGATCAACGTGGCTTGCTATGTTCAAAACCGGGTCCTGATCAACAAAGCTCAAATGACGACCCCATATGAAATTCTATATGGTCACAAGCCATCGGTTGCTCACTTCCGTATCTTTGGATGTCCTTGCACCCTCCTTCACTTAGATTCCAACCCGAAGTTTAGCTCGACAGCCGATGACTGCTACTTCGTGGGATACGCTGCATATACAACATACAGGGTCTACAACAAAACAACAAAACAAATTGTGGAATCCTATGACGTGCGCTGGCTGGAGGAGAACGAGACTGACGCCCGAGTCGGTCCTGACTGGTTACTCGATTACGCTTCTCTATTTAAATCATTTGATGTGTTTTTGGATGTTGTGTCAGGTACTTCCTCAGGTTCGAAGATTATTCTTGAAGATGAAGAGGAGGATGTTGTCTACAGACCACCGGTGGTGCCTCATACAACTCCTACAGTGGATGCAGTTGTTCCAAGTTCTCCCTCAGATTCTCCGAGTCAACAAATGAATCCAGATGCTGATGCCACTCCACTCACTCCTGCAGAAAGAGAGTTCATGACCAGAGATACTTCCGATGCAACTCAAACTTTCATGGAACTTCTCTTTCCTAAACCGATAGCGAACGAGTATGTGGCAAGCCCCTCTGATGGTCCCATATCATCTGAGGCGGATCATTCAACAAATGACGGTTTTGTAAACATCCACAGCCTTCTTGTCTCGGTCAATGATATCAGCCATGAGATCCCCTCAAGCCTTCAATGCGATCATTCGATCGAGAACGTCATTGGGCCACTGGGAGACGGTGTCAGAACGAGAAGTCAGAGTGGAGAGGTCAACACACGTCTCTACTCCTGCTTTATCTCTCAGATCGAGCCGAAGAACGTCTAAATGGCATTGAATGAACCCAGCTGGGTTGATACGATGCATGAGGAGTTAAATCAATTCGAGAAACTCGGGGTTTGGCAGTTGCCAAAGGGCAAGAAGTCTCTTGACACATGTTGGGTCTTTCGGAACAAGGAAGATGATTCAGGGGTTATTGTGCGGAACAAGTCAAGGTTGGTCGTCCGTGGATTCCGGCAGATAGAGGGTCTAGACTACATTGAGGTTTATGCTCCGGTTGCTCGCTTAGAGGCCATTTGCATTTTCCTTGCGTATTCTTCCTACATGAACTTCACGGTTTACCAGATGGATGTCAAGACCGCCTTCCTGTATGGCGCGGTGAAGGAAGAAATCTATGTTGATCAACCTCCTGGGTTTGTCAACTCCAAGTTTCCGAATCACGTCTACAAGCTGGACAAGGCTCTTTACGGGTTACATCAAGCTCCCAGAGCCTGGTATGCAACCCTTACAGAGCACTTGCTCGCACACGGCTATACGCAGGGAACGATTAATCAAACCTTGTTCATAAAGCATGTTGATGCCGATCTCATTTTGGTGCAAATCTATGTCGACGACATCATATTCGGGTCGACGTGCCCAAAGCTTTGCAAGGAATTCGAGACTGTGATGAAGAATCGGTTCGAGATGAGTTCCTTGGGAGAGATGACAATGTTTTTGGGTTCGCAAGTACGTCAAAGTTCAACCGGAATCCTGCTCCACCAAGGAAAATATGTTGATGGTATGCTTGAGAAGTTCGGGTTTAAAGATGCAAAGCCTGCCTTGATGCCGACGGCTGAACGACCCCTATTGAATCCAGATCCAGAAGGCGAATCCGTAGATCAGACCGCGTACAGATCGATGATGTATCTAACTGCGAGCAGGCCAGACATCATGTTCGCAGTTTGTCAATGTGCACAATATCTGGCTAATCCTAAACTCTCTCATTTAATTATAGTCAAAAGAATTTTTTGGTATTTCTAAGGCAGCCTAAAATTGGGTGTTTGGTACTCGAAAAACTCTTATTTTGATTTATATGCATTTGCTGACAGCAATTATGGAGGTTGTGAACTTGACAGAAAATCAACTTTCGGGGGATGTCAATTTCTAGGTGACCGTCTGGTGTCCTGGCAGTGCAAGAAACAACAAACAGTGTCAACCTCAATGGCGGAGGCGGAATATGTTGTTGCTTCTGCTTGTTGTTCTCAAGTCATATGGATTCAACATCAATTAATGGACTACGGTTTGAACTATCTTGAAACCCCCATATTTTGCGATAACGAAGTTGCAATCCAAGTTACTAAGAATCCAGTCCAGCACTCAAAAACCAAGCACAACGACATGAAAGTGCATTTTATCAGAGATTGTTATGAGCGTTCGCTCATTCGGTTGGAACAGGTTCCCACTGCTAATAATGTGGCGGATCTGTTCACAAAACCGTTTAACAAAGCTCGATTTGATGTGCTCGTGGGCTTTTTGAAAATGATCTGTTTTGAAGACTGATTTTTGTTTTAGGATAGTTTAAATTTGCGCATTTAATTTCCATTATATCCTATGCACAAATTTGGGGGGAGAAATAAAACAAAACAAAAAAATTGGAAATTTTCAAAAATCCAAAAACATGAGAAAATCAGAAAAACCAAAAATATGTTGTTGATGGAGTGTGGTTGCAGGTGATGTCTTGGGAAGTGATATCAACATGTGATAACAGGCAATTTTCATCTGTGTAAGGTACCAAACTTGAATTGTCTAGGCTCTGTCTACTCAGTCATATGTTGACCACATCTATTCATGACGGGGGAGGTACCGTTAAACGGATTAAGGCTGTCTAATAAATTTGATCCCAAACTCACAAAATTAATAGTCATGGTGAAAAAGGAAATTCGTGTTAATTCATTTTATTTTTATTTTTACTTTTAATTTTTCTAAAAATCAAAAATTAAAAAAAAAATATTATTTTAGTTTAAATTTTTTAGATTTTATTTTATTTTATTTTATTTTTTTAAGTCTTCAAAATGTATTATTTTTAATTAATTAGTGTATTGGGCTTGGATTTAAGGCCTTTTGAGTTTGCTATCCATGGGTCATGGACCGAGTATGAGATCCAAGATATAAATGGTGGGATTCACGCCTGTGAACCCTTTCACGCCCATTTGATTGATCACGGCCATGAACCCCGAACAGATACTCTCTCTATAGCTGATTTCGATTCGTCATCTCATTGTGTTTTTCACCCGAAATTGATTGTTGATATGTGTAGGTACAACATAATCGATCACTACCATACTAAAATCATTGAAAAACGACCGTGAATCGAGGGTTTATTGAAGGAAATTGAGTTTTTCAGCGTTCACGGCTCTGTTGAATCGTTCACGGCCGATGAACGGTTCACGACCCTTGAAGCCTTCACGGCCGTGAACCTTCTTCGACCGTGAACACCAACTTTGACCGTGAACAACCTTTTTGGATTTAATCTCAATTTTTACCTTTAATTCAATTCAAAATAAAAGCCTAAGTTAAATTTTTTAATGAGTAAAACCTAATCTTAATTGTTTAAATCGTTTGGTTTTCTCACTTGGCTTGGTTGGTGCAAAATGGCTGCTTTAAAGATCTCTGACAACCACAATGTTGCTTCTTTTCTAATGGATCCACCAGCTAATCACAGCGATTTCAAGTCCATGGTCCATGGACTAAAGAAATGATGATTGGCGTATGCTCTCACAATTAGTCCTATCATCTACCAAGAGCTTGTGAAACGGTTTTGGAACACTGATGTGGTACTCAAAGAAGATGATAATGTTGTCTCTGTGGATGATACTATAAATGGAAAGAAGATCACGATAACCGAGCAAGTTATCCGTGAAGTTCTCCAGATCAATGACCAGCCGAGATTTCCAACCGAGATTTCTATGAACCAAATTAAAGAGATATTGTACGCATGGGCTATGAGGGTGTGTTTCCTCTGACAATCAAGAAATTATTACCACCCTACTAGAGGCTCTTGGTCCACCTGTTTGTGAGTTGTATCTCGAGACGAAGAGTCGGGGCTGACGTGGTCTCGTTGCACAACACGGGGGCAATTGCTGCTCTGGATGCTGGTCTAGACTTTAATTTTTCGAGATTCATCCTGAATGACATGGTGGACAACAGTGAAGGCACAGGAAAAGACAAATTCCTCATGTTTCCGAGGTTCCTTCAGATGATCTTTAACAAGAAATACCCGAAACTTAAGATGAAAGGAGAAACAATTGATCTGAAGTCCCTCGGCTCTAGCACATTTGGGCTTATGAAGCAGAATATAAAGGGGAAGTTTATGTTTGAAGGGAAATATCCACTCGTGAAATTCGGAAAATTCGCGGAAGTTAGTGATTCATCTGCTACTGAAAGCTCATCAACATATGAAGAATCTGAAGATGAAGTGATCACTGCTTCTGAAAAGGAGGCTTCTGAGAAAGAAGAACGAGTCCCTCCTGTTGCAATCGTGGAAGAGGAACATGATCAAATGACAAATGTGGAGGTTCAGAGTGATTACAATGACGGTGATGATGATGATGATGATGATGATGATGATGATGAAGAGGGTGATGATGAAGAAGATGAATTGTATCGAGGAATTGATCTATCTGGTTTTGATGGTGATGAGATTTTGTTCGATTTTGAGAATAACGATTTTGTCCCAAGTGTTGAGGATCTTAACTCTTTCTTTAACAATGTCAATGAAGTTGCACAATCGATAAAAAAGACAGAGAGAGTTGTTGATGTGAACAAAGCAATGCCTCCTACTTCAGTTCAGATGGCTGGTGCTACAGTTGATACAGATGCAACCATAAGGATTCCTCCCCTTCCGGTTGTCACTCCAATGTCTATGTCGTTTGAAAGTGATCTTGAATTGACACTTGCTGTAACGCCCCGGTTTTTCTCGGTACGTTTAGTTATTTTAATTTAATTATTCTTGTAACCTTGGGTTAATTTATTTAACCAAGGTCTGATTTCTTATGTTATTGGACTCTTTTGATCATCTTGTAAACTCCTTTTATTGAATTCCATGGGCTATGGGCCTATTTGCAAAGTCCATCTAGTAAACAGTACTTAATGTGTTAATTGAGTCATTTGGAACACACACAAGAAAAACACTCTAAACCCTACTCTCTCTCTCCCTCACAACCGTCCTTCTCTCTCTCTTTGGGATCAAGAGCAGCCAAGGGGATGTTGTTTGGAGCTTAATTCTCGTTCATTTCCAGCCTTGATTCATATTGGTATGAACATCCTTCTCATTTCTTACAACTTGATTCATAACCTTGTTCAAGTTTTATGATTTCATCTTCACTTCTACTCCTTCTTATTTGATTTGTATCTCTTTTGTTATTTGCAAAGAATTGTATGTTATACATCATCTCAAGATCCTATCTTCACCCCATATATGGTGGATGATGGATCTAGGGGATTACATGTTGCAAAAGATCATGGAAACCCTAAAAGGGAGAATGGTGATTTTATGTGCTTTATGTTTATTTTCATGTTGATTATTATTACATTCTTGTGGCTAAATAAAATCCTAATGATCCCTAACCCTTTTTAGTACCACCATGATCATGGGGACTGAATCGGGATGATGAACACATCCTAAAATGTGTTTCAAAGGGAGAAGGATGGATAAGCCAAAAAGGAATCACGAGTGGCTACAATTCTGTTTTCCATCAGATATGTAGTCATTTTGTAAAAATCATATCTGGAGCTCTAGAACTCAAACAGACCCCAAACCAGTGCCCAAAGTTCCCAAATTGAGTTGGCTAACTTTATTAAGGAGGCCAACCTCACTGATAAGGAATTTATCTATGGGCACGAATGGCATCTTTTCTGTTAAGTCTGATCCGGGTCTGTTCTGATATGTCATTTTATTTTCATCATTTCTAAGGCTTGGAAAAGGATCCAGAGTGATTACAAGTTTCTATATGTTCCTTATATTATGAATTTAAGATCTGGAGCAGATGAGGTGTTGTTTCCAATTATAAATTGGTTATAATGGATCCACACTCCAGATCAGTGGGCAGTCACCAGCTTTTACTAGTGCTGTGATTGTCCACAATGTGAATTTTATATCCGGATCTTGGGAAATGATTTTTATTCAATTCCAACTCTGAAACTTTCATATGGATGTCCTTTACTTCTCTGAATTTTAGTTTGGATGAATTCTACTCAAAAGTTAGGTAGAATTGGCTAACATCACTTGACTGTCCTGTTGGAGACAGCAGTGATACACCTTTTTGTAAAATTCATATTTAATTCATCATTTGGAGTTAGAAGGAGTTCTTTATAGTTTTCGAATCCTGAACAATCATAGTTTCCAATAAAATTTTGTTAATGCTATGTTTCTGTTTTATATTTTGGAGTAAATTGGTTTTGAACAGCAGGTCTGTTTTAGAGACCTTGCTGTGATTACTCTTTTCTCAACTCATACCTTCATTACTTCTCCTTTCTAACCTTTAGTCCTTCTTAGGTGAGGTTTTGAAGTTTGATCAAGCTTGGTAGCATTATTTGATTGTTAGCTATCCTTACTACTCACTCAAGGTGAGTTCTCTCACACCGTTGTAGTGATGATTGTGTTTGCTAGTTAGCTCGTGTATGATTATTTAAATTCATTATAAGAGCATGCTATATAACTATTGTTTTAATTCGTACATGTGCACTGTATGTAACTAATTATGGATATGGGGACACCAACAAAGGATACAGATTTACCGGTGCGGTGGGTAGGTAATATCACCAACGTAATACTCATCATGAGGTGCGATGATTAGGGCCAAATGATACGGGATCTTCCCGGTGCGATTCAAACCTACAAGTCGTTCTTGTATTATAGGCATTGATTCGTTCTTTGCCCTTATCATATAATTATAATTGGAAAAAGGATTACGGTTAGTAAATATGAATGTTAGTACAATGTCTGTGTTTGAATTCACTAAGCTTTGTGCTTACGGTTTCCCTTATAACTTTTCAGGTGTTAAGATTAAAGAGGCTAAGGCTTGACATGGAGCACCGGGACATCGCTACTAGTTATTTTTGTTGGGACCTTATTATTGTTATTTCTTCCGCACTTATTTTATATGATTGTTAAGTTTGATGGATTGTGTTATGACTTTTTCAGTTGTTTGATTTAATTTAAGATGAGTTTTAAAAGTTTAAAATTTTTGCAAAAATTTGGATGTCACAAGTTGGTATCAGAGCCATAGTTTGAGGGAACTAGGCATTCTTGTGGATGTTCTAGACTCAAATTTGAGGCTCTATAAGAGTTTATTTTCTTTTTAAAAGATTTTTCAAACCTTTTGAAGACTAGTAGTGGAAGATGTCGCGGTGTGCCAGTCAGCCAGCCAAGTAAGCCTTATTTCTTATGTTAAATGTTTATGTTAAATTGTTGACTATGAATTGGATTCTACTAGCCATAAAATGTTAGATTACACACTTAGTTAGTGTTAACGTGTGAGAGAGTTGTAAAATTAACGGCTAGAGCGAACTGGAAATTTTTAAACTAGACGCGAATGTGAAATTGGAACTTGTGTGGAAGGTAGTAGAAAGGCCCCTACTATTTGAAACATCGGTTTCGGGTCGGGGCAAGGTTGAAAAATTTTCGGCAAGCTGAGTGTTTTGTCTTCCTCAAAATATCTAGGTTGAGTTGTTTCTAAGATTTTCCTTCTTCTGTGGATACCAATGGCTCCGCCTGATCGACTTAATCAGCTCCAAATGGAGCAAGTTAGGGATATTGTCGCTGAGGAATTCAATAACGCTTTCAACGAACTAATCTCGGGTGTGACCAACGACATAATCAACCAAGTCGGTGCTCTTCTGGATGAGCGCCTCGCGGCTATTCCCGGGGGAGCGTTACCGGCTCTGCCTGTTCAGGATTCGGCATACTACTTCGAGAAGTTGAGCAAGTGTAGCCCTCCTCTTTGGAACGGTGAATCCGACCCAGTTGCTGCTAAGCACTGGGTGTCAGATGTTGAGGGCGCCTTCATAACTGTTGGGTGTCCGGACCAGTACAAAGTAGTGATCGCCATGAATCAGCTGCGAAAAGGGGAAAGACATGGTGGAACACCATCACCGCTCTATTGAACGAAGAAGAAGTGAAGGCCATGTCTTAGGCCCAATTTGTGGAGAGGTTCGAGGCACAATATGTGCCTAAGGTGGAGCAGCAGCGGATGGAGCAAGAGTTCATAGCCTTACAGCAGACTACCGAGTCCGTTAGCGACCTGAACGCCAAGTTCTTGGAGATGCTATCTTTTTGCCCCTCGTTTGCTGGGAACGAGGCCTGGTTGGTCAGCCGGTACACGGCCATCCTACGTACCGAGATTCGGGAATTCGTTAGCATGCAGGAGTTCTCGACTATATCCGCGATCATGAATGCAGCGAGGAGGAGGGAAATCGAGTTGCAGACCCAGTCCAAGAGGAAGGCCAATGACACCTCTTCCAAGACATCCAGAGATGCCCAGAAAAAGCAAAAGCAGGGTAGTAAGTTAAGGTATGAGTGTAGGACGTCTTCAGGGCGAGAAAAATCCGTTGATATGCTACAACTGCAAAAAGCCAGGGCATCATTGGAAGAATTGTAGGGATCCCCCTGCGAGTGCAGTACCTCATATTACTTCTGCAGTTCCCGTCTGCTATCACTGCAACGAGACGGGACACAAGAAGCCCGAATGCCCGAAGTTGAAGACTGGTAAAGGAGACGGAGGTACAAATCCTGCAATTGCATCGTCCTCTAAGGGACCCACTATGGTGACACGAGGTCGTGCTCACCAGATGACTGCGGAGGAGCCGGTGATTACAGCGACAGTGGCAGGCACTTATTTGCTAGATTCCGAGCCCGATGTTGTTATGTTTGATAGCGGTGCTACCCATTCTTTTGTATCTCGCACGTTTATTAATCGTTTGGGGCGTAGTATCGAAAAATTGGCTCCCCTAATGGTTGTCGAAGTTGCCAACAACCGCACTATTTATGTCACCGATGTTTATCGGGGTTGCACTCTCGAGTTTTCTGGAGTTGAATTCCCCATTGATCTTATCCCTATTGCGATGCGAGAGCTCTGCGTTATCATAGGCATGGATTGGCTTGATGCGTGTGATGTGGAAATCCACTGTCGTAAGAAGCCTAGAGGTGGAGAACTTATCATTCAGGGGGACATTCCCCGCCTGGCCATCGCTTCTTGCTCTTCTGCTATAGCACTAGACGACGTTCCTATCGTTTCCGACTTCAGTGATGTCTTTCTGGAGGAACTCCCTGGTTTGCCACCTATTCGGCAAGTAGAGTTTCACATTGATTTGGTGCCGGGTACGACTCTGGTAGCTAAATCTCCTTACCGCTTGGCACCACCTGAAATGAAAGAGCTCCAAGATCAACTTCAAGAACTAAGTGATAAAGGGTTTATACGGCCAAGCTGCTCGCCTTGGGGTGCTCCTATTCTCTTTGTGAAGAAGAAAGATGGATCCTAGCGAATGTGTATTGATTATAGGGAGCTAAACAAGCGCACGATAAAGAATAGGTCCCTACTGCCACGTATTGACGATCTTTTCTATCAGCTTCAGGGAGCGTCTTGGTTTTCCAAGATTGATTTACGTTCCGGTTACCATCAGATGCGGGTTCGTGAAGAAGACATTGAGAAAACAGCATTCCGTACTCGTTATGGGCATTTTGAGTTCGTGGTGATGCCTTTTGGGCTCACCAATGCACCCGCAGCGTTTATGGATCTGATGAACCGGGTGTGTAGCCCGATGCTTAACCGTTCGGTCATAGTGTTCATTGATGACATCTTGGTCTATTCTAAGACCAAAGAGGAGCATGAGCAACACCTTCGGGAGATTCTGGAAACTCTGGCAAGAGAAAGGCTTTATGGTAATTTCTCAAAATGTGAATTTTGGTTAGAAGAAGTCCAGTTCTTGGGGCATGTGGTAAACAAACACGGTATTAAGGTCGATCAAGCCAAGGTTGATACGGTTAAACAATGGGAGATTCCAAAAACACCTTCTGAAATTCGCAGTTTCTTGGGTTTAGCCGGTTATTACCGTAGGTTCATTCAAAATTTCTCTAAAATCACCTTGCCACTCACCCGATTGACCAAGAAATCAGTGAAATTCGTTTGGGGCCCGGAGCAACAATTTGCGTTTGATGAGCTGAGGAAGCGATTGTGTGATGCTCCAATTTTGGCCTTACCTGATAGGGTTGAGGATATGGTGGTTTACTGTGATGCATCGCTTCAGGGTCTTGGTGCCGTGTTAATGCAACGGGACAGGGTGATAGCCTATGCCTCCCAACAGCTGAAACCCCACGAACGGAACTACCCCACTTATGATTTGGAGCTTGGGGCTGTTGTTTTCGCTCTTAAGATTTGGAGACACTATCTCTATGGAGTGAAGTGTATCATATACACTGACCATAAGAGTCTGAAATACTTGTTCGAGTAGCGGGATTTGAACATGAGACAGATCAGATGGTTGGATGTGGTAAAAGATTATGATTGTGAAATTCACTACCACCCGCTAAATCTAATGTTGTAGTTGATGCTCTCAGTCGTAAACAATCTGCCGAACCGATTCGAGCTAAGTGTCTCCGGATGACGATGGTGTCGTCTTTGTTAGATCTGATTCTTGACGCCCGTTTGTTGGGGTGAGGTTGGCCAGAGGGTACTTGGGAGTACCGATATCGTGCTTCGGACTACAGAGAAAATTCAAGTGATTCGGGATCATTTAGTTATAGCGAGGAGTCGTCAGAAAAGTTATGATGACAAAAGATGCTCCGATCTTGAGTTCCAGGTGGGGAGATTATGTGTTGCTCAAAGTCTCCCCCTGGAAAGGTCTGATTCGATTTCGAAAACGGGGAAAGCTCGGACCCTGATTCATTAGACCCTACAAGGTCATAGCCCGTGTGGGAAAGGTGGCTTACCGTTTAGAGCTGCCCGACGAGCTTAGTCTAATTCATAATACGTTTCACGTGTATCAGTTACGAAAATGCATTGTTGATGAGACCACTGTGATACCACTCGAGGACATACAGATTGACGAGCGTCTCAATTATGTTGAGAAACCAATCGCTATTTTCGAACGAAAGACGAAAGCTCTCCGCAACAAGACTATAAACCTGGTTAAGGTGCAGTGGCAACATAGGAAGGGTTCGGAATGGACTTGGGAATTGGAAGGCGAGATGAGGGCTCATTATCCGAATCTGTTTCTAGGCGTTGACTTCGAGGACGAAGTCCGTTCTTAGTGGGGGAGAGTTGTAACCCCCCGGTTTTTCTCGGTACGTTTAGTTATTTTAATTTAATTATTCTTGTAACCTTGGGTTAATTTATTTAACCAAGGTCTGATTTCTTATGTTATTGGACTCTTTTGATCATCTTGTAAACTCCTTTTATTGAAGTCCATGGGCTATGGGCCTATTTGCAAAGTCCATCTAGTAAACAGTACTTAATGTGTTAATTGAGTCATTTGGAACACACACAAGAAAAACACTCTAAACCCTACTCTCTATCTCCCTCACAACCGTCCTTGTCTCTCTCTTTGGGATCAAGAGCAGCCAAGGGGATGTTGTTTGGAGCTTAATTCTCTTTCATTTCCAGCCTTGATTCATATTGGTATGAACATCCTTATCATTTCTTACAACTTGATTCATAACCTTGTTCTAGTTTTTTGATTTCATCTTCACTTCTACTCCTTCTTATTTGATTTGTATCTCTTTTGTTATTTGCAAATAATTGTATGTTATACATCATCTCAAGATCCTATCTTCACCCCATATATGGTGGATGATGGATCTAGGGGATTACATCTTGCAAAAGATCATGGAAACCCTAAAAGGGAGAATGGTGATTTTATGTGCTTTATGTTTATTTTCATGTTGATTATTATTACATTCTTGTGGCTAAATAAAATCCTAATGATCCCTAACCCTTTTTAGTACCACCATGATCATGGGGACTGAATCGGGATGATGAACACATCCTAAAATGTGTTTCCAAGGGAGAAGGATGGATAAGCCAAAAAGGAATCACGAGTGGCTATAATTCTGTTTTCCATCAGATATGTAGTCATTTTGTAAAAATCATATCTGGAGCTCTAGAACTCAAACAGACCCCAAACCAGTGCCCAAAGTTCCCAAATTGAGTTGGCTAACTTTCTTAAGGAGGCCAACCTCACTGATAAGGATTTATCTATGGGCACGAATGGCATCTTTTCTGTTAAGTCTGATCCGGGTCTGTTCTGATATGTCATTTTGTTTTCATCGTTTCTAAGGCTTGGACAAGGATCCAGAGTGATTACAAGTTTCTATATGTTCCTTATATTATGAATTTAAGATCTGGAGTAGATGAGGTGTTATTTCCAATTATAAATTGGTTATAATGGATCCACACTCCAGATCAGTGGGCAGTCACCAGCTTTTACTAGTGTTGTGATTGTCCACAATGTGAATTTTATATCCGGAACTTGGGAAATGCTTTTTATTCAATTCCAACTCTGAGACTTTCATATGTATGTCCTTTACTTCTCTGAATTTTGGTTTGGACGAATTCTACTCAAAAGTTAGGTAGAATTGGCCAACATCACTTGACTGTCCTGTTGGAGACAGCAGTGATACACCTTTTTGTAAAATTCATATTTAATTCATCCTTTGGAGTTAGAAGGAGTTCTTTATAGTTTTCGAATCCTGAACAATCATAGTTTCCTGTAAAAAAATTTTAAAGCTATGTTTCTGTTTTATATTTTGGAGTAAATCCGTTTTGAACAGCAGGTCTGTTTTAGAGACCTTGCTGTGATTACTCTTTTCTCAACTCATAGCTTCATTACTTCTCCTTTCTAACCTTTAGTCCTTCTTAGGTGAGGTTTTGAAGTTTGATCAAGCTTGGTAGCATTATTTGATTGTTAGCTATCCTTACTACTTACTCAGGGTGAGTTCTCTCACACCTTTGTATTGATGATTGTGTTTGCTAGTTAGCTCGTGTGTGATTATTTAAATTCATTATAAGAGCATGCTATATAACTATTGTTTTAATTCGTACATGTGCACTGTATGTAACTAATTATGGATATGGGGACACCACCAAAGGTTACGGATTTATGGTGCGGTGGGTAGGTAATATCACCAACGTAATACTCATCATGAGGTGCGGTGATTAGGGCCAAATGATACGGGATCTTCCCGGTGCGGTTCAATCCTACAAGTCCTTCTTGTATTATAGGCATTGATTCGTTCTTTGCCCTTATCATATAATTATAATTGGAAAATGGATTAGGGTTAGTAAATATGAATGTTAGTACAATGTCTGTGTTTGAATTCACTAAGCTTTGTGCTTACGGTTTCCCTTATAATTTTTCAGGTGTTAAGATTAAAGAGGCTAAGGCTTGACATGGAGCACCGGGACATCGCTACTAGTTATTTTTGTTGGGACCTTATTATTGTTATTTCTTCCGCACTTATTTTATATGATTGTTAAGTTTGATGGATTGTGTTATGACTTTTTCAGTTGTTTGATTTAATTTAAGATGAGTTTTAAAAGTTTAAAATTTTTGCAAAAATTTGGGTGTCACACTTGCCTCCCAGCCTCTGCTGAAAAGAAGACGAGCTGACCCGAGGCCGGGAGTGCTTATTTGAGAACAGGCTTCGCCAACATTGCCAGCCACAACAACAGCTGCTACTCCAACAATGTCAGCCCGTGTTGATTCTTAGGAAGGTCCAAGTGGTATTAGATCTTCATTTGAAGTCGGGAGCTCTTCAGCTCCTAGGGGTTCTCCTCGAAGACCTGCGCACAATGTTGATTCAGTAAGGCTCGCCAGGTTTATTGCTCAACATGATACAGATCCTTCACCTCGTGGAAAAGGAATATCAATTGGTGAAAGAAAATCAGGAGATGCGGACCCATCTTTTGCAGAACTCAAGTCAGAAATTGGTGTATTGAAGTAGACACTTATTGAAAGAGATGTGTTGATCGATAACCTCAACACCCAAGTCTCGGAGCTTAAAGCAGACAATTCTCTGAAAACAACACAATCTCTGATCTACAGACTCACCTTGGAGCCTTAATTGCTTGTTACTTCGAATTAAATAACAAACTTGCTGAAGAATTTGGTGACAAATTCAAATCATCAGTCCGAGAACCAGGCGGAGCTGAGACCCCTGTCCATTTTACTCAGCCATATCAGCTTGATCTAAAGAACAAGCTTGATCTATTCGAACCTGTAAACACTATAAGGATTGTTGATCTATTCGAACATGAACCAGCTCAAGCTCCTCTAAGGGAAACATTGAAAGGAGCTCAGAAACTGTCTACTCCTAACAAGAAAAAGAAATGGCTCATCATGAAGAATTCCGACGAGAATCGTCGTGCGGACCAGCCAAAATTGACTGTGACTGATCTTGAAAAGAGGAGGTTCGGTGGCAAATTTGGCAACAGATCAGGAATCCTGATGTGGGGATTTCACGACAAACTAAATCTCTGGGTGGTGAAAAGAAAAATTGGTGAGCCGGAGTAGTATAAAGACAAACAAGATTTTTGTTCTTGGACAAAATTCAACCATACTGAACTCTCCAAAGCTCCATTTCATAATCCGTCTCAAGACCCTCAGGCTACTGATTTTCAACTATTCTTGGAAAATCAAGTCAAGAGGAATTTTGACAAAATGAAGACTGCAGAATCATTTATAAGGAGCAGCAAAGATGTGATTGATCCTAACACCAACGAGCCGATGAAGTTTGTGATGTGGCCTCCCATGAAGAAACTAAAAGAGATTCCTATTGTCCAACACTTTCGTGATGGAACACTGGACAATATGGAATTATGGGTGTTCGATGAAGCCACGACCACTACAGTGATCAAATTTCCAACGGGTACTCATCCTCTTGTTACGACAAGAGATCTTCTGAAGTTCGCGGAACGGGACATTCACACTTTGTCTCAACATCAAATTGTCTACAAGACGGAGCTTATGGAGCAGGCTACCAAAGAATTTACAAGTATGATCGCCACAATCATTGCGAAGAAAATGTGGCTTGGGGCTATGGGAGGATCTGATGTGATGCTGATTGAGAAGGACTGAAGATATGCTAGCTCAAACCAAGGGGGAGAATGTAAGGTCATAATTTAGTGGTTTGGGCTAGGTATCAATATGTATAGATCATGTTAGGGTTTTGGTCATAGGTTGGTGTTTGTAGGTTTGCGGTCTTGTGTTCACGGTTGTTTGGTGTTCACGGCCGTGAACATGTTCACGGCCGTGAACCCGTGTGCGGTTGGTCATGTTCCTATATATATTGTCAGAGTGTGTCAGAGTTAGAGTTGGCTAGTGAGACGTATGTGTGTGTTCTTCAAGGTGTACCTGACGTTTGCAGTTATAAATGTGTGCATTGCTTGAGTAATTTCTTCTTCTACTCCATTCTTGTTATCGTTTGATTGTTCATTGTTTGATCACTGGTTTGGTTCCTGGATTTGGGACTTTACATATATAATTAAGAAGGAAAAGACCTTCGGAAAAATAACTCCACCTTAAGCCCACATCCAAACAAGGAAAAGGAAATAAGGCAATTCATTATTCCTAAACCCTTTAAGTCTTAATTATATACCTATACATATATAAACATGATTTTGACAAATATAAGTTTAAATAGTTTATAAAACATTTTAAAAGAGTTTAACAATGTTTAAAAAAGAGTTTACATAACTTTAAAGAGTTTACATGACTTTAAGTCATTTTGGAAGTATTTGGTAATCTTTTAGTGTAAACACAATATTTAAAAGCATAAGAAAACCTTTTGTGTGATTGTTATCACAGGTAAATATTAACACAATTTAATTGTGTTCAACTTGTATTCCCCCCCTAGAAAGCATTTAAAACCATTAAAAAGGCAGATTATAGGGGTATGAAGTCACCTTATGTGGGTGATTCAATTGAAGATTCGATATAGGATGTTGGCTCCACAAGTGAAGTCCCATTAACAAAACGAGTCCTAAACACGATTCATATAATATTTATGTATACTTATGAATGAATATAATCATAAGAATGATAGGGAATCAAACTAATTTGCAAGTTTAACTTACAAATAAGGGTGTTAGAAGCAAGAATGGAAGGCTGAATGGTGTTTACGACCTACTCTTGGAGTTCACGGCCCAAGAACACTTGATATTCTGGAGTTTACAGCCTAATCTGAGTGTTCACGGCCCAATGATCTTGACAAATGATGATGAATCAAGGTTGAAATCAATAGTGCTCCACATGAACTACAAGAAGGAAGGTGCTTCTTATGATTTTGAGGAGAAAGGAGGGTTTTTGGCTGATGATACATGAGAGAGAATGCTTGAGTTCACGGCCAGAACTGAAGAAGTGAAGGATAAAATCGATCAAACACATATATATAGGGAGGAGGTTCACTGCCGCAAACTGAGGGTTCACGGTCCGAAGTCCGTTCACGACCCGAAGGCTTGTTCACGGCCTGAAGGCTCGTTCACGGACCGAAGGCTCGTTCACGGCCCAAGCAAGGTTTGCGGTCCTCGGTTCCAAAGGTTATCCCTCTAAAACACACACACCTAAGAATGCTAGGTTTATACACCTATAAATTCATTACCCTAACTATATTAAGATAATAAAAGAAATAAGTTTGACCTTTGATTGATATGTTTGACTTTTATAAGAATAAAATTTTTGGGTTGTCACACTGCGACCCAATTATCAGTTATCATGGGGTTTAGGGCTTCGGGAAAGGAAGGATTTAGCCCGCTTCAGATATAGTTGACATGGTTTTAGTGATCCATGTATTTGATTGTGTCTTCAGAAGCCAATGGTATGACTGTAAATTGATATCTCGGTATTTCATGGGTTTTAGGTTTTGTTCGGAAGGTTTTAAGGGTTGGGGTATTGCTGGGAGCGTAGGGCTTCTCGCCGCCTTTTCGTTGATATAAGGTTCGTTGGAAACGGACCTAGGATGAGTGAGTTATGACATTTTGAAGTTATTGACAAAATTGGAACTTGGATGGAAAATCTTGCAAATCGGTCCCACGCATGCAAGGATGCATGCGCATGTTTAGCTGGGCACTCCCAACGTAAGCTGGGGTACGCCTAGTGTATAAAGATGAATGAACGCAGGTGGTTCTTGAGTATGCCGGTCGTACTAAGGGGTACGCGGGGCATACTCCCTTCAGACCAAAACCCTAATTTCGGGGTTCCTACCGTATATAAGCAACATTATACCACTCCTAAGGTCATTTTAAGTCAGCCACCACCCCTTTTTACGTCCATAAAACCCTAGATTGCCTTGGATGAAGCTTGGAGCCTGAAAGAAGACTATTGGTCGTTTGTGTAAGAAGAGAAGGAAGTGAAAGACTCAACCTCTGGAGAAGAGCTTGAAGATCCAGTGCTAACATCTCTGTTTCAAGACTCTCAAGGTATAAAGTCTTTACCTTGGATATTCATTTCATAGATCTACTTTGGGTTGGTTTTCTGTAATTTTAGTCCCTTTTTCTTGGTCTTGGTGAGCTAGGGTCGTTTTAGGGGCTCAATCTTGTAGATCTGGACATTCTAAGATTCCCTCTCTCATAAAGGTGCAAGCTTTGTGGAGAGTGTGAGTTTAATCATGAATTAAGACCATCCATTAAGCTCTTTTGAGACCTAGAGTCCCAATAAGCCACGCATGTTAGTAAAGTTGCCAACTTTACTTGAGAACTCACCTTAAGGAGTCATACTGGAGAGTTGGAGCAAGGGCTGAAGTGATTAAGTGCTTATTGGAGAAGTTTGGAGTACAGGGGAGTATGTTGGGCGTACCCAGCTGGTACGCGGCGCGTACTAGCCCCAACAGGCGTACGCTTAGCGTACCAGATGAGTACGCAGGGCGTACTCGACCAGGTTGGGCTTTCTTGGATTGTTGACTTTTTGGGCTTTGGACCTTGGACCAGGAGTTGACTAGGGTTGACCATTCAATGTTTCAGGCCTTTTTGGATATTGGGCCTTCTTAGGATAGGTCCATGACGTATTCGGGCCTTATTGGGCCTTGTGGGCCATTTCGGGTTCGGGCTTTCTTATGGGCTTGTAAGTGCATGGATTTTGTTGGACCAGCTAAGGATGTATGTTTGGATGAGGGATAAGTTATTGGGCTTAGGGGTAAGGCCCATGCAAGGGTTTGGGCCCAATTTGGAAAATTGGGCCATTAGTGGGCTTATATGGATTTTGGAGTTTGGACTTGTTTCGTTTTGGGCTTAGGCCTTAGTTATGAATCTTGTTGGGCCAGGGGTAAAATGGTTATTTTAACTCAAGTATGGATTATGGATCAAGGTTTGGGACCCAATTGCTAATTGGGTGATGATTTGGTATTGATAGTTCGAGGAGTTGCCAGGGCAGCAGCTAAGGTGTTGGGTATTTTGTGGTTCGTCATTGTGGGCTCTCAGTTGAGTCTCTTTTGTATTCGGGTTGGGCCTGTCCACCTGTTATTTATTATCATGGTTTAGCTATTTAAGGTGCATGCATGCACTAGATTTTGTAATGGTCTAATCATCTTTGAAAACCCTACACGACTTTACTGTAGCAGTTCTTAATCGAGCTCTTCTAAGGCTGTGATAATTAATCATTCGACACATTTGATATTCATTGTATTTTCTTAATCTGTTTACCTATTTGAATCTATTCGATCTTCAAAGATTTATTCTCAACAATTGGTATCAGAGTAGGAGACTCTGTAATCCATACACATCTCTCTGTTTAAAGAGCTATTAGGGTTTCCGCTTTAATAGGATCTAAGTTTTCCGTCTTCTTCGAGTTCATCGATTACAGACGTTGAATTTCAATCTTTATTTCACCCTAAACTTGATTTAAGGTTTACACATCTGGTTCATACAGGTTTTCACTAAATCGACAACATGCAGTCTGACGATTCCCACGCTAACTCAATTAATTTCACTAAATCATGTTTTATGTCTACTATTGTGCCAGGTTTCAAGCGAATCCTCGTGAACCCTACATGATTGCTGTTAAGAACATCTTCATATATCTCAAGCGAACATCCTCACTAGGAATATGGTACCCATCAAGTTCAGTTTTCTTTGTGCAATCGTTTTCGGATGCAAATCTAGGAGGTTGCGATTTAGATCGAAAAAGTACAACGGAAGGATGGCAATTTCTTGATAGCAAACTCGTAAGTTGGCAATCTAAAAAGAAAACTTGCGTCTCCCTATCAACTGCTGAAGCAGAGTATATAGTCGCCGCCTCTTGTACTTTACAAGTAATGTGGCTTCAAAGTCAGCTTCGTGACTATGGCATAAATATGAAGCGAATCCCTTTGTATTTCGATTCTGAGAGCGCCATTCGCATTTGTCACAACCCAGTGCAACATTCAAAGACCAAACACATCGCACTGAGGTATCACTTCATCAAAGATCATGTAGAAGATGGAAATGTCGAGATACACTTTGTTAGATATGCTATTTAGCTAGCTGACATCTTCACTAAAGCCTTACCTGGGCAAACCTTTAATCGCATTCTTCAGGGCTCAAAAATGATAGAGGCTGGATCTGTTCCGAAACCACCTTCGCAATCATAAATTGTTGATAGGTGCGAACGTTCCTAGTAATTCGCAGACAACTGTTCATCTGTGAACGTTCACAGTAACTCGTAGTCAACTGTTCATGCTGTGAACTGGTGCAAATGTTCGTAGTGACTCGTAATCTAATGTTCATTCGTGGTTAGGAACTTCATGTATCCTTTGTATATTTTCTTTATTTCTTCTTACTTATTTTTGTTTTTATTTCTTTTCAGAAAATCCAAAATCCAAAATTGTTTTATTCTGTTTTTTTATTTCTTTTCAGAATACTGAAAATCCAAAAATATTTTATTTATTTCTGTTTTTATTTCTTTTTCAGAAAAACAAAAATACAAAAATATTTTCTTTATTTTCATCATTTATTTCTTTTTGTAAAATAATCAAAATTACCAAATTTTTTTAGATAATTGAGCAAGTTTCAAGGCGAACATCCTGGTGATCTCAATTACGAATGATGGGGCAGATATAAATATTCTAATCTATGCACTAGTTAAGTGTCCCTAGAAGCATTCTGCTGCATGTAGTCTGAAGCCTCAAGACTCTATGTTGAAGCCTTAATGATTCGATAACACCAATTGTTTATTCCCAATTAGACTGTTTGTTCACATAAGTCAAGAGATACCTTACTCTTCTCGCTTTGAGTTAAGAGTCAACTGCTTGGTCACTTTCGCATAGCAGAGGTACACTATTTCTTTGGAGCCACCTCTTACTATTTCTCCATCAGTTTCGCATTCATAATGTAACCCTTAAGACTCTCAGACATTACCACTGAGGTTTATGGTTACAACAAATTCTGTTTTTATGATCTTAAATTCGTCATTACCACGAATTGAGTGAAACCCAACATCCAACACACATTTACGAATTGACGGTGAACTATTTAACTATTCTAGCTTATTCGCCATGGGATTAACGAATGTCCACCTTCGTGGTCAGTACCATGAAATCTTTTTTTCTTCTTGTGTGATCTTAATGAGACGTTCTTGTCCTAAGACGTTTCTTCCCAATAGATCCAGTTTTTAATTTTTCTTGAGATTTCTATACTTATCCTTGTCACTTAAAATAATTCCAAAGCCTACTTGTTCTTATGGCTACACCGGTCAGACAAGTACTTCATCCAAACGTTTCAGACTTATATCAGGTTTCATAGTTTGGTTAAAGATAAAGCTGCCTTTAAAGCTTAATGAAAAGAATCCTTTCACGATTTCTCAACAAACAGGTGATCGTACGGGAAACCACACAGACACTTTAGAGTCTCTCTTGACTGTGAAGGACGAGATCATTGCCCGGGATCCATCTGCTTCATGCCTTAATAGACATAATTAGAATCCATTAGTATAATGTTGATTTATTTCTTTATCTTTGGCACACTCTCGCACGAAGATCCTTGTGATTTTCCAAAGTCTGGTTCGTGACACTCATGTTTACTTTTAGTTTCACATAACATTTGATGATAATTAATTGCGAAAGTTCATATCTGGATTAACTGCGAAAGGGCGTAACTAAAACGGCATCTTAAAGGATAAGATTTGGGCACGAGAATTTGAACAGACGCTGATTTGACGCCGCCTGAAACACGTCACAGCTGTCTTTCACTCCTTTTTAGGCGGCTTTTCAGTAACCGATACAACCAACCGCCGGTTTTCTCTCACTTACTGTACGGTATAAAAGATTTTTGACGATTAGATAATCACTTATCACTTTCAAAAGAATTCAAAAATCCTCCCTGTAACATCCCGACTCCCAGGTATAATATTAATTATTTTATATTCATTTTGTTAGGGAAAGTAGACGAGTTGGAGGCCCCAACTCGGCGAGTAGAGATGGAGTTGTCCGCATGATTTTTAAAGTCTACTCGACGAGTTGGAGGACCCCAACTCGACGAGTAGCAGCTGAGTGAGAAAACCCTAATTTTCAGGGTTTGTGTCCTATTTAAAGGACATTAAGCCTTCATTTCCGCCTCCCTTATCAACCCTAACACTCTGTGAGAAACCCTAATCGAGCTAAAACTTTGTGAGAGAGAGAGAGACTAATCTTGTGTGTTCTAGTGCACTTTTGGAAGGAGGTTGGAGAGAATCAAGGCTTGGAACGAGGAGGGACATTTGGATCCAGTGATCTTCAGTGTTAGCTTCTGTTTGGGGGTAAAAAGCTACCACCTTGATCATTTCTTTTGTTAGATCTCTTTCTAGGGAGTTTTAGGGCTTTCTCTCATCCATCTTTTGGGTATTGAGTCATTTGAGCATGACATGAAGTTGAGACATCAGATCTGGACTGAAGGATGTCCCTTGAGTCCAAAGATCCAAGCTTTATCAAGCTAGAGACAAGCTTTTATGCATTAGACCGCATATATAGCTTATTATGGCATTTTGAGCCCTAGAGGCCATGCATGCAGGTAAACCTTGCAGCTTTATGTGGTATCACAACCTTGGGAGGCTAGATCTAGAGTTTGGGACATTATTTCTGCTTAAAATCGTCGAAATGAGATTTGGTCTAGAGGGACTCGACGAGTGCATGAGCCAACACGACGAGTCAACAAGGGTTTCCCCGATAGTCTGAACGCGCTACAACTCGGCGATTTGGTGAGACAACTCGACGAGTTGATTTGGAGTTTTCCCGATTTTCTGAGGACAGGGGGAACTCAACGAGTCACATAGGTTCACTCACCAAGTTCGGTCAACATGGACTGTTGACTCAAGTGTTGACTTCCGTTGACTTTTAGGGTTTGGGAAATTATGGACTTTGGAGACCATGGAAGGGTAAAATGGTCTTTTTACCCTTTTTGAGACCTAGTGGAAGAGTTAGCTTGGTGGTTATTACAGTTTGTTGATTAGAGATAATTATATTGTGTAGGCAGAGTCTAGACTGTTTGTGGGGTGCTAGATCTACTTGCTTGCTTACGAGGTGAGTCTTCTCACTATACTTACCTGAGTGGTAATGTTGTGTGACCGGAGGGTCTTATTTGAGTTATCGATCGGAGGGTCCTATGTGCTTATATTGAGTTATGTGATATTATGCATCTTGTCTTTGTGATATATGTTATATTATTTTGTGCATTACTGAGATAGGATCGGAGGGTCCAAACGAAGTTGTGAGACCGGAGGGTCTTCACTGAGATACAAGACTGGAGGGTCCGACCCGAGCTATGAGACCGGAGAGTCTTCACTAAGACACATGACCGGAGGGTCCACACTAAGCCGTGAGACCGGAGGGTCCTCACCGAGATGCATGACTGGAGGGTCCGTGCCGAGCTATAGCCATGAGAGGCTTATTATTTGTGTTTGTGGTACTTTGGGGAACTCACTAAGCTTTGTGCTTACAGTTTTGTGTGATATGTGTTTTAGGTACTTCTCAGGACCGCGGGAAGGCGTCGGCTTGATTGTACACACCTGTTGCAGATTATGTTGTGGATTCTGGGATATTATCAGTTGTTTTGTTGACTTGTGTTTTGACATTTGATATATTGTGGTTTTGAGAACATGTGACACTGAGTTTTTATGTGATTTAAAAATGAAAAAATAATTGTTTGAAAATTTACGGTGTTACAAGTTGGTATCAGAGACTTTGTTTGAGGGAATCAGATGTACTCTTGGGTATGTCTGGACTCAAACTGAGGATTTGAGAATTTTTTTTAAAAAATAAATGATTTTCTAAAAATGAGTAGGAGTTTCTAAGAGATAACGAGATGGAGCAGTGTGTACAATCAGCCAGAGCCCGAACGGTGATTTCCCAAAATACCACTACTTGTTTATATTATGAGTTATTTATGAGATATTAGAGTTGCATGCTAGAGGATAGGCTATGTATTTTAGAATTTAGAGCTAGAGTTGCCTGATTCATGATGCCTTAGCCTAGGGTATGCTATTACTTGATCATATCTGCTATTTGCTCTGTGTGTGTACTGAGTAGGGAAAAATAGTAGGAATCTTTTAGAGGGAGTTGTGAGTAATCTAGGGGAGATACCTAGATGAGCATCGAGGAATCTACCGAGAGAGTAGTTTGATATCCGTGAGGGACAAATTACTTGTGAGTTAGGATCCTAAGAGGAGGACTTGGGACGACTACAGGTTGGTGTGGAAGGTAGTATTGGGCCCGTACTACTGAAAGAACTGGATCTGTATGCGACCCAAGTAAGAACCTTAGGATACTAAGGAGCATGTAGGGGTGGGTAATGGCATGAGTGCTTGAGCTAGTCTCTGATGATTTTCATGTTTGTATTTCAGAGAAACTATGTTGGTTACCCGTAACAACCCCGGGGGCAGTGGTACCAGTGAAGAGGAGATCTGCAGGATTATACATGAGGAGGTGGCTGGAGCTATCAGAGAGGTTATACCAGAGATGTTCGGGTCTATCAAGACCACCCTGATTGAGACGTTTGATGAGCGATACGCTGTTGTTACTGAGGCTGCTGCTGCCGCAGCCACTGCGACCCTAGCTGCTTCAAGGCCACAGGGAGGTGACTCGTTGTTTTTCCTTGAGTTCAGCAACACGAAGCCACCAGAGTTTGATGGGACGCAGGATCTGATCGCTGCCATGAGATGGATCTCCGACATTGAGGGGTGTTTCTATACGTGTTCATGTCCAGAGCATCTGCGTAACATCCTTAACAATCAAGCCAAATTTAAACTTTTAAAAACATTTAGAAACCATCAGTTATTACAAATTTGTTTTCAAAATAGTTCTATATCAGAGAATCCCATAAACATAGTCATAAAATGTGAGGAACTGTACGATCATGCCTTTGCCTTCCCGTGATCCTCTGAGGTACCTGAAACCAAAACTAAAACTATAATCCTGAAGCTTAGTGAGTTCCCCCAATATACCGATACATAACAAATAGCACATAAATAATAACAGCATGTAATGGGTCCACAACTCTATATACTGGATTACCCCCTGGGACCACAGTGTGAGTCTGGCTTGCCTTCCGGGGCCACAGCTGTAACGCCTGTAGATCCGGGCTAGTCAATTTAGAGGCAATGAGTGTCGAAAACGAATTTTTGGCAAAAGATTATTTATAATAAATAATCTTAACCAAGTTGTAGAATACTTCTCAAGGTTTCCGTACATATAAAGAACTCCGAAATCCGAGTTATAACGAAGAAGTTATGGTCCGTCGAAGTTTTACGGCAAAACCGGCACGGCACCGGGAAGCGTAAATAGTTAATTTACGATGGAGCGACTTTTAGCCTTAGTGATCTAAACAACAGTCGTAGAAAACGCTAAACCGAGAGCGTCCATAAAAAGAACGCCCAAATCTGACTTCGTATGAGGAAGTTATGATTTTTCGAAGTTTCGGCTTAACAGTGTACAGCCCGAAACTCGAATTTTAGTTCGAGCGGTTTTTAGCTTACGCGACCTAAATGAGAGTTGAAAATCTCATTAATAGGAACTCAACGGTAAAAATACAGATAAAAACGGAGCTCGTATACGAAAGTTATAGACGAAGCTTAGTCTCTACTTTTCGATCGCGGCGAATTCGATACAGTTTTGTAAATCCGAGATAGAATGAGAATTAGCCAACGAGGTCTAAATGAGAGTTGAAGATCTCATTAATAGTAACTCAACGGTAAAAATAGAAACAAAAACGGAGCTCGTATGCGAAAGTTACGGACGAAGCTTGGAGACTACTTTACTATACAATTCCTATAAATAAGAGATGAACTCTTCATAATTTCCTCACACCTTCAAACCTTTCTTTCTCTCTCTAACTTCTCTCTAACCTCCCTAAGCCCCTCCCAAGTCTAGGGAACCTCCCTAGCACGAGAAGAAAGCCCCGGAGCGCCCGACGGCTCCGAGAAGAAAAGCTTTCGGCTCGGAAACGCTGCTCCAGCGAAGCCCGATTTTTAATAAAAACTCGTTGTAAGTGAGCTACGCCTACGCTATTTTTAATATAACTTCTAATTAATTATAGTAACATTATTAGGACCTTAAAAAAATTATTTGGGATATTATTATGAGTTATATAAGAGTGTTGTTTAACACTTATATAATAATAATAATAATAATAATAATAATAATAATAATAATAGCTAGACTATTAATTAGTCGCGATTAACGTTAGACTAAACCCTAGTGGTATTGATACTAGGTTTTGTCGAAGGAAATTGTTTTAAGAGTAACGAAGCGCTGTCTGAGTTTGGAATCATCACTTTAACAGGTGAGTGCATGGTCCCTTTCATCTTACACATAGATATGAAGTATTTTATATAAATTACGTGCTATGTGTGCATATTATCTGAATACTTGCTGTCTATGATGGATGAATGATTTTATACATGTTTTAAATGATTTAAATATATATTTATTTTATATCTACAAATACGTTGGGATAAAACATGGTAGATGAAATAGTTGGTGTGTGATGAAATAAAATGATGAGAGATAGGTGATGATAGGAAGGTGATGATAATTAGGTGATGGATAGGTGATGATGAATCGGTGATGTAGGATGAAAGATACTATAACCTTGTCCGACAATTTGGAGATGTAGTCATCTACTAGAGTATAGATGGCGACCACGGAATATTCTAGACAACCCGTGGAAACACCAGCAGACTTATAACCTGTAGGTGATGAATTACGAGTCCAGGTGATGTGGTGACTGTATATTCATGCGATGATACTCTAACCCTTACTATGAATTACGAGTTCAGGCGACGTTGTAACTACGTATTCATGCCTTAGGAACGAGCATATAAGGAAATGTGAGGTAGAAAGATGAGAGGTAAATATGATATAGGAGATGACCCTTAAGATAATTCTTTAAGGAATATTAAAGAAGATAACGGGGATGGTTAATCGGGTTGATTTTTTGATGTTTAAATATAATAACTATATTATTGTGGGTTGAAAACCCTATGTACTCACCAGGTTTCCCAACCTGACCCACTCCAGCTTATTTGTATCACAGGTGTCGATACGAAGCTACTTTGCACTGAGAGATTTAAAAGAGATGTAGATCACTAGTGTAAATGAATGTAAGTTCTGTTTATGCTTATGTTTCTGTATTGACGATGACATCCCAAATGTTTTAAATGAATAAAAATACATTTCTTCGGAAATGTTTTGATAACGTATTTATCATGTTTTTCTGGGAACAAATTCCGCAACATTTTTATTAAAAGAAGTACTCTGATTTTTATATAGCATAAACAAAAAAAAATCGGTCTTTTCTGGCCGTGAAAATGGGGATGTCACAGTTAGTATCAGAGCATTAGTTTAAGCGAACTAGGAATATGGATTTATTTCTAGACTTAAACTTAGAATGCTAAGCAATGATTGTGAGGAGTGTGTCTAATAAAATTTAGGTAATACACCTGAATAGACACAAGCACTAGCTTATTTAGGGAAAATACCTAACATGCTTTTATGTGCTAAATGATTTATGATATGTATTATATGATCGGATCTACTGTCTGTTGCCGACCGGATCTGTAAAATTTATGTGTTCAGGTTTCTAAACGTTTAATTACGGTATTAGAACTGCCATGTAACTTTTCAGAGTAATAAGGAGGATTATGCGTCTAAATCTTCTCTATCTATATTCTCGTCTCGATGCACTAAACGCATGCTTCCGTGAACATAACGTCATGGTGAAGGCTCATAGAAAATTGAGAAAATAGAGGAAATGAGATGGATTACGATAGTGAATGATACCTATCAGAAGATATCATAAGAGAGGTATCTTGCCTTTAGAATACGTCTGATAAAATAGTAGTACGTCTAGAGAAGTATGGTGCATCTCAATGTACAAATTTGATTGGCGGGATGATAGAACGATTGGTGTAATTCCTAAAGTTTTCCTATCATCTGGAATTTCCATCACCAACCGAGTTGAAGCAGAATTGAGGATTGAAGATACGCATGGAAGAAGTCCTAGTAGAGTCTAGGGAAAATTTTATGATTATTTGGACACACTCGTATGTGTTAAATTGTTTTGTGATTTTAGGACTTGGGGACTGCGACACAATACTTGGGACGAGTATGAGTAGGTGTAAAAGGTAGTAGATGCATATACTACCGGAAGCACATGACTCACACTTAGATCATGGAAAGTCACAAGGTTACCAAGAAGCTAGTAATTGATTTTGTTTTATTCAAGTATGTCGTTACCATCGTTTCGGTAATGACTAAGAAGATAATTGTTATTATGACCCTAGTGGTCATACCAAATTGATTCCGACTAAGATAAGTATGTTACGTGGTTCAAAGAACCAAGTTTGATGTAACATCCGACTTAAGCTAGAAGCTTGAAGTGAAAGACAATCAAAGCGATCAGTAGAGCTATCGCGACAGTTGCTTGTAGCTAGAAATGCTACCTTTTAAGATGTGATTATATCCCATTAGAACATGAAGGAAGGTATAGCCTGTTCCGAAATTTGACTCTAAAAGACCTGAGTCTAAGCGTTGCAACATACGATGATAGGTCATTACAATATGACACATCGGTCCATGGTAGTAATCCTAAGATTGTTAAGAAGAAGAAGCAGTCTCCAGTAAGGATCGAGATTGTGACTTGAAGGTCATAATTTGGAGTCCAACGTGAGATAGGTAGCAGGTGCAAGTTCGAGCACCGCTTGCAGTCAAGAAGACCAAGAGTTGGATACACATTTGAAGGAACATAGAAGTTACGAATAATACCTAGGACGAAGAGATAACGTATGGAGTCATTATACAACCCTGTTTCGTTTATGATTCCTAGACGTAATCATCCTAAGGGGGAGATAATTGTAACGCCCGTAGATCCGGGCTAGTCAATTTAGAGGCAATGAGTGTCGAAAACGAATTTTCGGCAAAAGATTATTTATAATAAATAATCTTAACCAAGTTGTAGAATATTTCTCAAGGTTTCTGTACATATAAAGAACTCCGAAATCCGAGTTATAACGAAGAAGTTATGGCCCGTCGAAGTTTTACGGCAAAACCGGCACGGCACCGGGAAGCGTAAATAATGAATTTACGATGGAGCGACTTTTAGCCTTAGTGATCTAAACAAAAGTCGTAGAAAACGTTAAACCGAGAGCGTCCATCAAAAGAACGCCCAAATCTGACTTCGTATGAGGAAGTTATGATTTTTCGAAGTTTCGGCTTAACAGTGTACAGCCCGAAACTCGAATTTTAGTTCGAGCGGTTTTTGGCTTACGCGACCTAAATGAGAGTTGAAGATCTCATTAATAGGAACTCAACGGTAAAAAGACAGACAAAAACGGAGCTCGTATGCGAAAGTTATGGACGAAGTTTAGTCTCTACTTTTCGAGCGCGGCGAATTCGATACAGTTTTGTAAATCCGAGATAGAATGAGAATTAGCCAACGAGGTCTAAATGAGAGTTGAAGATCTCATTAATAGGAACTCAACGATAAAAAGACAGACAAAAACGGAGCTCGTATGTGAAAGTTACGGACGAAGCTTGGAGACTACTTTACTATACAATTCCTATAAATAAGAGATGAACTCTTCATAATTTCCTCACACCTTCAAACCTTTCTTTAAAAAAAATCTCTCTCTAACTTCTCTCTAACCTCCCTAAACCCGTCCCAAGTCTAGGGAACCTCCCTAGCACGAGAAGAAAGCCCCGGAGCGCCCGACGGCTCCGAGAAGAAAAGCTTTCGGCTCGGAAACGCTGCTCCAGCGAAGCCCGATTTTTAATAAAAACTCGCTGTAAGTGAGCTACGCCTACGCTATTTTTAATATAACTTCTAATTAATTATAGTAACATTATTAGGACCTTAAAACAATTATTTGGGATATTATTATGAGTTATATAAGAGTGTTGTTTAACGCTTATATAATAATAATAATAATAATAATAATAATAATAATAATAATAGCTAGACTATTAATTAGTCGCGGTTAACGTTAGACTAAACCCTAGTGGTATTGATATTAGGTTTTGTCGAAGGAAATTGTTTTAAGAGTAACGAAGCGCTGTCTGAGTTTGGAATCATCACTTTAACATGTGAGTGCATGGTCTCTTTCATCTTACACATAGATATGAAGTATTTTATATAAATTACGTGCTATGTGTGCATATTATCTGAATACTTGCTGTCTATGATGGATGAATGATTTTATACATGTTTTAAATGATTTAAATATATATTTATTTTATATCTACAAATACGTTGGGATAAAACATGGGTAGATGAAATAGTTGGTGTGTGATGAAATAAAATGATGAGAGATAGGTGATGATAGGAAGGTGATGATAATTAGGTGATGGATAGGTGATGATGAATCGGTGATGTAGGATGAAAGATACTATAACCTTGTCCGACAATTTGGAGATGTAGTCATCTACTAGAGTATAGATGGCGACCACGGAATATTCTAGACAACCCGTGGAAACACCAGCAGACTTATAACCTGTAGGTGATGAATTACGAGTCCAGGTGATATGGTGACTGTATATTCATGCGATGATACTCTAACCCTTACTATGAATTACGAGTTCAGGCGACGTTGTAACTACGTATTCATGCCTTAGGAACGAGCATATAAGGAAATGTGAGGTAGAAAGATGAGAGGTAAATATGATATAGGAGATGACCCTTAAGATAATTCTTTAAGGAATATTAAAGAAGATAACGGGGATGGGTAATCGGGTTGATTGTTTGATGTTTAAATATAATAATTATATTATTGTGGGTTGAAAACCCTATGTACTCACCAGGTTTCCCAACCTGACCCACTCCAGCTTATTTGTATCACAGGTGTCGATACGAAACTACTTTGCACTGAGAGATTTAAAAGAGATGTAGATCACTAGTGTAAATGAATGTAAGTTCTGTTTATGCTTATGTTTCTGTATTGACGATGACATCCCAAATGTTTTAAATGAATAAAAATACATTTCTTCGGAAATGTTTTGATAACGTATTTATCATGTTTTTCTGGGAACAAATTCCGCAACATTTTTATTAAAAGAAGTACTCTAATTTTTATAAAGCATGAACAAAAAAAAATCGGTCTTTTCTGGCCGTGAAAATGGGGATGTCACAACAGCTCACATCTGGCTTGCCTCAGAGCCCACATCATAAGTCTGGTTTGCTTTTGAGCCCACAGCTTATGACTGGCTTGCCCCCTTCAGTCCTACAACTGAACATAACTGATTTTCCCTCAGTACGAGTCTGGCATACCACTTGGTCCTCAGCTCGTATCTGGTATGCTAATGAGTCCTCAGTATGAGTCTGGAATGCCTTCCCGGCCCTCAGCTCATATCTGGCATACTCTAGGGTTTGTTGGTCACTGCCCGAGACAGTGCAACCTCAACCCTACTCACACAACATGTCTACATCTACAACTATGAACATGCAGAAATAATCAAACAGTAACACAGGTAGTCCTGCAGATCTACCCTACTGGCATAGGAAAATAGCATGCATAATCATCTCATACTCAATACGTAATCAACTACTGGGATATGAAATCCAATGGGCCAGCCTTGGTGCCTTAGACCCCTTAGTATAGTAAGGATAACTCACCTCACAATGTCGCTCTGAACTGAAGAATCAAACTCCGAATCGCTGGCTCTCCAAAAATCCCGAACTATCCAAATAATAAAAATTATGTCAATACATGGAATATCAATCTTGACTAAGGGTCCACATAGACCATTTTGTCCTTCCTCTTTATTGGGCCAAGGCCCAATTGTCAAATCCATGATCTTAAAAGCCCATATATGCAAGGCCCATTAATGGCCCAACTATCCCAATTTGGGCCTAACTTCCTAATTTGGGCCTAACTATCCCAATTTGGGCCCAAAAGAGGACGTACGCGGGGCATACTCCTCTGGTATGATGGGCGTACTCTGCCTGACGTTGACCACCATCGGGGTGTATAACCCAATACGCTGGGTGTACCAGATTTAAGCGGGGCGTATGCGGGGTTTTGCCAAAACCCTAAGAAGTGCTTAATGGCTTAAGCACTTAAGACCATATTTCAGATCCATCAACCAAAAGTGTCTTAGAACCATAAAGTCTTGAACTTTATCACTTTGGACGTCCAGAAAGCTCTTAATCCATGGTCTTAATCCATTAAGACCTTTCTACTACATGCATGGGACATCTTAAGCCATTGGGACCTCATTTTTATCACTTAGGATCCTTTCTAAGGTCTGAAAGGATAGCTTATTTCGTCCAAATCATATCATGCACCAATTTGGGGACTTTTGGGACAAGAATGGTTCCATAAGGCTAGAATAGCTAGATCTAAATCATACAACATAAAGTTTGAAGCTTTTTACCTTCTGGAGTTTCTAGGGCACCAAACAACTTCAGATCTACAAGCTTGTTTTCCTTCTTCAACACCTTGATGCAACATCGTCTTCTCCAACTACTCAAAATACACTCTATAAGCTTACACACTCAAGGAAAGGATTAGGGTTTGGGGAAAACGACTCTAAACAGTGGAGGTTGAGGTAAGGGAGGGTTGTGAGCCCATAAGGTTGTTTATATAGCACCCAAACCCTAAATATTAGGGTTTGCACCTGACGTTAGTACGCCCAACGTACTAGGGCATGCCTAGTACGCTCAGCGTACCCTCATGTACGCTTAGCGTACTCTCTTGATCCCAAGGTTACAACTTTAGCCCTTATACTTCTCATGGGTCGACTCCTCTAACCCCCAGGGACTACAAATGACAAAATAATAATAGAAGAGAGGATTCGAAAATACATGCAAAATCTTAGGATGTTACAATCTGAGAGTCTGGTTCGTGCTGAACCAGCTTCACTTGGGAGCGAAGGACTGGTGGAAGTTTGTTGACGACTAATTTTACCCCTACAGATCATCGTGCAGTGACATGGGAGAGGTTCACCAAGTTATTTCGAGATGAGTATGTTCCCCAGGTGGAGAGGAAATGTTTGACACAGGATTTTCTATCCCTCAAGCAGAGGAAAGAGTCAGTGATAGAGATTACGAGCATGTTTCATGAGGGGGCGCTGTTTTGACCTAAGCACATGTCCACCGAGCAGGCACGTGTGAGTCGGTATTTGAGCATCTTGAGGAGGGATATTCGGGAGTTCATGGCAAACTCGTCGTACCGTACATTGGCTGATCTGAAGACCAATGCCAGGAGGAGAGAGATTGAGCAGGAGATTCAGACCACAGAGGAGGGAGAGCACTAGGGGAGGGATAGGAGACCAGTGCAGTCGCAGCCGGCGACAAAGCGGGCTAAGCCTGCTGATTCGAGATCAGGAAGCCAGAAGGGCCGCACTTGTAGCAAGTGCGGCAAGATCCACGAGGGATCTTGCCGAGCAGGGACTTACTACAAATGTGGCAAGGAGGGGCGCATGGCAAGGGACTGCCCCAAGGGATTTTCGGTTTGCTTTCATTGCAACCAGACTGGCCACAAGAAGGTCGAGTGTCCTCAGCTCACTTAGGGATCAGCCCAGGCTTCTGCTCCTGCTGCTTTACGTGTTACTGATGGTCGGCCGGGGAAGGCCGAGGCTCCGAGGGCTCGTAGGAGAGCATTCCAGCTGACTACGGATGCGGTCCGTGCAGCGCCTAATGTTGTTGTTGGTACGCATCTCCTTTATTCATGTTATTTGATTTCTTTATGCTTATATTGTGCTGCATACAGGTACTTTTCTTGTGAGTTCTGTGCCTACTTTGGTGTTATTTGACTCGGGTGCGAGTCGATCTTTTGTGTCTTTATCCTTTAGTCGCCACATTAGTGTCGGACGTGAGGTATTGAGTCGACCACTGAGGGTTTCTATAGACGACGAGCATGCGGTTTTTGCCACTGATGTATTCCGGGGATGTGTATTGGAGATTTTCGGTGTTGAGTCCCCAATAGATTTGGTGCTGATAGCGATGGGTAATGTCTGTGTCATAGTGGGCATGGATTGTTTGATCCGGTTTGGGGTTGTGATTGACTTTGAGCGTCAGATGGTGACCATACGAGACCCTAGTGGGGGAATGCTTACTGTTTATGGCTAGGGGACCAGATCTGGATCAGCTTTCTGTTCTGCCGCCAGGGCGAGGCAGAGTTTACAGCAGGGGTGTATGGGCTTTCTACCATATGTTATGGATACAAGAGTTGCCAATGAGAGGCCAAGTTCTATCTCCGATGTTCCGGTTGTGTGTGAGTTTCTGGATTTTTTCCCCGATGAGTTACCGGGTGTGCCTCCCGAGAGGCAGGTGGAGTTTCAGATTGATTTGATTTTGGGTGCGGTGCCTATTGCCAAGGTACCTTATCGCCTCGCGCCGCCTGAGATGCAGTATTTATCCTCGCAGCTTTAGGAGCAATTAGGGAAGGGTTTTATTAGGCCGAGTAGCTCACTATAGGGAGTGCAGATCTTTTTAACAAGAAAAAGGATGGTTAACACCGAATGTACATCGACTACCGGGAGTTGAACAAGCTAACGGTCAAGAACCGTTATCCACTACCGAGGATCGACGATTTATTCGATCAGTTGCGGGGGGCGTCTTGGTTTTCCAAGATTGACTTGAGATCTGAATATCATCAGATGAGAGTTTGCGAGGAGGATATCCATTAGACGGCCTTTAGGACTCGTTATAGGCACTACGAGTTTGTGGTGATGCCTTTCGGACTCACCAACGCACTGGAAGCGTTCATGGATCTCATGAACCGGGTGTGCAGGCCCATGTTGGACAGGTCGGTGATCATGTTCATCGACCACATCTTGGTATACTCGAGGTCCAGAGAGCATCACGAGGAGCATCTTCGGGAGATTCTTGGAGTATTAAGGACGGAGAGGCTTTATGCCAAATTCTCCAAGTGTGATTTCTGGTTACGAGAGGTCAAATTATTAGGGAATCTCGTTAACCATAATGGGATTTTGGTCGACCCGGCCAAGATTGAGGCAGTTATGTGATGGGAGGTGCCAAGGTCCCCATCTGAGATCAGGAGTTTTCTTGGTTTGGAAGGTTACTACCGGAGATTTATCAGGGATTTCTCCAAGATTGTCGTTCCTCTTACCAGATTGACCAGGAAGGGTGTTACTTTTGCATGGGGGCCCGAGCAGCAGGCCTCATTCAAGACTCTTCGTCAGAGATTGTTCGAAGCTCCAGTGTTAGCCCTTCCTGAGGGAGTAGAGGACTTCGTAGTTTGTTGTGATGCATCGATATCGGGGATGGGTGTCGTGTTGATGCAGAGGGGACACGTGATTGCATATGCATCGAGGCAGTTGAAGCCGCACGAAATGAGGTATCCCACTCGTGATTTAGAGATGGAGGCGGTGGTGTTCACCATCAAGATTTGATGCCACTATCTGTATGGTGTTCGGTATACTATATATACGAACCATTAGAGCCTGAAGTACTTTATGCATCAGCCCAACCTGAATATGAGACAGAGGAGATGGTTAGATGTAGTGAAAGACTACGACTGTGAGATTTTGTATCACCCTGACAAGGCTAATGTGGTAGCCGAGGCCCTGAGTCGCCGAGCAGTGAGTGCTCTGATCCGCGACGTATGCATAAGGATGACGGTGATGACTCCAGTCTTAGATACCATCAAAGAGGCCCATGTGGTAGCCATGAGACCATAGAACCGTAAGAGAGAGCTGATGATTGGGTAGATTTCTGAGTTTGAGACCGATAGTCGTGGGCTTATGACCTATCAGGAACGGATCTGGGTGACGTATACGGGTGGAGCTCGGCGTATTTTGATGGAGGAGGCCCATAGGTCGAGATTCTTAATCCATCCAGGAGCCACCAAGATGTATTTGGACTTGAAAGGGATTATTGGTGGCCCTGTATGAAGAAGGATGTGGCATGGGTAGTCGAGAGATGCTTGACCTGTCGTCAGGTCAAGGAGGAGCACCAGCGTCCCCATGGCCTGTTGCAGCCTTTAAAGGTTCCCTAGTGGAAGTGGGGACAGATTTCCGTGGACTTTATCACCAAATTACCGAGGACCGCGTGAGGTGTCGATGCAATATGGGTGATAGTAGACCGGTTGATGAAGAGTGCTCACTTCCTAGCTATTAGTGAGAGCTCTTCTGCGGAGAATTTGGTTGAGATCTACATGCGAGAGGTGGTGGTACGACATGGGGTGCCAACATTGATAGTGTCAGATCGTGATGTGCATTTTACTTCCAGGTACTGGAAGAAATTTCATGAGGAGTTGGGCATCCGGTTGAATTTCAGCACCGCTTACAACCCACAAACCAACGGGCAGAGCGAGCGGACAATTCAGATGCTAGAGGACATGCTACGTTCATTTGTTATGGACTTCGGAGGAAGTTAGGACACTTATTTGACCATGGATGAGTTTTCATACAACAACAACCATCATTCCAGTATTCGTATGCCTCCCTTTCAGCTCTTATATGGGAGGAGGTGTCGGACTCCCATCTGTTGGGGAGAGGTAGGGCAGAGAGTGATGGGGAGCACCGAGATAGTGCTCAAGACGACAGAGAAGATCCAGCAGGTCGGACAGTGGTTACTGACGACCTAGAGTTTTCAGAAGAGTTACGCCGACCGGCGCCGTTCAGAGCTGGAGTTTCAGGTCGGATATTTTGTCCTCCTGAAGGTATCCCCATGGAAAGGGGTGATCTGATTCAGGAAGCGGGGCAAGCTGGGCCCTAGATACATCATTCCTTTCAGAGTGATCGCTCGAGTGGGTTAGGTAGCTTATCGGTTGGAGCTGCATGCGGAGTTGAGCCAAATTCATAACACCTTCCATGTGTCCCAGGTGAGGAAGTGTGTAGTAGATAAGACAGCGGTGGTCCCCTTAGAGGATATCCAGGTTGATGAGCGCCTGAATTACATTGAGAAGCCGGTAGTGATCTTGAATAGGAAGGTGAAGGTCTTGAGGAAAAAAGTAGTGCCTTTGGTTCAGGTTCAATGGCAACATCGGAAGGGATCCGAGTGGACTTGGGAGCCGGAGTCCGAGATGCGGGAGTAGTACCCAAAGTTGTTTCCGGAGGAAGACTTCGAGGGTGAAGTCTGATTCTAGTGGGGGAGAATTGTAACATCCCGACTCCCAGGTATATCATTAATTATTTTATATTTATTTTGTTAGGGCAACTCGACGAGTTGGAGGCCCCAACACGCAGAGTAGAGATGAAGTTATTTGCATGATTTTCAAAGTCTACTCGACGAGTTGGAGGACCCCAACTTGACGAGTAGGAGTTGGGTGAGAAAACCCTAATTTTTAGGGTTTGTGTTCTATTTAAAGGACCTTAAGCCTTCATTTCCGCCTCCCTTATCAACCTACCACTCTGTGAGAAACCCTAATCGAGCTAAAACCTTGTGTGAGAGAAAGAGAGGCTAATCTTGTGTGGTCTAGTGCACTTTTGGAAGGAGGTTGGAGAGCATCAAAGCTTGGAACAAGGAGAGACGTTTGGATCCAGTGATCTTCACTGTTAGCTTCTATTTGGAGGTAAAAAGCTACCACCTTGATCTTTTCTTTTGTTAGATCTCTTTCTAGGGACTTTTAGGGCTTTCTCCCATCCATCTTTTGGGTATTGAGTCACTTGAGCATGATATGAAGTTGAGACATCAGATCTGGATTGAAGGAGGTCCCTTAAGTCCAAAGATCCAAGCTTTATCAATCTAGAGACAAGCTTTTATGCATTTGACCCCATATAGAGCTTATTATGGCATTTTGAGCCCTAAAGGCCATGCATGGACGTAAATATTGTAACTTTACATGGTATCTCAGCCTTGGGAGGCTAGATCTAGGGTTTGGGACATTATTTCTGGTTAAAATCGTCGAAATGAGATTTGGTCTAGAAGGACTCGACAAGTGCATGAGCCAACTCGACGAGTCAGCAAGGGTTTCCCCGATAGTCTGTGTAACACCTGATTCCTGGTACGTATTTAATTCAAGAATTTCATGTATTTTTCTCTGGGACTCGACGAGTTGGTGGCCCAACTCGTCGAGTAGATTCGTGATCCGCGGGGAGTTTAAGTAACCTACTCGACGATTCGGGAGACCGACTCGGCGAGTAGGTGTTGTTTGGGTGAAACCCTAAATTTGAGGCTTTGCACCCTATTTAAACAACTTATCTCGGCCTCCATCGTCCCTTATACTCCCAGAAGACATCATATCAAAACACTAGCCTTGTTTGAGTATTCTAAGGCCATTTTGGTGGATTGTGAAGCTTGAGAAGGGGAAAGGAGCTTGGGAGTTCAAGTTGGATCTTGGAGATCCAGATATTGTGTTCCATTTGCAGCTCATTTAAGGTAAAAATCTCTTGCCTTGATCTTCCATGTGTTTATTCATCTTTAGGGCTTGGATTTTGGGTATATTTAGGGCTTTCTAAGCCATTTTCGGGTTGTGAAGTATTATAGGGAGTATTGACTTCAGATCATGGTCATTGGAGGGGTCTCATGGCATAAAGGTGCCAACTTTATGGCCATGAGATCCCCATGCATCTTTTAGACATCATTTGTAGTCCTTTAGGGCTAAAAGACCCATGCATGGACGTAAAGTTCGTGGCTTTACGTGCTATATCGGCCCTAGGAGGTCAGATCTACCCTTTGGATGAGATGAGCTTGACAGAAATCGAGTTTATGGACATGGACTTTAGTGGACTCGGCGAGTTGTTCTTGGGACTCGACGAGTCGGGTAGTGGTTCTCCAACCCTTGTTGTTTTGGGGGTCTGGTTGAGTCTAGAGAAGGACTCAACCAAGATGGACGAGATTATAGACTTGGGAATCATGGGCCTCGACGAGTGTTTGAGCAGACTCGGCGAATCCAAGGCAATCTTCCAATATTTGAAGATGGACTCGACGAGTTGTTCATACAACTCGGCGAGTCATAAACTGGATACATTCTTATGAGGGAGATGAACTTGATGAGTTCAAGGTGGAACTCGGCGAGTCGGATGAAGATGGCCCCGATGGTATGATTGAAGAAGAACCCGTCGAGTTCTTGCTAGACTCGAGGAGTAGATACGGGGATTGGTTTGGATTAGAGAAGTATGGACGCGACGAGTTGGTAGACCAACTCGGCGAGTCAAGTCAACTGGTTGTTGACATTGACCAAAGTTGACTTTGACCGAATTTGAGTTGACCCTAGTTAGGGTTGCCAGTACAAGTTGATAACTTGGATGGGGTTGTCATGTAGGGATTGAGGAGTCGAGGAGAGTCGATTTTCATGCCGAGGACAGTTCGGACACTACACGACTTTGAGGTGAGTCTTCTCCTAGTAGGGGTGGGTCTACGGCCATAATTCCGGCCCACAAGTAAGAGTACTGGTTAGATGATTGTCTTTGTGATAATTATATGGGACTTGTTATGTGTTATGCTTACTGTGCTTGATATGGTTATGATTGTTATGCTTATTGTGCTTATTATGTGTTATCAGTAGGAGGGGTGAAATAGTCTCTGGTTACCGGTTTAAAGATACCGAAGGGGAGGGTAGTTCCCAGATAACGGTTGAAAGATACCGAAGGGGAGGGTAGTTCCCGGTTACCGGTTGAAAGATACCGAGGGGGAGTCCAGCTCCCGGTTTGCTTGACAGTTACCGGCTGAAAGATACTGAGGGTCATGTATTATTTTGGTATGGGTATGATGGGGGAACTCACTAAGCTTCGTGCTTACAGTTTTAGTTTTGGTTTTAGGTACCTCTTTGTCTAAGGGGAAGGAGCCGGCGGTGTAGCAGTGCATCACACACACATGGTTTCCGCATTGAGTTTCTGGGATTGTACTCTGATTTTCATTACATCTGATGATATGTTTTTGAGACACGACATTATGGTTTTTATAAGTTGATGTAATATTGACAATGTTTTGATGAATTGTTTTTTATGAATTACTTAATTAAAAATGAAAATTTTTGGCCTCGAAATTTGGGGATGTTACAAGTTGGTATTAGAGCCTTGGTTTAAGGGATTCGGACACACCCTCGGGGGTGTCTGGACTCAAACCGAGGGATTAAAAGATTTTTCACAAAGAAAACAGTTTTCTAAAATTTAAGTTAAAAATTTTTGAGAAAAAACAAGGTGTGTGATGCGTGCGACCGACCGAGCTCAAGTAAGTTTTCCCCAAGATACTCGTACTTGTTATGTTATGTTACATGATTTATGATTCTGAGAACTGCATGCTAGATTAGGGCTAAGGATCTAGGAGGATGCCTTGTATGCCTGATGTATGATTCTGAGAACTGCATGCTAGAATAGGGCTAAGGATCTAGGAAGGATGCCTTGAATGCCTGTTGTATGAGCTGTATGCTAGGACTATTTAGTCAGCGGTAGGATATCCTGATTAGGTTATGCTTGATGTGGTTACTCGATGCACGAATGCTGCTTGCTTTGTGCTATAGGGGTTCTAGCTAACTTTAACTAACTAGTGAGCGGATATGTAACAGTATTCGCAAGCTAGTTAGGGAAAGGTGGTAGGGACTCCTAGTGCAGCTGACGGCGGAGAGTAGGTCGGAGAGTGTCCTAGGAAAGCCTAGGATGAGCTTAGTTGGGAAGTTGTATTAGTAGAAAGGGACTTGGTGAAGTCAAGGCAGTTCTTAAGGAAATTATGGATAGATGTGGAAGGTAGTATGGGCCCGTACTACTGGAAGCAGAGGATCCGTACTCGAATCAAGGAAAGTTGAGACAGAACCGGGAAACTTGGAGAGTGTGAGAGACCTCTCGAGGATATGTATGATCCAGATGTTTATGTGTTTATTTTCAGTATAGCGATTACACGACATGGAGCAGGATCTGGGTCAGGATCAGGGTTAGGCTCGGGCGCGGAATCCGAGCAGGTTGATGATGGGTTACATGAGTTCATCGTGTCTGAGATCACTAGAGGTATCCTTGAGTCGACCCCTATCATCTTCGGGTCGATCAAGGATGGGATTATTGAGTTGATGGAGGATCGCCTCCAGGCATTCAGGAGGGACGCGACGTCCAGCCAGTCGGGTACGCGCACACTGTCATTCAAGGACTTTAGAGGCAGTGGTGTGCCGGACTTTCATGGGGTGAAGGGCCCCATTGCTGCCAGGAGATGGATCGCAAACATCGAGTCCGCGCAGTTGACGAGCTTCTGCCCGATGATTTCTGTTTTGATGCAGGTTGTTTGAGGGATCGATCCAAAGATTGGTGGGAGTTAGTTGGGGATTCGTTGGGGGCCCCAGCCATTGAGGCTATGACTTGGTCAGCTTTTGTGACCAGGTTCAGGGCCGACTTTGCGCTAGCTGTGGAGCTTCAGCAGCTGGCCAGGGAGTTTTTGGATATGAGACACACAACGAAGATTGTGACGGAGATCACCGCCAAGTTCCGGGAGAGGGCTTTGTTGGTATCTCAGTATGCAGGGGATGAGGAGATGCGGAAGACCCGCTATCATGATATGTTGAGAGCCGACATTCGGGAGCATGTAAGCTATTCGGCCTGCCCGGCCTTGGAGTCAATGATTGCCAGGGTGCGGGAGAGGGAGATATATTTGGAGCACCTCAAGAAGAGGAAGGCAGAGACTGAGCAGGTTACAGGGGTTTCGGGGAAGAAACCCAAGGGATTCGACGCTAGGTCGAAGGGCCAGCAGGGTCGGGACCGATGTGGGAAGTGCGGTCGGTGACATCAGGGAGTTTGCCGCACTGGGTCGGGTTCCGGCTGCTATAAATGCGGCAAGACTGGGCATTTTTTGGCAGGGATTGTACTGCCCCTGCTCCTACGGTTCAAACATCAGACCTAATTTTCTTTCATTGCAATCAAAGGGGCCATAAAAAGGCCAACTGCCCCAGATTGACGACAGCAGCAGCGGCGCCGGCAGTGGCGCCAACTCCGGCGACTACATGGGTTATGGATGGCGGGAAGGTCAAGTCTGAGGCTCCAGTGGTGTGGAGCCGAGCGTTTCAGTTGACAGCCGAGGAGGCACGCGCCGCACCCGATGTGGTGACGGGTATGATTTCTTCTCTTTGCTTTTTTATTTTATGTCGCTGTGATTTTGATATGATATATGTATGCTCTGTTTAGGATCGTTCCATGTGAACGGTATCCCAGTTCAGGTGTTGTTTGATTCGGGTGCTACCCGATCGTTTGTCTCTTTTGCGTTTAGCAAGAAGTTTCCTGAGTCCTCGGGCATGTTGGATTGCCCTCTAGAGGTCGAGATCGCGGACGACCGGTCAGTGCGAGCATCAGAGGTCTTCAGGGACTGTGTTTTGAGATTGTTCGAGGAGCGTTACCTGGTAGACTTGGTTCCCATACCTTTTCGGGAGAACAAGGTTATTATCGTTATGGATTATCTAAGCCCCAATGGGGAGGTGATTGACTGCGTGCAGCCGTTGGTGCGGATCAGGACCCCAAGTGGGGGAGAGCTGGTGATTCAGGGCGAGAGGCCACAACAAGGACCAGCTTTATGTTCAGCAGTGAGGGCTAGGCGCTACCTTCAGCAGGGTTGTGCAGGATATGTCACCTATATTATGGATACCCGGGAGGCGGGTAAGGTGACGGTGGGCGATGTGCCAGTAGTACGAGAGTTCGCAGACGTATTCCCAGAGGAGCTGCCTGGGATACCTCCGGAGAGGCAAGTAGAGTTCAGGATCGACCTAGTCCCTGGTGCGGCTCCGATAGCCAAGGCACCGTATCGGTTGGCTCCTCCTGAGATGCAGTAGTTGTCTACACAGCCGCAGGAGCTGTTACACAAGGGATTCATTAGACCGAGCAGTTCACCCTGGGGAGCCCCGATTCTGTTTGTGAAGAAGAAGGACGGGTCGCATCGGATGTGTATAGATTACCGGGAGCTGAATAAGGTAACGGTAAAGAACCGTTACCCACTCCCAAGGATTGATGACCTCTTTGACCAGCTGCAGGGAGCATCTTGGTTCTCCAAGATTGATTTGCATTCAGGCTATCATCAGATGAGGGTCAGAGAGGAGGATGTGCAGAAGACTGCGTTCCGGACGCGTTATGGTCACTGTGAGTTTGTGGTGATGTCCTTTGGGCTCACCAATGCTCCTGCCGCGTTCATGGATCTCATGAACCGTGTGTGCAAACCAATGTTGGATCGGTCTGTGATAGTTTTCGTCGATGACATCTTGGTTTATTCCAAGACGCGAGAGCAGCATGAGGAGCACTTGCGAGAGGTTCTGGATACTTTCAGGAGGGAGAGCTTGTATGCTAAGTTCTACAAGTGTGAGTTCTGGTTGCGCAAGGTGCAGTTTTTTTGGGCACCTTGTCAACCAGAACGGGATTTCGGTCAACCCGGCCAAGGTGGAGGCCGTGATGAGATGGGAGGTTCCGAGGTCTCCATCTGAGATTCAGAGCTTTCTGGGACTGGCAGGCTATTATCGAAGATTCATTCAGGACTTCTCCAAGAGAGCTGTGCCATTGGCCCGGTTGACAAGGAAAGTCGTGGTCTTTCGCTCGGGGCCTGAGCAGCAGGCCACATTTGAGACGTTGAGACAGAGATTGAGCGAGGCGCCAATCTTAGCCCTACCGGAGGGCATGGAGGATTTTGTAGTATATTCCGATGCGTCTATCTCGGGTTTTGGCGTGGTATTGATACAGAGAGGGCATGTCAACGCTTATGCTTCGAGGCAGCTGAAGCCTCACGAGGCGAACTATCTGACGCATGATTTGGAGCTGGGGGCTGTTGTTTTCGCCCTCAAGATTTGGCGTCATTACCTCTACGGGGTTCGTTGTACCATTTACACGGACCACAAGAGCCTGAGGTATCTCATGGATCAGCCAAATCTGAATATGAGGCAGCGTCGGTGGCTCGATGTGGTGAAGGATTATGATTGCGAGATCCTCTACCACCCGGGGAAGACCAATGTCGTGGCCGACACGCTTAGCCGCAAGGCAGCGCCGATCAGGGATATCTGTATGAGGATGACGGTTGTGACTCCGCTGTTTGAGCGGATTCGGGAGGTCCAGCAGGTGGCCATGAAGGAGGAACACCGTAAGAGCGATCGTATTGTGGGTCAGGTTTCCTCCTTTGATTATGACAGCCGTGGATTGTTGACGCTACACCGTAGAGTGTGGGTCCCATATCATGGGGGTGTGTGCCAGGTATTGATGGAGGAGGCGCACAAATCCAGGTTTTCTATTCATCCCAGGGCGACGAAGATGTACAGGGATCTTCGTCCTGATTATTGGTGGCCCTGCATGAAGAGGGACGTAGCCTGGTTTGTTGAGAGATGCCTGACCTGCAGGAAGGTCAAGGTCGAGCACCAGAGGCCGCACGGAAAGACGCAGCCGTTGGACATTCCCATGTGGAAATGGGAAGATATTACTATGGATTTTATCACAAAGCTTCCCAGGACCGCGCGAGGGGTGGATTCGATTTGGGTCATCGTTGATTGATGACCAAGAGCGCCCATTTTATTCCGATTCAGGAGAGCATTTCGGCCGAAAGGTTGGCCGATATCTATATCAGGGAGGTAGTGGCGCGGCATGGGGTGCCGGTCTTGGTGATTTCCGAAAGGGACGTGCGGTTTACTTCCAGATTCTGGAAGAAGTTTCACGACGAGTTGGGTACTCGTCTGCATTTCAGCACTGCTTTTCACCCGCAGACGGATGGTCAGAGTGAGCGGACCATCCAGACTCTGGAGGACATGCTGCGGACATGTGTTTTAGACTTCGGAGGTAGTTTGGATACTTACCTTCCTTTGGCCGAGTTCTCCTACAATAACAATTATCATGCGAGTATTGATTGTCCTCCTTTCGAGATGTTGGATGGGAGGAAGTGCAGGACCCCGATATGCTGGGGTGAGGTTGGACAGAGGGTCATTGGGAGCACCGAAATTGTACTCAAGACTACAGAGAGGATCCAACAGGTTCGGAGCAGGCTTCAGACTACTCAGAGTCAGCAGAAAAGTTATGCCGACAAGCATCGATCGGACCTGGAGTTCCAGGTCGGGGATATGGTACTCCTGAAGGTGTCGCCTTGGAAGGGCGTCATTCGATTCAGGAAGCGGGGCAAGCTGGGCCCCAGGTATATTGGACCTTTCAGGGTTGTAGCCCGGGTGGGCAAGGTGGCATATAGGCTGGACCTGCCAGCCGAACTCAGTCAGATTCATAGCACTTTTCACGTCTCCTAGTTGTGGAAGTGTCTGGTGGACGATTCGGCAGTGGTACCTTTATAGGATATTCAAGTGGATGATAGCTTGAACTATATCGAGCGGCCAGTGGTGATCCTTGACAGGAAGTCGAAGGATCTGAGGAACAAGAGAGTGGAGCTGGTCAAGGTGCAGTGGCAGCACTGCAAGGGCTCGGAATAGACCTGGGAGCCGGAGGACGAGATGAGGGAGCACTACCCCGAGCTTTTTCCGGACTCAGCAGCAGACTTCGAGGACGAAGTCTAAAATAAGTGGGGGAGATTTGTAACATCTGATTCCTGGTACGTATTTAATTCAAGAATTTCATGTATTTTTCTCTGGGACTCGACGAGTTGGTGGCCCAACTCGTCGAGTAGAGTCGTGATCCGCGGGGAGTTTAAGTGACCTACTCGACGAGTCGGGAGACCGACTCGGCGAGTAGATGTTGTTTGAGTGAAACCCTAAATTTGAGGGTTTGCACCTTATTTAAACAACTTATCTCAGCCTCCATCGTCCCTTATACTCCCAGAAGACATCATATCGAAATCCTAGCCTTGTTTGAGTATTGTAAGGCCGTTTTGGTGCATTTTGGTGGATTGTGAAGCTTGAGAAGGGGAAAGGAGCTTGGGAGTTCAAGTTGGAGCTTGGAGATCCAGAGATTGTGTTCCATTTCCACTTCATTTAAGGTAAAAAGCTCCTGCCTTGATCTTCCATGTGTTTATTCATCTTTAGGGCTTGGATTTTGGGTATATTTAGGGCTTTCTAAGCCATTTTCGGGTTGTGAAGTGTTATAGGGAGTATTGACTTCAGATCTTGGTCATTGGAGGGGTCTCATGGCATAAAGGTGCCAACTTTATGGCTATGAGAGCTCCATGCATCTTTTAGACATCATTTGTAGTCCTTCAGGGCTAAAAGACCCATGCATGGACGTAAAGTTCGTGGCTTTACGTGCTATATCAGCCCTAGGAGGTCAGATCTACCCTTTGGATGAGATGAGCTTGACAGAAATCGAGTTTATGGACATGGACTTTAGTGGACTCGGCGAGTTGTTCTTGGGACTCGACGAGTCGGGTAGTGGTTCTCCAACCCTTGCTGTTTTAGGGGTCTGGTTGAGTCTAGAGAAGGACTCAACAAAGATGGACAAGATTATAGACCTGGGAATCATGGGCCTCGACGAGTGTTTGAGCAGACTCGACGAATCCAAGGCAATCTTCCAATCTTTGAAGATGGACTCGACGAGTTGTTCATACAACTCAGCGAGTCATAGACCGTACACATTCTTATGAGGGAGATGAACTCGACGAGTTCAAGGTCGAACTCGGCGAGTCGGATGAAGATGGCCCCGATGGTATGATTGAAGAAGAACCCGTCGAGTTCTTGATAGACTCGACGAGTAGAGACGGGGATTGCTTTGGGTTAGAGAAGTATGGACTCGGCGAGTTGGTAGACCAACTCGGTGAGTCAAGTCAACTGGATGTTGACTTTGACCAAAGTTGACTTTGACCGGATTTGAGTTGATCCTGGTTAGGGTTGCCAGTACAAGTTGATAACTTGGATGGGGTTGTCATGTAGGGATTGAGGAGTCGAGGAGAGTCGGTTTTCATGCCGAGGACAGTTCGGACACTACACGACTTTGAGGTGAGTCTTCTCCTAGTAGGGGTGGGTCTACGGCCACAATGCCGACCCACAAGTAAGAGTACTGGTTAGATGATTGTCTTTGTGATAATTATATGGCACTTGATATGTGTTATGCTTACTGTGCTTGATATGGTTATGATTGTTATGCTTATTGTGCTTATTATGTGTTACCAACGGGAGGGGTGAAATAGTCCCTGGTTACCAGTTGGAAGATACCGATGGGGAGGGTAGTTCCCAGATACCGGTTGAAAGATACCGAAGGGGAGGGTAGTTCCCGGTTACCGGTTGAAAGATACCGAGGGGGAGTCCAGCTCCCGGTTATGCTTGAAAGTTACCAGTTGAAAGATAGCGAGGGTCATGTATTATTTTGGTATGGGTATGATGGGGGAACTCACTAAGCTTCGTTCTTACAGTTTTAGTTTTGGTTTCAGGTACCTCTTCGTCTAAGGGGAAGGAGTCGGCGGTGTAGCAATGCATCACACACACATGGTTTCCGCATTGAGTTTCTGGGATTGTACTCTGATTTTCATTACTTCTGATGATATGGTTTTGAGACACGACATTATGGTTTTTATAAGTTGATGTAATATTGACAATGTTTTGGTGAACTGTTTTATGAATTACTTAATTAAAAATGAAAATTTTTGGCCTCGAAATTTGAGGATGTTACAGTCTGAACGCCCCACAACTCGGCGAGTTGGTGAGACAACTCGACGAGTTGAGTTGGAGTTTTCCCGATTTTCTGAGGACAGGGGGAACTCGACGAGTAAAAAAGGTGCACTCGCCAAGTTCGGTCAACATGGACTGTTGACTCAAGTGTTGACTTCCGTTGACTTGTAGGGTTTGGCCAATTGTGGACTTTGGAGACCATGGAGGGGTAAAATGGTCTTTTCACCCTTTTGTGACCTAGTGGAAGAGTTAGCATGGTGGTTATTACAAATTGTTGATTAGAGATAATTATATGGTGTAGGCGGAGTCTAGACTTTTCGTGGGGTGCTAGATCTACTTGCTTGCTTACGAGGTGAGTCGTCTCACTATACTTACCTGAGTGGTAATGCTATGTGACCGTAGGGTCTTATTTGAGTTATCGACCGGAAGGTCCTATGTGCTTATATTGAGTTATGTGATATTATGCATCTTGTCTTTGCGATATATGATATATTATTCTGTGCATTACTGAGATACGACCAGAGGGTCCAAACCGAGTTGTGAGATCGGAGGGTCTTCATTGAGATACAGGTCTGGAGGGTCCGACCCGAGCTGTGAGACCGGAGGGTCCACACTGAGTTTCTAGACCGAAGGGTCCTCACCGAGACGCATGACCGGAGGGTCCATGCCGAGCTATAGCCATGAGAGGCTTATTATTTGTGTTTGTGGTATTTTGGGGAACTCACTAAGCTTTGTGCTTACAGTGTTGTGTGATATGTGTTTCAGGTACTTCTTAGGATCGCGGGAAGGCACCGGTTGATTGTACACACTTGTTGCAGATTATGTTGTGGATTCTGGGATATTATCAGTTCTTTTGTTGACTCGTGTTTTGACATTTGACACATTGTGGTTTTGAGAACATGTGACACTGAGTTTTTATGTGATTCAAAAATGAAAAAAAATTGTTTGAAATCTTACGGTGTTACACTCCCTACAATTTTTACTCTATTGTTCATCATCTTCATCATCGAGCTTCCATGGCAGCATCATCAGAGACACCCTCCGTTGCAGAACAGATGGACCAATCATCAATCCTCAACCTCAAGGCAAATCAAAACATGATTCTTGACCTTGACCCATCAAAATACGACGGATTTCTTCAGCCGATTGTCGAGTGCCTACGGTACTCTCCTCTGGTCATCGCTTTCATGAAGTCTGAAATCGTTCTATTGGTGCATCTGTCCAATGCTTATTCCAATGTTATTTATCAAAAGGGAGATGCGCTAATTACGTTCGAAATATTCAATCAGAAAACCCAAATCACGAAATGAAGGTTATGTAACCTTTTAGGGCTTCCTTAGGGTCGTGACCTGGTTGACCCTGAGACCGTCTCCAACTCAGCCATTCTGTAGATGTTCTACCAGATGGGATACAAGGAAGTATTGATTGCAGTTTCCAAGTTCAAAAATCCCAACTTGCCGCCGATGTGGAACGACCTGTTCACACTTCTATTCAAAAGCTTCTCGGAGAGAGTTACAGGCTCTGACTGTACGAGCAAGTTATTTATGACAATGATGTACGACATCTACTCCGACATCAATCTGGATTATGGTTTAGTACTCTAGGCTCAGCTGGTCCAAAGCACCCTCTCTACCACACGACACAGTGAAATTTCATGTGCTCGTTTCTGGACCATCGTGGTTCAACGGGCGATCAACAAGCTAAACATCCCCATCCTCGATGACTCCTGTATGGCAGCAATCAGATCTTCCACACCACCAACATCATTCTCGCGGATAATTCAAAGTTCAGCTTCATTGGTTCTATTCCATAATCTATGCTTCGTGATGTTCCGGCTACAAGTGATGTACTGCGAACCTATCGCAGTTTACCAGTCTCTAGCTTTCGCCGAATTACGGATGACTTCCAAAAGATCCTTGACGAGGCAGACAAACCGAAGAAAGGATGAAAGAAAAGGGGTGCGAAGGTTGGTCCGTCCGAACCTCCTAAATCTCCTAAGAAGGGAAGTAAAAGAAAATCCAATGAAGGCCCCTCCGAACCTCCTCAAGCTCCCAAAAAGAAAAAGGTAAAGAAAGCCGCTCGCAGGCCACGATCTCCAACACCATATGTCCACGATGATTCGCAGTCCAACACAGTATCAAACATTCAAGTTCACGACAATGTTCAACACGAACATGATGATACTGCTACTACTTCACAACCATAAGATTCACAGTTAATTCCAACGAACCCTGAGGCAACATTTCAAATGCCCACGTCTGTTCCTATTACTGACGATTTTTTCCAGCGTAACACTCCTCCTCACTCTCTAATTACTACCACTACTCCCATCTCCATTGCACCATGTCCGCCACGTGTTTCGCAACCTCAGACCACTGTTGCACTATCTACACCTCAGTTCCCTGATTCAACTGCAACAATATCAACAACCACTAGGGAACCTCGAGTTTCTGTCAACGCATCTGATGCGGGGGCAAATGCTTTAGGTTTCGCTTTTGGTCATTTCACATCACCAGTCTCACCGCTCAGACAGGATGATCCAAATACCATTTTCGGAGGTGATGGTGGTGCCTTTGGAGATTTTACCTATAGTCCTTTCACTGTTCAAGAAGAGAGTGACGATGACGCTACAGTCACCCAACAACAATTCAAGGCCATTAATGAGAAGCTAGATTCTTTGATTCAATCTAACAACGCTTCGTCAAGTAGTGCTTATTCTCATGAAGCGGTCAAGGATTTGATAGAAACCACATTAAAGGAGCATGCTGCGAATCTTGAAAAAGCAAACAAAGTTGTGGAGAATTCTGCTACCACATGCAAGGAAGCGACCGAGAAAGTCGATAAACTAATTCAGTGATGTTAAATCTTTTATAGGTACCTTCCAAACTTCGTTTGAAATGAACACCGCCAAAGCTAATGAAGTGATTACGAGTCTTGGAACTACCCTTCGCACTGAAAAAGCAGCTCTTGAGAATGCTCACACCAGTTTTCAGGCAGATAACTCTGAGTTTCACACATCCATCTCTTCAACGATCGAAAAACTTCATGAAGATTTGGATTTGGAAAACAAAATCAAGGACGATCTGGTTGTTAAAACGGAGGAAGTGAAGGCCCTTTATGTCTAGCTTGCACATGCTGATATATAAACTGTTGAGCTTAATTCGGAGAGAGCTGTTGTGAAAAGTTGTGTATCTGATGTGAACAGCTTACTCTCGGATCTGATTGAAACTCATGACTCCTTAATCCCTATCACTGTCAGGAAGCATCTAGCAGATAAGCTTAGGCTGGTGTTCGCAGTGCTGAATAGACTTGAGGGTGTTTCGGAGTTTAGCTCACTTCCAAAACAAGGGGGAAAAACTGTGAAACCTTATTCTACGAAAGTTGGTGAAACTGAGAAGACAAAGGGATCTGAACCGAAGGGTAATGTAGCTTCGGTTTCTAGAGGAAAGGAGAACATAATAGATGAAGAAGAAGAAGAAGACGAAAATATGACTCTCAAACGCAAAGCACATGATGCTGTTATAGATGAAAATCTACGAATCGCAAGAGAAGCAGAAGAGAAAGAAAAAGCCGAACGTGAAGCTCAAACTGCTCTTGAAGACAAAAAGCTGCTATTTCCTCCTTGGTCCGTAGAAAGAATTATGAATGAAGCAGTTGATAACCCGAGTATTCATTGGTTAGAGCCAGTTACATCATTCGAACTGGAGAACACTCTTGATTCGCAACTTGATTTTCCAATCACTCCGAAAGCATTTTTGTTTCGCTATTTTGATGTGGTTGCGAACGCTTTGGATTCAGATGTGAATGTTGATAAGTCTCTGATGGATTTCTACTTGAAGCATGGCAAGCCTCAATTCCAAACCTGGAGTTCGCAGAAGATAACTGCTGTCAAAGTTGTTGGACCAATTCAAACTGACAGTTTTGTTAATGTTAAATTTAAGACTTCTCGAGGTTCTGCGAATTCGGTGTTCGAGTTCTCACTCGCATATCTGCCATATTTGAATCCTTATGACTGGATCATTCTGTTGCATCTCCTGATGCAAGATGAGAAGAAATTTGAACCAATCGTTGCTCATATCAGAAGGATGTTGGTTTCGTATATACATGAAGCTGCAAAGCTGGATATTGAAATAGATTTTGTATTACGAAAGAAACTGACGGTCCTTCCTCGGGGTTCGGCGTCTGACATTGAGAAGATGAAAATGGGGAAGATTGAAACAGACAACTGGACTGTGATGTTTCAACGAGGATCCAGAGAAAGAGGAGATGTTCAGAAGTGTCTATTTGCTTTGCCAGATAAGCATATGTTCTCTACAGTTTGCTTGAACTATATTTTGGATATCACTGGTACTTGCAATGCGAATGATGCTGTTGCGAAGAAGTGTTATTCGGTTATGATCAGGTGGTACATAGCCTTTCGCAGTACTCTTCTCAGCATCATGCCCAAGCTTTTCAAGGCTCAGAATCGAGCACAGCCGTGAAGGTCTCCTGCCTCAATTGACGCAAAGGGGGAGATTATTGGGTATTTAGTGTTGTGTCATTGTGGGCTTTTAGCTGAGTCTATTTTGTATTCGGTTTAGGCCTGTCCACCCATTATTTATTATTAGGGTTTAGCTATTTAAGGTGCATGCATGTACTAGATTTTGTAATGGTGTAATCATCTTTGAAAACCCTACACGCCTTTACAGTATCAGTTCTTAATCAAGCTCTTCTAAGGTTGTGATAATTAATCATTCAACACATTTGATATTCATTGTGTGTTCTTAATCTGTTTACCTATTTGAATCTATTCGATCTTTAAAGATTTATTCTCAACATAAGGATTTCTTGTAGTGAACTCCAACAGTGTGAGGTGAGTTACCTTCCCTGTATGAGTGGGTCGAAGGCATCAATGTCGGCCCACTAGTAGTTGTTTATAGTAGAGATGATTGTCTTTGTGATAATTGTATGGTATGCCACTATCTGTAGATATTTATGTGCTTGTATGATATGATATTATGTGGTAGTGATAGGGGTGAAATAGACCCCGTAACCAGTTGAAATGAACCGGAAGGTAGGTCGGGCACCATGATATGCCTTACAGTATGTTTATGATATGATATTATGTGGTACTGGTAGGGGTGAAATAGACCCTGTAACCGGTTGAAATAGACCGGAGGGTAGGTCAGGCACCCAGATACGCCTGACAGGGGTAGGTCGGACACCCCGGTATGTCTGACAGGGGTAGGTCGGGAACCCCAGTATGCCTGACATGGGTAGGTTGAGCACCTAGGAATGCTCAGCAAGGTAGGTCGGGCACCCGGATATGCCTGACAGTATGTTTATTATATGATATGTGGTATGATGGCGGAACTCACTAAGCTTCCTGTTTACGGTTTTAGTTTTGGTTTCAGGTACCTCTTCTTTGAAAGGAAAGGAGCTGGCATGATCGTAGAGCATCACATTATGATTTCCGCATTATGAGATATTTGGGAGTTGTACTCTGATATTACTTTTCTATGACATGTTTTGGGTTATTTGAAATACTGGTTTTTGATTACGAAATGAGTTGACACTATTGATATTTCTTACTACTGGTTTTATAATTACTTATTTAAAAATGAAATTTTTGATCATGAATTTTGGGATGTTATAAAATTCATAAAACCACCTTGAGGTGATTCCAAGTTCGGGTATTGGTGGAGAGTTGTATCTAACACAAAAGTGTTATTGGGTTTGTGGTTTCTATAATTTTGTCCATGACACCGTATCAGTAACATTGGTTCGAAGGGTTTCTTTTTTCCTTTTTTTGGTTGGGGGTGGTGGTGAAGGTTGTGTTTCCGATACAAATTCTGGCGAATGAAGGTGTTGTGAAGGTGGTGGTTGTGATTGTTGTGGTTGTGATGGTTGTGTTTGTGAAGGTTGTGGTTGGAAATGTTATCGGTATACGAAATCGGGTTGAAATTGTTGTTGATAGGCGGAAAAGCTTGAAATTGTTTTTGGAAAAGTTGTGCTTGTTGTATAGGGGAACTGGTTTGATGCAAATTCATAAAACCACCTTGAGGTGATTCCATGTTCGGGTATTGGCGGAGAGTTGTATCTAATGCAAAAGTGTTATCAGGTTTGTGCTTTCGATAATTTCGGAGGTATTTTAATTGAGATTCATGGTTTTTGGTTGTAAAGAAAGTTGTGTGTGTAAATGTTTAATAGAGAAAGAAAAGAATGGCATAAAAATGAGGTTGTGCATTGTGGTATTTATATAGGTAAATGGTTGTTTTAAAAAAAATCAAAAAATGTGTTAAACGGCTAGTCAAAGTGAGTCAAAAAGGGAAGGTTCAAATGGCTAAATAGTTGGATGTTGTCACTTGCTTTGGGATTCACGAAAGACAATGACCACACCTGACCATGAAGATTCGGGGTGGTGTTCACGAACCACAACCGTGGTCACATCGAAAGTAAAAGGAAGTAAAGGGGTATCCCTAAAATTTATAAGAAAAAATTTGACTACTAAAAAAAAAATTCGAAAAAGTTACACTACTAATTTTTTTTGTGGGGAAGTCCGGGCTACCCCGGAAACCACTTAGCTCCGCCTATGCTCGTGAAGAGTATTGCAGCAGCCTTAGTTAGTAAATGAATCACCTTAAAATATTAAAAATGATTTTATTTGAAAAAGTATAAGTACTAATTCATAAATCTAATAAATGATGATTTTCTATTAACAATAAACAAAATCTTACCGATTGAAGAATAAAACACTTTATTTTTATTTTTAAAAAGAAAAAGAAAAAATTGATACTAAAATAAGGATAATTATAAAATCGGAAAATCCGATAGGAATCAGAATCGGATCGGAACCAGAACCGATATAATCAGAAAATACTTAAACGGTCTAAGTATTAGGTTTCAAAATTAGTCTTATTCGGGTTCCGGGTCAAACGGATCCGGGTATTCCGGGATTTAGAACCGGATTTGTAAAAAACCATAACCGGGTTTAAAGGACTGGAATTGGTTTAGTGGTTCTAATACACGAATCTTGTTCCAATTATCAATTTTTGATTTCGTAACTAAATGTTATGAATTTATAAAAGAAAATTTATTTTGCGAAAATTATAAAAGCAATGACAAATAATTAGTTATCCAAGTTAATCCGGAAACAAGGTACCATAGTTCAGTGCATGTTTACCAGAATACCAGATTGCTATATGGACTTCTCAAAGATTTAAACTTGAGTTTACTCGAACAAATTGCCCTATTTGACATTAAGCTTGTTAAATGACATTCCATTTGACAACAAAAAAAAATATCTACCATAGTTTGGTAGCCTAATCACAAGGCATATCATATGTGATGGGTTTTGATACAAAATATAAGTTCGTTTTTCACAAAAACCTACAACGGAAGTCTTTAAAAAATTAACAAGTTTATTTTTTAGTTTATAAAAAAACGAAATCATCAAGGATCCATTTATAGAGGTTATAATGAAATAAAAACAACCAAAGAGTTTTTAGAATGACACCATTTGAATCATTTGAACCCACTTGGTTTTAGGGTGTTGATGAAGATATCAAAAAACCAAAGAGCATGATTTTCTGTATGTGTATCCACCATGAAGAGTAAGACACTTAGAATGCTAGTTCCTTCTTGTATTATCAAATGGCTTAAGCATTTAAGTGTTTAACTCAAATAAGCAATAAAGGAGACAACTCAAGGAAACTTTAAACTTGTAATATTCTTCAAAGACAACAAGAAGAGAGAATAGAGAGGTGGTTTCTGCCATGTGCTTCAAGACAAGCATTAAGACCAAAAAACTAGCCAAAAACATGCAAGAAACATCCTTTATATATCTCATGCAAAATAAGGGTCTTATAATAAAATACTCTAAATTATTTGTAGCTTTTAGAAGCGTGAGAGACAAATCATGGAGGTTGACAAACAACCTCCATATTACTTTATCAATTTTAGTCATACCTCTCAAAAGAGGATGAATTATTTAATTTTTAAAAACTATAAGTTTATAAAATATAAATTTTGTCTTTAGGTAAAAGACAAAAGAATCCAACTAGTCCAAAAGGTTATGAATGACTTATTAAATCATACCATATGAAATAATAACTAGTTATTCTCTCTCATAATTATTATTTTCACAAAAAAAAAATTATTCTCAATTGTCAATTTCCAGCTCCATACCGACTATAACCAGTTTGATACCTGGAACTGAACAAAAATTGGCTACCGTATACTGGTCCGATTCTCGGTTCTTATAATCTTTCGATTCCTGGTTCTGAATTTTCTCGGTCCAATTTTAGACCCACTTTCTTCCCTATAATTAAATGCTTACGTGTCACGACACCTACATTTGCTTTGTAATGATTTATAGACATTTTTTTTTATTTCAAACGTAATTTCATATTTCTTACACTTAATATTTTTTAATGCAGATGAATACGACATGCATTGCATTATTTATAAGTCAATGCGCCATGTTACTTAAAATCTCATGTACTTTTACACCGTGACTAATTAAAATGGTCAGATTACTAACGAGTTAAAATTAACCGAAAATGACGTAAAATGTTTAAGTTTATATAATTTTATTGATTTTATATTATATTATATTATTTTACTTTATTTATTTATTTATTTTATTTATTTTTTATGTTTTAGCTCAGGTTTTATTCACATAATTTCATTGATTTTTTTTAAACGTCAAATTTAATTTGTTCATAAACTACTCTTTAAATTCACTTTATGTTCACGACAAGACTTAAACTCCCAACCTGTAAGAGGAAAGGCAATACCGGATACATATTTTTAATTTTTTTTTCCATCCGTTTATCCAATCACTTAAAATGAAATCTGAAAAATCCTTAAATTTTAAAATAATTTATGGTTTTGAAATATATATATATATATATATATATATATATATATATATATATATATATATATATAATCGATAAGTTATTTAAAACATCATGGTGTAATATTGAGTTCCTACTTTATTCTACTTCTATATAAGAAAATTTTGATAGAAAGGTAAAAAAAATTTGATATACAAATTTTTCTAACAAACAAACGAAATGAATCGTTTGATAATTTAAAAGTAAAATGATTCATAAGAAAAAATTGCCAAAAAAACACCACCATGATTCATTTTTAGTTAAATCAAGAAAAAATTCACTTTTATAATAATTTTAGTGAATATAAACAAAATCATCGTAAAAATGTATCATCGAATTGTTTTTTTGGGAATATTTTTATGAATCATCTTATTTTTGATTTATCTAGTGATTCATTTGTCTTGTTTGTCAAAAAAATATGCAGAAAAAAAAACTTCTTACATTCTAATCAAAAAAAATTCTTACCGGATCATATATATATATATATATATATATATAATGTCTCATTAAATGAGTTTTATTATTTGTTTTTGGTTTTCTTTCATTTTTAATTATTATTTTTTAATTTTAAATATATATATATATATATATATATATATATATATATATATATATATATATATATATATTCTCGTTTTAAAGGTTTATAATTTTATTTTATTTTTGTTTCTGTTTTTCTCTATTTTTTTCATTTTCTTATATTTTCTAAAAAAAATTTGTTTTTTTGTGCTTATTTTTTTTATAGTTTAATGTATTTCATAGTTTATTTTTGTTACTTTTGTTCTTATTTTGTTCATAGTTTTCATTTTCTTTATATTTTTAAACTAAATATTAGATCAAGTTTTGTAATGTTTAACAATAATAAAAGTTTTAAATAATAAAAGTATTAGGCATCATAATATTTTCTGCTCATATTATTTTTGAATCATATTAATTTTTTATCATAAAACTTTTAATCAAATTATTTTTAACCATAGTATTTTGGATCATATAATTTTTGAATCGTATGATTTTGGATCAATAATATATTCAGTTAAATAAAGTTTTTGTTTAAAAAACAAATTCTGAATCGTTATATATTTCAAATCATTAAATTTTGAATCATAAAAGATATAATTAAGAATTATAAAATATTTAAATCAAAATATATTTAAATCATAACAATTTATGAACGATAAATATGGTGAATCATAATTTTTTTTAATCATAAATGTTTTGAATCATCTCATTTAATATCATATTATGTTCAAATTTTTTTAGTAAAACTTATAATCTTTTAAAATAAATCTTGATATCTAAACAACTTTATTTATAAAAATTTATTTTAATATATATATATATATATATATATATATATATATAATTTATTTTTATTTATTTTATTTTTTTAAAGAGATAATATATATCATAATATATGATATATATGATAAACCTTTAAATTGATTTTTACATTGGAGAACGAAAATTTTCTCGTCCTATTTTTTATAAAAAAGTTAAAAACATTTAAACAAAACATTTGTATACATAATAATATATTTTTTTAAAATTTTATTTTACAAAATCACTAAAATAGTATTGTGAAGAACTCTATCATTTGCTTTTTTGAATCTGAATAAAAAAACTTCCATTATATTTTATAAAAAGAATATTCCATAAAATTAAAAAATAAACACTTCAAAAACTTATTTTACAAAAATTCTCTTTAGAAAGTCACAGGTATAATGAATAGAAGCATCTCTTAAATTTTCATGCTTTTTGGAGAGTTTTTTTGGGTTTTTTCTATATTATTAAAAAAAAATTTCCAAATTTTCATAATTATTCTCATTTTGTAGATAATTAAATTTTAAGAACTTTAATTTTTTCAGAATTTTTTACTTCAAAGAAAACAAAAATTATGACCAAAAATAAAGTGACTGAAACAAAGACCCAGCCAACGGCTAACAGGTTTTGGTATTTTTCTCCTCTATTTTTTTCTCTCTTTTGCCTATTTAACCCTCCAAACAATTAACCTTTACCGAAAAATACCAAAATCTCACTACAACGTCACGAAAATACTAAGTAAGAATTTTCCTTTTAGTCAACTAAAAACATTCATTCATTCATTTCAAAAAAAACTCAACCAAAGTATAAAATGTAACAAATAACCATCAGAGTATAAAATAATCATAGAATGCAGAACACTGGTGGATGTTGTGCGATCACGTCGGGTCCTTCCCTTTCGAACAGGAAGTAGCTGAAACATCAAACCACAAAACTTAGTGATTATCCAAAATACCACATACCACATACATATAAATGGGCCCCGCCCAAATAATGGGGCCCCTCCCATATAGAACATGCATAATCGGGCCCCGTCCATGTAATCAATCCCCACCCATATAATTGGGCACCGCCCATACAAAACATACAAACACCTGCAATAGTCACAAAGACATCTAGCATCCGACAAACATATTCCAATAGGCAGGAATTAGTGCCTTCGACCCACGAGTATAGTGAAGAGACTCACCTCAATCGGTCGACGAATAAATATCACACACGAGCCGCTCGTACTGAATTTTCTCCACTAAACATATCCAAACCAAACTCTAATTAGCAATTAGGATAAATCCCCAACCTAACAAGTCTAAATACCAAAATACATCCTTATTTGGGCAACATAATATTTTCCCCTCTAAGTCCTCAACCCTCACAATTGACCAAAAATCAACTGCTCAAAAAGTCAATGGTCAACCCCTCCTTTGGCTGACCCTCACGTCGTGACCAACTTACGCTCACACCATGAAAACCGATTCCCCTTAGTCCCTAAGTCAGTCACGAGTCAACTCAGCTCGACTTCAATCATAAACGATCTGAACCACTTTCACGTCATGAGGATCAACTCCTCACATCATAACAATGTCAGACCAAAATAATCGAGGACTTCCTTCCTCACGTCGTAACCTCCAACTAGGCACGTCGTAAGTTACGGACAATGGACATCTTAATGCATTCAGCCCTAATCCTTTCACTCATGCATTCCAACTTTCTAGAATATCATATCACTCCAAAATTCCAAAATCAACTTGAAAATTGGTGCTTTATGGACATGTATGTGAAATAAATGTCTAGATCCCATAATGGGTCAAAATGTAGAAAAGATCACTAAAGTTCTCATGCAAGGATTCAAAACACAACCATTTACTAGATTTGAACTTTACATCACTCTAGGGACCCTTAGAACCCAAAAAGTTGCAAATTTTATGGTTTCCTTTCATACAAGCTTACTCAAACATAGAGAAAATGGGACAAAACCTAGATCTAGCAGTATACACCAACAAAGGTTGAAGATTTGACACTTACAAGGGTCCAAAACAAGCACAATATTATGATAATGACGTTCCCTTGCTGGATATACAACTAGAATTGTAACACCTCATTTCTGCATTCCATTAAAATTCAATATAAACTATCGTTTATAAAATTTGAAATAAAGATATATTATTCTCATGCCAAAATAATCATTATAGACACGTAGGAAATGTCGATATGATTTTCGTAGATATATAGAATGCATAAATCTGACTTCATATGAAGAAGTTATACTTTAAAGTTTCACAATTAAAACATCACGACTCTGCGTATCGTATAAAGTAAGTTTTTTGATAAAGAACTTCTAAATTTGACTTCATTAGAGGAAATTATGATTTTTCTAAGATTCGACATACAGTGTACAACTCAAAAATTGAATTTTAGATGGGTCAATTTTTAGCCAACACAGTCTAAATAAGAATTAAAGATCTCGTTAATAGGACTTCAACAATATCAATACAGTCGAAACAGACTCCAGATAAGAAAGTTATGCATTTTATACGAGCTCTAACAGTTTAAGCCCGTGTGAAAAAAATAAATTTAAAATTATCCGACGAAGTGTAAATGAAGCTCGTATGAAGAAGTTATGCAATTTTGAAAATATAAAAATCAGCACATGCACACGCGTTGCATGTAGCTTGCGCCCGAAGTCAACCACGCTGCTCCAGCCATTGAGTTCCACATGTCACGGCGTGAGACACCATGTCTCACAACGTGAGAGGCCCCTGGATAGCCTATAAATAGCATTTGAAGCTCATTTGATTTCCATACCAACCCAATTCACTTCTCTTGAGTTTCTCTCAATCATGAGCCCATTTTCCATTAGTTTTAAGTATTTGGCATAGCTCTGAGGTCCATCAGAGCCCGACATCTAGTAACTAGCAGTATGGAGTCCTGTCAGTATGATTTACCGGTTTTCGCTAAAACCACTGTAAGTTAAGCTACACTCTTTTGCTTTCAGTGTAAGTTATATTTATAGTCATAAGTCGTTATTATGAACCTCAAAATAAGATTTATCAGTGATTCCAAGTCATAATACTTATTGATCTACTTATGGGAGAGGTGTCTATAATGATCATGTTGGCTTGGTTACTTGATTTTAGAAAGGCTATACGCCAAAATGGTCCTGCCTCCCAACTGTCCGGCCTCGCTGATCCTTATTTGATAGAACTCTCGGTATTCATTGAGATTAATGAAAAATCTAGCTTTCATTACCAAATCATCATAGAAATTAATAGGATAAAGTATTTTAGGTTAATACTTGTTCAACGCACTATCTGCCAATTGAATCACTAGTAGAATCGCCAAATAGTTGTCAATCTTCCGAGTGGTTGTCCAGGTGAGTTTTCGCACTGTATTATGTGCTCTAGTATATATCCTTTTTATGTTAGGATATAGATGCCCTGTAGTATTCCATTAGGATAGTTCTATTAGTTTCATGTAGTATTGGATTATTACATGTTGTATAATTTATACGTATCGATATATTATGTGGGGAGTTGAGGGCGGACGAGCCTCATCCTGAAGGCCAATAGACTCGGGCGGACTAGCATTATGCTAATGGCCAAAGTGCAGACCAACTACATGCTATAGGCAAATAGGGCGGACCAACTTCATGCTGAAGGCCATTATGCTCATGCATTGTATATATATATATTGTGGGATATGATCTTTAAGGAAGTCACTAAGCCTAGCGCTTACCCAATTGTTATAAATGTTTTTAGGCACTTCATGGGTTTGTGTGAAGGGCAAGGCTCAACTGTATACACGCGCATTTGCAATCATGTTTCCACATATACTCTAAAATTAAATAAATGACTTGTGAATGTAAAAACTAGATAGTTGTTATTAATAAATGAAATATTGTTTTATAAAAATGAAAATTTTTTGGTTGGAAAACGGGGACGTAGCAAGTTGGTATCAGAGCCCTGGTTTGAACGAATTGGATGACCACTCGTGTGATTCCAGACTCAAACCGAGGATCTGAATATCTTAACAAATCTTTTGTTTTAAAATAACTTTATTCAAAAGAAAAGAGTGTGATGTGTATAGTCAGCCAAAGCTCAGAAAGGAAAGTGATTCCCAAACTATTCATATTTTTTATGTTTATTTATATGTTATAAATGCATGCTAGTATGTAGGCAAAGGATCTTTTCAAGAACTGAATTTTAGAATTGCCTGATAAATTAGATGCCTTGTAGTCTGGGGATTTGCTTGTTAATTGTTGCTTAGAACCTATATTGATATTAATTAGTTATTTGACAAATACGTTAGGTTGCATGCTCCCATAATTAGATAGTTTTAGGCTTCTTGATTTGGCGCTATGCCACAGCTCTCGTATGAGTCTAACCGTTGTAGTGTTGGATCTTTCAGTCGACAGACTGTTTGATTTTAGAGGCATGCAATTGTATTCGTCCGATAAATAACTAATATTGGTAGAAGTTCTTCCTCAGCTAATAGTAGAGAGTAGTGGAAAGGAATATTAGAAAGAGAGTATAGGAATTTTACTATATTCTTGATAGGACATATATTCGTAAGGTAGGACATCGGTAAAGATGCAAAGTCCTAGTGGAGTCTAGGAAAGACCTGATGTATGTGCTCATGAGACACATACATATATATGTTTAGTGGTTATCGTGTGTAGTGTCGGAAGTGAATTGGAAATTACGAGACAATTTTTGGGACAAGTATGAGTAGGTGTGTAAGGTAGTAGAGGCCTATACTACCCGAACCACAGGACTCACACTTGGATCAGGAAGATTCACAAAGTTGCTAAGGCACTGATAGTTAGGTAGATAGTGTGGCTAACATTATGAATTCATTTTTTTCCCTCAGTACCTATTGTAGGATGATTTCTAGAAGAGTGACTCTAAGTTCGGGCCCAAGTGGCCCATATAAGATCGAGTCCGATTTACGTAAGTAAGTTAGCTAGGTTCTGAGAACTTCGTCCAACATAGTGACTGTTAGGCGTGTCAGACCCAACAAATAAAGGGATACAATATGCTCCAAAAGAATCCCACTATATTGCACTAAAAGTTAGTACAAGGCAAGGAGGGTCGATCCACAGAGACACGGGTTAATTAGTCTATACCTCTTTGCACAAGGTACTATGGTCACCAATAGTAAAGAGAGGGGGTTTAGAATATTATGATTAAACAAACAACTAAAAACATAAGTAATCAACTAAATGAGTGAATTAAATTCAGAATTTGTGAGGACTCCAACTCTATGTATGACAACTTAGTAATGCGATTCCAAGATAACAGGATATTTGCTCAATTCTATCTAAGTTGGAACTTGAAAGTGTTAACAAGCTCTAACACTTCCCATTCACCACATTAATTAACCAAAACCATCTCTTTGATTAACCCTAACCTTACAAACCTAATCTAAACAAGCTCTTAGAATTAGATTGAAAGATTGCATTAAACTTTATGTGAATGTTCCCAACAACACCCAATACTCCTCACAAGCTCGGGAGCGTAAGGGTGTGTGAATAAGATTTACACTAAATTCATTCAATAGAAATCAAATTAGTGCTTGTTACCTAGTCCAATTTACAAAACAATTACAGATTTTGCAATTAGATAACTTGAATGATCTAACCCTAATTCAAATGTCCAATAAGAATCACAATTAGAATCAAACATTCGATTGAGACAAAATCAAATTCACTAGATAGAAAATTGAAAGCAAACATCAAGTCATATGATTGAAATAACATCCAAATGTCAAGACATAAAGTTGGAGAATTAAGTTTCTAGCCACTCATGACTAGAACAAACAAAAACCTAGAAATTGAAATTAAAGTCTTACAAATTAAAATCCAAGTGATATCCAAGTGTTTTCAAGCAACAATTATCTTCAAAAAGCTCCCAAAATCGCTTCCTAGAACTCCCCAAAACGATCCCCCCTTCTTCTGGAACCGGTTACGTCATTTTAGAAAGGAGAAAACTGATTTAAACTGGCGACCACGTTTACACGGCCCGTGTAAACTACAACTGACCATTTACACAGCCGTGTAAATACAAAAAGTATAATGCTCAAATCGGCCAGGTCTTCGAAGTACATTGCCAAAGAGTATGTGTTTACACGGCCCGTGTAAACTCAAGGTTTACATTTACACGGCCGTGTAAACTCCTGTAAAGCCAAAATCATCATTTTCTTCATAACTTCCTCCTCGATGCTCCAATAGTCCCGAAACTTCGTCCATATCCCTTATTCATCACCTCAACTAAGATCCTACCTTCAAAAGTCCCTGAAATATCACAAAAGTGTGTGAATGGAATTGCATCATGAAAAATACCGAAAAATATGCAAAATGCATGAGTTTAAACCTAAATGCAATGTACTTTTTATGGATTAAAACTACAAAATGAATGCATGAAATGCATCTAAGAAATCTCCCCAAGATTGAACCTTTCTTGTCCTCCAGAAAGAACAAGAAAAATTTAAACTAGAGAAAATAGAATAAAGGAGAGGAAAAGAAAATCAAAGTCAAAACTTTTTGAAACTTAATGCAAGAAATCAAAACAAACATGAAAAAGAATCCAACCCAATTAACTCTGTTTTTGTACCATAGCTGAGAATGTACCTGTCGTGCCTTGAGTCAACTTGGATTTAGTCTCAAATTATATATCAATAGAAATAAGACTTTGGCCACTCCCTCATGCAACTTAACAGAATCAAAGATCACAACATTTGTTCCCACTCAATATCATCAAGTCAATTCATGGAACAAATTATGGTCTTTCTCTCGTGAAATTGTATGTGACAAAACATGCTCAATCATATTTGTTTCACAGATTATAACAATGACCGACTCCAACTATTTGTTGATCAACAACAATCTTTTTCTAAAAAAATCTTCTCTAAAAATTCCCTAATATTTACCCAAATTGGTTACAAGTTTCAAACCACTTACTCCAGTCAAAGTAATTAACGTTCAGTCCCCATGTCATAAGTTGAAATCCAAGTCCAAGGGAATCTTTTGGCATCCAAATATTTTTCCTAAACATATTATTCAATAAAGATATAAACACAAATACATACAAACTTCGTAATTACATTTTTCTACAAATAAAGCTCATGGCTTTCTTTGAAATCCGTGTAACGGGCTTCCAAACAACACATCCAGACCAGATAACCTTAGTGTGCTAGATTTAAAAGGGATCCCTCGGGTTTACTTGCCCGAACCTCAAAGGCCACATATTAGCTTTATTTGGTTATTAAGTTCATGACTTTCTATGGAACCCGTGTAGCGAACTTTCAACCCAATCAGTCCCAAACAATTTTGCTTTAGGCGATTAGGTGTAGAACACCCCTCGGAGTTTACTTATTCGAGTTCCAAAGGTCACAAATTAACTTAATAACAATTATTATTATTATTATATTTATATATATATATATATATATATATATATATATATATATATTATTAATTTTTTTTTAGTTAAGACATATTCACTAACTAAGATAACACATAACACTCTAGTTAATTTATTTGTTTGGCTTATTTCTTTATACTTTCGTCCTTGACTTTTCTATTGTGGGACATCTCACGGTCTATTACCGTGAGGGGCTTCTAGACATTTTTCGGGGGACTGAAGTTAACATGCAAAGACTCGTAAGTATAGTTAGAAATTATGTCCCCAAGCAGGGTATATAAAAGGGAATGAGCAGAAAGGACTTTTAGAGCGCTGGAAGGCTTGGGACATTGAGATTTTATATTCTTTTTATGAATTTTTGAATTTGGCATTTTAAGTTCAATTGAGCATTTACTACTCATAAGACCAATCATATGTCCCAAAGAATTGACTCATACCTGCTGTTATGCTCCAATGTTGACAATCTTCTCACTTTCTGTTTTGCACAAGTAGCTTCGGGAGGTGTGTTCGTGTGCGATTAACTTGCTGTAAGATTTTTCAATAAAAAGAGCAAGCTAATCTCAAGGCACATGACTCATTTACCAGCTCAACTGTTTTGAAAAGATTCGGTTGTTTGGGATTGGAATTTTTTTTAATGCAATGCAAAAATTTAGATGCAAAATGCAAAGAATAATAAAAAAAATAGAAAGAAAATCTTTTTGGTTTTTTTTTTTTTTTTGAAAAATTTTCTATGCAGAAAAATGAAAAAGAAAAAGAAAAATAATGCAATATGTACAAAACTACATGCAACCTACATGCAACGGGATTTATGCATGGATGGATGCCCCTCCCCAAGCTTAAAATAAGCATCGTCCTCGATGCTTGGAGAGAGGCGTAGCCAGCCTATTGAGGACCGGACGGTGGAGGATATGGTGGGAACTGTGAAGGGTAATCAGTAGGATAAAATGGAGGCCACTGGGGTTGGGATGATGATGGATGCTGCTGCTGCTGGGTAGGAAGCACAAGTACTCGGTGGATATCGCTCATCAAGTAATGAATGATGCGGTTATGCTGCTCTTGAGCGGCCCACCGTTGATCTTGCTCGGCCCATCGCAGCTCTTGCTGGGCCCAACGCTCTTCCTGAAGGTTATGGTAGTCTTGAAATTCGGAAGTATGTTCAACAACACCCGTGTAAATTTCTCCTACCTCCTGCTGTAAGCTCGTGTAATGGTGGTCTAAGCGTGAAAATTCGCCCATGTAAAGATTATGCTTAGGAAAAGGCATGTGGCGAGATGAGCTGGAAGCACCTGCAGTTGCAGTTGGAGCAGGAGGATTCAGAATGGTGGTTGGAGGTCTACGGGTTGCAGTAACACCCAAGTTGGATTGGAGGTGCCAATTGGTAGATGGGATGTCATTGGCTAAGGCTAATATCTTCTTATTTCGGCTTTCGATGCGTAGATATTCTTTACCATCGACGGTCTAATGAACATCCCCATTGGGGTTGCGGTGGAAAAGGTGCATGATTTCCAAAACCTCAAGTGATAAACGAGTACGACCCGGAATTATATTGGTTGGATTGTTGGGTAGATGGAGGCCAATATATTAAGCTATAATAGAAACCATGCCTCCACAATGAAGCTGGCCACCATTGCTCATGGCATTTCTGAGCATTTTCTGAACTACCCAACATCCGAAATGAGGGACTTCCTCGGGCTTGTTAATCATGCACCATAAAACTTCTAATTCTTTTTTGTTCGCCTTGCTAATATCTTCTTGAGGAAATAAGAGAGAAGCAATAATCTGGTGGGTGACCTTCAAGACCGGATGAATAATGCTAGAAGCTTTTGTTGTGCCTGACTGATACTCATCTTCACAAGAGATACTTTTCCAAAACCTTCCACAGTTTTGCTCAAATACAACATTTTTTCTGCCCTTTGATGTATGTACATCCCTTTTCGCTTTTGGAGCACCAATAATATCATAGAGAGTATCAACATGAATCTTATGGGATTGATTGAGCAAACGGAAGGTGAGGATATGTGTTTGGTAATCGAAGGTGATGGATGACAAGAATTCCAACATGGGTGTTTGATAGCTTACAGCATGGAGAATCAATAACCCTTCCCAACCAATGTTCTTCAAGAGCTTGTGGACACCTTTATAGATATGAAGGTCCTTGAGGGCTTGGATGTCCACAAATTTTTGTGCCCCTTTTACCCATTGAATAAGGCTTGCATACAAAATCTCTTGTGAATTGGACTAAAAAATAAGACCAAATTCATAGGGATTTTCCATGGGTTGTTGGTCTTGTTCATCATTGGTTTCTTGACCACCCATATGTGAGGTCCCAATTCTAGCCCTTTTTCCACGGGAAGCCATTGTCCAATTGAGTTCAACAAAGTTTTGCACACAATGTAGGACAATTTAAACTCTAGAGTATGCACAAAAACTAGCAATATTACCAAAATCACCAAAATTACCCCAAAATCTAACTATATGCACAAGTAAAGAGTTTGGAATAGTTATACCAATTTTTGCTTGAAAATGGTGGTAGGGTGATGTCCAATGCTTCCCCAAGCTTATCCTACAAGAAATTACAAGCATTAGGTTGAAATTTTGAGACCCAAAAATTCTAGGGTTTGCTCAAAACCGCCAAAATCGGCCATGAGAGGGTGAATTTGAGATGCAAGACAAAGAAGATGAAGAAAAGAGAAGAATTTCATACCTTGGAGCTTGATTTTTGGAGCAAAATTGAGGAAGATGGAGTGTTTTTAAGGGTTTTTTCGAAGAGAGCAGAAGGGAGAATAGGAGTCACAGGTCTTGTGAAGAGAATGAACAAAACAAATAGATTTTAGCCTTTAAACTCGTCCAACTCTGATTTTACGTTTACACGGCCCGTGTAAACAGAAGGGCAAAATTTACACGGCCGTGTAAATGCTGTGTTTTAACTGTGGTGGCTGGTCGTTTACACGGCCCGTGTAAACCATAAGCATAAGTTTACACGGTCGTGTAAATCTCTGAGAAGGCCAAATTTTTTTCATTTTTTCATTTTTTTGAAATTGCAACCCGCTAATCCACTACTGCCCGGAAAATGATTTTTTTACCCTCTTTTAACATGAGAAGCAACTTGTAAACTTGAAAACGAAGAAAATATGATGGAAAAATAAGAAATGACAAAAATAGCCCCGGGTTGCCTCCCGGTTAGCCGCCCCTTTTTAATGTCGTTGGCTCGACTTAGACCCATTAATGTGCTTCATTCTAAGTATGTGGGCCTCTCCAATACATCAACCTTCGCGCCATGTATATTCTTTAAAGGGTCCGGTGGGGTTTTTGCTCCCGAATCTTGAACTTGTTCCACCGGTGGAAGGAATTTGGCTTTGGTAGTAGGTGGCTTGGATTTTATATCATCACTCCTCATACGCTTCTTGTCATCAATAAACTCTAAAATCTCCAACACCTCATTATCCATATCAAACTTCTTTGCAAGTTCTTTGGCTTTGTCCCTGTCTAGTTTTCGTGACAAAACTAACTCTAGAAATTCATTGTTAGACAAGTTCAAACCCTTTTTAGTTGAGGGCTGGATCAAATTGACAAAATTAACAGATTGAACATCAGAAGGAACCTTTTTTGCTTCATAAACATTGAAGTTGATAACTTCATCATCAAATTCCATACTCAAAGTTCCATTGTAGACATCAATTTTTGTTTTAGAAGTTTTAAGAAAAGGTCTACCCAAAAGTATGGAACTTGAACTTTTAGAGTCATCATCTCCCATATCTAAGACATAAAAATCAGTCGGGAAGACAAATTCATCGACTTGCACTAACACGTCCTCTAATACTCCCTTTGGGTGTACCAAAGACCAGTTTTGCTCAATGTTCCTACACCAATTGATTTGAAAAGAGAATATGGTAGGACATTTACGGATGCACCTAGATCAAGCATAGCTCGGGGTACATAAAGATTCTCCAATTTGCAAGGCACGGTAAAGACACCGGGATCCTTGCAATTTGGGGGCAACCTCTTTTACAAAACTGCGGATACATGCTCCCCAACTGTTACGACTTGATTTCCTTTTAATTTCTTTTTAGATACACAAAGATCCTTAAGGAACCTTGCATATCTAGGTACCTGCTTGATGGCCTCGAGGAGTAGAATGTTGATTTGAACTTTTTTGACCATTTGCATGATCTCACTCTCCTCCCGTTCTTTCTTCGTGCTCTTTAATCTTTCGGGAAATGGAGCAGGTGTGGCTTTAGACTCAGTGATGAAGGGCTTCTTCTCGATTGTTTTCTCTTCCTCCTTGTCTTCTTTGGTTGCCTCTTCGACCACTATTTCTTCTTCCTTTTGATCAACCGACACTTTTGGACCATCATAGCTCTTTCCGCCTCTCAATGTGATGGCACACACGTTGTGCCTTAGGTTTGCTTCAGTTTGAGCAGACAACTTTCCTTGAGATTCTAGTTTGCTTTCGGAAGTAGCAAGCTGTGAAACTTGTTTCTCTAAGTTCTTTATGCTTGCTTTTGTTTCTTTTTGGAAAGCTTGTGTACTAGTTGCCAAATTCTTCACTATATCCTCTAAGGACATATTTGATGAACCCGCTTGTTGAGGAGGGTGTTGTGGCTGCCTTGGCTGAAAGTTTTGTGGTGGAAAAGGTGGTCTTTGTTGGTATTGATGTGGTTGATAACTCCCTTGTTGATTTCCTCCCCAACCTTGATTGTTGTTCCATCTTTGATCACCTCGTGGCTGCTCATATCCCCTTTGGTTTAACCCAGAATAACCTCCCATGACTTTCGCTTCTTCATAATCCTCATCTTGAAGTTGAGGGCACATGTCGGTTGGGTGCCCCACTTGAGTACAAATACCTCAAGGGCGAGGTGTGGGTTGCACACCTTTGTCTTTGGCTAGCATCATTACAACTTTTGTAAGCTCGGACAATTGAGCTTCAATTTGAGGAGTTTGGACTTCCTTTACACCTCGGGGTGCATCTGTGTACCATTCTTCATCATGACTTGAATGTTTAGAATCTTCAGCCATGTTTTTGATCAAGTTGCGGATTTCAGTGGGAGTCTTGTCGGGTAAAGATCCGTCACCGGAGGCAATAAGAAGCCTTCTTTTCATTGGAGTCATGCCTTCAATGAAATACTGGAGGAGCTGGTATTCGGTGATTCCATGCTTTGGGCATCGGGCATAAAGTTTCTTGAATCGCTCCCAATATGTGTGAAAAGCTTCTCTCTCGTGTTGCTTGATTCCAATGATTTCCCTCCGTAGGGCTGAAGCTTTCATCTCGGGAAAGTACTTATCCAAAAACAACCTTGCAAGATCTACCCAAGTAGTTACTGTCCCCGATGGGAGGTCATAAAGCCAGTCTTTGGCTACATCTTGCACTGCGAAGGGGAATGCCCTAAGCTTGATTTGATCCTCCGTGACATTGTGTGGTTTCATGCCCACACATACAACATGCAACTCAGTGAGGAACTTGTGAGGATCTTCATTTTCCAAACCTCTAAAGGTAGGGAGTAGGTGGATAAAGGGGTACGATATACTCCAAAAGAATCCCACTATATTGCACTAAAAGGTAGTACAAGGCAAGAAGGGTCGATCCGCACAGACACAGGATAATTAGTCTATACCTCTTTGCATAAGGTACTATGGTCACCAATAGTAAAGAGATGGGGTTTAGAATGTTATGATTAAACAAACAACTAAAAACATAAGTAATCAACTAAATGAGTGAATTAAATTCAGAATTTGTGAGGACTCCAACTCTATGTATGAGAACTTAGTAATGCGATTCCAAGATAACAGGATATTTGCTCAATTCTATCTAAGTTGGTACTTGAAAGTGTTAACAATCTCTAACACTTCCCGTTCACCACATTAATTAACCAAAACAAGCTCTTTGATTAACCCTAACCTTACTTACCTAATCTAAACAAGCTCTTAGAATTAGATTGAAAGATTGCATTAAACTTTATGTGAATGTTCCCAACAACATCCAATACTCCTCAGAAGCTCGGGTGGTGGGTTTGGAGGTGGATTCACTCCATGGTTATCTCCCATGGTGTGAGTAGTGTTTGGGATATTATAAGTAGGTGAAGATGGTGGAGTGGTATTTTTGGGTGAGGATGGTTGAGATGAGAGTGATAGGCTTTCTGTTTCGGATGCGGACACACTTGAGAGAGGTATGTCCTCCTAAATGTTGATTACTGGAGGGTTAGAAGATGAAGAAGTCCCAGAGCCCGGTTGCTTCTTCCGAAGCTTGGCTTGCTTCCTTAACTTCTTTGCAGTCTTCTCTATCTCCGAGTCAATTGGCAATGGTGTACCTATACGGAAAGATCTTGGCATAAACAATTAGTAACACCATGTCCCAGGCAACGGCGCCAAATTGTTAGGCGTGTCAGACCTAACAAATAAAGGGGTACGATATACTCCAAAAGAATCCCACTATATTGCACTAAAAGGTACTACAAGGCAAGGAGGGTCGATCCATGGAGACACAGGATAATTAGTCTATACCTCTTTGCACAAGGTACTATGGTCACCAATAGTAAAGAGAGGGGGTTTAGAATGTTATGATTAAACAAAAAACTAAAAACATAATTAATCAACTAAATGACTGAATTAAATTCAGAATTTGTGAGGACTCCAACTCTATGTATGACAACTTAGTAATGCGATTCCAAGATAACAGGATATTTGCTCAATTCTATCTAAGTTGGTACTTGAAAGTGTTAACAAGCTCTAACACTTCCCATTCACCACATTAATTAACCAAAACAAGCTCTTTGATTAACCCTAACCTTACTAACCTAATCTAAACAAGATCTTAGAATTAGATTAAAAGATTGCATTAAACTTTATGTGAATGTTCCCAACAACACCCAATACTCCTCACAAGCTCGGGAGCGTAAGGTGTGTGAATAAGATTTACACTAAATTCATTCAATAGAAATCAAATTAGTGCTTGTTACCTAGTCCAATTTACAAAACAATTACAGATTTTGCAATTAGATAACTTGAATGATCTAACCCTAATTCAAATGTCCAATAAGAATCACAATTAGAATCAAACATTCGATTGAGACAAAATCAAATTCACTAGATAGAAAATTGAAAGCAAACATCAAGTCATATGATTGAAATAACATCCAAATGTCAAGACATAAAGTTGGAGAATTAAGTTTCTAGCCACTCATGACTAGAACAAACAAAAACCTAGAAATTGAAATTAAAGTCTTACAAATTAAAATCCAAGTGATATCCAAGTGTTTTCAAGCAACAATTATCTTCAAAAAGCTCCCAAAATCGCTTCCTAGAACTCCCCAAAACGATCCCCCCTTCTTCTGGAACCGGTTACGTCATTTTAGAAAGGAGAAAACTGATTTAAACTGGCGACCACGTTTACACGGCCCGTGTAAACTACAACTGACCATTTACACAGCCGTGTAAATACAAAAAGTATAATGCTCAAATCGGCCAGGTCTTCGAAGTACATTGCCAAAGAGTATGTGTTTACACGGCCCGTGTAAACTCGAGGTTTACATTTACACGGCCGTGTAAACTCCTGTAAAGCCAAAATCATCATTTTCTTCATAACTTCCTCCTCGATGCTCCAATAGTCCCGAAACTTCGTCCATATCCCTTATTCATCACCTCAACTAAGATCCTACCTTCAAAAGTCCCTGAAATATCACAAAACTGTGTGAATGGAATTGCATCATGAAAAATCCTGAAAAATATGCAAAATGCATGAGTTTAAGCCTAAATGCAATGTACTTTTATGGAATAAAACTACAAAATGAATGCATGAAATGCATCTAACAGTGCCAACTTTAGTCGTGATATTTACGAAGGAAGTAATTAAGATAATCGAAAGAAGAATTGCAACCTTCGTTAAGACAAATCAACTAGCATCTAGATTTGCTACCTCCCATGATTTTGTTGTAGCACATTAGGACATGAAGGAAGGTGCTTTCTATATTAAGTATTTGACTGGTAGAGACAAGAGTCCAGTTCATTATAAATCCTTTGAAGGTCATGTCTAATCAGTCAGTTACTATGTGGTGGTTGTATGTCAACCTCCCATAACCCAAGAATGAAAGATCGAGTTACTAGTACAAGGAGTATAAGATAGATAAGCTATGTAGTAAGTGTTTGATTCACGAAAAAGAAGGTTTAGTACTCTAGGATCTTTTTACACTCAAAGATCAAAACAAGTAGTAATAGGTCCTCTTTACATAATGTCGACTTCACATCATGAAGCAAAGATCCTTAACATTTTTAACACATCCCTACATGATTGGATTGCCATAGGCACCTCACAAACCCTACTAGAAGAATTACCCAATATCATTAAACGAGTCATGGATAGGTTGATCGTCAGGGTTAAGGAGCAGATTTCTTCCATTCGAACTATCGATGAAATTGCAAGGACTGCTCAAGAGGGAGAGCTTGGAAAAAGGAAGTATGTAACACTTGAATTGGGGTATGTTTCCTTTTAGCCCTTTTTATTTCAAAATATTTCAATTTTGTCCTTGGGGTTAGTACGCGAGGTGTACCACATGGTACGCTTAGCGTACTAAGGAGAGGTTTGACCGCGGATTCGAGCCTCATACGCTGGGCATACGAGGGTTACGCTGGGTGTACGTGGGTTTAATGAAACCCTAATTTTAGGGTGTTGCACGCCATATAAACTCCTTAAGTCCCTAGGGCTGGCCTCTGTACCAGCCTCCATACCTCCTAATCCCAAAATTTCGACCCTTAGCCATCGTTTTTGTGTCTTTGAGCTCTTGAGAAGAAGTTAGTGCTTATTTGCTCATTTTGAAGGGATATAAGAAGGTTGAAGGTGCATTGCTTAGTGTGAAGCTTAGATATCCAGAATCATCACTCATTTTGCAAGTCTTTTGAGGTATAAAGTTCATACCTTGTCTACTATTTGCTTAGACCTCTTCATGTTATGGTTTTATGCTTGTTTGTCCCTTTTGGTTGGTCTTGATGGGTTAAGGTTGTTTTAGAAGCTAAATCTTGAAGATATGCATGTTTGGAGGGTTCCTTATGCTTAAAGGTGCAAACTTTATGGTGTTTATGGTCTCATGTATGCATTAAGTCATTTATTAAGCTCTTTTGAGCTCTAAGAGTGTCATTAAGCCATGCATGCACTTAAAGTTGGCAACGTTATGTGATAAACCAACTTAAGGAAGCCAGATCTGACTTTGGAAGGAGGTCTTGATTGATTAAGCGCTGAAAAAATGGAAGTTGGCCAAATGGGGGAATACGTTGGGCATACAAGCATGTATGCTTAGCGTACCGGCCCTAAAGCGAGTACGCTGCACGTACATGCTGAGTACACCCCGCGTACTCAGCAGGTTGGGCTTCGGTTTGGGCCATATTTGGACGTAGATGCCTAGGGCCTTATGGGGCCATCAGGTTTTTGGGCTGATGCATGTTTTGGGTTTGCTTGGAAAAGGCCCATGAAATAGATTTGGACCCAATTTGAAAAATTAGGCCATAATTGGTCTTTTACCCTAGTTTAGACTCTTTGTGTGATTTGGGATCCAATTATTGATTGGATGATTATTTTGTAATTGATAGCGCATGGATTTTAGCGGGCCAGCAGCCATATTTTAGCGGGCCAGCAGCCATAGATTCTTTCTTTGAGATTTGACAGTGCGAGGTGAGTTTCCTTACTGTGTTTAGCAGGTGGAAGGCACCAATGCCGACCCATTATTTTGTTATGTTAGGATGCTAGATATCTGCGTGACTCTTGCATGTGTTATGTACTCTTATGCTTACCGCGCGGGGCCCGATGTCCATTTTGTATGCTATGTATCTTTGTGATTATTGCATGTGTATGTGTTTATATGTTATATGTTTATATGTTTACCGGGCGGGGCCCGATCTATATACCGAGCGGGTCCGATCTGTATAACGAGTGGGGCCCGATGTCGGGCGAGGACCGATGATTAGCGGGGCCCATTATGTGTTTATTATGTATGGTATGTGGTATCTTGGGGAACTCACTAAGATATGTGCTTATGGTTTTCAGTTTATGTTTCAGGTACTTCCAGTTCCAAAGGGAAGAGCTCGGGATGATTGCAGAACACACACCACTCGTTTCCGCATCTTTGTGATTTACTCTGATACTGAGGATGTACTGATACATTTGACAATCTTGGTTTTATAACAATGTATTGGGTTGTTGTTTTATTAATCTAAAAATGAAATGTTTTTGGGTCTTATTTTTGGGACGTTAGAAGTTGGTATCAGAGCCTTGGTTTGAGGGATTCAGACATACTCTCTGGTGTGTCTGAACTCAAACTGAGGATTTGGTAAAGTTTTTCAAAAAGAAATGTGTTAAAAAGGAAAACAAGTTTTCTAATACAAGAAAGGGTGTAGTGCATGAAATCGACCGAGCTCAAGTAAGTTTTCCCAAAATACCCATACATGATATCTGATATGATTTGAGCTGTAAATCTGTGAATTGCATGCTAGTTAGGACTAAGGATATGCTTAATATTTTGTATGATATAATGCTAGGAGAGATGCATTTGTATGAATATTGTATGAGCTTGTAGACTTGCCTGCTAGTACTGATCGGTCAGTGATAGGATGACCTGATTAGGTGATGCTTGGTTCTGATTACTTGATGCTCGAATGCTGCTTGCTTTGTGCTGTCTAGGAGTTCTCACTAGCTTTAGCTAAATAGTAAGCACATATGCTAAGTTACATATTATGGGAACTAAATAATTTTAGAAGGTCAGGTTTTAACTCTGTTGCGTAGCTCTTGTTTGAGTCCAACCGTTATAGTGTGAGACCTTTCATTTGAAGAATTATCTGGTTTTAGAGATATGTAATTGTATTCGTGAGCTAGTTAGAGGAAGTTAGTGGGAGTTCCTTCTATAGCTGACGGCGGAGAGTGGTGTGGAGTTTGCCGTAGGAAAACCTAGGATGAGTTCTAGTGTTGGGAGCCTTATTTTGACGAGGGTTGATTATATCGATATAAAGTGACTTGGCGGAATCGAGGAAATCCTTGAGGAAAGTATGGATAGATTGGGAAGGTAGTATGGGCCCATACTAATAGAAGCAGAGGATCCATACTCGAGTCAAGGAGAGCAGCGATGAAACCATGAAGCTTGTAGAGATTGTGATCCCCCGATATATTCTGATGGTTTATATGGTCTATTTTTAGTATGGTGACATTGCGGGGCAGACCTATTGGCAGTTCTGGTGCTGGAGAGGGCTCGTGCTCATGTTCTGGAGACGGTAAGCTAGATGATCATCTGGTTTGATATTACGCATTGCATTCTTGAGCAGACTCCTGTGATCTTTGGCATGGTCAAGGAGGGTATTCTGGAGATTTTGCATGAGCGGTTGAGTTCCTTTTGTTCTGAGATGGTGGCCTTGGTAAGGGCGTGTTCATTGACCTTTAGGGAGTTCTGGGCATGTGGAGCTCCGGACTATCATAGGGTGAAGGACCCGATAGCGAGCAAGAGGTGGTTAGGGATGTTGCTAACACCATCTGCACCAGCAGTTGCCCCAAGGGGGAAAGGGTCATACTTGCTTCTTGTCTTCTAAAGGACATGGTACATGATTGGTGGGAGGAGTTTGGGTGCACAGTTGGTGATGTGGTCGTTGATTCGATGACCTGGGATGATTTTGTGACTAGGTTCAGGGGTGAGTTCGCATCGGTGATTGAGGTGCAGCAGTTGGCGCGAGAGTTTCAGGATCTCCACCAGACTACTGAGATGGTGGATGAGATCACCGTGATGTTCTGGGAGAGGGCACTTTTGTTCCGCAGTATGTAGCGGATCAGGAAATGAAGAAGGCTAGGTATCATGAGATATTAAGGAGTGACATTCGGCAGTTTGTGAGCCGATCCAGCTGCAAGATGTTGGTGGATATGATAACGAAGGCTAAAGAGAGAGGGAGATTAATATGGAGATGGAGAAGAAGAGGATGCAAGATTAAGTGTCGAGTGTTGAGGGTTCGGGAAAGAGGCCCAAGGTATCTGATTCCAGGTCGAGAGGTCATCAGGGTCGGATCCGCTGTGGCAAGTACAGCAAGGTGAACGAGGGAGCGTGCATAGTGGGTGGTTCGGGCTGCTTCAAGTGCGATCGATCAAGTCATATTAGCAGCGATTGCACTACTACTACCACCACCACCCTGGTACCTGATCTGATTTGCTTTCATTGTAATCAGAGGGGCCATAAGAAGACCCATTGTTTGAGTTTCGCTGCAGCAGGACCGGTGTCAGAACTCGCTCCTGCAACTTTTCAGATTACTGATGGCTGCCAGGGTCGGGCGGATGCACCTATGGTGAAGAGCAGGGCTTTTCAGCTGACAGCCGAGGAGACTCGAGCAACTCCCGACGTGGTGACGGGTATGTATATTCTCCTTATCTCTTTATTTATATTGAATTGCTACTTATATTTATGTGTTTTATTTTAGGATCGTTCCTTGTAAAAGGTATTTCTACATTGGTATTGTTTGATTCGGGGGCTACCCAATCCTTTGTGTCACTTGCACTTAGCAAGAGGTTTGCTGGAGCTCCGGGGGAGCTAGATTATCCGTTAGATGTTGAGATTGCAGATGATCGATCTGTTCCGGTTGTGAGGGTTTATCAGGGTTGTACTATTCAATTATTCAGCGAACATTATCTGGTCGATTTGGTTCCCATTTATTTGCGTGGGAACAAGGTTATTGTGGTTATTGATTGGTTGAGCCCTAATGGGGCAGTGATCGATTGTGAGCAGCAGTTAGTTCGGGTTTGGACCCCAAGCGGGGGAGAGTTAGTGGTTCATGAGGAGAGATCTCAGCGTGGGTCGATTATGTGTTTAGCATCGAGGGCCAGACGCTGTATTCATCAGGGTTGTTCCGGTTATGTCACCTATGTTATGGATATCCAGAAGAAGGTAAGACAACCGTGGATGATGCGCCGCTTGTGCGGGATTATCCAGATGTATTTCCAGAGGATTTGCCTGGGGTGTCTCTAGAAAGGCAGGTTGAGTTACAGATTGATCTAGTTGCTGGTGCGGCTCCGATAGCCAAGGCACCGTATCGGTTGTCTCCTCCCGAGATGCAAGAGTTGTCTACACAGCTACATGAGCTGTTAGACAAGGGATTCTATCTACCGAGTAGTTCTCCTTGGGGAGCACCAATCTTGTTTGTGAATAAGAATGATGGGTCTCATCGTATGTGCATTGACTACTGGGAGATGAATAAGGTAACAGTGCAGAACCATTATCCACTCCCGAGGATTGATGATCTTTTTGATGAGCTTCAGGGTGCATCTTGGTTTTCCAAGATTGATTTGCAATCGAGTTATCATCAGATGAAGGTTAGGGATGAGGATGTACAAAACACAACTTTACGGACTCGTTATGATCATTACGAGCTCGTGGTAATGCCTTTTCGGCTCACCAATGCTCCAGCCGTGTTCATGGATCTCATGAACCGCGTGTGCAGGCCGATGCTAGATCGGTCTGTGATTGTATTTATCGATAATATCTTGGTTTATTCCATGAATCAGGAGCAGCACGAGGAGCACTTGAGGGAAGTGTTGGAGACTATGAGGAGGGAGAGACTTTTTACAAAGTTCTCCAAGTGTGAGTTCTGGTTACGTGAGATGCAGTTTCTGGGGCACCTTGTCAACCAGAATGGTATTTTGGTCGATCCGGCCAAAGTTGAGGTCATGATGCAGTGATAGGTTCCAAGGTATCCATATGAGATTTAGAGTTTTCTTGGTTTGGCGGGTTATTATCGGAGATTCATCAAGGATTTCTCCAAGATAGCGGATCCTTTGACCCGACTGAAAAAGAAGACGGTTGCATTTCGTTGGGGGCCTGAGCGGCAGACAACTTTTGAGACCTCGAGACAGTGGTTGTGTGAGGCGTCGATTCTGACCCTGCCAGAGTGTGTCGAGGATTTTGTGGTTTATTGTGATGCGTCGATCACATGATAGGGGTAGTGTTGATGCAGAGGGGTCACGTGATCGCTTACGCTTTGAAGCAGCTGAAGCCTCATGAAGCAAATTATCTAACACATGCTTTAGAGTTGGGGGTCATGGTTTTCTCCTTCAAGATTTGGTGGGATTACCTCTATAGTGTCCGTTGTACTATTTACACGGCTCACAAGATCCTGAGGTATTTGATGGATCAGCTGAATCTGAATATGAGGTAGCGCTGGTGGTTGGATGTGGTGAAGGATTATGATTGCGAGATCCTTTATCACCTGGGGAAAACCAATGTGGTGGCCGATGCTCTCAGCCGCAAGGTGGTCGCGGCTCTAATCATAGATATATGTTTGAGGATGACCATGATCACTCCGCTGTTAGAGCGGATTCATGAGGCTCAGATTGAGGTTATGAAGGAAGAGCACCGGAAGAGTGAGCATATTGTGGGTCAGGTGTCTTCCTTTGATTATGATAGCCGTGGGTTGTTGACTCTGCACTGACGGGTTTGGATTCTGTATTGGGGCGGTGTGCGTCAGGTTTTGATGGAGGAAGCGCACAAATCTAGGTTCTCCATTCATCCCGGGGCGAAAAAGATGTACATGGATCTTCGTACTGATTATTGGTGGCCTTGCATGGAGTAGGATGTGGCTTGGTATGTGGAGTGGTGCTTGACTTGCAAGAAAGTAAAGGTCGAGAATCAGAGGCCTCATGGAAAGATGTAGCCGTTGGAGATTCCCGTATGGAAATGGGAGGATATTACTATGGATTTCATCACGAAGTTACCCAGGATTGGGTGTAGAGTGGATTCGATCTAGGTCATCGTGGATCGGTTGACCAAGAGCACGCATTTCATTCCGATTCAGGACAATATTTCTGTAGAGAAATTTGTTGAGATTTATATCAAGAAGGTTTTTGCACGTCATGGGGTACCGGTGTCGGTGGTTTCTGACAGAGATGTCCACTTTACTTTCAGGTTTTGGAAAAGGTTTCATGAAGAGTTGGGCACTCGTCTCCATTTCAGCACAACATTTCATCCGCAAACTGATGGTTAGAGCGAGCAGACTATTTAGACCCTAGAGGATATTATGCGGGTATGTGTTTTGGATTTTAGTGAGAGTTGGATACGTATCTTCGATTAGCAGAATTTTTGGAATAAACAATATTTATCGCGCCAACATTGATCTCCCTACTTTCGAGATGCTCTATGGGAGGAAGTGTAGGACCCTGATTTGTTGGGGCGAGGTTGGTCAGCGGGTTATAGGGAGTACCAAGGTGGTACTCAATACCACTGAGCTGATTCAGCAGGTTCGAAGCAGGCTCCAAATAGCTCAAATTCGGCAGAAGAGTTATGCCGACAGGCATCGGTCAGATTTAGACTTTCGGGTGGGGATATGGTTCTCCTAAAGGTGTCACCTTGGAAAGGTGTCATCCGGTTCAGAAAACGGGGCAAGATGACCCCCAAGTATATCGGTCCTTTTAGAGTTTTGGCCCGGGTGGGCCGGGTTGCTTATCGTTTGGATGTTCTGGATGAGCTCAGTCAGATTCATAGCATGTTCCATGTCTCTCAGCTACGGAAGTTCTTAGTGGTTGATTCCGTAAATGTACCATTGGAGGATATTCAGGTGGATGACTACTTGAATTATATTGAGAGACCGGTGGCGATTCTGGATCGGAAGACGAAAACCTTGAGGAAAAAGGTTGTAGATTTGGTGAAGGTGCAATGGCAACACCGAAATGGTTAAGAGTGGACTTGGGATCCGGAAGATGAGATGAGGGAGCACTATCCGGAGTTATTTGGGGCAGCGAACACCGAGGAAGAAGTCAGATTCAAGTAGGGGAGAATTGTAACACTTGATTTGGGGTATGTTTTGTTTTAGCCCTTTTTAGTTCAAAATATTGCAACTTGGTCATTGGGGTTAGTACGCAGGGCGTACCATTGGGTACGCTTAGCATACTAGCCGAGAAGCTAGTACAGGGGCGTACCACATGGTACACTTAGCGTACTAAGGGGGAGGTTTGATCGCGGAGTCGAGCCACACACGCTAGGCGTACGAGGGTTACGTTGGGCTTACAAGGGTTTAATAAAACCATAATTTTAGGGTGTTGCATCCTATATAAACTCCTTAAGTCCCTAGGGTTGGCCTCTTTACCATCCTACATACCTCCTCAACCCTAAATTTCGACCCTTAGCCATCATTTTTGTGTCTTTGATCTCTTGAGAAGAAGTTGGTGCTTATTTGCTCATTTTGAAGGGATAGAAGAAGGTTGAAGGTGCATTGCTTAGTGTGAAGCTTAGAGATCCAGAGTCATCACTCATTTTGAAAGTCTTTTGAGGTATAAAGTTCATACCTTGTCTACTCTTTGCTTAGATCTCTTCATGTTATGGTTTTATGCTTCTTTGTCCCTTTTGGTTGGTCTTGATGAGTTAAGTCCGTTTTAGAAGCTAAATCTTGTAGATCTAGATGTTTGGAGAGTTCCTTATGTTTAAAGGTGAAAACTTTATGGTGTTTATGATTTCATGAATGCATTAAGTCATTTATTAAGCTCTTTTGAGCTCTAAGAGTCTTATTAAGCCATGTTGTTGGGTCTAAATTATGGTTTATACTTTGCTTTTCTAGGCAATTGTAATTTTCCGTCTAGGACCGAAAAGTGTTTACGGCCCAATGGGTGTTTACGGCCCATGTTCCCCAGGTATATATATAGGTGTTAGGGGTGAGGAGTGGTTGATGAGTTTACGGTCAAGAGAGAGAAGAGGGAGAGAAAGGAGCTTAAGTGTATGTAAGTGTGTGAATCTTGTGTAGGGGAACTTCATTCTAATCAATTCATACAAGATTCATATTATTCTTCTTCTCCTTCTTCTTTATTAGATCTGGCATCATCCGTTTGATTGGGATTCCGCACCATCAAACGGATCTGATTGATACATAAGCAGATTTGGGACTTACAAGTGGTATCAGAGCCATTAACATTTGACACCAAATCATCACAAATTAAAACATCAGTCTTAACATCAAAAACAGACTCATCAACTTTTGAAATAGGAACACCAAATTTTGACACAAACTTATTATCAGACTCAATTCTTCCATTCTCCTGCTTTTCCTGGCTTACTGATGAATCTGTATCGAAAGTAGAAACGTTAGTATCTAAATTCCTAGCACTACATTCAGTTGCGTGTTCAGCAGTTGGTTTACCATAAACCATAAATGGTTCACGATCAATCTCAGCTTGAGTTAATGGAGTAGCAATATAATTGTGATTGAATGGGGGAGGGACAGTCTCATAACCTATTCCTACTTGCTTCTGGTCCCTCCATTTCATTTGGTGTTCAATTATTGTTGCAACTCTTTCACTTGACACATCAAATTTCTTGAAGTTAAAATCATCATTTGCAAAACGTGTCTTCAATGTGTCAAGTTCCGCAGTTATAACATCAAAATCATTTTTAAGATATCTATAATGAACACACTTGTCACTATAGTCTGCCTGTAATTTCTTATAGTCATTTGTCTTGGCCTCTAATTGATCTTTCAATGATTTCTGGCCTTTCCTAAGTTGGTATCCTTCATACTCTAGTTCCTCTATTTCTCTACGCATCAAATCAGCCTGTTCACGTAAAAAGTTGATAGTTTTAATACAAGATGGTGAGCAAGTGATTTCACTGACCTCTGACTTTTCAGGCTCTAGCGTAGTTTGAACCATGAACGCAAATTGTAGATTCATCATCTCCGCCTCTGGATCCACCTCAACTTCTTCTTCTGCAATGTCGTTGATTTGAGCAAGATGCGCATTTTCAGGTCCCGAGATGTTCAGGGCCTGAATTTGGTCGTCCCAATCAAACGACTGAGCTACCACATCAAGATTTACGGTCTGGTTGCTGGTGGTAGCTCCCCTGCTGTTACCCACTGGCACCATTGTTCTTTCATTGTTTTCCCTCCTGTCAGGCTTCGGGCAGTCTCTGGCAAAATGGCCAGGTTCATGGCAGTTAAAGCATCAGAGTTTGCCTTTGTTAAACCCCACCTTCTTTTCAGCATTCATTCCCCAATTATTTTTGCCAGTCTTCTTGGAGAACTGTTTTGCCCTGAACACCGCCATAGCGATTTGCCATGTAATATCCATCTCCCCAACATCTTCGGTATGAATTTGATCCAAATCAGCGAAAGATAGTTGAGGAGGTAGCTCGCCAGCTACAAAAGCATTGTAGTAGTTGAAAAGACCAGTAGCAAGAGCCAAATTTTCATCATTTTCCTTGGGAGCAGGAGCTGCAGCAGGTGCTTTTGGAGAAGAAGCAACTTGTGGATAAGATACTGGAGGTTGAACACTTTGCATGGATGGAGTGACATATGATGATGATTGAGGAGCAACAAACGACTGAACTTGAGGAGTGGTGAAGGATGAGAATGCATTGTTGGATTGAATCCCGAGATTAGCAGTGGAGTACGAATTGACGTGATTGATCTCCCTTTGCTTGTCATCCAGGTCACAAGCTTTAATAATTGTCATAGTTTCAGCTAGACTCAGACGGTTAAGGTCCTTCGTCTTTTTAATCACAGACACGTTCATGTCCCATGAATTTGGCAAAGAATTGAGCAACTTCTTATTTATTTCAGACTTGGTGACCAAGATACCTGCAGAGCTCATCTCAGTTGTTAGAGCAATAAACCTCTGCAGTTGAGCCTCAATATATTCTCCCAAAATATGATTGAACATGTTAAACTTTTGTCTAAGCATATCCTGTCGACTTTGTTTCATGTCCTCATTCCCTTCATAAACTTCTATCAGTGCCTCCCAAAGTGCCTTCGCAGACGTGTATTCACGGAAACCTTGAGCAATCTCTAGTGACAAAGCCATAGTAAGTGTAGCAAGTGATCTCTCTTGCTGTTCAACTTTATCGAATTCTTCATCGGTATACTCTTCGACAGCCTTGTCAACGATCGTTTTATTCGGAAGTGTTGTGGTGATTTTGATAGGTCCTTTCAAGATACATCTCCAAATCTTGAAATCTTTCATCTTGATATATTTCTCCATACGATATTTCCATTTCGGGAACCCCCCAGCCGATAACAAATGGGGGATGCGAGTGGTTGTGCCCATAACAGAATCAAGCTCATGGTGAGAATTTTGTGAATCCATTTTTTGATTTTGTTTTTTTTTTAATTTTTCTTGATTAAATGAAAAGATACTTGAAAACAAAAATTAGAACAATATAAGCGTTTACGGCCGTACACTCAATTCACGGTCAACAGATTACGGCCAAGTGAAACTTTTACGGTCCAAGATAGTTTACGGTCAAGCAAGAGTTTGCGGCCTTTGAAGATGAACTGATTACGGCTTTTGAAGATCAACGATTTACGGCCGTACTCCCTTCAACACTACTAATCGTAAACCCCAGAAATGATGAGAATAAGTGTTTTTCGTGTAGATTTTGATTCCATTAGCTGTGAAAACCCAAACAGATGCAGAACCAAGCTTGAACAATGAAGAAACTAAAGATCCTTTCAACCGTAAACACAACTAAAGTTGTTTTGACACCGGATTTGCTCTGATATCAATTGTAAGTCCCAAATCTGCTTGTGTATCAATCATATCCGTTTGATGGTGCGGAATCCCAATCAAACGGATGATGTCAGATCTAATGAAAAAAAATGAGAAGAAGAATAATATGAATCTTGTATGATTTGATTAGAATGAAGTTTCCTTACACAAGATTCACACACTTACATACACTTAAGCTCCTTTCTCTCTCTCTCTCTTCTCTCTCTTGGCCGTAAACTCATCAACCACTCCTCACCCCTAACACCTATATATATATATATATATATATATATATATATATATATATATATATATATATATATACTTGGGGAACATGGGCCGTAAATAGGTTCACGGCCGTGAACCAGTTCATGGCCGTAAACACTCAGTGGGCCGTAAACACTTTTCGGTCCTAGACGAAAAATTACAATTGCCTAGAAAAGCAAAGTATAAACCATAATTTAGACCCAACAATCTCCGCCTTGGTTTATAGCTTTCTTTTCTAATTGAGCCAACAAACTCCCCCTAAAAAGGTAGCTGGCTTTTCTTGTTAATCGTCATTGGGAGCTTGGCTTCAGCATTAATCTTCAAATTCTTCACAACTTCAAGATGAACTTGATGAATCTTCAATGAATGACTTCATCTTGAGGAGTTGGGATTTTCTTCAAAATTTGACTTTGAACGAACGTTGGGTGAGGAGGCTTGATGTACTGATTCTTGAAAGATAGCGCTTTCAGCTTGAGAATCTTCAGAGAGAATGATAGAGATAACGAATCTTCTGGATCACTTCAGCAGGTACAAGATAACAGCAAATTGATTGAGGAGGCTTCAATGCAATCTGTCACATAATGTTCAAGTCAGCTTCACCTTGCTTCTGGGGTTGAAATATTGAAAGTTGAAAGAATAGTCTTCATTTCTTGCTTCTTCGAATGAGAATTCTTCGATGATCACGGATGAAGCCTTGGCTCAGAAAATGTCGATACAGTCTCCATGAGTCTCATCTACACCTGAATTCACTTTTTGAGACAAAACAAAACTAAAACAAAACTTAGCACACTATATTTTTGGATTTTTTATATTTTCTAAACAAGAAATAAAACATAAATAACACTATTTTTTATTTTTGAATTTTCTGATTTTTTGTTTGATTTTTTGAATTTTTGAATTTTTGTTTGATGTTTTGAATTTTTTTAATTCTCCCCCTAAATTTGTGCATAGAGGAAAACTATGAACAAATTTCACAAAAACAAAAATATTTGGGATCAAAGTTGTGAGACAATCTTAAGTTTGTTTATCTGTACCTTCACCTTCATGAATAGATTTGGTCAATTGCCGGTATGGTGGTCCACTTAAACACGAAGGATATCGATAAATTTTTTAAAATAAACCATTTAGCTGACGACGACCACGGGTATTGTTGTCCACTTAAATTAAGCAGCGAGATCTACAGACAACCTCTAAATGATTCAATTTTAGTTGCACTAGAAGGTGTTCCCCACTTCCCGATATACCCTGATTATCAAGAACTTCCAAAGAACTCCTTACTTTAGGTGAGTAAACAATTATTAAGGAGGAAGACAGATTTAGAGATAGGTGCATACGTTGTGTCCCAGGTCGGATCTCTTTTAATCACGCAGAGGGGACAACATATGACTAACAAAGATAGAGGGTTATAGAGATAGAATGTTGCATATGTTGTGTCCCAGGTCAGATCTTCCGATCACGCAGAGGGGACAACATATGACTAACATATAGAAAGAATTGCATATATAACGAGGTGCATATAAATAGAGTTGCATATGTTTCATTCCAGGTTGGATCTCTTCCAATCACGTAGAGGAAGCAACATATGACTGACAGATAGAAAGCAAGAAAATAATTTCCTACAAACCTACTTTATCAGAACCCCCCAGTTGCCCTATCAGAACCAGAATTAAGGACATAAGTATGTACATCAAGGAAAAGTTGAACCACTGTTCTAGATGCATATTAATTTAGTGTATCCCATGGGTTCCTGTGTTTATCTCACTGCTCAATCTACCCGAGCGTCGTATGGTCAGTCCAAACAATCCTATCTAAATCCACACTGTTAAATGCTCCGTGCCTACTAGCACATTGAAAACAGATTCTAGACAATTCAGATTCAGTCCCTTACACATGTTTTAGACTGCCCGTTATCACTTTCTTGATATCACTTCCCAAATCATACCTACAAACGAAAAACTATAAGAAAATAAAAAATTGTCTTAAAAACGAATCAGTGTAAGATAAACTTAGGAGTATCGAGAAGAAAACTCAAACCGTAAGTCACCGATTGAATTTGCATCCAGAAGGACTGAGAACAACACACATAATCTCAGAACAAATCCGAAAATTCCTCATGTCATTAAGCACTAACCCTATGTGTGATCCTTTCCTTTCTTCCTTTCCCGCAAAGGACACATACTCTCAAACAAAGTTCTGAATGTTGTACAATTGAGAGATGTCTCCTATCATGTGCCTGGAATAGCCACTACCAACAAATCGAAGTCTGATGATATGCCTCCATAGCTGCTCCGACACAGAGCGAGATCAGTTGGTCTTAGGAACCTAGTCCATTTTGAAACTGGGTTGACCTTTTTCATCTACGCAAGGTACTCTCTCCCACGACATGTCCTGCTTATCACAAACATAATATGAAGAAACGTTAGAAGCATTAGGTGATTTGGGAGATTGAACCTTTGGTACCCATCTGTAATTAGGTTTAACCCATTTCTTGTTCGAGCGGTTGGTTCCTCGGCACTTGATTTTAAGCTTGATGTCGGCCGTTGAGATGACTTTGATCTAGCCGGTGTTTGTTTCACTCGAGCATCTCTTGGATTGGTCTTCTTAGCTGGCATTCCCTTCTTGCCTTTGGGATTTGAATTCTTGGCCTTGGGAGTTGAACTCTTTCCCTTCGTGGCATTCCAGTCGCCATTGTCTGAACGTGAACTTGAGGGATTTCTTTTGGAAAATCTCCCTCTTGGTGCGTACTGCCAGCCATGTGCGTAGTATAGAACGTATGCGCGATTTGGACAATGTCTGGCAATGTGTCCAGGTATTCCACAGTGAAAACATGTCTTTTTCTTCACTGGGAAGTTGTTTCTTCCTGCCCCTGGTGGCGTGCTCTTGCCTCTTTTCTGGTTGTTCCCACAAGCACACTTGCAACAAGTCGTCAGTTTCGCTTGTTTTTGTGGCTTGTATTTTCCAACAATAGGTTTAGAAGTAACTGAGTTAGAAGCAGTAGATTTAGAGTTCAAGGAGTCATTGGTTTGACAGTCAACAGAATTCGCAGCACTAGAATTAGTTCTGTTCTCCATGTCCTCATCCTCTACTACTTTACCTGCACATGAAGTAGAAGCATCAGAAACATCCACCTTAATAACCTCAGTAGGCCCTGATTGTTCGGTCTTAACTGAAGCTGAAGGAGGGGGTTGGCCATACTTAAGGTGTGCTTCATTTTCAATTTATTCCGTAGTCAAAGGGGTGAAAGTGTAGTGATCATTGAAAGGAGGTGGAACGTCATGATACCCTAGACCCTTGTTTTGATTATCTTTAAATGCACGCAAACTTGGCAACTTTACATGATAAACCACCTTAAGGAATCTAGATCTATGTTTGGATGGAGGTCTTAATCGATTAAGAGGTGGAAAATGGATGTTGGCCAAATTGGGGAGTACGGTAGGCATACAAGTAGGTACGCTTAGCGTAGAAGCCCTAAAGCGAGTACATTATGCGTACGTGCTGAGTACGCCTCGCGTACTCAGCAGTTTGGGCTTCGGTTTGGGCCATTTTTGGATGTAGATGCTTAGGGCCTTGTTGGGCCATCAGGTTTTTGGGCTGATGCTTGTTTTAGGTTTGCTTGGAAAAGGCCGATGAAAGAGATTTGGGCCCAATTTGAAAAATTAGGCCATAATTGGGCTTGGAATGATTATTTCAGAATTTTCGGCTTTTAGACATTTTGGGCTTGGGCCAAACACAAGGAAGGGTAAAAAGGTCTTTTACCCTAGTTTAGACTCTTTGTGTGAGTTGGGATCCAATTATTGATTGAATGATTATTTTGTAATTGATAACGCAGGGATTTAGCGGGCCAACAACCAGAGATTCTTTTTATGAGATTCAACAATGCGAGGTGAGTTTACTCACTGTGTTTAGTGAGTCGAAGGCACCAATGCTGGCCCATGATTTTTTTATGTTAAGATGCTAGATGTTTGTATGACTTTTGCATGTGTTATGTACTCTTATGCTTACCGGGCGGGGCCCGGTGACCATTTTGTATGCTATGTATCTTTGTAATTATTGCATGTGTATGTGTTTATATGTTATATGTTTATATGTTTACTGGGCGGGGCCCAATCTGTATACCGAGAGGGGATCGACGTTGGGCGGGGCCCATTATGTATTTATTATGTATGGTATATGTGGTATCTTGGGGAAATCACTAAGCTTTGTTCTTACGATTTTCAGTTTATGTTTTAGGTACTTCCAGTTCCAAAGGGAAGAGCTCGGGATGATTGCAGAACACACACCACTCGTTTCTGCATCTTTGTGATTTACTCTGATATTGAGGATGTATTGATACATTTGATAATCTTGGTTTTATAACAATGTATTGGGTTGTTTTATTAATCTAAAAATGAAAAATTTGCGGGTCTTATTTTTGGGACGTTACAAAGTAAGTGTAAAACCCAACTCTTCGAGAAACGACCAAAAGACTTAAGCATGCCAATCCAAAGTCTGAGGGACAGAGGGGCCCTCAGTGTAGTATGTGTAGGAAATATCATGGGGGAACTTGTCAGTCTTCGCTATGCTTCCAGTGGGGCGAGGTAGGAAATTACAAACAAGACTGTCAACTAGAGACGCAAGGAGTGTGTGTGTGTGTTTCCACTGCTACCAGAAGGACCACATTAAGGCCAATTGTCCTATTCTAAAACCAAAAAGTGCAATGCATGCTCCAACACCTATAACTTTTAAGACAACCAATGGACATGTAAGGGAGAAGGAGCCTACAACCAATGAAGGAGTTGTATTGTTCCCTATCAAGGAAGAATGAGTAACAGCAGTAGGAAGTATTTAATAGTATGTACTATGTCTATTTTCGATACGTAAGTATTAGTATGTAACCAATCAACCATCGTTATTGCTTGTAAAATTCTATTAAGCAAGAAAATCCCCTTTTCTCATGCGTGTGCATTAGTGCGTTTTTAGAAATATTATGCTTGTCACGACCTTATATTGTTTTGGCCATACTATGCAAGTAGACCTCTTACGATAAGGCATAATTAGTAATACTACAATAAGAATCTCAAAGGTCATTGGATATGACAACTAGGAGTTTCTTCAAAGTCAAAAGGAACTGCAATTCGCACAGGCGGGGCCAACTTAGGCTTCAGCTAGTTATGAGCAGCAGCAGATGATGGGACGAAACCAAGTGGGGGAGAACCAACCCTTAAGGAGAAAGTATGAAAAGTAGTTCGACTTTAGATTTCGACATCAAGGTCCAGGAGAGTAGCAGTACGAGTAGGCAGAGATAGTTAGTTTTGATTTCAAGTAACAGAAGAAGGAAATCTTCAGTTAGATTACCCATAGGCTATGAATTTCTTGCTTCTCGAGGAAAGGATGGCCTTTCATTCCAAGCATCTGATAGGGTTTAGGAATTTTCAAAATTCCCAGGTGCTGCTAAAATAGCCAAGAGAACCTTTTAGGTCTACACCTTAGCGGATAGAGGATACACCCTTGTAGCAAAGGATCAGGAATTCAACAGGTAGTATAGTTTCCATAGAGAGCGTCAAGTACTCAAGGGATACAACAAACCTAGAGATTTGATTTCAACCATAGTAAGAATTTAGTAAATACATGAAAAGGATTATAGCAGTAGGATCAACATCAAGGGATAGAGTGTTTTCGTAAGTATGATTAGAGACCCATAAGAGGAGACCATTTAAGAAGGACTATTCTTATTAAGCATATGATAATACTTCAATGTTAGTTTAGGCATTAGGATATACTATGTTTTTAGTTTACTTATTCCTTTGGTCGATAAGCGCAAGAATGAATAGATCAGATTTTAACGTTTGTAGGTTGACATAGGAGGATAGATAGACTTTAGCATCAATATAGTGTAAATCAAGGAGCTAATTAGTTGTAGCGTCAAAATGTTTAGAAAGCAAAGATCAGTGGTGATAAGTAGAAGTCAAGGAAGGATGACGACCAGGACAGTTGAATTTTGATTGTGAGTCTTTAAGACCATTGAAGGATTAGTCGTGAGTCTTCAACCCTGATGAGTATGATGACAAGAGCGACCTGTCGCCGAAATCCCAGTAGCTGGATAAGCGTCATGACGTACAGTGAACAAATTACTTGAACAATAATTGTAACATGATATAAGAAGAGTAGTTAGGACCTTGAAAGAAAGTTATTGGTGGACTAGTGTTCAGTAAAACGTAGTAGGTTGAAAGATAAGCAAGCCTTATAAATGAACTCACCACCAATATTAGAGTATTGGTTCCAGTGTTTTCAAACTAATAAACTTGTTATGGTAATTTTGGTTAAAAGAAATTTCGGACGTTGGAACACCTGAAGTAGGTAGAGAAACCACTTACAATCTAGGTTAGTGTATGTTTTAAGGATATGCCATAAGCCTTTTTAGAGGCATGTTCCGAAAGGTGGATTCCATTAGGATGTCATAGAAAAGTTTTCGTTGTTAAATCAAGTCGACTTTGTCCACATTTCACTTCTGAAGACGGTCATTAATCATAACATGTAGTTATTGGAAGTCCAAACCGATGAATTCCCGGTATTAGAAAACTTTGTGAGGATTTTCATATTTTTTTAAAGGTAGAAAACGAAGTTCCGTGGCCAAATACGTACGAATAGACGAATTCGATGCAACAACCTAAGCTAGATCATAAGTTGATCTCGATAATTCCAATAGGGTGACGTCTAGGAGTGCAAGGAGTAGGATTTCAGGGACGAAATCTTTGTAAGTGGGGGAGATTTGTAACACCCCATTTTCGCATTCCATTTGAATTCAATATAAACCGTCGTTTATAAAATTCGAAATAGAGATATATTATTCTTAATTACAAAATAATCATTATAGACACATAGGAAATGTCAATACGATTTATGTAGATATATAGAACGCACAAATCCGACTTCATATGAAGAATTTATACTTCTTCGAAGTTTCATGTAACGCCCGTAGATCAGTGCTAGTCAATTAAGAGACAATAAGTTTCGAAAACGACTTTTTGATAGAAGATTATTTAGAATGAATATTCTTAATAAAATCCGTAGTACATGTTACAAGGATTCCGGATATATAAAGAATGACGAAATCCGAGTTATAACGAAGGAGTTATGATCTGTCGAAGTTTCGCGACAGAACCGGCACGACACTACGTGACGTAAATAGTAAATTTACGATTGAATGATTTTTTAGCTTTAGTGATCTAAACTAAAGTCGTAGAGTTCGTTAAACCGAGAGTGTACATAAAAAGAACGTCCAAATCTGACTTCATATGAGGAAGTTATGATTTTTCTAAGTTTCGGTATAGAAGTAGACAGCTAAAAACTCGAAATTTAGATCGAGTGATTTTTAGCCGAAACAATCTAAACGAAAATCAAAGATCTTGTTGATAGTATTTCAACGGTAATAAGACAGACGAAAACGGACGTTGGATGAAGAAGTTATGAATTTTTAACGGACTTTTCCTGTCCCGGCCTGTTAAAAATATAACATTAAAAATAAATTCAAAATTAGTCGATGGAGTCTAAACGAAAGTTGTAAAGCATAATTTTACCTACGTGTGGATATAAAGAACGCCAAAAACTGAGTTCTTATGCGAAAGATATGAATTTCTGAATTTCAGAGCACAAACTTCGAGACCTGACTGCGTTCACGACGTGAACACATTGTTCACAACGTGAACTGAGTGAACGACACCTTTCGAGCCTAGAAGATACACGGCAAGCCTAGGGGATGAATAGGATCAAAAGTCACGACGTGAATATACCTGGTTCACGACGTGAATAGTGAAATTCAACCCTATAAATAGAAATCAAGGCAGCCAGTTTTGGTTGCTAATTTCTCAACCTCTATCATACTTTTCTCATCTTTAAGCCTACTTTTAACCCCCCGAAGTCCCGGTATCGTCCCGACACCCGAAGCAAGTCCCGAAGCCCCGAAGATTCCGAGAAAAAGAGTTTTCGAGCCGAAACTCTGCCCGCGTGAAGCCCTGTTTTTCAGAAAACATCCCGGTTTCATCGAAGAATATTGTTTTAAGGGACGAAGTGTTGTCCAATCGTCGTCTTATCAAGTGAGTGTATAGTCACTTTCATCTTACACATAGATATGAAGTATTTTATATAAAATACGTGCTATGTGAATATATACTGTTTGTTTATTTGAGATAGATGTTGAATGAATGATTTATACAGGTTTTAAATGATTTAAACTATATATGTATTTTATATCTACAAAAATGTTGGGTAAAACATGGGTAGATAAAGAATTAGGGATGAAAGAACGTATAGGTGTACGTTGGTAGCTATGGATTTAGTACCGTATAGATGAACCTTGGCAGCTATGGACTTAGTGCATGTTGTATTAATCTCGGGCAGCGATGGACTTCGTGCCTATCCCTTTGATTACCTTGGCAGCTATGGACTTAGTGCCTGTTGTATAAACCCGGGCGACGATGTGACTTCGTGCCTATTCCTTTGGTTACCTTGGCAACTATGGACTTAGTGCATGTTGTACGAATCTCGGGCAGCGATGGACTACGTTCCTATTCCTTAGGTCAATCCTTAGGAATGAAGGATAGATGATTCTTAGGGTAGATCCTTAAGATTAAAGAAGATAATGGGGATGGGTAATTGGGTTTATTGTTTGATGATTAAATATAATAATTATATTATTGTGGGTTGAAAACCCTATATGCTCACCAGGCTCCTAAGCCTGACCCACTCAGTTTCTTGTATTACAGGTAGTGGCAAGAGCATAGTTGGAAGACTTAACGAGAGATTTTGGATTATAGGCCAATAGATGTAAATAAATGTTGTAAGGCTTATAATATACTATTTATGCTTTTGATATGTATCGGAACATGACATCCCGAGGTTTTATAATACAATGAAAATTCATTTCTTTAAGAAATGCTTTGATAAATTTTTTTTATCATATTTTGTTTTGGGGACAAATTCCGCAACATCTTTTGAAAGATTACTCTGATTTTATTTTAAAAAGCATAAACTAAATCGGTCTTTTCTGGCCGTGAATTTGGGGATGTCACAGTTGGTATCAGAGCATTAGTTTAAGCGAACTAGGAATTTGTATGATTTCTAGACTTAAACTTAAAATGCTAAGTGATGATTGTGAGATGAGTGTCTCCAATATTTTAGACACAAGCACTAGTTTATTTTAGGAAAGATGCCTAAAATGCTTTTATGTGCTAAATGCTATATGTTAACCATATATGCTATTATTTGTTTGGATCTACGGTCTGTTGCGGACCGGATCTGGAAACCTTACGTGTTTAGGATTCTAAGCGTACGACTACGATATTAGAACTAGCATGTAAACGTTTCGGAGTGATAAGGAGATTTATATGTCTATCGTAAATAAAGCTTTCCTATCTTAAAATTCTCGCCTAAGTACACCGAACATCTGCTTGGGTGTACAAAACGTTATGGTGAAGACTCGTAGAGAATTGAGTAGATGGAGGAAATGAAAGGCTTATGATAGTGAATGACACCTATCGGAAGATATCGTACGAGTGGTATCTTGCCTTTAGAATGTGTCTGATAAAATAACGGAACGTTTAGAGGAGTACGGTACGTCTGAAGTACACCTTCGTTTGGCAGGATGATGGAACGATTGGTGTAACTCTTGAAGTTGTCCCATAATTTGGAATTTCCATCACCAACCGAGTTGAAGTAGAATTGATGATTGAAGATACACATGAAAGAAGTCCTAGTAGAGTCTAGGGAAATTTTTATGATTAATTGGACCCATTCGTATGAGTTAAATTGTTTTGTGATTTTAGGACTTGGGGACTGCGAGACAATAAGTAGGACGAGTATGAGTAGGTGTGAATAGTAGTATAGATCTTTACTACTGGAAGCACAGAACTCACACTTGGATAAGGGAAAGTCACAAGGTTACCAAGAAGGTAGTAATTGATTTCGTTTTTGTTCATGTTGTTGGATAAGGTGTCTAAGTCCATAACTTATTTGGTATATACTTGACCCGACCCGACATGGTCCATTTGGGTTGCACTTCACCCAAACTAGTTATGGATAATTTTATGAGAGTTGTATACTTACGATTTATTAATATATTATAAGTTATAATATATTAGTATAAAGTCATGTTACTTAATTAGTTTTAATCTTGAATTAATTATGAATTAATTTAGTGATTAAAAGGAAGACTAATTAAATCATGGGCTATTATATTTTTATGGTGTGGGCTAACACTCATTTGGGAATGGGCTAAGCTAATATGGAAGTCCATGGATGATCCATGGAGCTTTTACCCATGGATCCTTGGAAGAGGAAAAGACATGGGTTATTAGGGTTTCACCCTAACCATGTACACTTTATAAACAAGCTTATGTTGCATGAAAAATAGCCTAAGTGTGTGTGTAATAGTGGTAGCCGAAATCTAAGAGTTAGTATACTCTCTCATACATTTTCCAAGTTTGTGGTGATTTGTGATTTCCATTTGAGGCATTCACATTATTGGTGCTTGGCTCTCAAACTCCAAGGAATCAACAATCAACAAAAGGTATGTAATTCATCTAGTTCTTTTATGTTTAAAAGTACCCCATGCCATGCTAGATAGGTTATAAACCTTGGAAAATAGTATTTTGCATGTATATTAGACAAACATAGATCCAAGGTTTAATAGGGTTGCATGTACACTTAGGAAGTGTTAGAATGCTCAAAACCCAACAGTGGTATCAGAGCCTAGGCTTGTTTGTTTGATACTTGATGCAAAATAGTGAAAAAAAGTCGAATTTTTTGATGTCTGCCTGATGAACTCGCCGAGTCCATGGGGGGACTCGCCGAGTTCATGAGTAAACTCATCCTACTCGGCGAGTAGGTTCGTGCACTCTGCGAGTAGGAGCCTCAGAATGCAGATTTTCGACTTTTGCTGCTGGAAATGGACTAGAAACATTACCCTAAACTGTTTTGGTGTTTTAAAACTTGTTTTAGTTGGTGTAATGGTTGTTCTAATCCATTTACAATAGCTTATATCAAAATTTCATGCTTTGTATGTGTTCATATAATTCTTGAAACTTTGATGATCATGTTCATGTTCTTATGAATTTAGAAGATGATAGGAATTATTTGCTGAATTGTTTAGGATTAATTCTTGATCATTTATGTGTTTTAATGGAGTCCATAATTTGTCCTCAAGTTATGGATATCCAAAGGACACTTCTTTTAAACACACACTTAAAACACATAAGTTACATGGAAATGAAGAGTCTTCATTTTTATGAACCTTTAATTCATAAGTTATGAAATGAAAGGTTTTGGATAGTTTCAAAACTTGTCCTCAAGTTTTGGAATTTGTAAAGTTACACACACTTTAATATACTTTAATTCCAAACCCTTAGAGTTTTAAAAGTTAAAATTCAACCCTTATACTATTTATAACATTAATGGTTAATTATTATATATATGTATAAGATCAAAGTCGTCTTACCGCTAGTACGCCTCATTCACGAAGCCAGTCTATAAGGTGGGTATAAGGTTGTTGCCTATAAAATGGCAACTTAATGGGTGTCCACTCTCACCCACCGCTTGCTTGACTGGTGGAGGGTCGTTAGCCGAACGGGTAGGACAAAGACTTATAAATTCTCATTAAAAGTATGATGAATATTATAAAGTAACTAAACCTTTTATAAATTCCCAATCTTAGTTACTTTAGGAAAATGTGAATATGTTGCTAACCCATGAAATTCACACTTTGTACCTTACCAAGTCGTTGGTGGAGCGTGTGTGGTTAACCGACACACTAACTTGGACTAGTAAGGATCACGAAGGGTGACTTAATGTTTATCATAGATCGGTGGAGCGTGTGTGGTTAACCGGCACATTGATTAGGTGATAATATTAAGGGTACCAAGTGAATTTGCATGGTTATTCACACCTTGTTTTGTGATTCTCGGCATCCCAGTCACAAAACTTGAAGGGCACAATCGAGATTGAAACATGCCATTGAAAAGTTCAATGAATCTCAAAAGAATCTAGGAATTTCAAAAACCAATTAAACCTAATAATTCATTTCATTTTCATGGTGGAAATTGGTGAATCGTCATTCACCTACCTTCAAATATATTATAGCTTAGATTACGGCATCCCTCTTCTAAGTTATAATATATTGTGTTGGATCCTAGCCTTAATATTACATTTGGGTGTATTATTAAGGATTCGATATACCTATTCTAAACTTGTTTTCTTCTTTTCAGATGTCTTCCAACAACAAAGCTTCGGGCTCTAACCCTACTGGCTCCTTTTCCCTCATGAACCTTTGTGGGAGGGTCATCTTTGATGGTTCCAACTTCATGGATTGGATCCGGAACATCAGGATGGTTACTCGTTACGAGGACAAGGAATATGTCCTCGATAAGGAGCTAAAGGAGCTTGATGAGTCCACTGCTACTCCTGAGGAGGTCGCTGAGTATCAGGCACATGAAAGAGATGCCACCAAGGTGGCATGCATCATGATGGCCACCATGACAGCTGAACTCCAAAAGTCCCATGAGGACTATTACCCTTTTGAGATGCATCAGGATCTGATGGAGAGGTACCATCAGAGTGCTCGTCAAGAGCGGTATGAAATAATCTCCTCCATGATCACTACCCGTATGAAGGATAGCGAACCAATCACGAGCCACATGCAGAAAATGCAAAGGTATGTGGACCGTCTAATGAAACTGAATGTGAACTTCCCTGAGGAGTTGGCAATTGATATCATTTTGCAGTCCTTGCCATCGTGTTATGATCAATTTCGTATGACATACCACATGAACAAGGAGGAAGTCACACTCAGTAAGCTTCAAGGACTTCTGAAGACTGCCGAAAGTGGTCTTAAGAGTAAGTCGGTTGCTACTCCTACTCCTACTATTACCGTTGTTTTGGCTATCGGGCAAGGCAAAGGGAAGAAGAGGAAGCACCCTTCGAAGGGTACCAAGGGAAAGTTCCTTGAAGGCTCCTCATCTGGAACCAAAGGTGGTTCTATCACTCCTTCTGCCATCCCTAAGGATGCTGAATGCTTCTACTGTCAAAATAAGGGGCACTGGAAGCGAAACTGCCCAAAGTACTTGCAGGATGTCAAGGATGGGAAAGTGAAACCATCCCATGCAGGTATTTACACTATATTGTCTAATAACTCACCATATTCTAATTCTTGGGTTCTTGATACAGGTTGTGGTATTCACATCTGTTGTGACTTGCAGGGCCTAAGAAGAAGTGAGGATGTGGAGCACGGAAAGATAAACTTAATCATGGGGAACAAGAAGGTTGCACCTGTTACCAAGATTGGAGTTTATACTTTGTTGCTAGATAGTGGGTTAAAGTTAGATTTGAATAAATGTGTGTACTCGTCTGAAATGGCGAGGAATATTATTTCCTTTCATGCTTTGTACAAACAAGGTTTTACCTTTTCTTTTGATAATGAAGTTGGTAGTATTAATGCTTTCTTTAATAATGTTCTTTATTTTAAAGCATTACCTTGTGATGGTGTGTATGAAGCTGTATCGGTTGTAGATAATTTAGGAAATAATGTATTATGTATTGATTCTTCTACTAGCTTGGATAAAGCATCTTTGTGGCATTGTCGTCTTGGACATGTAAGCAAGAAACGCATAGGCCAGCTCCAAAAGGATGGAGTCTTGGAGTCGTTCGACCTCAAGTCGGATGATAGTTGTGAGTATTGTCTACTTGGAAAAATGACAAAATCACCCTTCACTGGTACTTGTGCAAGGGGTGAGGGTTTGTTGGACCTTATACATACTGATGTATGTGGACCATTCAAAACCACCACAAGGGATGCTAATCGATATTATGTGACTTTTATTAATGATTTTAGTAGATATGGTTATGTCTACTTAATCAAACATAAGTCGGAAACTTTTGAAAGGTTTAAAGAGTTTAAACAGGAAGTAGAAAATCAATTGGGCAGGAACATTAAGATGCTTCGATCCGATCGAGGTGGTGAGTATCTTAGTACTGAGTTCCTCGACTATCTTAAGGAGTGTGGGATTGTCTCACAATTGACACCGCCCAGGACACCACAGCTGAATGGTGTAGCTGAGAGGCGCAATCGAACTTTGTTGGACATGGTTCGCTCTATGATGAGTCGAGCTTTGCTACCAATCTCTTTTTGGGGGTATGCCTTAGAGACTGCCGCCCACATCCTTAATCTAGTCCCTACAAAGAAGGTTGCCAAAACACCTCATGAAATGTGGACTGGGAAAGTTCCCAATTTGGACCATATCAAGATTTGGGGTTGCGAGGCTTTCGTGAGGCGCGAAACTCATGACAAGCTCGAACCTCGAAGTGAAAGGTGTATTTTCATTGGCTACCCACAAAAATCCTTTGGTTACCTCTTCTACAGACCCAGTGAGAATGTGGTCTTTGTGGCTAGGAGAGGGGTCTTTCGAGAGAGAGAATTTATAAACCAAGGAGACAGTGGGAGGCAAATTGACCTTGAAGAAATTCAAGACTCAATTGGTGAAGGAACCTCAGACACTAGCAATCAACTTGAGGAGGAAATTCCTGTTGATCCAGCTGACGAGTCTATACTTCCGAGGCGTTCCACAAGGGTTTGGAACACACCTCAGTTTTATTATGGATTTCATATTACTACGGAAGGTGATACATTTATCAGTGACAGTACACTGGTAAATCTGGATGAACCTAACAGTGTTAAGGAAGCCATGGCAGGCCCAGAGTCTGCTAAATGGAAGGAGGCTATGGACAGCGAGATACAGTCCATGTATGCCAATCAAGTTTGGAACTTGGTTGACAATGTACCAGGCCGTAAGACAGTCGGGTGCAAATGGATCTTCAAGAAGAAGACCGACATGGATGGGAAGGTGCACACTTATAAGGCTCGACTGGTTGCGAAGGGGTTTACTCAGACTCAGTGTATTGATTATGATGAAACCTTTTCACAAGTAGCAAAGATTAAGTCTATTAGGGTTATGCTAGCCATTGCTGCATTTCATGATTATGAAATATGGCAAATGGATGTCAAAACCGCTTTCCTTAACGGAAAGTTGGCTGAGGATGTTTACATGAATCAGCCAGAAGGTTTTGTCAGTGCAGAGTACCCCAATAGAGTGTGCAAGCTTGAGAAATCCATTTATGGATTGAAACAAGCATCTCGAAGTTGGAATCTTTGTTTCGATGAGAAGGTCAAAGAGTTTGGTTTCTCAAGAAGTGAAGATGAGTCCTGCGTGTATGTCAGAGCTAGTGGGAGTATAGTTAGCTTTTTGGTACTGTATGTGGATGACATACTACTCATAGGAAATGACATCCCAACCTTGCAGGAGGTTAAGTCCTGGCTTGGGAAGTGCTTTGCTATGAAGGATCTTGGAGAAGCTACCTATATCCTAGGGATAAGGATATTAAGAGAAAGGAGTAAAAGACTAATTGGACTTAGTCAGAGTATCTACTTGGATAAGGTGTTGAAAAGGTTCAACATGCAAAATTCCAAGAAACGAGAATTACCGATCCAAAGCAATGCCAAACTGAGCAAGGCTCAGAGCCCGAGTACAGAAGATGAGATAGCTGAGATGAGTCGATTACCTTATGCTTCCGCTGTTGGTTCGATCATGTATACTATGACTTGTACCCGTCCTGATGTGGCCTTCGCTTTGATCATGGTCAGCAGATATCAGGGGAACCCTGGCAAGGCTCATTGGACTGCGGTAAAGAATATTCTCAAGTACCTGCGGAGGACTAAGGATTGGATCCTTACCCTTGGTGGGAGTGATGACTTGAGAGTAGTAGGGTATAGTGATGCTAGCTTTCAGACTGATAGGGACAACTTCCGCTCTCAGTCGGGCTGGGTCTTTACCTTAAATGGAGGGGCAATCACTTGGAAGATTTCCAAACAGGAGACTGTAGCTGATTCGACTTGTGAATCAGAGTACATAGCAGCGAGTGAAGCGGCAAAGGAGGCGATATGGCTGAGGAACTTCATCGGAGACCTTGGAGTTGTACCAGCTATTAAGGAGCCTATGGAGATTTTCTGTGACAGCAATAGTGCGGTTCCCTTAGCCAAGGAACCAAGAGATCATGGCAGATCCCGACACATTGACAGAAAGTATCACTTCATAAGACACAAGATAGAAGAGGGACTCCTCGTGGCAAAGAGGGTATCGTCAGATGAGAACCCTGCGGATCCCCTTACGAAGGGACTGACGAGGGTGAAGCATTTGCAGTATGCGAGGCGCATCGGGCTGAGGGACGATATTAGTTTTACAGATTAGATAGCCTTTTCTGAAACTTGTAAAATGTAATCGACGTTTGATGATGAATAAAATTTGTGATTTATTCATGAGTAAAGTGTTGCTATCATTGTCAATTATTTACTATTGTTTCAGTTTTGCATGTTTTGACTTCCAGGATAATTAATTTATTCAAACTCTCCACAGTCGGTCATATGTCGGTAGTAGGTATGAATCAAGACTGTCATGAATTGGGATTGTAGATGACTAAAGGTGTTTAGCCATAGCAATGGTTGCTATAACATTCATGAGTACTCATAAGTTATGAGTATTGGAATAAACCCACGCTCACTTGTATCACTTCATGGAATTTATCTCGAGTGATCGTGAGACGGTAATATCATATAAGTCTTCAAACCTAGAGATATGAGTTGTTACCTATGAGTTGGTTGTGCATTGATTGCACGTAAACACATCAGTAACTTGATGTTATAAAACGTGCATTTGTGTGCAATTCAATAAGTAGTAGAACAAGCATATGAGTCGAAGTTTATATGTTCCTTCTAGAAATAGAAGCGATATCAGGGCCCCTCGATGATTTTGTGTTGACCCATGTACCGGGCCCGGTCAGAACTAAACTGATGTGTTCAGTTAAGTTCTTTGTCAAACAAATCGGAAATCGAGAAACAACTGCTAGACAATAAGTAAGACATTGTTCCATGTATTTGTCCGGCTGATATCATGAGAGCAGAGGATTATATGATCACTTATCTAAAATGGCGCTTCATAGTTCACAAGAGTTTTCGAGAGCTACGATTGCCGGTTGGTTCCTGAAGTAATATAGGCAAATACAGTTATTAGACTTATCCAAGTGGGAGTCTGTTGGATAAGGTGTCTAAGTCCATAACTTATTTGGTATATACTTGACCCGACCCGGCATGGTCCATTTGGGTTGCACTTCACCCAAACTAGTTATGGATAATTTTATGAGAGTTGTATACTTACGATTTATTAATATATTATAAGTTATAATATATTAGTATAAAGTCATGTTACTTAATTAGTTTTAATCTTGAATTAATTATGAATTAATTTAGTGATTAAAAGGAAGACTAATTAAATCATAGGCTATTATATTTATATGGTGTGGGCTAACACTCATTTGGGAATGGGCTAAGCTAATATGGAAGTCCATGGATGATCCATGGAGCTTTTACCCATGGATCCTTGGAAGAGGAAAAGACATGGGTTATTAGGGTTTCACCCTAACCATGTACACTATATAAACAAGCTTATATTGCATGAAAAATAGCCTAAGTGTGTGTGTAATAGTGGTGGCCGAAATCTAAGAGTTAGTATACTCTCTCATACATTTTCCAAGTTTGTGGTGATTTGTGATTTCCATTTGAGGCATTCACATTATTGGTGCTTGGCTCTCAAACTCCAAGGAATCAACAATCAACAAAAGGTATGTAATTCATCTAGTTCTTTTATGTTTAAAAGTACCCCATGCCATGCTAGATAGGTTATAAACCTTGGAAAATAATATTTTGCATGTATCTTAGACAAACATAGATCCAAGGTTTAATAGGGTTGCATGTACACTTAGGAAGTGTTAGAATGCTCAAAACCCAACACATGTATGTCGTTACCATCATTTCGGTAATGACTAATGAGATGATTGTTATTCCGACCCTAGTGGTCATATCAAATTGAGTCCGACTACGATGAGTTTGTTACGTGGTTCAGAGAACCAAGTTCGATGTAACATCTGACTTAAGTTAGAAGATTGAAATCAATGCGATCAATAGCATCGCGCTCGTTGTTGAAGAAGCTTGTAGCTATAAAGGCTACATGCTAAAATGTGATTATATCACATTAGAATATGAAGGAAGGTATATATTCCATTCTGGAAGTTGACTCTAAGAGACTTGAGTCTAAGCGTTGCATCATACGATGAAAGGTCATTCGAACATGACCCATCGGTCTGTTACAAGAGATAAAGGAAAGTACTTATCCTAAGAAGAAGAAGGATTCCTCAATAAGGATTTATTTTGTAACTCGAAGGTTACGATTGAGCGTCCAACATAGTACGAAGAGCAGATGCAGGATTGAGCACTACCTGCGATCGAGAAGTCAAAAAGCTAGATACTCGTTCGAAGAAACATATAGATTACGGTTATTACTTAGGATGGAAAGATGACGTATGGAATCATTATACCAGACCTATTTCGTTGATGATTACGGGACGTAATCATCCTAAGGGGAGATAATTGTAAAGCCCGTAGATCAGGGCTAGTCAATTAAGAGACAATAAATGTCGAAAACGACTTTTTGATAGAATATTATTTAGAATGAATAGTCTTAATAAAAGTCGCAGTATATGTTACAAGGATTCCGGATATATAAAGAATGTCGAAATCCGAGTTATAACGAAGGAGTTATGACCTGTCAAAGTTTCGTGACAGAATCGGCATGACACTACGTGACGTAAATAGTGAATTTACGATAGAATGATTTTTGGCTTTAGTGATCTAAACTAAAGTCGTAGAGTTCGTTAAACCGAGAGTGTGCATAAAAAGAACGTCCAAATCTGACTTCATATGAGGACGTTATGATTTTTCTAAGTTTCGGTATAGCAGTACACAGCTAAAAACTCGAAATTTAGATCGAGTGATTTTTAGCCGAAACAATCTAAACGAGAATCGAAGATCTTGTTGATAGTAGTTCAACGGTAAAAAGACAGACGAAAACGGACGTCGGATGAAGAAGTTATGAATTTTTAACGGACTTTTCTTGTCTCGGCCCGTTAAAAATATAACATTAAAAATAAATTCAAAATTAGTCGATGGAGTCAAAACGAAAGTTGTAGAGCATAACTTCACCTACGCGTGGATATAAAGAACGTCAAAAACGGAGTTCGTATGCGTAAGATATGAATTTCTGAAGTTTAGAGCACAAACTTCGAGACCTGACTGCGTTCACGACGTGAACTCAGTGAACGACACCTTTCGAGCCTAGAACACACACGGAAAGCCTAGGGGATGACCAAGATCAAAAGTCACGACGTGAATATACCTGGTTTACGACGTGAATAGTGAAATTCATCCCTATAAATAGAAATCAAGGCGGCCGGTTTTGGTTGCTAATTTCTCAACCTCTCTCCTACTTCTCTAATCTTTAAGCCTAATTTTAACCCCCCGAAGTCCCGGTATCGTCCCGACACCCGAAGCAAGTCCCAAAGCCCTGAAGATCCCGAGAAAAAGAGTTTTCGAGCCGAAACTCTGCCCGCGTGAAGCTTGGTTTTTCAGAAAACATCCCGGTTTCATCGAAGAATATTGTTTTAAGGGACGAAGTGTTGTCCAATCTTCGTCTTATCAAGTGACTGTATAGTCACTTTCATCTTACACATAGATATGAAGTATTTTATATAAAATACGTGCTATGTGAATAAATATTGTTTGTTTATTTGAGATGGATGTTGAATGAATGATTTATACAGGTTTTAAATGATTTAAACTACATATGTATTTTATATCTACAAAAATGTTGGGTTAAACATGGGTAGATAAAGAATGAGGAATGAAAGACCACATAGGTGTACGTTGGTAGCTATGAATTTAGTACAATATAGATGAAGCTTGGCAGCTATGGACTTAATGCCTGTTGTATGAATCTCGGGCAGCGATGGATTTCGTGCCTATCCCTTTGATTACCTTGGCAGCTATGGACTTAGTGCCTGTTGTATAAACCCGGGCGATGATGTGACTTCGTGCCTATTCCTTTGGTTACCTTGGAAGTTATGGACTTAGTGCCTGTTGTATGAATCTCAGGCAGCGATGGACTTCGTGCCTATTACTTAGGTCAATCCTTAGGAATGAAGGATAGATGATTCTTAGGGTAGATCCTTAAAATTAAAGAAGATAATGGGGATGGGTAATTGGGTTGATTGTTTGATGATTAAATATAATAATTATATTATTGTGGGTTGAAAAACCTATATGCTCACCAGGCTCCCAAGCCTGACCCACTCAGTTTCTTGTATTACAGGTAGTGGCAAGAGCATAGTTGGAAGACTTAACGAGAGATTTTGGATTATAGGTCAGTAGATGTAAATAAATGTTGTAAGGCTTATAATATACTGTTTATGCTTTTGATCTGTATTGAAACATGACATCCCGAGGTTTTATAATACATTGAAAATTCATTTCTTTAAGAAATGATTTGATAAATTTTTTTTATCGTATTTTGTTTTGGGGACAAATTCCGCAACATGTTTTGAAAGATTACTCTGATTTTATTTTAAAAAGTATAAACTAAATCGGTCTTTTCTGGTCGTGAATTTCGGGATGTCACATTTCACGATTAAACCGGCATGACTCTGCATTTTGTAAAAAGTGAAATTTTTGATAAATTACATTTTTAGCCTAAGTGATCTAAACAGAAGTAGTAGTAGTCGTTATACCAAGAGCATGCATATAAAGAACGTCTAAATATGACTTCTTTAACCTATTTAAGTAAAGCTACACTCTTTTTTCAGAGTCCTGCCAGTGCGATTTCTAGGTTTTCGCTAAAACCTATTTAAGTAAAGCTACACTCTTTTTTCAGTTTAACTTATATTTATAGTCATAAGTCTATATTATGAACCTATAAATAATATATATCAGTGATTCCAAGTCATAATACCGATTCATCTACTTATGGGAGAGGTGTCTAGAATGGTTACATTGGCTTGGTTGTTGGATTTTTAAAATGCTATACGCTGAAATGCTCGTGCCTCCCAACTGTCCGACCTGGCTGATCCTTATTTGATACAACTCTCGGTAGTTATTGGGATTAGTGAAAGATCTAGCTTTCATTACCAAATCATCATTGGATTAACAGGATAATGTATTATAGTTTAATACTTGTTCGACGCACTATCCGCCAGTTGAATCACCAGTAGAATCTCCCGGATAGCTTTCAATCTTCCGAGTAGTTGTCCAGGTGAGTGTTCTCACTTTATTTTATGCTCAAGTATATATCATGTGTATGTTAGGATATAGCATTCCTGTACTATAACATTAGGCTAGTTCTGTTAGTCACCTGTAGTATTGGATTATTATCGATTGTACTGTTTATATCTATCAATATATTATATGGGGAGTTGAGGGTGGATCAGCCTCATCTTGAAGGCCAATAGACTCGGGCGGACATGCATTATACTAAAGTACAAAGTGCGGAACAACTACATGCTATAGGCAAAAAGGGTGGACCAGCTTCATGCTGAAGGCCAAGGGTGGACTAGCTTTATGCTGAAAGCCATTATGTGTATGCATTGTATATGTATTGTGGGATATGATATTTTGTGGAAATCATTAAGCCTAGCGCTTACCCATTTGTTATAAATGTTTTTCAGGCACTTCACTAGTTCATGTGAAGGGCAAGGCTCAACTGTACACACGCGCATTCACAATAATGTTTCTGCATATACTCGGAAATTAAATAAAGGACTTTTGAATGTAAAACATGGATAATTGTTATTAATAAATGAAATATTGTTTGATGAAAATGAAACATTTTGGGTTGGAAAAGGGGACCTAACAAGAACACATTCTTCTTCTCTTCAAACTACAAAAAACACCAAAGGGAGATCTAAAATGGAGTAGAGGAATTAAAGTTTCTCTTTTTCTGGTTTGGATGTGATGGTGACTAAGGGTAAAAGAAACCCTGGTCCCCCACTTCCATGATATAGGTCCATATCCTGAAATTAGGATTTCATTAAATCAGGTCTCATGTCGTGACACCTATAGTGTCACGTCGTGACACCTTAAAGATACAAACCACACATTATGGCCATGAGATGATGTGAGGGTGCTACCTTCACATCGTGACAAGTCCCAAATCCGAAAATTGAATAAAATTTCATAGCTCCAGGATCCGAATGTTAGAACTCTCCCCCACTTGAATCAGACTTCATCCTCGAAGTCTGTTGCTGCAAATAACTCGGGGTAGTGCTCCCTCATTTCCTCTTCGAGTTCCCATGCCCATTTGGAACCCTTCTGGTGTTGCCATTACACCTTTACCAACTCCACGACCTTGTTGCACAAGGTATTGGTCTTTCTGTCATGAATAGCCACTGGTCTCTCTACATAATTTAAATGCTTGTTCACTTGAATTTCCTCCAATGGAACTACTACATAATCATTGACCAAAAAATTTTGTAACTGCGAAACGTGAAAAGTGTTGTGGATCTAACTAAGATCATTGGGCATATCAAAATGGTATGCCACCCTGGGCACCCGGGCAACAATCCTAAAAGGACCAATATACCTGGGGCCCAACTTGACATGCTTCGTAAATTGGATGACACCTTTCCAAGGTGACACCTTTAGACGCACCATGTCACCAACCTGAAACTCAAGAATGGAACACTGCTTATCTGTGTAGCTCTTCTAATGGCTCTACGCGACCTAAAGCCTCCCGTGCACTTGCTAAATCATCTCAATGGTATTGAGTACTACCTCAATACTCCCCATAACCCGATGTTTGACCTCGCCCCAAAACACTAGGGTCCGACATTTCCTCTCATGAAGCATCTAGAAGGGAGGTCGGTCAATACTGGCATGATAACTGTTATTATAGGATAAATTGGCTAAGGGTAGATACGTATCCCAAATCCCACCAAAATCCAACACACAACCTGAAGCATATTCTCACGTGTCTGAATCATCCACTCACTCTGCTGATGTGAGTTAGAATCGAGTAATGAATACATAATCAATCAAAGAAAACAGAAAGCACACATCGTGTAAATAAGAAATGAGTGGCTCGTATTTCGTCTGTAAAGTGTACAAGAGTTTGAGGGTATGTACAAACTTGAAGAGCACAAAAATTACTCTTGACGCTAATACTTACCCTATTTATAGGGTATTACAGGCACATCAAAAAGTACAAGGACTAAACATTCTAGTTTGAATTTGAAATGTGCCTTGTAAATAGATATAGAGTCCAAATCACTTGGATTTCAAACCCTTAAATACTTAAAGAATTTTGACTCCTCACTATCTACATTTTGTCCCTTACAATACCCCCCTTAGTGAGAGTAGTCGAAACTACGCCATAAGCTTCAATGTCTGTAGAAGTACATTGCGAACTTCCATATACCACAAAAATGTCTTTCGAATCTCTTCCTAGTCTTCAACTTCATTTCTCTTGCAGTTGTTGATGTGAACAGGGAGATTGGTATATTGAACATTCGTATACCTCTCTAAATCACAAACTTGAAACAAGAATTTTGTCAACTTCTCATTTTTGTTCTTCCCTCGAAATACAACCCCAATATGTTGACGTATAATCTCCACATATTCAAACTTGTCAATGTTAATCTTCCCCTTCAGTAGAGATTCAGGAACTTTCGAAGGCTTATTATCAGCTATAGCAAGATCAATATCAGTAATTGCTTGGAAATCATAATAATTATCAATGAAAACGTTGATATGAGAAAAACCAAAGATAAAGTTATCCTTGTTTGTTTCTGTCAGCCTCGAAACATCCACATTACTTAAAATCCTTGTCACGGTGACTAAGTCATTTAAGTTCATCAGTGGGAAATCAACAATCGAAAATTCACAAACTACATTGTTCGCTCTAAGAACCACATAGCGAAAGTTTTGTAGAATGCCTTCAAACAAGTTTTCTCGCATGATTGTCATCACTTTCACAATCTTCATTGATGACCATACTTCTTCTTCGTTCTTCCCAAGACTGCATGAAATCGTATTTTTAGTATTTTGAATTCTTCTTTATCTTCGAAGTTTTCAATGATTTTGAATTGGGAAGAGGTGAACAACATGTGATTCATTAGGAATTCAAGCTGATTAATATCAATTTTTTCAACATCATAACTATTCTTAGGTACTTTGCGAAAATAATCATTCAGCCCAATTGAAATGATTTCTTCAATGGTTTCGTAACACCACTACTTGTTGGGATCACCCTTATTCAAGCCAGGTGGGTCATTTTGTCGTTGCCTCATTATGCTGTTGATCTTCCTTTGCTTTTTGATTTCCAAATCTTGTTGTTTCTTTTTCTGTTCTTCAGAAAGAACCACTTAGATAACTTTCCCTTTATAAAATTGATCATCTTTCGAAGGTGGTGGCACAGAACTCAATCTTGAACGTCCAACCCTTTCGTTTATTATGATCCCTTTCGTGATTGGTCTTGTTGTTGGTGTTGTTGAAGTTGTGGTCAGTAAAATAGGAAGTGAAGTCGGTATCTGTGTCGTAATCACTTTTCCAACAACAACTCCTTTCTTAGAATCCTATGAAGACCCAACACCTCTACACCCTTTATCTCCCACTTATGACACTGTCCTAGAAGGTGGAGCATTCACTGGTAATCGAAGAACTAACTCAAGGATTGGAGCAAGCTCTACTTTTATATTTGTCTCAATGGTCGAAATCAATTGAGAAATTGATTCTTGAGAAATAGAGGATTGATTCGAAAGATAAGATTTCCAAATGGATTCCTTGATACTCGTTAAGAATTCTTCTAGCTTTGCGAACACCTGGAAATACTTCTCCGATTTTTCTTCAAGCTTGGTCGAATAGTCGGTATTGAATTCAACCAACTTTGTGATAGCAATCGCAACAACATCAACTTTTCTATGCAACAAAGTATAATTCTTCTTCGTATTTTCCACCTCTTTAGCCATCTCGGACTTGAGTTCAGCCATCTGAAGATCCACAAATTCTTTCATCTTTGTAACTTGTTCGAAGAAAATATCATGATGCTCCTTGGAAACATCATGAAGCTTCTGTATTTGATAATCAAAACTTTTGGAGTGAACAACCAACCATTCAATCTGTTTTTGTTCAAGGATTTGAACCAAACTTCTAAAACAATTCTCCTGAGCCTTCAACAAGTACTCCATCTCTACCCTAGAAACGAAACTCCTTCCCCCATAATCAACTTCTATTTGAAGAAGAGAATTTATTTTGTTGTTGAGAATTTTGAATTGTTTACCTGACATGATCATGTTATCAGGTACATTATCATCCTCTGGATTGAATTGCAAATGAGGAAAAGACACCATGATCTCATCATCATTTGGTTCGACTTCTTAAACCACTCTCTCAGCTTTAGTAGATTGAGAGGAGAAAAGGGTAGTAATGGGTTTATGCATGATAATGGAGTATGCTGGTGAAATGGTTGAAACTGGTAGTGAAGTTGGGATGGGTGATGAAAGTGGTGGTAAGGAAGTGAATGTTTTGAATGTTGAAGATTCGATGGTAGATTAGAAAATGATTGATGTGGGAATAGTCGATGTTTCAAGAGTAGAAGTAACAGAGGCTTCTTCTTTCTGTAGCCCTTCACCCATATTGACATTTGTGACCTTATCAGATAAGTCCACAGGGATGTCTGGAGTTCGAACATTCTCCGTATAGGATTCAATATGTGAAACCCCGGATGGTATGACCGTAGTCTTCTCAGGGATGGATGTAGATATTTGATCATTCGAATTGGTGTTTGTATCCGTATTAGATATGTTTACAGTGACATCCTAGATCTCATGTCTCCTCAAAATTCGACTTGAGAGGGGAATTCCTTCGAGATGACCCAAGCCCAGAATCATCATGTCGATTATCCCCACTATCACTGTCATTATCAGTTTCGACAGTGACTTGATCAAGTGGATCTTGATGCTTTCTTTTCTTTTGTTGTAATTTATGAGCCATATCGAATGCTTGTCATTCTTTCAAGGCTGGAGAGACAGGAACAAGAACTTCTCTAAACAACATAACTCTTGTGTTGAATTGAGGCTTTCTAATATTCTTTATACCCTTCTAAGAAGAACGAGTATGCGAAGAATCAACTTGTGTTTGCTTAGTTGTCTCGATTTCGGGTTCTTGAACAGACGGTCTGACTTGAGAATCACGAGGCCTCTTAGTTGGTTTCTTGCTACGCTTGAGAATACCAGTTTTGGAAGGAATTATTTCTTTAGAAACCTCCTCCACCTCAGATGGTGGTTTCTTAGTCGGCTTCTTCTTATTCGGTACTATAGCAGCTTTTGTAGAACCCTCAGCCCCTTTCGATGGAAGAACACCAATTGAAACAGAAGAATCAGTTGATGCCAAATTTTGAAGAAGGAGTGGATTTTGTGAATCAACATGTCTTAGCATCTCATCTAGAATACAGGAAACATTAGGAGAGATTACAGGATCATCAACAACAACTCTACAGTTTCGACACTAGAAAGAACCAAAATCCTTTCTTGTTGATAAACCTCCTTTAGAATCAAACTCCAGTATTGAGCATATCAAACACCATTTGTCAAATTGGTGTGTGTAATGGATGTGCCAAATTCTTCCCAGAGATGTGTGGTATAATCCACATCGAGACCATAGTAAATCCTAACAAGAATGGAATAGATTTCCAATTTGGCTTTATCTAACCAGAGCTTCGACCTGTCAAGAATCTTAAGATGATTCCAAACCGAAAATACCATATTTAGGGTACACCCAACTTTTTAAAATAACTAATTCGATACATAAATGGTTGATGCCCTATCTCATTGAAAATGTGAAGAACTTGTTCATTAGTAACCTCATAGAAAGTACCCGAGACAGGAAGCTTCATGATTTGAGCAAAGTGTTTCCTCGTGAGCTTTTTCCTCTTGGAATTCATCAGTTAAAACATGACGACTTTTATAGTTTTTTTGAAGACTACTGTGGAAGCAGCAAGAGAAATCCAAGTCATTGCAACCTCAAACAAAGACGATAACACTACGGAGAGAACATAGTTATTTAGGGTTTGAATCAACATACGTAATTGTTATGGTAACGATCCACTGTTGGCAGTAATCATAGATTCGTATTCTGAATCTTCATGAGAGGTTGTGAAATTATTTCTTCATTAGTAGTGTTTGTGGGATCAACATTGGCTTGAGGAGCAGCTATTGTTGTTATTAGAAGGATTGTTAAAGACAATGAAATGTGGAGAATTTTGGGAAATTTGTTCTGAGAGTATAAAGTCTGATAATGATACCACCAAATTCCTTATATAATCTATGGTATTTTTGAATTTGAACTGGTTACCAATAATACACTACCATGTATTATGTTGGTTACTTAACCGGCACCGTAAAAAACTCCACGTCTTAAAAAGTGATCATCATGTTTTCCTTGAATCTTGTGAAAATCTTGAACCATCATGTTAATATGATCTTTTTCAGTTCCCAAACATGTAAGAATAGCCACTTATTTTGAACAGTGATCAAGTACAACTCTTTGTTTCGATACCAAGAGAACATCATTCCTTCGCATTGAGGGTAGGCTCATTCAATTTTGGGATTTGAAAGCGAAATCTTATGCTAGACTTTGTGAAATCTTGGTTTTGAGTTGGTACCACCCAAAACCTCAAGGATTCAAGTGTAATTGTGTGCTAAAGAATGAATCAGAAGCAAATTTAAAAAAATGTAGGTTTTGTGATATAAAATTACATTTGATACAAAAGCAATTGGATCCCAGGAAAAGTTCTCTTCATTCGACATCAACAGAGATGACGAAGTGCTTGTGTGGTTTCCCGTGAAATATAATCGAATACTCATTGATGAGCATCGAAGGGCTTCTTTTTCATTGGTTTCAAAAGGTAGGCTCAATTTTGCTCAATACCACAACTTAACATAAGTGTGAGTGAATTGAACAAAATTACTTAGATGACCAGTGTAATCAAGAACAAGTATGGTTGGATATGATTTGTAGTAACAAGAAGTCAGAAAGATATTCAAACGAAAATCACATAGCAAAAAACAAAAAAAATTAAGTACTCGACCTTGTTGGATAAAAATGTCTTGGATTTAGAACATTTTATCAAGATCATACAATGTGAATGGAATATGATTTTGAATATCGAATGGTACTAAAACAAGTGTGTCGTTAAAATCTTGAAAAAAAATGTTCACCGTCAATTCCTTGATAGTTTAGGTGTTTTTGTTTCACCATCATCATGGAAGAATGACTCAGGATCATAAATATAGAGTGTTGCCATATCTACATTCTTGTAGGTTTCGACCAGAGATGTCAAGGATAGGCAGTGAAGTGCGTGAAAATGAAAGAAATTTTCGTGAAAAAGATTGTGTGTAAGAAATCATTTTACCTATGAAAAATATATGGACATTGCAGAAATCTCTTTACTCATCATGAGAAGAGAAAAGTAGCTCTTCGACTAATGTGAATATAGCCTAATTGGGAAGAAACTATTGTAGTGAGAGTTCCATTAAGGCATCGAACACATCAGTTCGAATGAATACCTATCCCTTTGATATAGATATAAGCGTTAAGCATGCACCTCAGCAGTATGTTGTTAAAATGAGACAAAAAATGTTAAACAAAATATGAAATAAAAACAAGAGATTTTGTTTGATTTTTTTTTTAAATCAAATTACAAAAATAAGAAAATCTTTTTGGATTTTTGTTTTTGAAAAAAAAAAACAAATAAAAAATTAAGAAAATCTTTTTGGATTTTTGATTATGAAACATAACAACTAAAATAAACTTGTAAATTGTTACCAAGTGACGTTCGACCTAGTAAGTAGCAACCCCCACTGATGTTGCTCATCTAACAGCTTTCTCCCCCAAAAAGAAAATTCAGGTCGGTATGGTTCAGAGGAAAGTTGAATGTGAATGCATGCAAACGCTGAACTTAAACAGTAACCCCTTAATGGTTCAGAAAAACTCCAACAAAAAGACACCAATTCGATCAAGAAGAACCTAGAACAAAACTTGCTTCTATCTTTCCCAATCCATTCAAAATCCTTAACAATGATTACTCATCTAAAGGTTTTGTTAAAATATATGAAAGTTGATCCGTTGGTTTTATAAAATGGACCTCAATGTTCCTGTCTTCTATTTGGTCTTTGATGAAGTGATATCGAAGAGCAATATGCTTGGTTTTTGAATGTTTGACTGGATTATGGCAGATGCGAATTGAACTTTGCGAGTCACAATACAAAGGAATTTTCTTCATATTGATTGCATAATCACACAGTTGACTTTGTATCCAAATAACCTCTGATGTGCATGCTGCAGCAGCCACATATTCTGCTTCTGCAGTCGAAATCGAAACAAACGTTTGTTTCTTCGATTGCCAGCTCACAAGCTTTCCATCCAATATTTGACATCCGCCAGTTGTTATTTTTTGATCAAGCTGACATCCACCTAGATCCGCATCTGAGAATGCTTGTATAAAGAATCCTATCTTCGATGGATAGCATAAGCCCAACAAAACTGTTCCTTTAAGGTAGCTAAAAATGTTCTTCACATCATTGAGATGGGGTTCTCTTGGGTTCGATTGGTACCTAGCATAACTACATACAAGAAACATAATATCAGGCCGACTTGCAGTTAAATACAAGAGCGTTAAGTCCACATCAGGCCTATCCAGTGAAGGATTCAAGCAAGTGTCAACAAGCATAGGTACTTTCACTTTAGTGTTATTCGTCATCCCAAATCTTTCAAGCATGTTGCGCGTATATTTCTCGTAATTAATAAAGATGCCTTCCCTCCTTTTACGAATATGTAAACCTAAAATTTATTAATTTTCCCCATCATACTCACTTCGAACTGACTTTTCATAAGCTCCTCAAATTCCTTAGATAACAAAGGGTCATTCGAACCAAAAATTATATCATCGAAATAAATTTGAACAAGCATCATGTGATTTCAAACTTTCTTTCGAAATAAAGTGGGATCAACCAATCCTTGTTTAAATTTAGCAATTTTCAAGAAATTTGTCAGAGTTGCATACTAGGCACGAGGTGCTTGTTTCAATCCATAGACTGCCTTATCAAGAATATAACAGTGATCATGATACTTATAATTGACCAAACCAGGTGGTTGTTCGACATAGACCTTTTCATGCAAAAAATCATTGAGGAAGGCACATTTGACATCCAATTGATACACATCGAAATATTTACGCACTGCATAAGCAAAAAAAAAATTCGAACTGCATCGAGTCGTGCAACAGGGGAAAAGATTTCCTCATAATTGATACCTTCCTGTTGAGAGTAACCTTTAACGACTAATCTTGCTTTATTTCGAATCACATTGCCTTCTTTATCAGTTTCATTTTTGAAAATCCATTTTAAACCAATTAACGAAACATCCTTTGGTTTAGGAATTAACCTCCAAACTTTGTTTCGTTTAAATTCAGCAAGTTCAGATTGCATTGCAACAACCCAATCTGAGTGTTCTAATGGAACCTTGACTATTTTTGGTTCTAGTTTCGAAATGAACACGTTAAACATACAATATTCTTGATGAACATTCATCGCTTCATTTTTGGTTCGAATCTAGGCTCGTTTCAAGACTCCAGAATGTGGATAACCAAGAACTTGTTCCTTCGGATGATTGTGTGTCCACATATCCATCGGTGGATATGCATGATCAAAATCTAAAGGTGCATATTCAAAGACATCATCCGCTTCTGAGCCTTCTACTTCATTCGAAATATTTTCAGTGACATCATGAAACTCATTAGTTTGATCATTGATATTATCATGATTTGATCCACTTGGCTCCTCTTCAACCAATGGATCTGATTTCTGATGCTTCCCTTCAACTTGAGCTATAGTTTGCACATGCTCCCCATCAACATTCGAATCATGATTGTCATCATGTAATGTCGAATTCAAGTGCTCCCCTCTACTTGATCATCAGTCGAAATCGATACTCGTTCAATATTCACTCTTGAAGTTGATGTAGAATTTTTGTCATCTTCCTCCCTTGTAATAGTTAAATCATCTGAATTGTTCGAAGCTTCAGGAACATGATTATCATCACGATGGTTTTCAGCATCAATCGCCCTATCTAGAATTCCAAAAATTAAATCATAATCAATATCATAAGAATTCATGATTTCAGAATCACCATTTGTTTCAGCAATTATAGGCTTTAGAATGAAAGTCTGTTCGACTCTCTTGACAAAATAGTCATCGAACGTAAGATTGAAAGTTTATTCGACCTTTCTCGTTTGTTTGTTCAATACCCTATAAGCAACAAAGTTGTGTTAATATCCCAAGAAGATTCCTTCATTAGCTTTCGATTGAAATTTAGAAAGATTGTCCTTGAGATTCATTATGAAACATCTGCACCCAAAAACTTGAAATAATTTAACATTAGGCTTTCTTTTTTTAATTATCTCATAAGGTGTGATGTTGAAACGACTATGAATAAAAGAACGATTTTGTGTGAAACAAGTAGTCGAAACAGCTTCTGCCCAAAGATATTGAGGCAAATTCGCATATGTAAGCATGGTTTGCGCAGCTTCGCATAGAGAACGATTCCTCTTTTCGACAACACCATTTTGTTGCGGTGTGTAAGGAGTCGAAAAGTTATGCGAAATTCCCAACATAATCATGAATGAATCAATAATTCGACTCTTGAATTCTTAATTCTTTGAACTATCTTCTTCAAACTAAACTCGATGTTTTTGATGAAGTCAATCATCACTTGAGTAGTTTTAAACTTTTGTCGAAAAAAGAAAACCCAAGTAAACCTTGAAAAATCATCAACAATGACTAATATGTACTTCTTCTTATTGAGAGTCTCAACCGTCGAAGTTCCACATAGGTCAATGTGAAGAAATTCCAAAGGTTCGATGATTTTGGAATCGATGATAATTGGATGAACTTGTCTATGTTTCTTTCCTAATTCACAAGCAGCACATAACGAATCGTTATCAAATTTTAAGACAGGTAAGCCTCGAAAATGATCATTTAAAACAGTTTGTTAAGATTTTTGATATTAAGATGGGATAGACGTCGACGCCATAACCAGCTGAGGTCTGAGGAAGCTTTCGACATCACACATATAGAGGGAACTCCAACAATAGGTTTCATGTCGAGAGTGAACATTTCTCCTTTTCGTTTCGACTTAAGAAGAATTTCCTTTGTTTTCTTCTTAGAGATATTGCTTCCTTCTTCATCAAACACTACTTGATTGCCAACGCCCACAACAAGTTGTGAAACGATAATCAAATTATGTTTTCATCCTTCGACATACGCCACTCTATTCACCGTGAATTTTCCATTCATCACTTTCCCGTATCCCTTGACTTTGCATTTGTTGTTATTGCCAAACTTTACTACTCCTTCATTATCCAGCTTTCGAAAATCTCTCAAATTCTCCTTCCACCCAATCATGTGAGGCGAGCAACCACTATCAATGTACCAATTCTCATCATATTGCTTGTCACATAGTACCTGCGATCAATTAGAAGAATTTATGTCCCCAAGACCTTTTGGGTCCTTGGACATTAGCTTGAAGTGTATTATGAAAGGATGAACCTATGACCCAACTTCGAACCTTAGACTTGAAACTGTCAATTAATTCGATTTCATTGGCTTTAGGAATCGAAATGTAATCATTCAATGGAAAAGGTTCAACATTGATTTTCACTTTTCTGTCTTTTGTCTGAAATCCATCATCTTTCTTCTTAGGAATTTCTTTCCATTTTTTCACAGACGGATTCGACTCCTGTGACGAAGAACTTCCACACATCAAATCATTCAAGTATGTCTCGTAAGCAGACTTAATTTTCTCTTGAGAGTACTTCCAAATTGATATCTTTTTCCTTTTCCTTCTAGCCAATGATTGATGTTTTTCACATCACTTTTCCCTTTAACAAACGATGTTTTCCCCTTCTGCTTCGAATCAGGGTTTGGAAAGTGTGGATTTTTGGGTTTAAAAGGTTCATTTTGCTTTCCTTGAACGTTCAATTTCTCAAATTTTCGTTTTGGAAATGTCCTTTAGGTGAATTTTGAAAAGGATTTTGGTATTGGTTTTGATTACCAACAACATTTCGATGAAAAACATGCTAACTTTGTTGAAAATGTCTTTGATCATGAGTTGGACTAAAATTCCTTCGTTCATTATTTTGAACAAAACTCTAATTCTTGTTTTGTACAAAACTTCCATTTTCATGATTTGAACCATAATATCTTTGACGTTCATTTTAAACAAAGTTTCCATTTCCATGATTGTGAACATTATGAGTTCGAACTTGATTTTGAACAAAGTTTCCATTAGTTCGCCTTCTTGGGAAACTATTTTTCTTTTGAAATGGTTTTTTTTTTTTGAACAGATGTCTTATTTTGAGAAAATGTATGAAAATGTTTAGTTGATTTTTGCTTAAAAACCCTTTGTTTTTGAAAAGCTTTTACATTTTTCCAATAAATTTTGTTTCATGCTTTTGTTTTCGAAACACCTTCCTCACAAACTAGTTTTTCAACATTTTCCTTGAAAACTTGTGCTTTTGTCTTTTGAGGTTTTGAAACAGTAGGTGAATAATTACAAACTTTTTCTTTGTTTTTATGATCAACATTTGATTTTTCAATTTTAATCTCCCAAACACGTCTTGGTTTTTTTTGTTGAAAAGTATGAGTTTTTGTTCAAACCATTTTCGACTGTGTTTTGATTCTAATAGAAACCTTCTTTTGTCACTTTTTTATTGTCTTCCTCAACCAGCTTGTTCAATTCTGGATACACCTTATCACCATTTCCTAAGGTGACAAATACTTGATCTAGAAATATAACATCATCTGTACCCTTGAGTCTTGGATAGACTACTGAGTTTGATTCTGGATAATGTTGTCCTTTTTCTTTCAACACCTTTGTGTACTCCTTTGATTCTTCATAGACTTGTTTGACTACAACTCTAGGAATAGGTGTTTCATTTGAAACATCATTCTCATCGATCACATAGTGTCATACCACAACATGGTCTAGAGGATCACAGGCTTTGGACGAAGAAGGTTGATCACTGTTAACCTTTTCCGTTGAATCATGAAACATTTCTTTGCCTTTTGCCATCGAATTGACATTAATAACAGATAAATGAGAACATTCAACACTTTCCTCAGCCTCAATTTCACTGATAATATCAGAATCATCTTCGATATTAGAAAAATTTTGTTGAGAATCAAATGTTGACTTCTCAGCCGTGTTCAAGATTTTAACTTGTTCATTTTTAGAGAGATTTTCATTAACAATATGCACAAGATCATCATCATTTAAGCATTCATCAATCTTAACTATTCCATATGCATACGAAACATTAGGTACTTTACCATACTCATATATTTTCTTTTCACAATCATACAACGTTTCATCTACCTTTTCTCTCTTATAAGTTAAGAAAGGAAGCAACTTTCCATGATGTTCTTTGCAAATGTCAGATGAATGATGCAATTCATTCAGTTTAGCATACAAACGTTTTGCAAAGTTACTGTAAATGTTCCTTTGTTTAACTAACAACATGTTATCGGTCCTAAGAAAATATTTGTCTACTGTAGCATTCCTTATTTGAAGCTCTAAACTCTCTATAACACTCTTCTTAACTTCCAATTTGTTTCGAACATCATATAGCATTGATTTTGATTGTTCAACTTCTTAACTCATGGAAATCAACATATCATTAAGATAAGAAAGAGTATCATCAAAATCAATTAAAACTGCATGATAAGTATTTGAGGGAATATTAAGAGATTCAAGAAGATTACGTACCTTCGACGTCATTGGAGATTCGTCAGCACCTGTTGAGACAAAGCATCTTCCTGGCATCTTCTCATTATAAAAACACCACCTTCTTCGAACTGATCATACATAGATCAATGTGTAGGATTCCTCATCTCCTCATTATCAGATCCCGAAGACCAGATCTGATACGTCCCATCGTTCTCATCTCCTCCTTTATCCATCATAGAGATTCCTTTGGTTCGAGCTTTTATCTCCTTAATCTTTCCTGCGTAGTACGCTTCATCTTTCACTCTCTCTTTCTTCTCTTCCTTCTTTCTCAACATACAGTCATTTGGTAAATGATTTGACCCATTGCAATAATTGCAATCATAACCCGAATCACCTTTGAGCTTTATCTGCTTCTTCTCAACTACATTCTTTTATTCCTTCTTTTCCTCTTTCGACTCGACCTTTACATTCTTTCCAGTTGAGTAATTCCCCTTGAACTCATTTTTGTTCTTGTACTTCGGATTGAAGGGCTATTTGAAGAACTTTTTTCACTTTGTTATTTGAATAGTATGCCACAGCTTCATCTTCAGAGTTAACTTAAAATCCTTCTTCTTCAAGGTTATATTCTTCAATAGATTCGACTTCAGATTCATTGGTAGTCACTTTTGACATCAGAGCTAATGGTCCTCCTAAGCCTAACTTTCGTTCTTCAGTAAATTCATTTATCTTACTTTCATGGGCCTTAAGAACATTATACAGATTAGCCAACGAATAACCATAAAAAATCTCTTGAGTTTTGATCATCGGGCTAATTTTCCTCCATTCTTTTTTCAATCCCATTTGAAAAGTCAGATTCTATTCCATAATCGAACGAGTAACACCATAACGATTACATTTGAATATCAATTCATTCAGACGATCATAATATGTCTCTATCGATTCGTTATCTTTCTGCTTAAAATCACCCATTTCCATCAAACATTGCTTCACAGTGCTTTTCTTTGTCTTTTCATTTCCTTGATATTTTTATTTCAATGTGTCCAAATCTCCATTGCTATTTTGCAACTTTGAACGTAGTTGTAAACTATTGGTGGAAGAGCACCGCATAGTTCACGAAGACACTTCTTGTCATTCGCTTCTTGTTTAATCTTTTGCACGGCCATATCAACATTTGAACCAGTAGTTCCAACATCTTCAAGCATATCAAGATGAAAATTTCCTCGTTTGATACATCTCCAAAGATCTTCATCTATTCCATTTAGATAGTCCTCCATTATGTCGGCCCACTGCTCGTAGTATTCTGGAATGAGCATTGGAATCTTCGTAGATGATCCAAGCAGGTGCAAGAAACTCGACATCGTATGCATGTTAAAGTTCCCCATTGTTGTACAGACAAATGGGATTTAAGATTCAATAAGAGATTGAAAAGGAGAATCAAATAGAAATTTACCAATAATCACTCGACCTAACAAACAGGCTGCAGAATCGAAACAAAACAATCAATTGAAACAAGTTTTCTGATTCAATATTGCAAAAAACATTGAATCGGAGAGAGTGATTCAGAAAATATGAAAAATACGAGAAAACTGAAACTGATTGAATGAATCTGCCCATCGGTTGGGATGATAAGTTGTATTGAAATTCAGTTGAGTACACAACTCCTCATGAAATATCTTCTAGAACCTGGAAGTGAAACAAACATCCCAATCCGAAACCACTGAGACGAGAACTCCATGACGTGTCACAACATCTCGAATATAAATATCTTTCAATTTCTCCAAAGGGATGCTCTCCAATATGGGGATAAAATGTCTAATCTTGGTCAATCGATCCACGATGACCCAAATCGAATTCACCCCTCGCGTTGTCTGCGTGTAAAGTCTCAAAATCACAACAAATTTAAACTTTTCAAAAACAACCCATTTACTAAAAAAGTGTTTACATAACCATTGTTCCCAAAAACATTATTTAAAATCAGAGTCTCCCAAGATCCAACAACATAATACCAAGGATGTGTACAGTCACGCCTTCGTCTTGCCACAGTCCTCAAAGGTACCTGAAAAAAAAACTAAAATTGTAAGCCAATGCTTAGTGAGTTCCCCCAAATTACCACCACATAAACATAACAAGCAACATGTATACAGACCCTTCAGCGTGACTAGACCGCCTCACTGGGCCTTCAGCCTATCTGGATCGCTCTCTGGGCCTTTGTCCTGACTATTCTGCCTCATAGGCCTTCAGTCTATCCGGACCTCCGTGAGTGTCTTGGCCTTCAGTCTCAGCTAGTCCGTCTCAACCCAGTAAACCATAAAATATCAACATACACCATAAACATCAAAAGCTAGTAGATACAGGTAGTCATACATATCTAACAGATCACTACAACATAGCAACATCCTACTTACCAGGATACAAATCCAACAGATCAAGACGGCATAACAACATCCTTTATATCAGGATACAAATCTAACAGATCACTACAACATAACAATATACAGCAAACCAGGATATATAATCCAATCTGCCGGCCTTGATGCCTTCGACCCGTAAGTACAGTGAGGAAAACTCACCTCTCAATCCGAATACCATCTGAATGAATCTCTGCTCTGAAAACCGGCTCTACTCGTCTCCTAATAAGCAAAACATTTCCCATTCTAGATTAATAACATTTTCCTGAAATACCCTTGGTCAAACTTGGTCAAAGGTCAAAAGTCAAGTCAACACCTAGCCGACTCAACCCAACAAAGTACATTAGGCGTACTCCTCTGTACGCAGGGCATACTCGTTGGTTGACCAAGCGACAAGGCTCTGACCGCGTACGCGCAGCGTACCACTTGGTATGCCCAGCGTACGCACCCGTTCATGTCTTTTCTCATTAATAGCTTAATATATCTAGTCCTTATGTCAAAAGTCAGATTCAAGCCCCAAATAATGCCCTTGACCATAAAGTTTCCAACTTTATGGTCTTGCATGGCCAAAAAGTGCTTAATACTAAAAACCTTATCTACTTAACCCATTAAGACCTTGTAGCACACGCATGGAAGGGAATAAATGAGCAACTCCACATTTTTATGCATTTAAGCACCTCAAAACTTCTGAAAGGACGACTTGGATGGATTGAAGTAGCTCATACTCAAAATACCAAACAATTGGGACCAAAAGGACACAAATTCAAGGCTAACTTAGATCTGTGCTTATATTTCATCAAGTTAAAAGCTTTTTACCTCAATTTGATGACAAATGACTATAAGATTCTGGATCCAAAGAGTCTCACTCCTCCAAGATGATCTTCTCTTCATCCTCTCGCCTTCAAGGTGACCAAAACACACACTCAAAGCTCAATATGGCTCAAAATTGGATTAGGGTTTGTTTAGGGACGTAGGTAAGCTGGAGGTAGATGAAAGAATGTGAGTTAGGGGACTTTAGGATGTTTAAATAGGGTCCAAACCCTAAAAATTAGGGTTTATGGCTCACCCACGTACGCCAGCGTACTCTAGGAGTACGCCTAATTTATTACAAAAATGCCACTATGGGCAAATTTGCTAAATTTCTCATGCACAAGGGCCAAAATGCAATATTTCTTCATACTAGGGCTAAAAATGAAAATACCGGTTAAAGGTTTTGAGCATAGAAAACAATCTTATGTGTGCATGTAACCCTAATTGTTGGATCTATGTTTTCTCTATTAGACATACAAGCATTGAACACAAAAACTAGAAACCCTAGGAGGCATGTATTATTTTTGAAAATAACAATAACTAGGGTTAGGATACATACCTTGATTGTTATATTGTAATAAAAATGAAATACTAGAAGATCTTGAACTTTTGAGAGCAAGTGTCACAAGTGTAACACCTCTAATGTCTTATAAACACACCAAACGAATTAAGGTAATTATCCTAATCAAACCAAGATAACAATTATCAAAACCGAAAAATCAGGGATCTGACAGGCCAACTTATAGGGCCTCCCTATAAGTTTTCGTCTATCCATTCTAGGATGGTCCAAGAGCCCAAAACCACAACTATTAATAAATTGCTAAATAGCCCTTATACTTTTAATTAATTCTTTTAATCCCAAAATTAATTCCAAATTAATTTCTGATTAAATATTAATTCAATAATATGATATCTAATTAATATATTATTTTCATAACATATTAATAAATCATTTTATATACTAATTTATTATTCCAAATAATAAATTCAGCCTCTCTCTCAATAAATCATCCTCTCTAGTTGTTAGTTTGAATGCAACCCAAAAGTACTATGCTACTATCAATTCTGTTGGATTAGGTGTCTAAACCAATAACTATCAATTCTGATAGAAGCACAAGTCCTTTTGGGTTGCCTTCACACTTGCAACTTGACAGTATGACTTTTGGAGAGAAGTTGAATTTAGTATTTGGAATAATAAATTGATATAAATGATTTATTAATATGTTATGAAAATAATATATTAATTTGAAATCATGTTATTGAATTAATATTTAATCAGAAGTTAATTTGGAATTACTTTTGGGATTAAAGGAATTAACTGAATATACAGGGGTTGTTTTCCAATTAATTAATAGTTTTAAAATTGGGCTCTTGGACCCCTTGGATAGGAGTGCACGAAAATTATAGGGAGGCCCTATAAGTTTTTGTCCAAGGCTTCTTATTAGGGAGTTCATGGGCTGCTTAGGCCTTAAGCTAGAAATTAGGGTTTCCACCTTCAAACTCTAGCTTTGGGACTAAGCAACCACATGTATATAAGGAGGGTAACTCCTTCGATTTTTGGCTACTTGAACCTAACCTTAGAAGAGCCGAAAATTCTTGTGTGCCTCCTCCTCTATCCTTCTCATCCTATTGAAAAGAGTGTTTTTAAGCCATTAGAGGTGTCACATTTGAGGCACTTGCTTTCAAGAGTTAAGGATTTACAAGGATTAATTTTTATTATTACATAACAATTGAGGTATGTATCTAAACCTTTATTTTTGAATTTTATAGATGCATATTAAGGTTTCTCTTTTGTATTCAAGTTTGCATGTTCAACTAGTGAAAACCCAGATCCTTAATTATAGGGTTGCATGAACACATAGGATTTGTAGTTATGTCATAACCCATCAGCGGTATCAGAGCCTAGGATGTTTTTCAGTTGAATATGATGCAATTGTGAATTATTCAAAGGATAAGGGAGTGGAATCGTCATTATGTTCATAGAAATCGACGAGTAGGCCCAACTCGACGAGTGCATTGCCCTGACTCGACGAGTTGGCCTGTCAAATTCCTGATTTTTCGGTTTTGATAATTGTTATCTTGGCTTGATTAGGATAATTACCTTAATTCGTTTTTTCTGCCTAAAATTGATTTTTTTTCAAAGGTAATTGGATATCCTTATCAAAATTTATGATTTGGTTGAATTTTTAGATAATGATAAAATTAATTTATTAATTTAATTATTTAAAAATTTGATCTAGTATTTTTGAAAAGATTTAAAAATACACCCTTTGGTTTTATAATTTAAAATTTAATTAAATAGTTTAATTTTGAAATCTTAAATTTTAGAACCCTAGTATTTTAAAAGTTTAAAATACACCCTTACACTATATATAAAATTAAAAGTCATATATATATATATATATATATATATATATATATATATATATATGTGTGTGTGTGTGTGTGTGTGTGTGTGTGTGTGTGTAAAAAAGTCAGTCTTACCGTTAGTAGGTCTTATTCACAAAGTTGGTCTATAAGGGTGTTTAAGGAAGCGACCTGTAAAATGACCGTCATTGGGTATCCATTCTTACCCACCGCACCCTTGAGTGGTGGAGGGTCGTTAGCCGAACAGGTTTGATAGGACACTAAACTCTCACTAATAGGTATAATGACATAGATAAAGTAACTGAATTTTTTCATAAAAATTCTCAATCTTAGTTACTTTAGGAAAATGTGAATTTGATGCTAATCCATGAAATTGCACATTGCAATTTATCAAGTCATTAGTGGAGCATGTGTGGTTAACCGACACACTGACATGGGCAAATAAAGGGTGGCAATGGGTAGCTCGTAAATTATCATTAATTAATTGAGCGTGTGTGGTTAACCGACACATTAATTAGGTTATAAATGACATCGAGAGTACCAAGCTAATTTGCATGGTTATTCACAGCTTGTTTGTGATCCTCGGTATCCTAGTCAGAAATGGAAAGGGCATAATCGAGATTAAGCATGCCATTGAATAGTTCAATGAATCTCAAAAGATCTAGGAATTTCATTTAAAACCTAATTCATTTAAAATTTCATTTTTCTGCTGAAATTGGTAAATTGTCATTTACCTACCTTTTAATAGTTTGCATTTGGATTACGACATCCCTCTTCTGAATTGTGAATTATTTAGTTGGAACCTAGCCTTAATATTTCATTTGGTTTTTATATTAAGTATTTCCTTATCTAATAAAAATTTTGTCTTTCTTCTTTTGTAGATGTCTACCTCAAACAATGCTTCTGGCTCCAACAACAACAACTCCTCGAACACCTTCTCGCTCTTGAGCATCTGGTCCAAGGTCACATTCGATGGATCCAACTTTAACGATTGGATGTGCAACATTAGGATGACCTTGTGATTCGACGACAAGGAATATGTCCTCGAAAAAGAGCTGAACGAGATAGATGAATCTAAAGCTACTCCTAAAGAAATAGCAGAGTATAGGGCCCAATGAAAAGATGCTACTAAAGTGTCATGCATTATGTTGGCAACTATGACTCCTAAGCTACATCGATTTTATGAGGATTATTGGCCTTATGAGATATGCAAGGACTTGATGGAGAAGTACCATCAAAGAGCACGTCAAGAAAGCTATGAGATAGTCAAGTCTCTCATAACCACCAAGATGATGGACAGAGAGTCTATCATGATCCACCTGCAACGCATGCAGCGCTATGTGGATCTTTTGTTGAAATTTAACGTGAATCTTGATGTGGAATTGGCTATCGATATAGTCTTGCACTCGTTACCTAGTTGTTATGATCAGTTCAAAATGACTTATGTGTTGGGCTTTGAGCATTCTAACACTCCTATGGTGTACATGCAACCCTATAAACATTGGATCTATGTTTTCTCTATTATACATGCAAATATTAACTATTCCAAGGTTTCATCATAACTAGCATATTATAAAGCACCTATACTACAAAGTTCTAGTTAGATGACATACCTTTTGATGTAGCTTGATGTCTTCAAGCTTTAAGAGCTTAGCCCCAATAGTGTGGAAGCCTCAAATGGAATCACAAATCACCAAAACACCTTGGAAGAACTTGAGAGAATATGTATGCACACTAAAATCGGCCCACTCTTATTTTCACACACTTGTGCCAATTTTGTGAGCCAATGACCCCTTTATATATTATGGAGGATTAGGGTTACATCCATGTAAACCCTAATACCCATGACCTTTCATTTACATAGGATCCATGGGTTAAAAGCTCCATGGACCATCCATGAAAGCTTAGCCCAACCTAAATGAACTTGGCCCATTCCATATATATAAGAGTCCATATTTAATTAGTTCTTTTTGATCACTTAATTAATTCTTGATCAATACTAATTAAATAATATGATTCCATATTAATATATTAGAACCTATAATATATTAATATAAATCATAAATATACTATTCTCAAAAGACTATCCATATAAATTGTGCCGGTGAAGTGCAACCCAAATGGACCATGCCGGGTCGGGTCAAGTACATACCAAATATAGTTATGGACTTAGACATTAATCCAACAGTCTCCCACTTGGGTAAGTCTAAAACTATTATTGAGTATGACTTCAAAACCTAACTGGCAATCGTAGCTCTTAAAGCCGTTGTCGAACTCTGACCTTGTCAATGACTTGTCCATTAGATAAGGGATCATATATTCCTCCATTCTAGATATCATATGGACTGAGACATGGATTATAATCATTCTCTCTGTCCATTTGTTGTTTCTCGATTTTCAATTTATGATGACTGACTGATTGAACAAATCAAATCAGTCCTTGCTTGGTCAAGCACTCACATGTGTCATCGCTAAATCATCGAGGGGCCCACAGATATCGCTTTTATCCCGAAGGTAAAAGGAATGGATAAACTTCGACTCATATGGCTTGTTCTACTACTTGTTGAATCATACACAAAGGCACGTTTTAAAATCCATGAAGCGATTCAAATGAGCGCGGGTTGAATCCAATACTCAGAACTTATGAGCACTCATGAGTGTTGTAGCACCACTTTTTCCACCAACTTGGACCTCTACAAACGAACCAATGACAATCTTGATTCATATCTACTTCCAACATATGACCGACTGTGGATGGTTTGAATAACTTAATCATTCAGGAAGAGCGACTTAGTTATTCTGGAAGTCAAAACATGCAAAGTGAAACACAAGAATAAATGAATCAAATATGGTATCAAACCCTATGAATATAAATAAACACTTTTATTTATCACCATACTGATTACTCATTATTCATTGTTTCGGTTTTATCAACTTTATACTTGAATTAAAAACACTAGTTGTCCCATGCTCCAAGCATGTACACTATGTTTTTCTTAAACAATAGCTTTGCCATACACCAAGTATGCACTCTATGTTTGTCTATGATCCTTACTTTGTGAAATAAACAATTTGAACATAATTTCAATGATTCTAATTTCACACTCCCAAATCCTTATCGAAAAATGTGAGAATTTCAAATTCCTATCATTTATCGAAATCTGTTTAGATTTTAACTGACCCTCCTGTAATGAATATGTACAAACTCACAAAGACTTGTCAACAATCATTAAAAGGTATTCCAATGGAGATCAACTCCATGGAAACTAAGTCTCATATTCAAAGTACATTGCTTTGGACATGCTTCTTGCATTAAGTTTTCTAATCTTACACATATAACTTCCACCTATGGAGACAACTCCATATTCTCATTTTGACTATCACTTCTGAATAAGAGATGCCTCTTTTCAGAATATGTCAATATGGTCCTTCCAAAATTAGCATTATACTTCCAACTGTCCCTGAGCAACCAATCTTTGGTAAACCTCAGATTGTCCTCGACAATTGCTTAATCATTTTAGTCATGTCCAATTCTAGACCTTTTCCCTTCTTAATGCCTCTGGGCATTTGGAAAAATTTAGAAATGACAGATATTATAGCACATGCAATCGATCCTGTACCCAAAGCAAATGGTACACGACTCATGATGTCTCACATAAAGACATGATTCTAGACCAGTCTTTTGCTACAATATTTTTATTTGCCATGTTTTCAAAATTTGACTATGAAGAGGGATGCCGTAATCATAATCGAATTTTGAGAACGCAATATATAGAATTTCCTTAAGTTGAACCAATCCAACATGAAATTCATATATATATTCTTGACTAAAGATGATTAAGGTCTCAATCTAAGCCTTTAGAACTAAAATGAAGTATATCCTCTCCCTTAATTATATCAAAACAACTTTTTCAATCCCTGCAGCCTCACGAATTGAAATATAATTAACATTGCTAACTTGCAACACTAACAATAATTATCATGCTCCCACTTACATGATGATTATTAGCATAACACTTATGCTCCCACTAGTTTTGACATGTACTCAGAAATCAGTTGGACTTCTAGAAATCAATACTTTATTGACTTTCTTACCAAAGTTCATATTTCTGATACGAGATGCTTTGATAAAACTTTATCAAAATCATATACCTTTCCTTAGATAGCATGTATGTGTGTCTAAACAATTTTAGAACTATGAAAAGGGATGCCGTAATCATAGTCTCAATTGTTTAGACCTTTTGCCATCTGCTTCAAATCTACTTGGTGGAAGTGTTTCCTCACCATCATTTTCATGAATCGGAGAGAAACCTTATGACCCTTAGATTTTATGGTGTATGTGTTCTTATCCATGTGAATCGTCAAAACCATAGTCACAAGACAAGGATAATGACAAATCCAAACTCATATGCACTGAACTTATGCAATCTTAACTTCTTGCCACCTGGCAGTGCAGGGCCTGCCATTGCTTCCAAGTTGTTATGCAACCAACTGAGAACTTTCAGAACTCCTATGCAAAGCCAACTTTAACTGGAATGGGCACAAAATATGTCAACATTTTTATGCATTTAAGCACCTCAAAACTTCTGAAAGGACGACTTGGATGGATTGAAGTAGCTCATACTCAAAATACCGAACAATTGGGACCAAAAGGACACAAATTCAAGGCTAACTTAGATCTGTGCTTATATTTCATCAAGTTAAAAGCTTTTTACCTCAATTTGATGACAAATGACTATAAGATTCAGGATCCAAAGAGTCTCACTCCTCCAAGATGATCTTCTCTTCATCCTCTCGCCTTCAAGGTGACCAAAACACACACTCAAAGCTCAATATGGCTCAAAATTGGATTAGGGTTTGTTTAGGGACGTAGGTAAGCTGGAGGTAGATGAAAGAATGTGAGTTAGGGGACTTTAGGATGTTTAAATAGGGTCCAAACCCTAAAAATTAGGGTTTGTGGCTCACCCACGTACGCCAGCGTACTCTAGGAGTACGCCCAATTTATTACAAAAATGCCACTATGGGCAAATTTGCTAAATTTCTCATGCACAAGGGCCAAAATGCAATATTTCTTCATACTAGGGCTAAAAATGAAAATACCGGTTAAAGGTTTTGAGCATAGAAAACAATCTTATGTGTGCATGTAACCCTAATTGTTGGATCTATGTTTTCTCTATTAGACATACAAGCATTGAACACAAAAACTAGAAACCCTAGGAGGCATGTATTATTTTTGAAAATAACAATAACTAGGGTTAGGATACATACCTTGATTGTTATATTGTAATAAAAATGAAATACTAGAAGATCTTGAACTTTTGAGAGCAAGTGTCACAAGTGTAACACCTCTAATGTCTTATAAACACACCAAACGAATTAAGGTAATTATCCTAATCAAACCAAGATAACAATTATCAAAACCGAAAAATCAGGGATCTGACAGGCCAACTTATAGGGCCTCCCTATAAGTTTTCGTCTATCCATTCTAGGATGGTCCAAGAGCCCAAAACCACAACTATTAATAAATTGCTAAATAGCCCTTATACTTTTAATTAATTCTTTTAATCCCAAAATTAATTCCAAATTAATTTCTGATTAAATATTAATTCAATAATATGATATCTAATTAATATATTATTTTCATAACATATTAATAAATCATTTTATATACTAATTTATTATTCCAAATAATAAATTCAGCCTCTCTCTCAATAAATCATCCTCTCTAGTTGTTAGTTTGAATGCAACCCAAAAGTACTATGCTACTATCAATTCTGTTGGATTAGGTGTCTAAACCTATAACTATCAATTCTGATAGAAGCACAAGTCCTTTTGGGTTTCCTTCACACTTGTAACTTGACAGTATGACTTTTGGAGAGAAGTTGAATTTAGTATTTGGAATAATAAATTGATATAAATGATTTATTAATATGTTATGAAAATAATATATTAATTTGAAATCATGTTATTGAATTAATATTTAATCAGAAGTTAATTTGGAATTACTTTTGGGATAAAAGGAATTAACTGAATATACAGGGGTTGTTTTCCAATTAATTAATAGTTTTAAAATTGGGCTCTTGGACCCCTTGGATAGGAGTGCACGAAAATTATAGGGAGGCCCTATAAGTTTTTGTCCAAGGCTTCTTATTAGGGAGTTCATGGGCTGCTTAGGCCTTAAGCTGGAAATTAGGGTTTCCACCTTCAAACTCTAGCTTTGGGACTAAGCAACCACATGTATATAAGGAGGGTAACTCCTTCGATTTTTGGCTACTTGAACCTAACCTTAGAAGAGCCGAAAATTCTTGTGTGCCTCCTCCTCTATCCTTCTCATCCTATTGAAAAGAGTGTTTTTAAGCCATTAGAGGTGTCACATTTGAGGCACTTGCTTTCAAGAGTTAAGGATTTACAAGGATTAATTTTTATTATTACATAACAATTGAGGTATGTATCTAAACCTTTATTTTTGAATTTTATAGATGCATATTAAGGTTTCTCTTTTGTATTCAAGTTTGCATGTTCAACTAGTGAAAACCCAAATCCTTAATTATAGGGTTGCATGAACACATAGGATTTGTAGTTATGTCATAACCCATCAGCGGTATCAGAGCCTAGGATGTTTTTCAGTTGAATATGATGCAATTGTGAATTGTTCAAAGGATAAGGGAGTGGAATCGTCATTATGTTCATAGAAATCGACGAGTAGGCCCAACTCGACGAGTGCATTGCCCTAACTCGACGAGTTGGCCTGTCAAATTCCTGATTTTTCGGTTTTGATAATTGTTATCTTGGCTTGATTAGGATAATTACCTTAATTCGTTTTTTCTACCTAAAATTGATTTTTTTCAAAGGTAATTGGATATCCTTATCAAAATTTATGATTTGGTTGAATTTTTAGATAATGATAAAATTAATTTATTAATTTAATTATTTAAAAATTTGATCTAGTATTTTTGAAAAGATTTAAAAATACACCCTTTGGTTTTATAATTTAAAATTTAATTAAATAGTTTAATTTTGAAATCTTAAATTTTAGAACCCTAGTATTTTAAAAGTTTAAAATACACCCTTACACTATATATAAAATTAAAAGTCATATATATATATATATATATATATATATATATATATATATATATATATATATATATATATGTGTGTGTGTGTGTGTGTGTGTGTGTGTAAAAAAGTCAGTCTTACCGTTAGTAGGTCTTATTCACAAAGTTGGTCTATAAGCGTGTTTAAGGAAGCGACCTGTAAAATGACCGTCATTGGGTATCCATTCTTACCCACCGCACCCTTGAGTGGTGGAGGGTCGTTAGCCGAACAGGTTTGATAGGACACTAAACTCTCACTAATAGGTATAATGACATAGATAAAGTAACTGAATTTTTTCATAAAAATTCTCAATCTTAGTTACTTTAGGAAAATGTGAATTTGATGCTAATCCATGAAATTGCACATTGCAATTTATCAAGTCATTAGTGGAGCATGTGTGGTTAACCGACACACTGACATGGGCAAATAATGGGTGGCAATGGGTAGCTCGTAAATTATCATTAATTAATTGAGCGTGTGTGGTTAACCGACACATTAATTAGGTTATAAATGACATCGAGAGTACCAAGCTAATTTGCATGGTTATTCACAGCTTGTTTGTGATCCTCGGTATCCTAGTCAGAAATGGAAAGGGCATAATCGAGATTAAACATTCCATTGAATAGTTCAATGAATCTCAAAAGATCTAGGAATTTCATTTAAAACCTAATTCATTTAAAATTTCATTTTTCGTGCTGAAATTGGTAAATTGTCATTTACCTACCTTTTAATAGTTTGCATTTGGATTATGACATCCCTCTTCTGAATTGTGAATTATTTAGTTGGAACCTAGCCTTAATATTTCATTTGGTTTTTATATTAAGTATTTCCTTATCTAATAAAAATTTTGTCTTTCTTCTTTTGTAGATGTCTACCTCAAACAATGCTTCTGGCTCCAACAACAACAACTCCTCGAACACCTTCTCGCTCTTGAGCATCTGGTCCAAGGTCACATTCGATGGATCCAACTTTAACGATTGGATGTGCAACATTAGGATGACCTTGTGATTCGACGACAAGGAATATGTCCTCGAAAAAGAGCTGAACGAGATAGATGAATCTAAAGCTACTCCTAAAGAAATAGCAGAGTATAGGGCCCAATGAAAAGATGCTACTAAAGTGTCATGCATTATGTTGGCAACTATGACTCCTAAGCTACATCGATTTTATGAGGATTATTGGCCTTATGAGATATGCAAGGACTTGATGGAGAAGTACCATCAAAGAGCACGTCAAGAAAGCTATGAGATAGTCAAGTCTCTCATAACCACCAAGATGATGGACAGAGAGTCTATCATGATCCACCTGCAACGCATGCAGCGCTATGTGGATCTTTTGTTGAAATTTAACGTGAATCTTGATGTGGAATTGGCTATCGATATAGTCTTGCACTCGTTACCTAGTTGTTATGATCAGTTCAAAATGACTTATGTGTTGGGTTTTGAGCATTCTAACACTCCTATGGTGTACATGCAACCCTATAAACATTGGATCTATGTTTTCTCTATTATACATGCAAATATTAACTATTCCAAGGTTTCATCATAACTAGCATATTATAAAGCACCTATACTACAAAGTTCTAGTTAGATGACATACCTTTTGATGTAGCTTGATGTCTTCAAGCTTTAAGAGCTTAGCCCCAATAGTGTGGAAGCCTCAAATGGAATCACAAATCACCAAAACACCTAGGAAGAACTTGAGAGAATATGTATGCACACTAAAATCGGCCCACTCTTATTTTCACACACTTGTGCCAATTTTGTGAGCCAATGACCCCTTTATATATTATGGAGGATTAGGGTTACATCCATGTAAACCCTAATACCCATGACCTTTCATTTACATAGGATCCATGGGTTAAAAGCTCCATGGACCATCCATGAAAGCTTAGCCCAACCTAAATGAACTTGGCCCATTCCATATATATAAGAGTCCATATTTAATTAGTTCTTTTTGATCACTTAATTAATTCTAAATTAATTCTTGATCAATACTAATTAAATAATATGATTCCATATTAATATATTAGAACTTATAATATATTAATATAAATCATAAATATACTATTCTCAAAAGACTATCCATATAAATTGTGCCGGTGAAGTGCAACCCAAATGGACCATGCCGGGTCGGGTCAAGTACATACCAAATATAGTTATGGACTTAGACATTAATCCAACAGTCTCCCACTTGGGTAAGTCTAAAACTATTATTGAGTATGACTTCAAAACCTAACTGGCAATCGTAGCTCTTAAAGCCGTTGTCGAACTCTGACCTTGTCAATGACTTGTCCATTAGATAAGGGATCATATATTCCTCCATTCTAGATATCATATGGACTGAGACATGGATTATAATCATTCTCTCTGTCCATTTGTTGTTTCCCGATTTTCAATTTATGATGACTGACTGATTGAACAAATCAAATCAGTCCTTGCTTGGTCAAGCACTCACATGTGTCATCGCTAAATCATCGAGGGGCCCACAGATATCGCTTTTATCCCGAAGGTAAAAGGAATGGATAAACTTCGACTCATATGGCTTGTTCTACTACTTGTTGAATCATACACAAAGACACGTTTTAAAATCCATGAAGTGATTCAAATGAGCGCGGGTTGAATCCAATACTCAGAACTTATGAGCACTCATGAGTGTTGTAGCACCACTTTTTCCACCAACTTGGACCTCTACAAACGAACCCATGACAATCTTGATTCATATCTACTTCCAACATATGACCGACTGTGGATGGTTTGAATAACTTAATCATTCAGGAAGAGCGACTTAGTTATTCTGGAAGTCAAAACATGCAAAGTGAAACACAAGAATAAATGAATCAAATATGGTATCAAACCCTATGAATATAAATAAACACTTTTATTTATCACCATACTGATTACTCATTATTCATTGTTTCGGTTTTATCAACTTTATACTTGAATTAAAAACACTAGTTGTCCCATGCTCCAAGCATGTACACTATGTTTTTCTTAAACAATAGCTTTGCCATACACCAAGTATGCACTCTATGTTTGTCTATGATCCTTACTTTGTGAAATAAACAATTTGAACATAATTTCAATGATTCTAATTTCACACTCCCAAATCCTTATCGAAAAATGTGAGAATTTCAAATTCCTATCATTTATCGAAATCTGTTTAGATTTTAACTGACCCTCCTGTAATGAATATGTACAAACTCACAAAGACTTGTCAACAATCATTATAAGGTATTCCAATGGAGATCAACTCCATGGAAACTAAGTCTCATATTCAAAGTACATTGCTTTGGACATGCTTCTTGCATTAAGTTTTCTAATCTTACACATATAACTTCCACCTATGGAGACAACTCCATATTCTCATTTTGACTATCACTTCTGAATAAGAGATGCCTCTTTTCAGAATATGTCAATATGGTCCTTCCAAAATTAGCACTATACTTCCAACTGTCCCTGAGCAACCAATCTTTGGTAAACCTCAGATTGTCCTCGACAATTGCTTAATCATTTTAGTCATGTCCAATTCTAGACCTTTTCCCTTCTTAATGCCTCTGGGCATTTGGAAAAATTTAGAAATGACAGATATTATAGCACATGCAATCGATCCTGTACCCAAAGCAAATGGTACACGACTCATGATGTCTCACATAAAGACATGATTCTAGACCAGTCTTTTGCTACAATATTTTTATTTGCCATGTTTTCAAAATTTGACTATGAAGAGGGATGCCGTAATCATAATCGAATTTTGAGAACGCAATATATAGAATTTCCTTAAGTTGAACCAATCCAACATGAAATTCATATATATATTCTTGACTAAAGATGATTAAGGTCTCAATCTAAGCCTTTAGAACTAAAATGAAGTATATCCTCTCCCTTAATTATATCAAAACAACTTTTTCAATCCCTGCAGCCTCACGAATTGAAACTTTTGTTTTCTATAATTAACATTGCTAACTTGCAACACTAACAATAATTATCATGCTCCCACTTACATGATGATTATTAGCATAACACTTATGCTCCCACTAGTTTTGACATGTACTCAGAAATCAGCTGGACTTCTAGAAATCAATACTTTATTGACTTTCTTACCAAAGTTCATATTTCTGATACGAGATGCTTTGATAAAACTTTATCAAAATCATACACCTTTCCTTAGATAGCATGCATGTGTGTCTAAACAATTTCAGAACTATGAAAAGGGATGCCGTAATCATAGTCTCAATTGTTTAGACCTTTTGCCATCTGCTTCAAATCTACTTGGTGGAAGTGTTTCCTCACCATCATTTTCATGAATCGGAGAGAAACCTTATGACCCTTAGATTTTATGGTGTATGTGTTCTTATCCATGTGAATCGTCAAAACCATAGTCACAAGACAAGGATAATGACAAATCCAAACTCATATGGACTGAACTTATGCAATCTTAACTTCTTGCCACCTGGCAGTGCAGGGCCTGCCATTGCTTCCAAGTTGTTATGCAACCAACTGAGAACTTTCAGAACTCCTATGCAAAGCCAACTTTAACTGGAATGGGCACAAAATATGTCAACACGATAGGTTATAAACCTCAAGTCGTGTGCTAGTGAAGAACCTCAGGTTTTATTCTTGATTAGTTCTTGAAATTCTTTTTAGGATCTTTAAGACTCCTACTATCCTCTTGACATATAAGACTATCTTGACAAATATTCAACAAATAGTGCGGATTCTTTATCAAGACAAACACTTCACACAATTGGCCTTAGTTGGTCTTTGTTTTATCCAAAACATCACAACTTACCAATTTCAAATGTACAAGAGTAGGACACTTTTACTCTTACATTTCACAAGTGTTTTAAACCTTTCTTTAAGATATGTCACTCAAGTTACAATCTTGGAGTATGACTCTAAGAATTGTTTTGGAACGAAGTATGACTCATCTTCCTGATCTAACCATTTCAACAATTCATGACTCCTCTTCTTAGTCATAAGAATGCACTAAGATGACCTTTAGAGGACTAATTGTGATATGATTTCTAAATCATTAAGATGATCACAAACATGATACTAAAGTACTCTCCCATCTTTTCAGATTTGAGAAACTTTTATCTTTCTGTCTAATTTGATTCTTCCCATTTGTTCTACCATACATTGAGACTTTTCCAATGTTTCGGAATTATACTTAAACTTGTAAGTATAACCATATTTACTAAACTTTAGTAAATCAAATAGTCTTAACGAACTTTGTGGTGGACATGACCAGTGCACAAGAATGTGTACTCGATACCTTTAGTCCTTCACTTGACTCACACATCCATGTGAACAAGTAATTAGTCTTGATTTTCCAATGCTTGAAAGTTCTCATTCATCATACTATTCAACTTGCATGATTCCAAGTTTCGGTCCAATTGAAACTTGGGTGATGAGGAACTTTCCTGATTTGGTAAATTTAGACACTACCACAAATGAAAGAATCAAATCCATTTTCCAATATTGTTGTCAGTGGAATCATATAAGCAACAATTTTCCACAAATGCCATTGTAAGGATACTTCAAATAAATAAAATTAAACAATTTTCTTTTATTTTAAAACTTTGCGGAAAAACTTATCCTTACAATCCACATGGAAAATTGTTGTTATCTATTCCTTAGCAATATATCATAACTTCTTAAGCAACTGCTCAAAATTCTGATGCGATCGAAATCCACCTTCGCGATCAGAATCATCATATACTTCCTTTAAGATTTCTCTCTATTCTTTGATTCTTAAAACATCAACATGTGACCCAGTCACTGTTGGATTAATGTCTAAGTCCATAACTATAATTGGTAAGACTTGACCCGACCCGGCATGGTCCATTTGGGTTGCATGGCATCATACATTTGGATAGACTATAATGAGAGAAATAACACTTAAGGTTGGTTAATATATTATAAGTTCTAATATATTAATAAGGTTATTTAATTAGTATTGATCAAGAATTAATTTGGAATTAATTAAGTGATCAAAAGGAGACTAATTAAATATATGGGTTGATTGTGTAAATCATTCATTCTTATATATGTGGGCTTGTGATCCAAGATTTCTTATGTTGGACTAAGTCCATGGGGTGACCCATGGATACTCCATGGAGGTTAAAATCCATGGAGCATAAGGAATGGGTAAAGTTATGAGTTACATGGTGTAACCCTAATAGCCACCATATAAAAGAATCCCATGGCTCAAGAAATCGTGCACTAATGTGTGAATATGAGGGCTAGACGATTTCAAGGAGTGTTCCATTTCTCTTAAGTCATTCCATGTGCATTTGGTGTTGTGTGAACCATTTGAGGTGTCACACTTGGGGCACTAGGCACTCAAGCTTCATGGAGACAAGCTACATCAAACAAAGGTATGTATTCTATCCATTTGATTACCCAAGTATCAAGTATTGTATGCTAGATAGGGTAATACCTTGGAAAGTTCATAATTGCATGTATAATAGAGAAAACATAGATCCAAGGTATTTAGGGTTGCATGTACACTTAGGAGTGTTAGAATGCGCAAAACCCATCAGTGGTATCAGAGCCAAGGTTTGTTTTCTTGTTATACTTGCAAAATTAGCTGAAAAATCGAATTGTATTAGTTTAAAAGTTATGCTAATTACTTGAAAAAAAATTTGATGTGAATTATCTTTGTTCATATGAGTTTATTAAATTAATAGAAAAGTTAATTGATTATGTGTTTTCAATCCATTTTAATCTAAGAGTTGATTCTAAAATGTGTTTTTGTAACTTGTCCTCAAGTTATATGAAAAGTCACATTTAAGTTTCATAAAACTCATAAAAAGTTGGCAATGGTTACAAAAATGAAGAGTCTTGTCCTCATTAAATGGTTTTATGACTCCATAACTTGTCCTCAAGTTATGGAGGTTCAAGAGTCACTTCATTAAATGATAAAATGTGTAACCTTAATTAGTTCCATAAGTTACAAAAATAAAGAAAAGTTACATTCTTTTATTAGTTTAAAGTCTTCCATAACTTGTCCTCAAGTTATGGAACTTGAAGAGTTTTTTTTTAATTAAAACTACTTTAAACACATAAGTTATGGAATTAATTAGTTTTGAATATTTTCAAAACTTGCCCTCAAGTTTTGGAATTTGTAAAGTTTTCCCCATGAATACTTTAATTCCAAGTTAGCCCTTAGAATTTTAAAAGTTAAAATTCAACCCTTATACTTTATAGTATTATAAGTTAATAATAAATATATGTATAAGAGCAAGTCAGTCTTACCGTTAGTAGGCCTCATTCACGAAGCCGGTCTATAAGGGGGGTATAAGGTTACTGCCTATAAAATGGAAGTTTAATGGGTGTCCACTCTCACCCACCGCTTCCTTGACTGGTGGAGGGTCGTTAGCCGAACGGGTAGGACAAGGACTATAATTCTCCCTTCATTAAAAGTATTAATGATAAATACTAAGTAACTAAACTTTTTATAAATTCCCAATCTTAGTTACTTAGGAAAATGTGAATAAGGTGCTAATCCATGAAATTACACTTTGCACTTTGTTTAAACCGTTAGTGGAGCGTGTGTGGTTAACCGTCACACTAACCTGGATTTAACAAAGTAGGCAAAGGGTAACTTAATATTTATCATAGTATCGGTGGAGCTCGTGTGGTTAACCAGTACATCGATTGAGGGGTAAATATTAAGGGTACCAAGTATAAATGCATGGTTACTTCACACCTTGTTTTGTGATCCTCGGCATCCCAGTCACAAAACCTGAAGGGCACACTCGAGATTGAAACATGCCATTGAAAAGTTCAATGAATCTCAAAAGATCTAGGAGTTTCAAATCCAATTAAAAACCTAATTACATTATTTCGTTTTTCATGGTGGAAATTGGTGAATCGACATTCACCTACCTTCAAATATTTTATAGCTTGGATTACGGCATCCCTCTTCCAAGTTATAAAATAGTTTGCTGGGTCCTAGCCTTAATATTTCATATTGGGTGTTATATTAAGGACTTTATATCAACTATCTTGAATATCTCCCAAAAGATGTCTAGTTCAGACATCTATGATCTTCCCAAATCTCTTGGAACTTTACTTCCTCCACCTCCTCCAATTATTCTCCCTAACCCACAAGTTCAAACGTCACTCAATCCCTATTGGCAAGCAAGGTCTATGTGTGATCACATCTTGGAGATGAAGTCACATATTGACAAGTCGGGAGAGTTGGGTGTCAAAGTCTTGAGAAAGTTGGATGTTCAATCACTTTCTAAGTCACATAGTGAGTTCCTTTGGGACTACTATGAAACATACTATGACATGAACCTTAATGATCATATCTATTTGCTTGGTGCTACTGAATCAACAATGATTTGGAGGACCGGTAAAGCAAATTTGATTAGAAGATCAACTTCCCAAACTTCTATGGACTTTGAAAATGGTAACATTGGATATCCAGAAAATCTTTCGCTTCCCAATGGAAAGGGATTGGCCATAGTCAACTCGGTTGACCAAATGGTAAAGAGAAAGGCAAGTCTGTGATAGTCCAGTACACCATTCCCAAAGAGTCCATATGTTTCTCTTTCCAAAGGAAGGGGCATTGATTGCGAAGCTGCCTATTTACCTGAAAGATCATAAGGTTGATCAATTCAAGAAGTTTGACTCTTCTTCAGGTAAAAGTCCATTATCTAACTCTGTTAAGTTTCTATTATGAGATTCTCATTACATGATGTGACTGGGTCACATGTTGATGCTTTAAGAATCAAAGAAAAGTGAAGAAACTTAAAGGAAGTACATGCTGATTCTGATCACGAAGATGGATTTCGATCGCATGGTTTGGTGATCAGATTTTTTGAAGCTGTTACTTAGGAGTTATGATATATTGCTTAGGAATAGATAACAATAAGTTTTTCATATGCATTTGCATTGTAAGGATAAGTTTTTCCGGAAGTTTTAAAATAAAAAACAGTTTTGATTTATTTATTTTAAGTATCCTTACAATGGCATTTGTGAAAAATTGTTGTTTACATGTTTCCATTGATAGCAATATTGGAAAATGGATTTGATTCTTTCATTTGTGGTAGTGTCATAATTTACCAAATAAGGAAAGATTCTCATTCCCAAGGCTTCAGTTGGATAGAAACTTGGAATCATGCAAGTTGAATAGTATGATGAATGAGAACTTTCAAGCATTGGAAAATTAAGACTTGTTCACATGGATGTGTGAGTCAAGTTAAGGACTAAAGGGACCAAGTACACATTCTTGTGCACTGGTCAAGTCCACCACAAAGCTCGTTAAGACTATTCGTCATGATTTACTAAATTTTAGTAAATATGGTTATACTTACAAGTTTAAGTATAATTCTGAAACATTGGAAAAGTCTCAATGTATGGCAGAACGAATGGGAAGAATCAAATTAGGCAGACAGATAAAAGTTTCTCAAATCTGAAAAGATGGGAGAGTACTTTAGTATCATGTTTTGTGATCATCTTAATGATTAAAGAACCACATCACAATTGGTCTTCTAAGGACATCTTAGTGCATTCTTATGACTAAGAAGAGGAGTCATGAATTGTTGAAATGGTTAAATCAAGAAGATGAGTCATACTTCGTTTCAAAACAAGTCTTAGAGTCATACTCCAAGACTATAAGTTGAGTGACATATCTTAAAGAAAGGTTTATAACACTTGTCAAATGTAAGAGTAAAAGTGTCCTACTCTTGTACATTTGAAGTTGGTAAGTTGTGATGTTTTGGATTAAACAAAGACCAACTAAGACCAATTGTGTGAAGTGTTTGTCTTGATAAAGAATCCGCACTATCTCTTGAATATTTGGCAAGATAGTCTTATATGTCAAGAGGACAGTGGGAGTCTTAAAGATCCTAAAAGGAATTTCAAGAACTAACCAAGAATAAAACCTGAGGTTCTTCACTAGCACACGACTTTCGTAAGAAAGTCAATAAAGTATTGATTTCTAGAAGTCCAGCTGATTTCTGAGTACATGTCAAAGCTAGTGGGAGCATAAGTGTTATGCTAATAATCATCATGTTAGTGGGAGCATGATAATTATTGTTAGTGTTGCAAGTTAGCAATGTTAATTATAGAAAACAAAAGTTTCAATTCGTGAGGCTGCAGGGATTGAAAAAGTTGTTTTGCTATAATTAAGGGAGAGGATATACTTCATTTCAGTTCTAAAGGCTTAGATTGAGACCTTAATCATCTTTAGTCAAGAATATATATATGAATTTCATGTTGGATTGGTTCAACTTAAGGAAATTCTATATATTGCGTTTTCAAAATTCGATTATGATTACGGCATCCCTCTTCATAGTCAAATTTTGAAAACATGGCAAATAAAAATATTGTAGCAAAAGACTGGTCTAGAATCATGTCTTTATGTGAGACATCATGAATCGTGTACCATTTGCTTTGGGTACAGGATCGATTGCATGTGCTATAATATTTGTCATTTCTAAATTTTTCCAAATGCCCAGAGGCATTAAGAAGGGAATAGGTCTAGAATTGGATATGACTAAAATGATTAAGCAATTGTCGAGGACAATCTGAGGTTTACCAAAGATTGGTTGCTCAGGGACAGTTGGAAGTATAGTGCTAATTTTGGAAGGACCATATTGACATATTCTGAAAAGAGGCATCTCTTATTCAAAAGTGATAGTCAAAAATGAGAATATGGAGTTGTCTCCATAGGTGGAAGTTATCTGTGTAAGATTAGAAAACTTAATGCAAGAAGCATGTCCAAAGCAATGTACTTTGAATATGAGACTTAGTTTCCATGGAGTTGATCTCCATTGGAATACCTTATAATGACTGTTGACAAGTCTTTGTGACTTTGTACATATTCATTACAGGAGGGTCAGTGCATATAAGTTTAAAATCTAAACAGATTTCGATAAATGATAGGAATTTGAAATTCTCACATTTTTCGATAAGGATTTGGGAGTGTGAAATTAGAATCATTGAAATTATGTTCAATTGGTTTATTTCACAAAGTAAGGATCATAGACAAACATAGAGTGCCTACTTGGTGTATGGCAAAGCTATTGTTTAAGAAAAACATAGTGTACATGCTTGGAGCATGGGACAACTAGTGTTTTTAATTCAACTATAAAGTTGATAAAACCGAAACAATGAATAATGAGTAATCAGTATGGTGATAAATAAAAGTGTTTATTTATATTCATCGGGTTTGATACCATATTTGATTCATTTATTCTTGTGTTTCACTTTGCATGTTTTGACTTCCAGAATAACTAAGTCGCTCTTCCTGAATGATTAAGTTATTCAAACCATACACAGTCGGTCATATGTTGGAAGTAGATATGAATCAAGACTGTCATGAGTTGGTTTGTAGAGGTCCAAGTTGGTGGACAAAGTGGTGCTACAACACTCATGAGTGCTCATAAGTTCTGAGTATTGGATTCAACCCGCGCTCATTTGAATCACTTCATGGATTTTATCACGAGTGATCATGAGACGATAATATCTTATATTCTTCAAACCTAGAGATATGAGTTGTTACTATGAGTTGGTTGTACATTGATTGCACGAAAACACATTCGGTAACTCGATGTTATAAAACGTGCCTTTGTGTATGATTCAACAACTAGTAGAACAAGCCATATGAGTCGAAGTTTATCCATTCCTTTTACCTTCGGGATAAAAGCGATATATGTGGGCCCCTCGATGATTTAAAGATGATACATGTGAGTGCTTGGCCAAGCCAGAACTGATTTGATTTGTTCAATCAGTCAGTCATCATGAATCGGAAATCGGGAAACAACAAATGGACAGAGAGAATGATTGATAATACATGTCTCAGTCCATATGATATCTAGAATGGAGGAATATATAATCCCTTATCTAATGGAAAATTCATTGACAAAGGTCAGAGTTCATCGACAAGGTCAGAGTTCGACATAAGCTTTTGAGAGCTACGATTGATGATCGGTTCCTGAAGTCATACGCAATAATAGTTTTAGACTTATCCAAGTAGGAGACTGTTGGATTAATGTCTAAGTCCATAACTATAATTGGTAAGACTTGACCCGACCCGGCATGGTCCATTTGGGTTGCATGGCATCATGCATTTGGATAGACTATAATGAGAGAAATAACACTTAAGGTTGGTTAATATATTATAAGTTCTAATATATTAATAAGGTTATTTAATTAGTATTGATCAAGAATTAATTTGGAATTAATTAAGTGATCAAAAGGAGACTAATTAAATATATGGGTTGATTGTGTAAATCATTCATTCTTATATATGTGGGCTTGTGATCCAAGATTTCTTATGTTGGACTAAGTCCATGGGGTGACCCATGGATACTCCATGGAGGTTAAAATCCATGGAGCATAAGGAATGGGTAAAGTTATGAGTTACATGGTGTAACCCTAATAGCCACCATATAAAAGAATCCCATGGCTCAAGAAATCGTGCACTAATGTGTAAATATGAGGGCTAGACGATTTCAAGGAGTGTTCCATTTCTCTCAAGTCATTCCATGTGCATTTGGTGTTGTGTGAACCATTTGAGGTGTCACACTTGGGGCACTAGGCACTCAAGCTTCATGGAGACAAGCTACATCAAACAAAGGTATGTATTCTATCCATTTGATTACCCAAGTATCAAGTATTGTATGCTAGATAGGGTAATACCTTGGAAAGTTCATAATTGCATGTATAATAGAGAAAACATAGATCCAAGGTATTTAGGGTTGCATGTACACTTAGGAGTGTTAGAATGCGCAAAACCCGTCAGTCACATCATGTAATGAGGATCTCATAATAGAACTTAACAGAGTTAGATAATGGCCCTACCTGATGTAGAGTCAAACTTATTGAATTTAACATCCTTAGGTAAATTTGGCAGCTTTGCAATCAACGCCCTTTCCTTTGGCAAAATAAACATATGGACCCTTTGGTAATGGGACTATCTCAGACTTAGCCTTTCTCTTTACCATTTGGTCAACCGGGTCGACTATGGCCAATCCCTTTCCATTGGGAAGAGAATGCTTTTTTTCTGGATTTCCAGTGTCACCATTGTCACTGTCCATAAAGTTTTTGGGAAGTTGATCTTCTAATCAAATTTGCTTTACTATCGTTCCAAATCATTGCTGATTCAGCAGCACCAAGCAAATAGATATGATCATTAAGGTTCATGTCATAGTCTGTTTCATAGTAGTCCCAAAGGAACTCACTATGTAACTTAGAAAATGATTGAACATCGAACTTTCTCAAGACTTTGACACCTAACTCTCCCGGCTTGTCAATATGTGACTTCATCTCTAAGATGTGATCACACATAGACCTTGCTTTCCATTAGGGCTTGAGTAACCTTGAACTTGTGGGTTAGGGAGAATAATTGGAGGAGGTGGAGGAAGAGAAGTATGACTTCCATGAGCCAAACTCGGGAAGTCATATTCATTAGGAAAGCTTGGTTTGGGAAGATCATTGTTGTCTAAACCAGACATCAACAATGGGAGAAATTCACGTAAAGTTGATTTAAGTCCTTAATATAACACCCAATATGATATATTAAGGCTAGGACCCAACAAACTATTTTATAACTTGGAAGAGGGATGCCGTAATCCAAGCTATAAAATATTTGAAGGTAGGTGAATGACGATTCACCAATTTCCACCAAGATAAACGAAATGTATTATTAGGTTTTAATTGGTTTTGAAACTCCTAGATTCTTTTGAGATTCATTGAACTTTTCAATGGCATGTTTCAATCTCGAGTGTGCCCTTCAGGTTTTGTGACTGGGATGTCGAGGATCACAAAACAAGGTGTGGAGTAACCATGCAAATATACTTGGTACCCTTAACATTTACCCCTCAATCGATGTGCCGGTTAACCACACACGCTCCAACGATACTATGATAAACATTAAGTTACCCTTTGCCTACCTTGTTAAGTCCAGGTTAGTGTGCCGGTTAACCACACACGCTCCACTAACAGCTTAAACAAAGTGCAAAGTGTAATTTCATTGATTAGCACCTTATTCACATTTTCCTAAGTAACTAAGATTGGGAATTTATAAGTGTTTAGTTACTTAGTATTTATCATTATACTTATAATGAAGGGAGAATTATAGTCCTTGTCCTACCTGTTCGGCTAACGACCCTCCACCGGTCAAGGAAGCGGTGAGTGAGAGTGGACACCCATTAAACTGCCATTTTATAGGCAGTAACCTTATACCCCCCTTATAGACCGGCTTCGTGAATGAGGCCTACTAATGGTAAGATGACTTGCTCTTATACATATAATATATTAAACTTTTAATATTATAATAGTATAAGGGTGTATTTTAGATATTTAAAATACTTGGTGGTTTAATCTATTAATTAAACTAGACTTTTAATTTAATTAAACTCAAACCATATATTTATGGATTAATAATACTCTTTTAATTAAACGCTTTAATTAACTATTAATAAAGTCCATAAGAGTTAATTTGAACTATTCAACAAAACATCATAATTCCAATTATTAAACTCAAAATTAAAACCATTTAATTAATTGTTTAAGTTATGAACCCAAGAGTTTTAGAATTCAATTCTTTTTTTCATAAAAAACTTTTCTCAAATTCCAAAACTTGAGGGCAAGTTTTGTAATTCTTGAAAACCTTTGGATTCCAGAACTTAAGGAATTAATGGTGTTTTATGATGAAACTTTCCATGTTCCATAACTTAAGAACAAGTTATGGAATTCTTTAAAACATTAACACCAAATTTTGTAACTCCATAAAAACTTTGAATCAAATTTTTTTTTTTTTAAAAAAAACTTTCATATCCATAACTTATGGAAGTTTCAAAAACCTTTAAGATCACAACTTTAAAAAAAACTTTTGAGCTCCAAAATTTTATGAGAAAATATGTAACTCCTTAAAACATTTAGATCAAACTTTTAAAACTAATAAAATAATCATATCATTTTATCTTTTACTAAATTTGACCTAATTCAACTCATATAACAAATTATTCAAATTTTACAAATAATTCGTTTTTCACAATACAAGTAATTATCTTAAAATTTGACAAACGTCATGTTTTTTTTTCCTTTTTTTTCCAACTTGAAAATAAACATTTGCATCAATATAACAGAAAACAACTCATGTCTCTGATACCACTGTTGGGTTTTGAGCATTCTAACACTCCTATGGTGTACATGCAACCCTATAAACATTGGATCTATGTTTTCTCTATTATACATGCAAATATTAACTATTCCAAGGTTTCATCCTAACTAGCATATTATGAAGCACCTATACTACAAAGTTCTAGTTAGATGACATACCTTTTGATGTAGCTTGATGTCTTCAATCTTTAAGAGCTTAGCCCCAATAGTGTGGAAGCCTCAAATGGAATCACAAATCACCAAAACACCTTGGAAGAACTTGAGAGAATATGTATGCACACTAAAATCGGCCCACTCTTATTTTCACACACTTGTGCCAATTTTGTGAGCCAAGGACCCCTTTATATATTATGGAGGATTAGGGTTACATCCATGTAAACCCTAATACCCATGACCTTTCATTTATATAGGATCCATGGGTTAAAAGCTCCATGGACCATCCATGAAAGCTTAGCCCAACCTAAATGAACTTGGCCCATTCCATATATATAAGAGTCCATATTTAATTAGTTCTTTTTTATCACTTAATTAATTCTAAATTAATTCTTGATCAATACTAATTAAATAATATGATTCCATATTAATATATTAGAACTTATAATATATTAATATAAATCATAAATATACTATTCTCAAAAGACTATCCATATAAATTGTGCCGGTGAAGTGCAACCCAAATGGACCATGCCGGGTCGGGTCAAGTACATACCAAATATAGTTATGGACTTAGACATTAATCCAACATTATCATTTGAACAAAGAGGAGGTTACGTTGATTCAACTTCAAGGCTTGTTGAGAACCGCTGAAAGTGGGTTAAAGGGAAAAAGTGTTGAATCCACTCTTACTGCTGCTGCTCCCGTGTTGGCTATTGGGAATGGGAAGGGGAAGAAGAGGAAAGCTCCCTCAAAACAGAATTGGAAGGGAAAGTCCCAAGCCGGGTCGTCTAGCAATGGCCCTAAAGGAAAGTCTAGTTATGAAGCTCCCACTGCCTCTGATCCTAAACATGCTACCTGTTTTTAATGCCATGAAAAGGGGCATTGGAAGAGAAGCTGCCCCAAGTACTTGCAAGATATAAAGGATCGCAAGATCAAGCCAACCTTGGCATGTATTTACACTATTCAATCTAAAAAATCATCGCATTCTTACTCTTAGGTCCATGATACAGGATGTGGTTTTCACATTTGCTCTGACTTGCACGGACTAAGAAGAAGTGAGGATGTGGAGCATGGGAAGATGAACCAGATTATGGGAAATAGGAGATTGTCACCTGTTACCAAGATTGGGATTTACTCTTTAGTGCTTAGTAGTGGGTTAAGTTTAGATTTAAATAATTGTTGCTACTCGTCAGAAATGACAAGGAATATTACTTCATTTAATGGTTTGTATAGACAAGGTTTTAGATAAACCGGAACGGCGGAAACGTTCGGGGGTGGAGGACGTCATGTACAGTATCACAACAGTTGAATAATAGTAATCAAAGCAACAACAAACATTATATTAATGTTATAATGTTTACATTGCATTCGAATCATATAAAACTGACTCCAAAAGTAAATAACAAGTAAAGACTCGAAGCTACTATGCTCCATCTTCTTGAACCCGGTGTGTGTACCTGTTTACTAGTGTCCTGAGAATACAAGTAGTTTTTGAAAGAGTATCAGCATATAAGCTGGTGAGTTCATAAGTGTATTGTTTAGAAAGCAGGTTCTTTGTTCTTTAAAAAGAGTGATTCGTTTCTCCAGAAACTCTATATTTTCTGATGTAATGAATGTTAAATAAAATGATTCATACTAGTTCCTTTTACAAGTACTTAGTGTATATAAATCATATACAATCCAAATCGAACAAATAATCGATTGTGTGGTTCTGCCCCAAGCCCACAACCAGACAAGGAACAAGAAATAAGGCGGAAACCACACATTCCACTAGTTGTTGGATCCTCATGTACATAACCCTGAAGTATTTACTAGGTACTTACAAAGTTGACTGTATTGGTCCTCTGAAATCTGTTGAAAACGTTCCTCAAGAAAATCCAATATTTTCTTAATAAAAGTATGATAATACCAGTTCCTTTCTATAACCACTTAGTTCGTAAAAGCTATGTATAAACCAATATCGAACAAACTGTTAATTGTGTGGATCTTCCCTAAGCCCACAACCAAACAAGGAACAGGAAATGAGGTAGAAACCACACATTCCACGGTCTGTCAGATATTCTTCATACATAACCCGGATGCATAAACTAAGGAATTATAGAATTGACAATGAATATTCGTTATTTGAATGAATAAACCGATTGTTTGTAAAATACTGATGTTTGTCCTGGAAAAATCCTATATTTTCCCTAAGTGTGAATTGGTATCTTATATATTCCAAAAACTGAAAAGTACAAGTATTTCCCATACTTATGTTGTTAAAGCATTTTTCTGTTTGAAAAACCCTGGCTACCACCAGTAGTGCATAGTAGTTTTATTACTTAAAATAAAGCTAGTCGAAAACGTATTGTTCTGTATACCGAAAGTGTTGTCAATACCCTCCTGTGATCACTTAGTACATACGAGTCATAGAAATCCAAATCGAATAGATAGTAGGTTGGGTGATTCCGCCCTAAGCCCACAACTAAACAAGGAACAAGAAATGAGGCGGAAGTCACACATCCTACTGCATGTCTGATATTAATTTCATATCACCCTAATGTATACACTAAATAATCACATAGTTATTAACCCTGATGACTGTTTGTTAAGTATTTTATTACGTGAATGAGTCGTTGTTTTCCGTGTGAGTTCTTATAACCATGCTGATGGACGATATTACTACGACGTACTTCGGACGTCGTAAACTGAAATGACGTTTGTCACCCTCGGCTGACTGTAGCTAATAGTTAGGGTGTGGGATTGTCAGTCCCGCATAGATCTATACACAAACTCACGCTCTCCCCCCAGGAGACTCTGGTTCCTAAGGAGTAGACTTCCCAGAAGTCGTGTCTCACAATGTACTTATCTCAATGAATTCACGAATAATACTATGAAAACCCCTTTTTTGTTATTAACATGTATCCTTATGAAAATAGTACCTTTGTTCATGGTTCATATTTAGTAAGCTCTGCGTTTAATTGTGTGTTAACGATAAGGAAATATAATAAGTAAATTATATTTTTAAACACCGATTAATTGTGCTTTTACTTGTATCCCCCCCCCCCTTAAAACATTAAAAAGCTTGGAAAATATGGGGGGTATGAACTCACAGTTGTTTACGTGCACGAGCTTGGCAGCAAGACTAGAAGGATGACCCTCAAGTTGTTGTACGCGGAATTAACGGAATCCTAATAATGATTAAACAAATATTTGTATTTAAATTAGCGAGACCATTAATTAAAGTGTTAGAAAACACTTGCTTTTGGTTTAGGAATGTTACCGTGACTCGATCGAAGAGGGAAAAGTGGGTTTTCAGCCAAGATTCCGATTGGGGCTGATTGCGGACGTGAAAGGATTACAGCCGTGAACTATTCTCAGCCGTGAACTGTTCTCGGCCCTGAACGGTTTTCTGCCTTTGAAGGGTTTGCTGCCTTTGAATGGTTTACGGTCTGTTCTTGGTGTTCTTGGTGAAATATGAAGATTTGAAGGGTTTACGGCCATGAACTCAAGAACGAAGAGTGTTTCTTTTGGTGTAATGAAGAATCCTTGACGCTCTAAAACGCGTTCCAAGGTGATTAGGATGATTTTTGGAGGATAGATGGAAGAAACGTGAATTTTCGGTTGGTGGGTTTTAGAGAGAGAAAGTAGTGTTTTCGGCGAGAATGTAGAAATGAGGGTGAAAACACGTATATATAGGCTGGGTTTGTGGTCGGTGGTAGGATCCAACCAGCCATGCACGGTTTACGGTCGTGAACGGTTTACGACCGTAAACACGTTTGCGGCCGTGAACACTGGAATGAACGAGACTTGGCTGATTTTTGTAGAAAAAAAACTCGCTTCTTCGCACGATTTTAGACCCGACACTTATATAAATTTAAGTTGTTCTCAACCCTTACGAACTTGACAAAATAAGATAATTAAAATTCGAAATTTTATTTAACGGGATTTGACTTTCGTTGACTGGAAGGTTTCGGGTTGTCACATCATCCCCCCAATAGAGGGAATTTTGTCCCGAAATTCAGATTCTATGTGGTTGGTTAAGGATAAGGAAAAGAGGTGGGTACTTTGGTTCTATTTAATCCTTGCGTTCTTTAGTGGATTCAGATCCTCGCTGGGTGTTTCAGCGGATCTTCACTGTTGGATCTGTTGTTCGGATCTATGGAGAGTGCGGGTTTGACTTGCTTGTCTATGTTCATCCAACTGGTAGGATGTCCGTTCGTAGTCCTGAGCAACTTTTGTCCTAAAGTTCATGGTAGGACTCATACCTGGTTCATCTATCATCGCCTTGTATATACAAATCGTATATAATTAATATTGATAAGACGGTCGGATGGGTGGCTCTGCCCCAGGTCCACAACCAGACAAGGAACAAGAGATAGGGCGGAAACACGCATCCTAAGTCCGTAGAATCTTAATTATATACCACCTTAGCGTATACACTTAATATTGATAGGCTAACCGTATCTGTCCCTAGCCTCTGTGCTTGAACATGACTTGTTGCGCGAGTGGTATTTCCAAATGGTCTGCTGGGAATACTTAGGGAAGGTTACGGAAAGATATCATACTCTTCGCATGAGTACTTCGGGGGTTTGAAGCGAGAGACAATTCTGAGGTTCGCATCTAGTTTGTTGTTATGAGTGACGAGAGTTTTGTTATTCAGTTGGTTTAAGGCAAAAGGGTCTCCTCGGTGACACATTGGTTTGGTATAACATGAACCCAGCCAATCTAGGTGGGATGAAGTAGTCGGATCATGTGTTAAGTTAGTTCGGAAGGAGTGTTTGTTAGAACATTAGTGCATCTGTGCGTGTACATTTATAGTGCTTTCTGTTTTGACCTTGTTATTACTACTGCGAAGGTTTTGTACTATATTAAGCTTGTATTAATCGTAGAATTGTTCTGATGGATGATACTTGATATTATGATCCCTATCCGGTCCCTCTATAATCGCTTGGTGTCTACAAGTCATATATAATTAAGATTGATAAGACAGTTGACTGAGTGACACAACCCTAAATCCATAACCAGACAAGGAACAGGAAATAAGGCGGAATCACACACTCAAAGTATATAGGTTCTTAATTATATATGGCCCTAATGTTTAAACCAAGTCATTATAGCTTACCTGAAAGAGTATTTAGTTTTTTTATAGACTATGTGCTTTGTTTAGATGAGGAAGAAATTTTTATAGTTAGGATCTAGTTGGTAACCGCTTTCGTGAAAATGCAAGTTTGAGAAATGTTGCAAGTTGGGGAAACGTACCGCTGTTCTCAGCTGCTTCCGGGGTTGTCACACCCCCAAACCAAGGATGGCGGAAACGTCCGGGGGTGGAGGACTTCATGTATAGTATCACAACAACGAATACAATAGTGCTCAAAGTAAATACAACCATCATAAATATAATTGAAAAGGTTACACCATAGAATAAGTTTACATGTTTCAAAATCAATTACATTATGATGACAAAATGAACTGTTTGACGATTTATCGTCCCATCCTCAAAATGTTGTTGGTTTTCCTGTTTCACTGATTTCCTGAGAATACAAGTAGTTTTGAAAAAGTGTCAACACTTAAGTTGGTGAGTTCATAAGAGTTTTGTTTGAGAAAGAAACAGTTTTCCTTGTAAAAGCGATAGAGTATGTTTCCAGAAAATCCAATATTTTCTATATTAAGTGTGAAATGAATGCTTCTATGTTATACGATAATGTACCCTAGAAGGACCCATAGATTCCTTCTATAATCGTCCAGCGTATATAAGTTATATAAAATTTAAGTTAAATAAACTGTTGAATATAATGGGTCTGCCCTAGGTCCACAACCAAACAAGGAACAGAAGATAAGGCGGACCCACCAATTCTAAGTCGATTGTGACTGAATTCGTATATAACTCTGGCATAAACACTTAGCAATTATAGCTGAAGTCTAACAATTCTAGATGAAATGTAGTTTAACAGAAATATGTTTCCAAAGAAAATCCAATATTTTCCTTAAAAAAAAGTTATGTAGCCTTAGATGTCCAGACCGAAATATACAAGTATTTTTCCATACTTAAAGTAATTCATGTGAGTTAAATTAACATAACTCGCTAATTTAAAAGTAAAACCCGTAAATCTTATTATTTGTTAATACCACATGTGAGCTATTATAACCATGCTAAGACTCAGACGGCCTCGTAATACGACGTTCTTCAGGCGTCGCAAGTTAAATGACACTTGTAACCCCAGACTTGCCGGTCTAGCTGTTGCATGCAGCTCAGGTGTGGGTTTGTCAGACCCAATATAGATCTATACACAACTATCACGCTCTCCCTACAAGATACTCTGGTTACAATTACAGGACTTTTGATTTCGTTACTTTAGAAGTAACGCGAAGCAAATGTCTCACAAATTTATTCATTAATAGATTTACGTGAACTGAAAACCTTTGGTAAATGAGTTTGAAATGTAAATGAAACATAAACTATACCTATTATAGTTTATCCAAAACGTTTGTAATGTAAAAGAACCCCTTTTATGAAAATACATTAGTGCTATGAGTCCATAAACTATTACTATTATGTAGTATATGAAAAACTCATTTGTTTTGAGAGTAAAACCTTTCTCATGTAGTAAAAATCCATAAACTATGCTTATTATAGCTTATTATATGTGTTCGAAATGAATGAAGAATCCTTATCATGAATGACTAAATTTCAGTTTATGATGATAAATTAACAAGAAAATACATTCAATATTTTGAACTTATTGTTATACACTTTGCTCAACATAATACAAAGTGTTATGAAGTTATAAGCTGTTAACTAGTTTTTAACCGTTCTGCACTGTTTTAGAAAAATCATACGAAGTCGAAAACTAAATCCGTAAATTCTGAGAGTTCCCAAAATGTGTCTAGTTTATTCATAATTTTTATTATGATTTTTAGAAGTTTTTAACTTGTGTTAAAATTTACATATTCACAGACTGGTCCGAATTCGTTTCTGAAATGATAGACAGTTTTGTAAAAGTCACCATAAATCGTAGAAAAATCGTGTGGAGATGTGCAAGTAGTCATTTTAAAGGCATGAACGTGAACTATTTTCATATTAAACAGTTTTGAAAGATATTAAGTTTAAGATATTCAAAACAGTCCGTGAATAAGACTCAACTTTTCTGATGAAGGCTGTTGTTTGAGTTTAGTTGTGTTCTTGGTGTTTTAACTTGTATTCCCCCCCCCCTAAAACTTGAAGAAAACATGAAAATGTAGGGGTATGAACTCACCTTGTGTGATTTCAGTGGATGGATGATGAAGAAAAGAAGTGTTCAACTCAAGAACACTTAGAAGATTGCTTGAAGATTCGAAGAACTGACACAAATATGATGAAGTTTGTGTAAGCAACCTATGATTTGAATAGAAAGAGGTGGAATAATCATATGAAGGATGATAATACTTACCAAAAGTAGAATATAAGCTTGGAGAATAGCCTTGAATCTCGAAATTTAGAGAGAGAAAGTGAGAGAGAATGAAGTTTGTTCTTTGGTGGAAAATGAGAGAAAATAGAGGAGAGAGGGGGGGTTTTCCAGCCTAGGATCAAGGATGTGGCTGGAAAATGATGGAAAAAGTACAATGAAAGGGTTAGGTATGGTGGAAGGACAAGGGGTTGTACTATGAAGGTATGGGGAGGTTGCTTGTGTCCTTGTCCAAAAGATAAGTCAACACTCCACCTAAATATCTCACCAAATAGATTTTATTCTTAGGCAATGATTTTCCTCAAAATATGATTAAAATATGAATATTTTGGGTTTTAGATGTCAAAATACGAGTTTGGGTGAAAATCCCACGTTAAAATAATTAAAAACGGGCTTAAAATGGAGTCGTGGTCGAAAACCGGGCAAAGAGGCGAAAATCCGAAATTGGGGCCGAAGGTCGCGAAGGCTCGGTCTTAGCAGCACTAGAACCAAAGGTAAGGTTCGGCTGGTGCATTGGAACCGAGAGTAGAGGGAACCGAAAGTGGAGTAGGAGCCGAAAGTAGCAATCTCGGACCGAAGGTCAAGATCTCGGACCGAAGGTGGCCTCTCGGTCCCTTAGCAGGTTCGGTTCTCAGGAGGTGGTTTCGGTTCTTAGGAGGTTTCGGTTCCTTAAGGGAGGTTCGGCTCCTTGAGAGGGTTCGGCTCCTCAGAAGGGTTCGGCTCCTTGAGAGGGTTCGGCTCCTTAAGAGGTTTCGGCTCCTTAAGGTTGTTTTTCGCGTAAACTTCCGTTTTCGAGCGGTTTTCGACTAAATCGAGGGTCGGGATGCCCCAAGTGATTATAAGAAGTTGAGAGAGATTTCGAGAGAGATTTGACATACTTGGAGAGATTTAGGAGAGATTTCACATACTTGGAGAGATTTCTCGTACATAGAGAGATTTGGGAGAGATTTCATATTCTTGGAGAGATTTCTCATACAGAGAGAGATTTGGGAGAGATTTCACATACTTGGAGAGATTTCTCATACAGAGAGAGATTTGGGAGAGATTTCACACACTTAGAGAGATTTCTCATTCAGAGAGAGATTTGGGAGAGATTTCACATTCTTGGAAAGATTTCTCATACAGAGAGAGTTTTGGGAGAGATTTCACATAGTTAGAGAGATTTCTCATTCAGAGAGAGATTTGGGAGAGATTTCACACACTTGGAGAGATTTCTCATTCAGAGAGAGATTTGGGAGAGATTTTACATACCTGGAGAGATTTCTCCTACTTAGAGAGTTTTGGGAGAGTTAGAGTGAAAGAGATTGGGAGAGACTTCTTTTGTGACCTTTTTGAGTGTTTGGCTTTGTAACACAAGGTTTGTAAACCTCGTTAAGTCTCGTTATGGTTGTTATATGCCCCCGACGGTTTAAGGAATAATGTTTTATCGAGTAGTTTCATCACTTGCCCTGATTAGGGTTTAGAATTTCCGAACACGTGAAAACTCTAAGTGACACTTTATATTAAGATTGCGAGTAGTACAATAAGAATCATAATGGAAACCCTAATATACAAGGGTTAGATAAGTTGACCGGTTTGACTTGTTGACTTTAGTTTACTTTGACTTGGCCAAAAATTGACGGTTATCACATTATCCCCCCGTTAGAAAGAATTTTGTCCCGAAATTAGTGTTTCGACTGGGACTTCAAGAATTTGGAGGGAAGATGGGAGAACTTTTCGTAGTACAAGAAATTGATTATGGTGGGGAACAACCCGCCTGATGTTAAATGACGACCTTGGAATTTCTTATTGTAACTTGAGCTGAGTCGATTTAAAAGGAGTTATTGTTTTGGAATGATAGTTTATTCAATGTGTGCCTTTATGCTCCCTGTTTTATCCTTGTTGTTACCACTATGAATATTTTATAATGTAATTTGTGAGTACTAGTATTACGAATGTTTCAACAAATTGTGATGAAATTTGCAATATAAGTCCTACCAGATCTTCTATAATCGCTTTGGTGTAAACTAATCGTATATCATTAAGATTGCAAGGGCATTCGGATGAGTGACCCCACTTTAAGCCCACAACCAAACAAGGAACAGGAAATAAGGCGGAATTACACATTCTAAATCCATAGAATCTTAATGATATATGGCCATAATGTTTACACTAGCCATCATAGATTCACTAGTAAAAACCATGCGTTTTTATATAGATGATAAGACTTATTCGGGTTTTGCCGTGTTCTTGAGATGCTTTCAGCCTTTCTCGAATTTGCACTAAGTCAGAGGTGATAACTTCTCCTCGGAGCGCTGCATAGGGTCTACTTTAGTGTTTCTCGTTTGATTGGATCGGTAGGGAACATATGGGTTTGGTTTACACGACTAGACTTATTCGGATGGTGGAACGTTCACTCGCACTCCTGGGTAGCCTTGTCCCACAGTTCAAGGTAGGACTCGTACCTGGTCCATCCATCATTTACTTGCGCATATAGGCCATATGTAATTAAGGTTGGTAAGACAGTTGGATGGGTGACTCTGCCCCAAGTCCACAACCAGACAAGGAACAGGAAATAGGGCGGAAACACACATCCAATGTTCGTAGAATCTTAATTATATATTATCCTCGCATGTATATATAGTAGTGATAGACTAACCGTATTCGTCCCAAGCTTCTGCGCTTGAACCTTATCTGTTGTATGCGTGACATTCCCGAAAGGTCTTCTGGAAATACTTGTTGAAGGGTTTCGGAAGGTATAATACTCTTATGGTGAGTATTTTGGGGTTTCACAGCGAGAGATGACCCGGAGGTCCGTGTCGGATCTGTGTTTATGAGAGACGAAGGTTTCGATATTCAGTGGGTTAGATGAAGGGTCCTTTCGTAGCTGTTTAATCGGGGAGGTGAGGACTATACCGATCGAAATTGAATGATGACAATAGTATCTTTTTAGGTAAAAAAATGTGTTAAGCTGTATTCGCAAGAGATGTTCGTTAAAGTGATAGATTATCTTGTGTTTCTTTTCAGAGTGTTCCGTTTTGTTCGATGTTATTACCGCAGATGATTCATTCCACAGAAACTAGCACTAGTAGTGAGTGTGTTCTGATAGCTAGTAATGATACTTTATATCATGATCCCCGACAGGTCACTCTATGATCGAGCGGTATATGTAAGTCGCATGAAATTTGGTATTGGTGAAGTCGTCGAGTGAGTGGCTCTACCCTAATCCCACTGCTAGACACGGAACAGGATTCAAGATGGAATTTTTCGCTTTAAGTCTTTAGTATTTTGATTATAATTAACCCTGATGTATGCACAAAGTCATCACAGCTTACAGGTAATGATCCTAAGGTCATGTATGAGTGTCTTTGATTTGATTTGAACGAGAGAGTATTTTAACTACTTTTTTAAAGACGGTAATTTTAGCAAGCATACCAAATTCATTACAAACATATGGTACTCAGACGTTTTTGTCGTTGGAAATATTACAAAAGTTCTAATAGGGTTCCCTTGTGCTCCTGTTGGTTTGTTCGTTACAGTCCTCCTACTCCCCCGTCATTCTTCTCAGTTGGACATTCTCTCTTGAAGTGTCCCGTTTCACCGCATAGGTAGCATCCTGGGCCTACCCTGGTGTTGGTGATTGAAGGGAGGTGCTGGGTTTGGTTCCTGCAGAAACGGGCAGTATGTCCGTTCTTGTTGCAGTTTTTACAGTGCATCACCCGGCAAGCCCCATTGTGATGGAAGTTACACTTGTTACATTTTGGGAGTGCTCGCTTATATGGTCTGGCCGGTGCTTGGGTGACAGACCGTGTGGCTAGTGTCGAGGCATGTGTCGTGACTGGTGTTGTAATGGCAGGTGCAGCCACGGATTGTTGTCTTCCAGCAAATTTTTGAGGTAGGTTACACTTCTTTTCGTCCCAAAACTTTAGCTTCTTGTTCGTAGGTTTGTGTCCTAAGGCGCCTTCATTGGCAGACACCCGCCCGTGTTCCTGATTTTTATAACGATTTATATTGTCGGTACCGCTTCTATCTCTGCTGGCATTGTTAGCATTGAGTTGCGCCATGACGGCTGTCACTGCTGTCGTGACTGCAGCTTGAAAGGTAGCAGGGTCTATCTGCAGGATTGCTGCCTTGCTTGTTGGATGGTTACCTTCTTGTGAAGACATAATCCTGTTGCATGGAGAGAAACGATGTCGTGAGTGGGGATGATTATCTCTAGCTATATCCTTACCATTTATATACACATGTATAAATTTCACACTTTACTGAACTATTCTCGGTGTTTCTGCTAACGTTCCTGAGACGGAGTTATGGTAGTGGGTAGAAGTAGGTTTCGTATAGGCGTTAAGCTTTACTCACCTTAGGATCATGTTTGTCCAAACACACTTAGCTGAGGAGTTTTGATGGGATCCGGTGCATTAGTGCTGGTATGATCGCACCCTCATAGGTCTACGAAAAAGGCTCCTTTCAACTATGAGGCTTAAAAAGGTGAGATGATAGTGAGTCTTGAATAAGGGTTTATACGTCGGGAGTTATTTATCTTAGTTCTGAGTGTATCGTGTTCCGGTTGTTTATGGTGTTCTGAAAACAGTTCATAACGAGAGTCTATATATGATAAACTTATGAATTTTAGTAGTATTGCTCCCAATGAAATAATACGCATGCCCCTTTTATTTGTATGATTTTAGCATATTTAGTTTTTAGAGGAAGGTTTTGAGCCTGATGCAGGTCCACACCACATCATTGCAAGAAAAGTTTGGACTACAAATAAATCTCTCGACTAGTGCAATCACTAACTCACGGGGTCGGCACTACACATGGAGGGGAGTAACACCAACGCATACTCATAGACCTAATCTACAAGGTCTTGTGAGTAAAATGAACTCTGCTTACGATAATACGTCCCCAAATGGAGAACTGCTGTTGCTGATGGCGACTCCATCCCTCGATCAATGCTGCCCAACGGGGCATAGGTTTGATGGAGTCGAGACGGTTCGCGAGAGCCCAGGCTATGTGAGGAGAGTTGTCGACTTCTGGCTCCACCTCTGACTCTTTTCCTCATCACTCACTAACTCTCCGGGTTCGGAAAGTAGGGGTCTCCTGGTATGTAAGATCTTGTCGTGATGTCCGTGCGAGAATAGGGGTGGAAGAGATAATTAATAGACGTCTAATCCTATAATTACTTATAGGGGGTGATCCTTATCAGTGACGTCTATAATCACATAGTGCATCCCAGTTATACATAATCTGAGATAGAATAGACCTTCGAATAAATGACTCTACTCTAAGTCCACAACCAAACAAGGAACAGGAAGTAGAGCAATAGTCATAGATTCTGAGTCTATAATATCTTTAATTATGTATAACCTTGGCGTATGCACTCAGTCATTATAGACCTACTAATAGGGGTCTTTAGTTTTCACATAAGTTGATTATAGTATCACCAAATACTCCTATAGTATTTTAATGTTTGTCTTCTGTTTTTCAATGTTTCTTTGTAGATAGAATTGGTAAGTTTTTAGACTTGTTGCAACGCCACAACCATTCCCGGGCATATGCTAATCACTTCTGGGTTAGACATAGTTGATCAGGCTATGTCATTCCCAGACCTGACCATACATCCCCAAGCCTACTTGTGTCATTCAACAATCACAACATTTGTTTTGTTCTAGTATGATGCTGACCTTAGTATGTATGCATGCATGTATACTTTTAACAAGAAACTATTTATTTCTAAAAGTATAGTTATTTGAAAATGTTAAATCAGAGACCTTAGTCCCAATGCATTTATAGTTTGTATATCTTATGTGGTTCGATATACTTCGTTCACTATAAACAATGCTCTGATACCAATCTGTCACACCCCGAAACCAAGGATGGCGGAAACGTCTGGGGGTGGAAGACTTCATGTACAGTATCACAACAACGAATATAATAGTGCTCAAAGTAAATACAACCATCATAAATATAATTGAAAAGGTTATACCATAGAATAAGTTTACATGTTTCAAAATCAATTACATTATGATGACAAAATGAACTGTTTGACGATTTATCGTCCCATCCTCAAAATGCTGTTGGTTTTTCTGTTTCACTGACTTCCAGAGAATACAAGTAGTTTTGAAAAAGTGTCAACAATTAAGTTGGTGAGTTCATAAGAGTTTTGTTTGAGAAAGAAACCGTTTTCCTTGTAAAAGCGACAGAGTATGTTTCCAGAAAATCCAATATTTTCTTTATTAAGTGTGAAATGAATGCTTCTATGTTATACGATAATGTACCCTACAAGGACCCATAGATTCATTCTATAATCGTCCAGCGTATATAAGTTATATAAAATTTAAGTTAAGTAAACCGTTGAATATAATGGGTCTGCCCTAGGTCCACAACCAAACAAGGAACAGGAGATAAGGCGGACCCACCAATTCTAAGTCGATTGTGACTGAATTCGTATATAACTCTGGCATAAACACTTAGCAATTATAGCTGAAGTCTAACAATTCTAGATGAAATGTAGTTTAACAGAAATATGTTTCCAAAGAAAATCCAATATTTTCCTTAAAAAAAAGTTATGTAGCCTTAGATGTCCAGACCGAAATATACAAGTATTTTTCCATACTTAAAGTAATTCATGTGAGTTAAATTGACATAACTCGCTAATTTAAAAGTAAAACCCGTAAATCTTATGATTTGTTAATACCACATGTGAGCTATTATAACCATGCTAAGACTCAGACGGCCTCGTAATACGACGTTCTTCAGGCGTCGCAAGTTAAATGACACTTGTCACCCCAGACCTGCCGGTCTAGCTGTTGCATGCAGCTCAGGTGTGGGTTTGTCAGACCCAATATAGATCTATACACAACTATCACGCTCTCCCTACAAGATACTCTGGTTACAATTACAGGACTTTTGATTTCGTTACTTTAGAAGTAACGCGAAGAGAATGTCTCACAAATTTATTCATTAATAGATTTACGTGAACTGAAAACCTTTGGTAAATGAGTTTGAAATGTAAATGAAACATAAACTATACCTATTATAGTTTATCCAAAACGTTTGTAATGTAAAAGAACCCCTTTTATGAAAATACATTAGTGCTATGAGTCCATAAACTATTACTATTATGTAGTATATGAAAAACCCATTTCTTTTGAGAGTAAAACCTTTCTCATGTAGTAAAAATCCATAAACTATGCTTATTATTGCTTATTATATGTGTTCGAAATGAATGAAGAATCCTTATCATGAATGACTAAATTTCAGTTTATGATGATAAACTAACAAGAAAGTACATTCAATATTTAGAACTTATTGTTATACACTTTGCTCAACATAATACAAAGTGTTATGAAGTTATAAGTTGTTAACTAGTTTTGATCCGTTCTGCACTGTTTTAGAAAAATCATAGAACAATCATACGAAGTCGAAAACTAAATCCGTAAATTCTGAGAGTTCCCAAAATGTGTCTAGTTTATTCATAATTTTTATTATGATTTTTAGAAGTCTTTAACTTGTGTTAAAATGTTCATATTCACATACTGGTCCGAATTCGTTTATGAAATGATAGACAGTTTTGTAAAAGTCACCATAAATCGTAGAAAAATCGTATGAAGATGTGCAAGTAGTCATTTTAAAGGTATGAACCTGAACTATTTGCATATTAAACAGTTTTGAAAGATATTAAGTTTAAGATATTCAAAACAGTCCGTGAATAAGACTCAACTTTTCTGATGAAGGCTGTTGTTTGAGTTTAGTTGTGTTCTTGGTGTTTTAACTTGTATTCCCCCCCCCCCCCCCCCCCTAAAACTTGAAGAAAACATGAAAATGTATGGGTATGAACTCACCTTGTATGATTTTAGTGGATGGATGATGAAGAAAAGAAGTGTTCAACTCAAGAACACTTAGAAGATTGCTTGAAGATTCGAAGAACTAACACAAATATGATGAAGTTTGTGTAAGCAAACTATGATTTGAATAGAAAGAGGTGGAATAATCATATGAAGGATGATAATACTTAATAAAAGTAGAATAAAACCTTGGAGAATAGCCTTGAATCTCGAAATTTAGAGAGAGAAAGTGAGAGAGAATGAAATTTGTTCTTTGGTGGAAAATGAGAGCAAATAGAGGAGAGAGGGGGGGTTTTCCAGCCTTGGATCAAGGATGTGGCTGGAAAATGATGGAAAAAGTACAATGAAAGGGCTAGGTATGGTGGAAGGACAAGGGGTTGTACGATGAAGGTATGGGGAGGTTGCTTGTGTCCTTGTCCAAAGGATAAGTCAACACTCCACCTAAATATCTCACCAAATAGATTTTATTCTTAGGCAATGATTTTCCTCAAAATATGATTAAAATATGAATATTTAGGGTTTTATATGTCAAAATACGAGTTTGGGTAAAAATCCCACGTTAAAATAATTAAAAACGGGCTTAAAATGGAGTCGTGGTCGAAAACCGGGCAAAGAGGCGAAAATCCGAAATTGGGGCCGAGGGTCGCGAAGGCTCGGTCTTAGCAGCACTAGAATCGAAGGTAAGGTTCGGCTGGTGCATTGGAACTGAGAGTAGAGGGAACCGAAAGTGGAGTAGGAGCCGAAAGTAGCAATCTCGGACCGAAGGTCAAGATCTCAGACCGAAGGTGGCCTCTCGGTCCCTTAGCAGGTTCGGTTCTCAGGAGGTGGTTTCGGTTCTTAGGAGGTTTCGGTTCCTTAAGGGAGGTTCGGCTCCTTGAGAGGGTTCGGCTCCTTAGAAGGGTTCGGCTCCTTGAGAGGGTTCGGCTCCTTAAGTGGTTTCGGCTCCTTAAGGCTGTTTTTCGCGTAGACTTCCGTTTTCGAGCGGTTTTCGACTAAATCGAGGCTCGGGATGCCCAAAGTCATTATAAGAAGTTGAGAGAGATTTCGAGAGAGATTTCGAGAGAGATTTGGGAGAGATTTGACAGACTTAGAGAGATTTGGGAGAGATTTCACATACTTGGAGAGATTTCTCGTACAGAGAGAGATTTGGGAGAGATTTCACATTCTTGGAGAGATTTCTCATACAGAGAGAGATTTGGGAGAGATTTCACATTCTTGGAGAGATTTCTCGTACAGAGAGAGATTTGGGAGAGGTTTCACATTCTTGGAGAGATTTCTCATACAGAGAGAGATTTGGGAGAGATTTCACACACTTAGAGATATTTCTCATTCAGAGAGAGATTTGGGAGAGATTTCACATTATTGGAGAGATTTCTCATACAGAGAGAGATTTGGGAGAGATTTCACATTATTGGAGAGATTTCTCATACAGAGAGAGATTTGGGAGAGATTTCACATACTTGGAGAGATTTCTCATTCAGAGAGAGATTTGGGAGAGATTTCACACACTTGGAGAGATTTCTCATTCAGAGAGAGATTTGGGAGAGATTTCACATACTTGGAGAGATTTCTCATACTTAGAGAGTTTTGGGATCGTTAGAGTGAAAGAGATTGGGAGAGACTTCTTTTGTGACCTTTTTGAGTGTTTGGCTTTGTAACGCAAGGTTTGTAAACCTCGTTAAGTCTTGTTATGATTGTTATATGCCCCCGAGGGTTTAAGGAATAATGTTTTATCGAGTAGTTTCATCACTTGCCCTGATTAGGGTTTAGAATTTCCGAACACGTGAAAACTCTAAGTGATACTTTATATTAAGATTGCGAGTAGTACAATAAGAATCATAATGGAAACCCTAATATACAAGGGTTAGATGAGTTGACCGGTTTGACTTGTTGACTTTAGTTGACTTTGAATTGGCCAAAAATTGACGGTTGTCACAGGGGTAGACTATTCTATAGTGATCATCAGCACTCGTCCCTCTTCACTAGGGCTTCTAGCCAATGGACAATCTCTCCTGTAGTGCCCCGTTTTGCCACATTCGTAACAGGTCTGACTTACTTCCTCATATAGGACCTGAGTGATTGGTCGTGCCGGTGCCCTACAGAAACGGATGGTGTGTCCCCTTCTGAGGCAGTTCTTGCAATACAATTTCTGACACCTTACGGTATGATGAAAGTTGCACTTATTACATTTAAAGAGAGTTCCAGCATAAGAACTGCCAGGTGCTGGAGTGGCTGGTGTCGTGGCAGCATGGGCCGCACCCGTCTGTTGTCCATCTGAGGGCTCTTGTGTTGATTGTCTTTTCTTCCCACTCTCGGACTTTTGTTTATTATCACACCCTTTGGTTGACTTAGGAACGGGGGCCATTAACCATTGGCGGATTCCATGGTCCACCAATGTTCGAGCCAGACGTTTGGCATTGTCGAACGTAACGGGTTTCGTTGCTAACACGTTTCCTTGGATTGGAGAAGGTAGTCCTCAAATGTATCTCTCTACCTTCCTTCTCTCCGGGGTAACCATCCCATGACATAGTGCAGCTGAATCGCTGAATCTATCGGTGTAGGCTACTATGTTTGAGCCTGCCATGGTAAGGTTCCACAACTCTTGCTCTAGTTTCTATATTTCGCCCCTCGGGCAGTACTCTTCCAGCATCATCTATTTTAGATTTTTCCAGCCCACTGCGTTTGCCACTGGAAGAGTCAGTGACTTGACATGGCTATTCCACCATGTAAGGGCTCTGTCGGAGAAGGTGCAGGCAGCAAACTTCACTTTTCTCCCTTCTGGGCACGCACATAACTCAAAAATCGACTCTGTTTTCTCGAAACATCGCATTAGGACGATGACTCCTCCACTTCCATCGAAGGATTTGGGTCCACAAGTCATGAAGTCTTTGTACGACCACTCCCTTGTGTATCCGTGGTTAGAGTTGTTAGTACCACTACCCGATCCATCGGTACCACTTGCACGGATTTGGGCCCTGACAACTGTCACTGCAGCTGTTACTGCCACCTGAAAGACAATCGGGTCATACTGTGGAGGTGGTGGCGGTGGTGCGTTGTTTTTGTTTTTGTTCGACTTCTTCGGTGGCATCTTTCAGCCATAAAGTTTAAAAGATGAAACGAGGATAAGTCCCTAGTGGTTACAAGTTGAATGTTATTTGAATAGAAGTTATTTTAGTTCTGAGTGTATCACGTTCTGACTCTTGAAGCAATTCATAACAGAGGTCTATGCAAAATTAGACTTATGAATTTTTGATAGTGACTACCCTCTTTGAGAAGTTTTGTGACCTGGTTTACCGATACTAGTTGTTATGATAAAGGCGATAAGCCTAACACATAGTATGACCAGTGTAATCACTAACTCACTAGATTGCATTAGTTAGATAATTATTAGTGTGACGTGTAGGGTGCTCTACCACCTTGCGCGCCTCGTGAGTGGTTTCCTGTGTTTTCTGTCCTACTTATGATGACCCTGATTCAGCTGTGGGGTTTTGTTGTCTCTGGACTTTCTTATGGTTTTCCTATTCTCGATAGTTCATGCTTCGGGTTCTATCACTAATCTTCACCACTTCCTGATGAAAGATTTGACTCCTGTTATGATCCCTTCTCGGAATCCACTTTATGAATCCTTTCTTATTCCTCCTTGACTCCTTTGTTGTTGGTTGTAGTGGAGTGGTTATCTCTATCTAGGTTGTATTGGGTTTTGAGCATTCTAACACTCCTGTGGTGTACATGCAACCCTATAAACCTTGGATCTATGTTTTCGCTATTATACATGTAAATATTCAATATTCCAAGGTTTCATCCTAACTAGCATAATATGAAGTATATACAATACAAGAATCTAGTATAATGACATACCTCTTTGTTGTATCTTGATTCCATGGAGCTTAAGAGCCTAGTGCCCCAAGTGTGACACCTCTAATGGTTCACACAACATCACCAACAACTTGGAATAACTTGAGAGAAAAGTTCTTATGCTCAAAATTGGCTAGCCCTCTCATATGAATCCATTGTAGCTTATTTCTTGAGCTATGGGGTCTTTATATATTGTGGCTATTAGGGTTACACCATGTAACTCATGACTTTCCATATTCCTCATGATCCATGGGTTTTAAGCTCCATGGAGTATCCATGGGTTACCCCATGGGTTTAGCCCAACATGAAGAACTATGGATCATAAGCCCACATATATAAGAATGAATGATTTACATAATCAATCCCCATATATTTAGTTAGTCTCTTTTGATCACAGAATTAATTCCAAAATAATTCCTGATCAATACTAATTAAATAATATGATTTCATATTAATATATTAGAACTTATAATATATTAATAAATCATAAATATCTTTTTCTCACAAAAGTCTATCCAAATTGTTCCGATGCCATGCAACCCAAATGGACCATGCCAAATCGGGTCAAGTACATACCTATTATAGTTATGGACTTAGACACTAATCCAACAGTCTCCCACTTGGATATGTCTAATAACTATTATTGCAAGTATGGCTCTGCAACCTAATTAGCAATCGTAGGTCTTAAAAGCCGCTGTCGAACTTTGAACAAATCAATGACGCGTCCATTAGATAAGGGATCGTATATTCCTCCATTCTAGATATAATATGGACTGAGACATGGATTATAATCATTCTCTCTGTCCATCTGTTGTTTCCCGATTTCCAATTTATGACGACCGACTAATTGAACAAATCAAATCAGTCCAAGCCCGACCGAGCACTTACGTTTGTCATCACTAAATCATCGAGGGGCCCACAAATATCGCTTTTATCCCTCCAAGGGTAAAAGGAATGGATAAACTTCGACCCAAATGTTCGCTTGTACTTACTCATCAAATTACACACAACGATATGTTTTATAACAACCAAGTTACTGGTTGCGTTTACATATGTCAATGTGCAACCGACACGCAACTACAACTCACACATCTCCGTTTGAAGAATATAAGATATTATCATCTCATGATCACTCGTGATAAAATCCATGAAGTGATTCAAATGAGTGTGGGTTTAAGCCAACACTCGAATCTCATTCCAGGAGCACTCATGAATGTTGCAGCAACTTTTTCTATGTCTATATACTTTAGACATATACAAGCCCAATTCATGACAGTCTTGATTCATACCTACTTCCAAAGTATGATTGACTGTGGAGAGTTTTGAATAACCTAGTTATTCGGGAAGTCAGAACATGCAAAGTGAAACACAAGAATAATCGAATCCAATATGGTCTTAGAACTCAAATGCCATTTTGTGGTTATTTTAAAATTTTCTTTTCCACATGCCATTTTATGACTTTTTCTATTTTATTAAGTTCCACATAATATTTTAATGTAATAATTGCAATAAATGTAATAAGAAACAGATATCAATTTCATTAATGAACTTACCTTTTAATTTTAAAATTCCCAAAATTAAAGTTCATTAGTTTATTTTATTTATTTAAATTATTTGTTTAAATTTAAAAGACAAAAACATTTCCATTATAATAATTCATTATTTTCCTTATTTTCTTATAAATTCAATGTTTTTAAATATTTTGACATTTATATTTAGCTTTTTTTTAATTAACCCATGTAATACATGGGTCTCATAACTAGTTTACAATATTCATAGCTTAATACATTTATATTGTTATAATAATGACAATTTAATACTATAAGTGATTATATTATTATAAACTCCTAAAGTAAAGATTTTACACATGGGGACCATTTGTCCCAACTTTTGGAAACCGATGCATGGGCCAACGGGTATAAAGCTCAACGTGCAACCCCAGGTCATCGACTCTTAATCCAACCGCATCTTATCTCCCACCTTGAACTCAATGCATTAAAGGGGGAGGGGTGAGAAAGAGAAAGTCATCCCTTATGAGTTGTACGATTGGCCAAACAAGAAGTTAGAGAAGGAGATTGTTGGTCGAGAAGAGTTTAGCCAAGAAAGAAGAATGCAGTCGTGGGGAAAAGCCACTGACGGAAGTCGTCGCCAAAAGGAGGTCTAGCCTGAGATGGGAAGGAAATGTTAGAGAAGGAGTGTGGTGATGCTAAGAGTACTTGGTGGTAAGTTATTTGACTATTTTTTTCTCTCTTAAAATCACCAGACATCACCACCGCTAGCCACCAAAATCGTCGGTGTTGGTCATCGTCATAGGTCACTTCACTGCCGCCACATGCCGCTGTAAGGTGGTTGTGGGTTGTGGTTTCCGTTCTAGAAAAGATATTAGGAGTTTAATGAAGCAAACTTTTGTATCTTTTAAATAAAAATGAATTTTGGCAGTGGTTTTAACCACCATATGACCACCACTGCAAGACAAAGTCACCACCAGTGCACGATGGCTGCCTTATAGCTCTTATCCAACCCTTGTCTTAGTGGATTAAGTGCTTTTACAGGTTTACGTTGAAATCTAAAGTCTAAGCTTCCTTCTAGTTTGATGTTTGGTAAAATTATGTTGTTATTTTGAATTTAAGTCCATGATTTTAACCCATTAAGATGATTTTTTAATACATATAAAAACAGTTGGTTAGAGCTTGCATTTCACAGAATTAATTGGTTATATGCTAAATTTTTAAGTGCTTAATGAGTGGGACAAAATATAGACTCAATGTTGTTAGTCATGAAAAATTATGAAATTCTCCCCTAACTCTAAAAAACCATATCTAATCATTGGTCTGTCCAAATTGCATACAAAATATGTCCCTTGAAAGGTATAGATGTTTAATCTCGTCCATTGACAGAGATTGATCTGATTCCAAACACAAATGTATAGTTTTTGCAATTATTGTACACTGGTCCGTAAAATCCACTAAACACTTGGATGGTCCGAAAAATCCACTGATCACATGAAAATTTTTGTAAAATTCATAATTAAATCTGGATAACTTTTTCATGAGTAATATGTCCCTGGAAAGGTATGGGTCTCTAATTTATTACCATACAAGTGCTTATCCTAATGCCATGGTTTAGTTTGATGGAATTGTCATTCTTTACAGATTGGTCTAGAAAGATAGTTGTTTACAATAGGCATCCTGTAAAATATGTAAGTAATTCTAGAAATGTCCAATTGGCATGAAGCCAGGGACTTAGTTTAGATAAAAGGATATATTATAACATATAACTTTTTAATGTAATGATCTTCATTCAGTCCAGGGTTTTAGTGACCATTTTCACTAATTGGTCCAGAAAAGTAGTTGATTTTTGTAGTCAAATTATGAAATCAATAGAAAATAATAGAAAAATAAATGGATCATGTATTTAATATTCCTATAAGGGAATGCTATTTAATAATAAATATTAACCTTCTAAGGGTATGGGGTAAGATGGGTAAATTGGTCCACAAAACAGTTGATATAATGATAATAAAAGTGAATAAAGAGTTTATTATGAAATATTAATAAGTAATAACTAAAATATGAACTAAATAAGAATTACTAAGATGGTTGTAGGTGTTCAAAGAGTTGAGTTTTCATTAGCTCTCTTATTATGTTGACAGTGTCATTTATGGTTAGAGTTCTTGATCAAAGTCTCTCAGAAGGAAGTTTTCAAGGATTGGTCAACCATAAGAAACCTCTTGGAAGAAATCTTATTGTTGTAGCTAGTCACAAATCCTATAGGATGAAAGTGATGAATTCTTATATTACAATATATGGGAAGCCCCTTGAGGGAAACCAATTTATTGTGGGGTAGAATTTATTATGTTAACTATGTTTAGAGTTACAGTTCTTGATCCAAGCCTCTCGAAGGGAAGTGTTCAAGGATTAATCAACCATGAGAAGCCTCTAGGAGGAAATATGATTATGTTAGCTAGTCACGAAGCCTATCAGAGGGAAGTGACGAGTTCTTATACTGTAGTATATAGTAAGCCTCTTATGGGAAACAAAATTTGCATGGGTTAGAATTCGATACCAACATTATGTGATTGAATGATTAGGTGATATGTGTTATATGATATATGTTTCTGTATGTACATATGATTGATATAATGGGCAAGTATTTTGTATGCTCGCTAAGCACTTCACTTACCTATTGGTTATTAACTTTTTTTCAGGAAAGGACATGGATGGACTACTACGAGCTCTCACGTATCAATTAAAATACTTTTATGGTTTTAACTTAATTTAATTTTGAAATTTATGATTATGTAACATGGATATGAGACTTCTGCATTTTGGTTTATGAAACGTTTTTATATAGTGAACTCTGATGTATGTTTAAAATGTTGTAATGAGATGATATCATCAATGTCTTCTTTTATAAACACTTTTATTATAACTATATATTAACCATCATGAATTTCATATATATTATTAAAAAAAATAGAAAAATAGGGCGTTACAAGTTGGCATCAAAGCATAGTATGAGGGTATTTAGGCATATATTCATGTGTTTTTAGACACAAACGAAGGATCAGGTTATGAGTTTTTTTTAAAAAAAAATGGGACAAGTTTTAAAAATCTCAAAATTTTTAAAGGAAAAATTTGGGTTACGAACATGAACTTAGTCTCATTTCATGTTCTTTTTTAATTGTTGCTCTAGGATTAGGGACATTGTTTTATAACATAATTTAAGTTTGAATAAAGAAAGAAATATGAGACGAAAAATCAGTCGGAGTTCAACGGGTGATGAGCCACATTATTTAGTTACAGGCCCGACCGTGAGATATTGGAGGCCCTGTGCAAAAATTAAACTAAGGCCCCATATATTTTTTGTAAAATATTATTAAGGAAATTTTTTACCGCTAAAGACAAAAATAGTCCAATATTTTATCAAAAATAATTTTATTGTTTATAATATAAATGATATTTGTAACATGCAATTATGTTTTAATTAATTTATTATTATTATTTTCTTTTAACTTTTTTTTAATGAAATAATATTAAATAAAATTCTCAATCGGAGGCCCCTTACGATTGGAGGCCTGGTGCGATCGCACACTCGCACCACCCCAGGGCCGCCACTGTTTAGTTACATGTTTTAAATGCTAAAAAGTTAAGAATATGTATATGTTGATATTATGCATGCCAGAACTACATAAATAAGAATAAATGCCTTATATGCATTATGTGAGAATGTATGTAGGAAAGTTAAGGGTTATATAGGTTTGATGTTTATGCATTTTAGAATTGCCTAAATAAGGATGATTTCCTTATGTGGTATATTCCTTTATATTCTTATCAAATTCAAGTAGATAAATATGTGCTTATTAGAAGTAATCACTTAGATCTTTGACATAAGCTTTTGCCATTGATGTATTGACTATGTGTAATTAGACTCACATAGGGTTAGAAACATTTATTTGGTCTTGTTGGATCTTCTTGTTTTATAATTGCGTTATGCAACAATGATAAGGCCATTAAAACGATATGGTTTTAATGTATTATATATTATCATAAATATTTACAATATTTTATGACAACTTTATTATTATTTTATAATTAATAATAACCATTATGTTTAATAAAGTGTATTTATTAATATTATAACTCCATGTATATATTCTACATGACATAAAGACAAAAAAAAATATTTAAAAATAGCTTACATAATCTATTTAATAAACACAAAATAATTATTTTATGAAATATGAGTATATATTCAGATTAAAAATGTATTTATTATATGAAAATTTATAGAATTTTAGAAATTATAAAACCGTTCTCTCATGAGTCATGACTCATCACATGTTTTTAGTCTTACAATGATTACTCACTATAATGCCATTATATTGGATCCCCGTATTTGTCACGGGTTAATCACATTTTTATGTAATTTATTCTAAAAAGTTTACAATTAATCATATGGAAAAATAAGTTAATGGATTGGACCGAGAATTGCGAAAATGAAAGAAAAGTAAATTGAGGTGGAAGTCCCTTTCAAAATCAAATAACATGATTTTATGCCATTACTGTTATTTGACCTAATAATCAATTTTATTAAGGTATATATCCCTGTGGTTTTCAGATTTTTGGTTTTCATTCCAAACTTTTATTTCCGGTACATAAGGGTTTTAAAACAAATTAGATTTCAGGTTAGAGTTTATCTTTTCATTACCTTTATGTTAAAGTTGGACGTCCAATCATATATGTTTTCGAATAGAAATAATTGTTTTAAAAACTATTTGCACCTGTCGCTTGACGTGGATAAACGGCTTGTACGTGTGTTTGTATACAACCATATTTTATTTAAAAAAGAAAAAATAACAGTTTACTAATGATCTTAAATTATAACATTTATGAATATATGTATGTTTAGTTATACACATTTATATAAAAATCCATAAATTTAAGTAATGTACATTAGATTAGATGAACATTTTTATAAAATTCTTAAATGTTCATAAATTAGTTATTTTCATACATATTCATAACTGAATATTTATATAAAAATCCATAAATTATAGGAGCAAATCGATTAATGAACATATGTTCATATATATATATATATATATATATATATATATATATATATATATATATATATATATAGACACACGTATACACGTGAATTACATTTGTATAACATATAATAATACATGTTCATAACTAAACATTCATATTCATATATGTTCATAATTAAACATTTATATAAAATTGTGATTAAAACCATTGTTGGAACCTATATTCATGAAATAACATATGTTCATAAATGAACAATGATCATATATTAACATGTATGTTTGTAAATGAACAATGTTTATATATTAACATGTAAAAATGAAGTATTGTACAAATTCTAAAAATACATTACATAGCAAAAACTATAAAAAATAGTTAAATAATAGAAAAAAAAAACAAATAATTCCCATGCTTGATCTTTAGATCGATTCTGATGAACTTTTGCTCTATTACCATAGCCTTATCTGGAACTATCTGACAATTAGCAGACCAGCAAATTAAAGATACCAAATATAAATCCCAAGACCATATTAGTTATTATGTATAAAAAATTACCACCTTTAAATAAAATATTTATGTTTAGACCTTATATTTATATTGTCTATTTATACATTTGATGTAAATTAATTAGCATCGGTGTCTAGTTTAAGAACTGTAAATCAATTTGTACACAAGAATTTAATATTTTAAAATTTTCATTTTCAACGAGAAAGAGATGGTTGGCGTGTGGACAACCACGAGATAAGGTTATCACCTAGAAATACACAGTAGCCCGATGTTAAACGCCTACTATCACCCACTCAACATCAGTATAACAAAGAAGATAGGTGGATTGTGACTTGAATGTAACGGATAATTCTTTTAAGTAGGTTCATGTGAGCCATGTGAGGAGCATGCATATGAAGGTAAATTTTTGAACAACATATGAGATATCCGGGCGTGTAAAGATGAGGTATTGGAGCGCACCAGCTAGAATGCGATAATATGTAGGGTCAGGAAAAAGATCGCCAAAGGTGGATGTTAACATTGCTTTGGTGTCAATTAGGGTGGTTGCTGGTTTACACGATGACATACAGGCTCCTTCAATAATATCCTTTGTATATTAGGTTTGGATAAGAAAAAGACCTTATTGGTGTCGCTTGATAGAAATACCAAGGAAATAGCTGAGCAGACCTAGATCTTTCATTGCAAATAACCAAGAAAGCAGGGCCATTAAGGAATGTCAAAACTCATGAGTAGATGTGGTGAGAATTATGTAATCGACATAAAGTAAGAGATGCGCAATATCTTGGCCATGCTGAAAATGAATAAAGAATGATCGCATTAAATATTTGGGAAGCCAAATTTGCCAACATACTCTACAAATCATTAGTACTAGGCCCGTGGGGCTTATTTCAAGACATACAAGGATTTTTTTAGGAGGCACACATGATTTGGGTAGGAGGAGTCTCAAAATCCCATTGGTTGATGCATGTACACGGTTCTTTTGTAAGTGAACGTGCAAAAATGCATTTTTGATGTCAAGTTGATGTATCGGTCAAGACTTTGAAATGGCAAGACTAAGTACAGTGCGTATCGAGGTTGGTTTAACCACTAGGCTAAAGGTTTCATGACAATCAATCTTGACCTGTTGTAAGCGGTTGTCACCAACAAGACACACTTTATATCTTTCAAAAGACCCATCAGATTTTAGTTTGTGTTTAAAAATCCACATTGATCATATGATGTGCATATTTGGTGTTTTAGTACTAGAAACTAGGTTTTATTTTCAGTTAACCCATTAAATTCATCATTCATGGCATACTTCCAATTTGGATCGAACAGACCATCTTTATGATTTTTACAAATAGGAGACAGAATGATAGCAGAGAGATTGAAAGACGTTTTCCGTTTAGAGATGTATGACATGCTCTGAGTGTGGATGGTTCTAAAGGGTTGAACAAGATTGGAATGGGCCTGAGGACCAGAAGAGGTAACAGATGGGCAACCAAACGGTGTTGTTGTAGAAACAGACCCAATATGGACTATTTGGGGGTATAGGCCCAAGCCTCGTAGGAGGTGTAGGCAGGATCAATGTCCCAACATGAGTTGTTTGTGTGTGAGATGGCCCAGACGAAGAGGATTGGGCTGAAATGGGTTGTAATGGGTCTGTTAATGACATACCATCATGTGTTGGTGGATTGGAAGGTGATTCAGTAGGAGAGTAAAGATAGTAGGGATGGATGAAGTTGGTGAAAAATGTGTATGAAGATGGAGTGGGATGTTGTAAGTTCTGTAAAGGGAAAACGTCTTCATTGAATATGGCGTGACGGGAAATTATAAGTTTCTTTGTGGTAAGTTCAAAGCATTTGAATCCTCGGTGATTTTCGGGGTACTCGCGGAAAACACAAGGTGTAGAGGGGGTTGTATGATGTTAGTAGATGGAAAGAGAGGGTAGCACAAACACCCAAAGTGATGGGTTTTCTAGGTTATAAAGAAAAATTACATGTGGCGGAGAAACACTTAATCCCTTAACTTCACATGCAACCTAGAAAGAATCTATGTTTGCTCTATTGATAACAACTAACTATGAATATCAAGAAAACCTTAAGAGAGAGGCTATGAAATCAAAATTCATACATAAAATTAGGGTTACATACCTTTTGATTATTATTGTAAATAATCAAAGTAGTATTGGATCTTGGAAAGCTATCTCTAAAGGAATAGATGCCTCTAATGGCTTTCACCCAAAACTCTAGTAGCAAGAAGACTTGAGGAGAGAGGGGACTAGAGCATGAATTCGGCTCTATGAAAGTAAGTAAAGGTGTGTGGAAAATATGGCATCCATGGTGTCCTATTTATACTTGCTTAAGGAAACTCCCATGGAAACCAAAGAGTCCTTTGAATGATTAATTCTAATTAATCTTAGAATTAAATCCAAATCAATTCTAATTAATCAATTAATCCTAACTATTTCCAATTAATATATTAATCATATAATATATTAATAAATCATATATTTCAACTTCCAATTAGTTTATTATTCGTATAATAAACTAACAAATTATCCTCTATCTCCAACTATCATTCTAATTAGTTACTAGTTTTGAGGGCAACCTAAAAAGGACTTTGCTTCTAATTCAAGAATATATCAATTTAGTTACTGGCTTACATCTTATTCCAATATAAAGACATAGAGATGATTATAGGAAGGAATTCATTTGTAAAGGATAGAAGTGGGGGTGTTGTAGTTGAGAAGTTTATTTGGTAAGATGTTTAGAAGGTAGGTGGCCATTTGCAAGGCATGGTGCCATAATTTTGGGGGAATGATTGCATGGGAGAGAAGTGTATGCATGATGTTATTAATATCTCTTATTTTGCGTTCTGCTTTGCTGTTTTGAGATGATGTGTGAGGACGAGAGAATTGAAAAACCATACTGTTATCTGAACAAAACTTATGAAAGGTCGAGTTGTTTTATTCGATCCCGTTGTAACATTGAAAGTCTTTATATTTTTGGAGTACCGAGTTTTGTTAAAGTTGGTAAATGCAAGGAACTTGGAAAAGACTTTGGATTTGTTGCCTGATTGAAAAGTCCATAAGAAGTTAGAAAAATCATCAAGGAATATAACATAGTATTTATGTCCCTCGAAGCTCAAAACAGGTGAAGTCCAAACATCACTATGAATTATATCAAATGGTGCAAAAGTATTAGATTGAGAATCATAAAAAGGCAATTTGATATGTTTTCCAAACACACAAGACAAACAATAAGAAGCTAGTTTAATATGATTACATGAAATAAAGTTATTCTTCCTAATGGAATTCAAAACTGAATCGCCGGGGTGGTCGAGATGATGATGCAATAGATCTTGAGACACAACAGCTAGAGCATGATGAGCAGAAAGTTATGGTGTCTTGAAGAGGGGGAGAGGATAGAGATCGCCAGACCTATTTCATCTCATAATTAGGGTCCCCGTTCGGTAATCCTTCATAGTAAAACCATAAGGATCAAAATCAACAGATAAGTAATTGTCAATAGCACAACAACGTACGGAAATTAGATTTTTGACAAGAAAAAAAGAATGAAGGACCATTTTTAATTGAATATATTGGAAGGGAGAGGGAAGGGATATATGTCCATATCTATGAATTGGAAGTGTATTACCATTACCCACAATGATTATTTAATGAGCATATATTGAAGTAGTTCCTGAGTTTACCTTGTGAAACAGTCATGTTGGAAGAAGCTCCAGTGCTAAAGTACCAGTTGTCATTTGGGTTCTGAAACGAGAGTGTAGTCACCAGATGTTGGAGGTATTTGGGACTGTATTGCTGCTGTTGGGACGTGTAGGCTTGGTGTTGAGCCATTTGGGCTTGTTGATGTCGCTGGACAAGGATGCTTGGTCCATTATTGGTTTGGGTAGGTCAGACGAGTGAGTTAGTAGGGAAAGGGCCTGGAGGTATGGTCTAATTTTGAGATGCTCATGCCCAAAACGGAAAAGTAGACCAATAAGGGGATCGAGGTTGATTGTTCCCACGTCCATGACCATGTCCCCTACTACGAAAATCTCCATAACTGATGTGTCTACGTGTAGAACAGGACCTACCCTCGTCACGACTATCAAGTGTGCTGTCAGACCTGCCATTAGAAACATGGTAAGGAGATGTGGAGGTGGTAGCAAAGTTCTTTTTTTCTGATGTGTTACTGGAGGTGGTGAGAAGGGCGGTAGAGGGTTGTGGTGCCTTGCATGATTCTTCAAGCACAAGGTGTGATCGGGAATCATAGAATTCAATGAGTGGGTTAGTCTATTGAATAAGTGAAGCCATGTTCTCATAGTTTGGGTTTAAGCCAAAAACCAATTGTAAAACCAAGTGGGTTTTAGGAACATGGGTTTCAACATTTATGAGTGGATCAACAATGGTCTTTAGTTCCTGATAATAGGCACTTAGAGAGAGAGAGAGAGAGGTAAAAGATCAAATACAAACCACTAAAAGTTAATTACTCTAGCAACCACTTATTTTTAACTTATCATCAGGCCCACTTTTATCTTTTCTAATATTTTAATTTTTTTTAAGTTTATATAAATTGAAAAATCTATAAGGATATTATGGTAAATATGCATATAAGATATGTGTTCCACATAACTATCAGATATGATTCTCATTATCTCACCAACACAAAACACAAAGTTCCACCACAAGTTTTTTTCCCTCTATTTCTATCCTTATACACCACCACAGCTGCCGCCTCCAACCACCGGCGGCCACCGCTGGCGACGTTCGACCACCATCTGCAACTAGCCTCACCGTTTCCTCATCCCTCTCTCGTTATTTGTGTGGTTTAGATCTATTCAGATTAGATATGTTCAGATATGGTCCAGATCTAGTCTGCCACTATCCGACGATGATTTTCCACTACTCCACCACCAACCCGACACATCTAGATAAGTTACTGGACCATCGACATTAAACCATTTTCAAACCAATGCTGTTGTTTGCTCCAACACTGTTTCATAGATTTAATCTTCTCCATCTTACCTTCGACGACTTTCAAGACCGAAGAAAACACATATCTCATTAGATCTGATGTAACCACTATCATTTTTTTCTTTAGATCTGGAACCACCGGAAAAAAATAATATCACCAAGGTGTTTCTATTTCATAATCAACATCGATCGCCGCACCACCGCTTCTCATCTTCAATGACATGATTTGGTTGACTTTTTTCCTAGTGCTTTTTGCTCAGATCTAGTTAGATATGAATTATTCTAGTGTTTTCTTACGATCTCTGATCATGTTCCTAGTCTAGATATTCTAAGATATGGTTAGTTCTAGAACTTCTACCTTCAGATATGCGATCAACGCGACTTTCGCCTTCAGATCTGCCAGTTTTTGTCATCGGAACACTAGATCTGTGTAACGCCCATAAATTAGGGCTAGACGTTTAAAATATTTTAGTTATACTTATTCATTTTATTGAATATTTAAAACCCTTGAATAGGGTAATTATCCGTTATACGCGTTACGTGATATATAAATATCTATTTAATATATGCACGTTATGTGAACAAATATTATAAGTATATGTATTTGTAGAAAAACTTATTATAAGATTTTTCTTTGAATCGTTATAATAAAGTGTAAAAATAAAAGCTTATTTAGGATAAATAATCTTAGCAAAAGTTATACTAGTTGTGATGAAAATCCTGTGGACATCAAAAAACGCTCAAATATGACTTCGTATAAGGAAGTTCTGATTTTTCGAAGTTTCATGTTTAGCCCTACACCAGAATGTGTGTCATAAAAAGTAAATGGAGATTTGTTTCTTTTTATCCAAATCAATGTAAGGAAGACTTAAAGTACTTGTAAATACGAATTCGTTGATATATAGAATGTCTAGAACGGAGTTCGTATAAAGAAGTTATAATATTCGCAACAATTTTAACAATATAAGCCTTGATAAATTAACAAATAAAATAAAATCAGAATTAGATATTAAGACCAAAAGGAAACTTTTAGTACTCGACGAGACGAAATTGAGGATATAAAGAACATTGAAATTGAAGATAGCATGCGAGAGATATGAAGTTTTTTAAAATCTGAGGTTTTACCCACGTTCGGTGCCACATGTCAACACCATAATCGTTGCTTGCTTCCTACGCTTGACCAAGACGTGGCAAGCAATGTACCACGATGTCGCGCGACCCTGGACAACCTATAAATGGCTACTGGACCTTACTCATTCGTCACACCAATTTCTCCGATTCCACCATTCTCTCTAAAGGAACCTCCACTATTTTAAGCCCAATATCCAAGAGCTTCTAGCTACTTTAGCAAGGCTCTGAAGCATAAGAAACACCAACAAAAAGAAGTTTTTGGAGTCGAAGTTCTGCCTACGAACTTTTCAAACTTTTATCAGAAAACTATGTAAGCTAAGCTGCACTTACTACGCTTTAAGTGTAAGTTATATATATATATATATATATATATATATATATATATATATATATATATATATTATGAATTTATAAATAAGATTTATTAGTGTTTCCAAGTCATAATACTGATTAATCTACTTATGAGAATCATGACTAAGCTAAATCTAGTGTGGTGTTTAAACTGAATTTTCTAAACAATATACTCTTTATACCAAATTGATCCTACCTCCGATATAATCTTACCTGGTTATTCGTTATTATGTTGGAGCTTGATGTATTCATTAGGATTATTGAGGAATTTGGGAAACGGTTAATATGACCTTATAAAATACGAACGAATACTGAGATGAAGTCATATTCGTATTTTGGGTTGTTTAAAAGGGATAAGCTGAAGTATTAGTCTAGGAGCTAGATTTCTCATGGATCTTACACATCAATCAAGTTGTTGCATATTTATTATTATGAACGTTATTTTAAAACAAGTATTTATTAAAAGTATTAAATATATGTTGATAGTTTATATGCGAATTATATGCTTATGTTTTATGCATTTTTAATGACATACACTATGTGAACCAAATATGGTTATATATATATATATATATATATATATGTATATATATATATATATATATATATATATATATATATATGTATATATATATGTTATGGTGTATATATATATGATATTATTACATGATAATCTTAATAGAACTTTTATTACTGAAAACATTAATGTATATATACTTTAACTATGTTGTGTATTGAATATGTCATCCTTAGAGTTTTACTTTTTTGAAAAAAATGTATTGACAAAAAATCCTTTGATATACTGGTTTTCAAGCGTAAAGAAAACGTTTTTCTGGTGCTTAAAGATAGGATGTCAAAGTTCGAATAAGAGCAATTAGGGATTTTATTCGGATCGGGACCGAACCGAACCGACCCGAACCCAAAAACTAAATAAGGGTAATTGCATGATATGAAAACCGAACTGATTAACCAATACTGGTTCGATTCGGTTCGGGTATTAATTAGTTCGGTTCGATTATTACCCGAATAACCCGAATAACATGTACAAGATGATTAAGGACCTAATATAACCGAAGAAAACCTAATAAACTGTATTAGGATTCTATAACCCGAATAATAGAATAACAATGTACTTTTATGTTAAGTCATATTTTGTGTTGTGTCAAATGGTAGTTTTCAGAATTTTGTGTTGTTCAAATTCCGAAATAGGAATGTATGTTTTCGGAAACGCTGTCTTGCATGTCTATATATAGTGTCTGTATTTATCTTTTATGTAACAACTTTTGTAACGTTCTGTTCCAGCATTAAAAGAATAATTCTGATTCCACGAACTGCTCTATTGTTGAGATTAATGAAGTTCAACTTCTTTTCAATCATTAACGTTCCATATCATTGATTTATTTCGTAATATAGAAACTATCGGTCTTTTCTTATTTATATCAATTGGTATCAGAGCCAAATCTTGTAGATCTCAGTGATTATTGAAAGAATTGATCAGAAATGGCGAAATTTATTCATGAATCTCACTCTGTTCTTCAAGTATTGTAAGTTTTCTGAAAAGGAAGTGAAATATCTCTTGTTTTTGCAAAACTCAATTCAGATATGTTATTCTATACACATTCTATCGTTTGATTTGTTCCGTTTTCTCTCTCTAGAAATCTTATCAGATCTATTTTCTCTCTCTTCGAGTTTTGTTTCTTGTTAAAGATTTAATGGCTGATTATAGGGTGCTAAAACTCATTAAAAGACTAGGATTAAAGGTTACAAATCCAAAGTTTTGGCTTAAAGAAGCATATCTATTATGGGATGTTCCTGGTTAATCCATGTTGAAGAATGCCATTGAGATGTATAATCTCTATATTGATGAGAATATAGGTGATCTCACATGGATTTCTTGTGGTGGATTTGAAAACAATCGTTTAGATGAATATAAATATTTGTTAAAGCAATTTTTTATTATCCAAGAACATTTTATTCAGGAAAATAAACAGCAAAATTTAGAGATGGAAAGAAAGGAAAAAGAAAAAGTTGATGTTCTTGGTAAAGTTCATGATGTTCTTCACGTTTCAGAGAAAAAGGTGACTCCAGATGTTCTTGTTGAGAGGGACTCAAGAGATTTAAGTTTTTCAGAAATTTCACATTCCGAATCTAGTAGTTCTGAAGACAAATCTCAATGCAAAAATTCATAAATCATGAAAGTGAAGATGTTTTGTTCTATTGGAACTCAAGTAGAAGATTCTTCATGTTCTAATGATAATTTTGAAGGAATGGTGCCTTATAGAAAGCCTATAATTCCAGATGTTTAGATTTACAAAACTCCAAATGATTGTGTTCAAAAGACTTCAAATGTTCAGATCATGAAATGTGATAAACATGGTCAAATCCGAAAATCAATTTTGAAGTCTCAAAATGTGAAAAGGAAGAAGAAGAACAAGAAGAGAAAGGTGAAAAAAGGTTTGGATGCCAAAAGTACAAGTATCTCATGCTTGGGAAAAAGTTCAGTAAGTACAAATCAAGCATGTTAATTCAAAAATTTGTTTAGATGGAGACGTTAGAAGTTGGAGAATTGAGAAAAGGTTCTATGGTTGGTTCTATGAGATATTTGATATTTTTTGTGTTCCAACTAAGAAGCCAATATTATTTAAGAAGATGATTCAAATCAGTGTTTTTCCTCAAAGAAATGGGTTTGTAAGAAGCCTTCAACAATTTTAAATCTCAAATGGGTTCCAAAAATTTCATGTTAAATTTGAAATTTAATTTGAGGGGGTGTTCTTTTTCTTGAAGATATCAACTTTAATTGATTTAAAATGGCTAAAATTGACAACACAGTCTTTGTAAAGATGATTTTTCTGCCATGGTTAGGAGGCGTGAAAGCTGTCAAAAAGGAAAAAGAAAAGCTGAATTATGACATTTTCTGCAAAAGGAGGGGAGAAATTAGTCAAAGGTTTCTAAAAAGAAGGTTAAAATTGGAACTTGATCTCTATTTGGTTCGTATCAGAAATTGCCCTCCAATATTGAAATTGGTTTCGACGTTTTAAGACAAAGAAGCGAATTCATAAAAACTCAATTGGAATTGCTTCACATCTTAATCAGAAGTAAAATCTCAGTGTTGTTCGGAATTAATTTTCTACTGTTCATCTCTGAATAGTTCTGAGGCTCGAAAGAGTTCGTTTTTACTAAGTCTTGCTCACTGCTTCTTAAAATCGGTAGTATATGGTGATTTTGGATCTTGATTCTCACTCATAGAATCTGAAATCGAAGAACCTATGATCGGAACTGAAATCAATCAGATTTAATTGCAATTAGAATTTGATTCCGGAATTGGAATTGTTCGGAATCAATTTTGATGAATCTTACAATCAAAAGCGATCAATTGATCGGAAGAGTTCTTAGTGGTATCAGTATCAGATTTTAAAGACTGAAGAGTTCAGAATTGAACTAGCGCCTTGTTCCCGAGTTTTTTTGTAAATTCATTAAATGAAAGGGAAGGAAATTTTTGACAGAAAGAAAGGGAGGTGAAGGAAAATATTCATTATTCCGTGTTCCCGAGTTCGAAGGAAATGAAACGAAAATTTTAAGTTTTTGTGTTCGCGAGTTAGGAGGAAAAATAAAATAAAACTTAAAATTTTCTTTCCCCTCACTTTCTTTCCAAATCCCCCCAATTTGGGAGGAAAATTTGGAAGGAAAATATTCCTCCAAAATCCTTTCCCTCCCCTTACTTTCCTTCCATTAGTGAAACTCGGGAACAAAAATTTCCTTCGACACTCCTCACTTTCCCTCCGTATCCTCCCATTTCTCTCCTTAAGTAGAACTCGGGAACAAGGCGTAGATGTTACAATCGGAAAGGAAGATACAATCGGAACAGATATCTCGATCAGAAGGTCATAATCATAGATCGAAATCAGATTTTTTTTAATCATTTCCGATTTTGACTTTCTAAAGTCAATAAAACGTGTGTTCAAGTCAAATAAGGAAGATGGGTTAATTTTACATCTATTGGCCCTATTCTTTCCAAACATGACATTTTCTACCCCAGATTCTAAATTTCTTTTTACAATTTCTTGGGTTTTTATCATTTTTACCCTTTCTATCCAAATTATTTTTGTTTCTTGGTCTATTTCTTTCTAAACCCTTCTAATATTTCTTTCTTATTCTTTTTGTCTAAACCTCAAAAACCGAAATATTCAAAAAGATTTTTGTTCTTTTTCCGTTTTTAATTTCAGAAAAAACCCGAAAAACCCAAAAAGATTGTATTTTGTTGTTTGGTTCCGAAATGACACTATTCATGAGCAAGATGTTCTGAAATTCGCTTATTCTTTGAAGATTATTGTGTTATAGCGAATGTTTGGTGTACAAGAGTGCAACATTTCAGAGTCAAATCTTTTTATGCACTGGATATTGATGTTTCTTCAGATCTGATGGGTTTTGAAGAATTCATGTTAGCCTTGGGAAATCTTTCATGTTGAAATTGCTTTTCTTGTATAGAGTAGGTTGTTGGTGATTCTTCTTATCTTTCTGGATTCTCTCTATGGCATTTGTTGAAGATTCAAGGGGGACTGAGGATTGTTCAAGGAGGAGTTCATCTTTTCAGATTTATGTTCTTTGAAGATGATATTTTTTCAAATCTGATTTCTCTCTTTGAAGACCCCATGTTCTGATGAGTCTCACAATTTAGGGGAGAAATGCCAAGAAGATTGGAAATCGTGATCTTCATCAGTTTCAATATCTAGGGGGAGATTGGTTAGTATTGGAGATATAGAAACTGATTTGGCATTTCTTGTTGATTATTGAAGACTTTTTAGTCTTTGTAGTGGTTTTTGTTATTTAGCACATGTTTTATTTTATCATATATATAGCCTATAGCTTAGCTTGTTTCGTAAGGTTTTCCTCAAAAAGTTTCTTTGTTTGTTCCATTTCCAAATCAATAATAGACAAAAGCTTTGACAGTTTACTTACAACTTTATGGTGATTGATTCATGATTTTTATTCTAATTCCGCACTTGTCATTTCGTTTTAGGGCTTCACAGCTTCTCATTTTATCTGAAATATGCTAGACCTCAATACGAGTCATGGAGTCTAAAAAGAATTATGGGAATGAAGGTTGGTCTTCCGGTTCAAACAGAAGACTTTCTGAATATTCAATTCAAAGGATTCCAAGGTTCTAATTACGATCTTCACGAGTTCTCTTTAGCTGATTTTCCATTTTTGAACCCCTATGATTGGATCTCGTTATTTAACATTGTTGTGAAAGATATAAAGAAATATGAGCCCATCTATGGACACTTGAAATGGATGATTAAGTGTTATATCCTGGAGATTGCGAAGATGGATGTTAAAATAACTTCTGTTCTGAAAAAGAGACCAATTTTGAAGCGGTTTGATCAACTGGAGGACATCCAACAACTAAGTGGAGGACTCATTGGCAAAAAGCACTAGAGAACTGTCTACAAAATGAAGGAGGGTGATGTAATTAAGAACTGCATGTTCTTTCTGTGGGATAATCATTTGTACTCTACAAATGCTCTGAACTCAATTCTTACAAGGGCCGAAGCGAACAGGACCAACTCAGCTGCTGATGTAAAATGTGTTTCTGATATGATTCGTTGGTATCTATCTATCTGGGCTACCCTTCTGTAGATGATGCCAAAGATTTTCGACGCTCAAATGAAATAAACAAGGCTTCATTCCGATTTGACACAAAAGGGGAGATTCTTAAGTTATATTTTGTGTTGTGTCAAATGATAATTTTTGGAATTTGTGTTGTTCCAATTCTGAAATAGACATGTCTGTTTTCGGAAATGTTGTCTTGCTTGGTCTATATATAGCGTCTGTATTTGTCTTTTATGTAACAACTTTTGTAACGCTCTCTTCCAGCATTAAAAGAATAGTTCTGATTCCACGAAATGTTCTATTGCTGAGATTAATGGAGTTCAACTTCTTTTCAATCATTATCGTTTCATATCATTGATTTATTTCGTAATATAGAATATATCGGTCTTTTCTTATTTTGTATCATTTTATACATCAACATAAAACATTCAAAGACTATAATAACACAATAACACATTGAAATAATAAAAGTTACATACTAGATTAGCATAATGAGAATTAATTTATTACTTGAGTTTCTTGAGTTGGAGCCGAATTTTCCATGACTAGAAAAAGTAGGAATTCGTGAATCCTTAGAGACAATAGGAACGGTTGATGTTTGAAAGTTTGAAACTAGAGGAATGATCGACAGAAGTGATTTTGAGCTTGGAAATAAATGAGAATATTGGTCGATTTTGAAACGACGAGAACGAGCATAGGATTTTTTTTTCTGTTATGAACAAAGAGGACAAAAGTATGAATCGTGATTTTGATTTCTATCGATCAGAGAAAGGGGATGAGGAATGCTTATTCGGGTCGGATATTTAGAATTGTGTAAGCTCTTATTTAGGTAACTCGAACCGATTAACCCAAGAACCGAATAAGCATAATATAGATAACCGAAACCCGAATCGAATTGCTTAATCGGGCCTAATTCGGTTCGGTTCGTGGGTTTTCGGGCCAATTTCTCATCCCTAAGAGCATTAGTTTAAGCGAAGTAGGAGTTTTAAGAAATTCTAGACTTAAACATAGATTACTAAGTGATGATGGTGAGGTGTGTGTCTAGTATATTTTAGGTTGTATACCTAAATTGACACAAGCACTAGAATACCTTAAGGTGTAGTCCTTAATTGATATTATGTGCAAATAGAGTTATTTTATAGCATGCCTTAGCTTAAATACTTGACATGCTATGGAGTGAGTTAGCAGACTTTAGGAGAGATACCTTATGCACTAATATGTACTAACTCATATGTAATATACCATGCCTTAGGTTGCTTACCTAGATTCCTATTACTTGAAAAAAATTGAAGGTTTGTTGTCGAATTTGATTTGGAAAGGGAAATTTTATTTGTTCGATATTGTAAACATATGCCTATTGTATTAGAACAAGTATATATCTTTTCAAGGAGATAAGGAGAGTTATGATAATTATTGTTAGTAACATCGTAGATTGTGTATTAATACGCATAGAGTGATATTGTACCTTATAAGTATGTTTGATGAAATAATAGTACCTTTAGAGTAGGTATCATATGTTTGAAGTGCACATACGATTGGCAGGATGATAAACCTTTGGCGTAATACATGAAGTCGTCCCAATGCTTGGCAATTCTACATCCAACCAGATTGAAGCGGTAATTGCTTACAAATTTAGAATATTGAAGATGGTGATAAGTTGTTGTGTGATTCTTTTTCTCGTATGGTGACTTACGGACTACAAGGAAATTCTTGGGACGAGTATGAGTAGATGTAAAAGGTAGTAGGGGCCTATACTAACGGAAGCACATGACTTGCACTTGGATCAGGGAGAGTCACAAGGTTACTGAGGCACTAGTAGTTGAGTTTGTTTCATTTGTATCCATTGTGGCCATCATTTCAGTGACGACTAAGAAAATAAATGTTATTCCGACCATAATGGTCATAACAAATTGAGTCTTACTAAAATAGATCTGCAAAGTAAGTTATTTGATTCAAAGAACTATGTGCGATTTAGTATCCGACTTTAGTCAAAGTATCGAAGGGAAAGACAATCGAAGCAATCAACAAAAGAATTCTAGCCGTCATTAAGATTGAACAGCCAATAGCTAGGAATGTACCTGCTATGATGTATTTGTACCATATTAGAAAAATGATGGGAGGTATCTTTCGTGCTAGAGTTTGACTCATAGAGATCTGAGTCTGGTCATTATATCATGCGACAGAAGGTCATTAGAGCGTGATCTTTCGGTGTATTATAGTAGCCTATATAAAGACCTTATCATGCATTGAGTCTTTTTGAGAAGAAGTGTAACGACCCAAAAATCAAGGGTAAAAATTTCATTTTCAGTATAGCTAAAACATTGATACCATTTATTTCAAACATTTCAAATCATCATTAAGTAAAACATCTATCAGAGTTTATCCCAAAATCATTCATTGCGGAAATAAGAGGTGTGTGCACTGCGATCAATCCGAGCCCTTCCTTTCCCAAAACGATGATACCTGAAACCATAAACAAACCTGTAAACACGAAGCTTAGTGAGTTTCCCAGAGCATACCCCACAAAATCCACATAACACATATCATATTAGCTATAAAGCTATACATACCACATAAGCCATGCATACATAAACCTGTAAGGATGCCATGGGCTCCCCCCAGGGTCTTACACCTTCGTGGCATGGGCTACCCCACATGGTCTTTACCTAGGAATGCCAAGGGCTACCCCACATGGTCTTACATCCAACGTACCATGGGCTACCCCACATGGTCTTTACCTAGGAATGCCATGGGCTACTCCACATGGTCTTACATGCAATTGCCACGGGCTCCCCTCGGGGTCTTCCATGCAAGTATCACAAAGACAACTAGCATATCACATATCATATAATCACTAGCTTACTACTTAGCATAAAGCTAACTATCATACCACATATCTCTACTACAGCTAGTGTACCACATAACATAAAATGGGCCGACCTTGGTGCCTTAGACCCATTGGTATGGTGAGAAGACTCACCTCGCACTGTAGAAGCTTCCCTCATGAATTCCTTAGCTGCTGCCCCGTCAGCTTCCCAAGCTGTCACTACCAACCAATGTACCCAATTATCAACTAGGTCCCATACCATAATCCTTAATCCATGCATGGGGTAAAATGACCATTTTACCCATGGCCCAGTATGATCCAAAACCAAGACCCTAACCCAAAACAAAAGCCCCACATTATAATGTCCATAAAACCATCAATGGCCCAATTTTCCAAATTGGGCCCGGACCTTTCTAATGGACCTTATACTAAAGCCCAATATTCTCCTTAGTTAATAATCCTGACCCCAATTGTCCCACGAAGGCCCACAACAACCTAGTCCAAGAATTGGCCCAAACCGAGGCCCACAAATGTGAAGTCCATATCTATACTGGGCCACGAGGCCCAATAGGCCCAACTATTCCAATATCGGCCCGAAGATACATTCAGGCCTAACAATCAGCAAATCCAGGCCCAAAACCATTAGGGCCCAAAGGTCCGAAGTCCACTAAGGCCCAAATCCTCCTGAGAGCGTACGCCTAGCGTACCTCTTCTGTATGCTTAGCGTACTGGGCAAATGGGTTGTACGCGCAGCGTACTACATAGTACGCCCATCGTACAAACAACTCATGCACAAAATAGCATCAAGGGTGGCAACCCCAAGTCTAAGAATCGAATTTGAACCATAAAGCTTCATCCTTGGGACCAAAAAGGAACTAAAACCCAAAAATGGTAGATCTAAGAGATGAATGATCAAGTTCAAAGCTTTATACCTTCATCAAGCTGAGAATGAGTCCTAAAAGCCAGATCCATAAGCTCCTTCTTGATTCCCGTCTTTGCATCAAACTCCATCTTCTTGAAAATGGGTCAAACACCCCAAAAATGGACTCCATAAGCTCAAAATGTCACCATGGATGATATATGACGATTTATAGGGTTTAGGGGGGTGGAGTCTAAAGATATTAGGGTTAGGTTATGAGATAAGGGGTTTAAATAGGGTCCAAGACCCTAAAATAGGGTTCTGATCTGACTGGAGTACGCCCAGCGTAATTCTGGTACGCCCAGCGTACTCCGAAGAACATTCGTGACCATCCTGGTCTGTACGCCCAGCGTACTCCAAGGTATGCCCAGCTTACTACCCTCTTCACTAGTACGCCCCGCGTACTAGGCTAAGCCTAAAAACCACGAAACTTCCGAAGGCCATAACTTCTTCGTTATAAACCCGATTCCGACGATCCTTATATCCACGGAAAGGTGACGAGAATCCCTACACTTCTATCAACTCATACCTTCCTTAATACCTTCCGAACAAAATTCCATTTTCCACAAAAGCGCAAACTGCCACTTTACCGAAATACCCCTAGGCCTCAAAACACGAACCGAACACCCGTATCACTTCTAATACATCACCCGTACCCAAATGGGCCTAGATCTTACCTTCTCAAAAGCCCTAATCCTGATGATGACCAATCTTCGGGCCACAACCTCAGACTAGGAATCAATTCAAAACAGAGCGTTACAACTCTCCCCCACTTAAATTAGATTTCGTCCTCAAAATCATGCATCACCATCTCCGACATACCAGACAACCTGAGCACCACAACCACAACCCGAGAATACCACAGCCTTCCCAAGGAAACTAAGACCAACCCTCATAGGGTTCTAGACCCTGAAGATGAACGAATTCCTTGCAACCTGATCACATCTGCTCCACCTGAAATCTAGAGTCTTGAGATGGTCGGTCTCCTTGACAGACTGCCCACATCAAATCATCATCGAACTTATTCCCCAAGAAAACCAGCCTAATAAGAATACGTTCCTACCGGAATTACCTTGAGGCTTCCAAAAGAAAAAAATCACCGGTCAACTGCGGCTACTAAATAACAAGCAATTCCACACACAGACCCCAAATCACTGAAGTCGCTCCCACTCCTCTTATAGCCACATGTCTGCTTTCCTGAAGAACAATCAGGGACCTCCTTGGTCCCAACCTGGCTGCCAACTGTCCGGAACACCGGACACCTACCCGATTGTTGAGCCAGTACACACGTACAACAGTCCCACATGATCTCCGAAGGATACCTCGTCTGACAATGACTGGGCTACTTATACAACCGCTCATGGCGCGTTCCCTCCATATGATCCATCCGATCATGATAAGATGACAACCTGTCGCCACTGAATCCAACACAAAAAGGTGAATGCTACCATAATAACTGTAGTCTTATATCGTACCTGGTCTCCTTCGACCTACCATTTCTTGATTCCAACATGTCGTGGCTCTATTACGGATAGAGCCACCTGAGACACATCATAATGGCTTAAACTACCATCAAACCAACCCGCTAATCACCCTGGAATTCTACCCTCGATGCCCTTGGCATATAGATGCCCCACATCCCATCACACTAAAACAAAATCCTGCACCATACATGCACGAATTCCGATTCGGGTTCCTATCCAAATCCGAATTGATACTCCGCACCTATCTAGAGATTCTCGAATCGTCATTTGTATAATGCACCACGACTTCCCGTCATCCTTTACTCGACCGATTAATAAATACCCTTAGCCGATTCCCTGAGACTACCAATTTCGCACCCGGTCCAACCACCAGGTTCTCATGAGATCCAATATCAGGGCTACCCAGCCATAACCCTACTGAGATATGCACTACTCATCCACATGATCCTATATCTCAAGATCCAACCCTTGGCTCAGCAGTCTCTACCAATTCCATCCTAAATTCCCATGACCATCTGGGCTCGCCCCCGAATAACTGATCAGTCAATCACCTCTGGTCCTGATCCTAACTAAGCAGTGGCTCCCCCACAACCTTGCAAACTAGCCTACCCTAGTCCAAATCACCTGAAAGAGTCCGTGAACGCTACGACACCCCCCGCAGTCTTACAACACCTCCTATTGCTAGTGAATGTTACGGCTCCCCGTTAGTCTTACAACACTATACCCTAACTGAACATTAGTGAATGATGCTACAGCTCCCCCGTAGTCTTACAACACTTCCACCCTTGCTTCTGTCCTGGATACCTGGACGGTTCTCCCCTACTTAGATTCAACTAATTCCGCTCGGCACATGAAAATTGAAGGATTCCCAATCCTCCTTACGTTCCAATGTTTCCTTCACTGATAACCGATGCTTAAAAAAGTGATGTCGCGCTCAGATCTCAACGTCCAAAAGTCGGATGCTCCAACCCAAAACTATAGCAACAACTCTCTCTTCCCTCGGCACTCCCGATTTCTCATCCAAGCACAACTACTAAGGCTACTAAAACTAGTCATAACTCCCTCGTTCTACCCCTTGAACCAAACCCGAAAATGACTGGAGCAGGTGCACTCATTGCTCTTTCCTGATCGTCAGACAGTCGACTTTTGTGTTGCCCACCCGATCACCACGAAAATATAACAGACTCCCCCCCCCATGGTCAATCCCTAATGATGTGGCCAATCCTGCTACACCTGTAGCAACCCAGATCACTGAACAGATTCCGTCAACGACTCGGAGAAAGCACGGTACAAGCGGATCCCGCTCTGCAAGATACGTCCGTCTGAAGATTCCTTAAAAATTCCTCGGCATGCTGACTGGTATCTGACAACCCTTATCACAATTCCAAAGTGATGCAAGTTCCCGAAATCCACCTGAAGTGGCAGAAGATCGCATATCCGCAAACTTCTGAAGGAATCATGACTACCTCCTCCTGTGTTACCTCGACCATCCTGAGGACGTGATGTACACTTCCTTCCGTTCCCAGCAACAACCCAAACCCCTGGAACAAAGCTCCATCGTGCAGTTCTATCAAGTGTTGCGCTGAATCCGACCCTGCTGGCCTCTTAAGAGCTGATCCGAACTCTTGAGTCTTCGCCCGATATCCTTCAATAAATTCACTTGACCTGAACCTCTCTCATTGAGGTACTCCTAATCAATCTTCCGTCCTCAACTCTGGGATCTATATCATTCAGGGTCTCGCACCCTGACACACTCACCAGCTCAATCGTCAACGACTGAACTGCAATAGTTGGAGCAACCTCTAACCTACCCGAGATACAACTACTCCCAAGTCATAGTCTCCAATTCCGAAAGAGCAATAGATCGCACAATCAATCGTTGCTGCCTGATACAAGAAATCCAATGCGAACTCAAAATCATGGCTGTCCTTCTGCTAACTGGCTCACCACCGGATCCGGGACCAAACCTCGGTCCTTCCCCTTGCGTGCTCATCCGCATTCCGCATAGCAGTTATCCCCACGGTCCAATCATAACCAAGAATTCTCCTTCCTAGGCTTCTTAGATTCTCCAAGACTTTCCCCGATTCGAGTATGGATCCTGTGCTTTCAGTAGTACGGGCCCAATACTACCTTCCACACCTATCCATACTTTCCTCTGGAATCATCTCGAATCCTCTAAGTCACCTACTCCCATGATGTACCAAATGTCTGCTAAACAGCAGCACAATATCCACCGAAGAACCTCCTAGGCTCCCCCTAGGTTCCCAACCTCACTGAACCGCCCCACTAAACTCACTAGAGCATATCCTAGGCTCTCCTAGGTTCCCAACCCACCCAATCCTCAGCTGCTGAAAGATTCCCAATAATGTCAACTAGCTACCTTATGAATATAGCCACATGTAGCAGAGATCAGATAATCATTCAATTAAAAGACTCAATCCTAGAACGGTTAGACTCAAACAAGAGCTGCGCAATAGGGCCAACTCCATCACTCTGAGATTATCCAACTTGTGCCACATGTGACCTAGCATATTCACTTAGTAGCTAGCTCACATTGCTAGAAGTCCCACAAAGCACAAAGCAAGTAGCATTCGGACAATGGAAAACTAACCAACATATTCCAATTAAACAATTATACCTATACATACAATTCACTATCAGGTGACTCATGTCACTAATCTCATCCTGGGCTTACCCTAGGATAATCCCCGACCCACAAACTATCATAGAACATTCGGCCTATAAACCACGACCCATGCTGTCCACATCCACCCTCGCTGTCGGCTGCCTTATGCATGCAAATTATACACAGAACATGATCTAATAGACCGTCGAATAATAGACTCTACCCTAGGACCACAACCAGACAAGGAACATGAAATAAGGCCAAATCAATTATTCTAAGGCTATAAGATCCTAACCGTATACAATTTTAAAAGCATACACGTACCAGTTACTAATACCAATAATCATTCTCATTCTAGCATGGCTACACGCACCACATATTCCCAAGGCTACACGCACCACATATCCCAAGGCTACACGCACCACATATCAGGCCAATCTATTGCTGACTACTCAACACTAGCATGCAAGTCTACCAGCTAAAACAACATATACAGGAATCTCCCCTAGCCCTAACTAGCATGCGATTCAGAAATTCATAATCAAATCATAACAGATGACAAATGTGGGTATTCTGGGGAAACTTACTTGAGCTCGGCTGATTACATGCACCATACCCTTTCTTGTCTTAGAAAACTTTTCCTTGAAAACATTTTTCCTTTAAAAACTTTACAAATCCTTAGTTTGAGTTCAGACACACCCGAAAATATATCCGAATCCCTCAAACCAAGGCTCTGATACCAACTTGTAACGACCCAAAAATTAAGGGTACAAATTTCATTTTTAGTATAGCTAAAACATTGATACCATTTATTTCAAATCATCCTTAAGTAAAACATTTATCATATTTTATCCCAAAATCATTCATTGCGGAAATCATAGGTGTGTGCACTGCGATCAATCCGAGCCCTTCCTTTCCCAAAACGATGATACCGGAAACCATAAATAAACTTGTAAGCACAAAGCTTAGTGAGTTTCCCAGAGCATACCCCACACAATCCACATAACACATATCATATTAGCTATAAAGCTACACATACCACATAAGCCATGCATACATAAACCTGTAAGGATTCCATGGGCTCCCCCAGGGTGTTACATCTCCGTGCCATGGGCTACCCCACATGGTCTTACATCCAACATGCCATGGGCTACCCCACATGGTCTTTACCTAGGAATGCCATGGGCTACCCCACATGGTCTTACATCCAATTGCCACGGGCTCCCGCCGAGGTCTTCCATGCAAGTATCACAAAGACAATTACCATATCACATATCATATAATCACTAGCATACCACTTAGCATAAAGCTAACTATCATACCACATGTCTCTACTATAGCTAGTGTACCACATAACATAAAATGGGCCGGCCTTGGTGCCTTAGACCCATTGGTATGGTGAGAAGACTCACCTCACACTGTAGAAGCTTCCCGTATGTATTCCTTAGCTGCTGCCCCGTCAGCTTCCCGAGTTGTCACTACCAACCAATTAACCAATTATCAACTAGGTCCCATACCATAATCCTTAATCCATGCATGGGGTAAAATGACCATTTTACCCCTGGCCCAGTATGATCCAAAACCAAGACCAAACCCAAAACAAAAGCCCCACATTATAATGTCCATAAAACCATCAATGGCCTAATTTTCCAAATTGGGCCCGGACCTTTCTAATGGACCTTATACTAAAGCCCAATATTCTCCTTAGTTAATAATCTTGACCCCAATTGGCCCACAAAGGCCCACAACAACCTAATCCAAGAATTGGCCCAAACCGAGGCCCACAAATGTGAAGTCCATATCTATATTGGGCCACGAGGCCCAATAGGCCCAACTATTCCAATATCGGCCCAAAGATACATTCAGGCCTAACAATCAGCAAATCCAGGCCCAAAATCATTAGGGCGTTACAACCTCAGACGAGGAATCAATTTGAAACAGAGCTTTACAAGAAGTAGGAGTCTTCGATTACCATCAGGTTTGTAATTCAAAGGTTAGGACTGAATGTACAACAGAAAATGAAGAGCAGTTGCGAGGTTAAGCACCGCAGGCAGCTAAGATGTCCAAGAGCTCGATGAGGAAGTGATAGGAGTTATGGTTATATCTTAGGATGGAAAGTGACTTCAAGATCATCATCCAACCTTGTTTTGAATAATGAATCCGGGACGTAATCATCCTAAGGAAAGATAATTATAACACCCGTAGATTCAGGCTAGGAATTAAAACATAATAACTAATAATTATTATGAATAAAACCCTCGAAAACGATAATCGTTAGTCATGCACGTTGCGGACTGCATAATTTTAGCCTTTTTAAGGAAATTATCGATGAGCGATAAATCAACGTTTTTGGTAGAGGATTATTTAGGATAAGTAATCTTGATAAAAGTTGTAGTAGTCCTGACGGTGATTCCGTAGATAAAAGGAACACTTGAATCTGACTTCGTGTAAAGAAGTCATGATTGTTTGAAGTTTTACTTTCAGTCCTATATGACAAAATTCATCATAAAATAAGAACAAGAGGTCGATTTCTTATTAGCCTAAGTAATCTAAACAAATGTCGTAGTAATCATAAAAGCGAGAGTGTGTATATAGAGAACATCCAAATCTGACTTCGTATGAGGAAGTGATGATTTTTTTGAAGTTTCAGCGCTACTGTTTTAACACAGAAACCGAAATTAAAATCAACTGATTGTTAGGCAAAACAATCTAAACGAGAGTCTAGGATCTCGTAAATAGGATTTCATTGATATAAAGAGAGTCGAGAACGAAATTCATATGAAAGAGTTATGATTTTTATATGAACTTTAACAATCTAAGCGTGTTAAAAATATAACTTTAAAAATAAAGTGATAATTAGCCGACGAAGTCTAAATGTAAGTTTTAGTACTTGTTTATAGCTACGCGTGGATATAAAGAACGTCAAAAACGGAGCTCGTATGAGGAAGATACGATTTTTAGAAGTTTTTGGAAAAATGTTACGCACATTTTCTTGCAGGTGGGTGCGGCTCACCAGATTTTCGACACGAGGCAAGCAGCAGGCGGAGGGACGTTTCCTGATAGGCACGACACACCTCATAAGGGTGTGCGGCGCAGCTCCCGTGATCCTATATATTAGCCGAATTTGCCATTTCTAGTTACACCCTTCTCATATTCTGTATGAAATCTCTTTAATTTTAGGATTCTGAGTATTCCAGGATCTAGAGCACTAGAGAACACAGAGAAATAGAGCTTTCATTTTTAAAGTTCTCCCCCACGTAATTTTCTGGTTTTTCTCTAAAATGCCTATAAGTTAAGCTGCGCATACTATGCTTTAAGTGTAACTTATATTTATATTCGTAGTCGTTATTATGAAACTATAAGTAAGATTTATTTTTGATTCCATGTCATAATACTGATTTATCTACTTACGGGAATGATGTCCAGGCTAGATTTAGTTAGATTTTTTGAGGTGCTTAAAGTGGGAACTTTAAATTGTATACTCTATATACCAAACAAAACCTACCTCCGATCTGATCTTACTTGGTTGTTCCTTACTTGATAGATCTTGATGTAGACATTGGGATTATTAAGGAATCTAGACTATCGTTATTATAGTCGAGAGAAATATAAGACTAAGACTAAGTGACAATCATACCTATGTCACATCATAGGAAAAGCTAAACTGATAGGCGAAGCTCTACCCAAATCACCAGTCACCCACTTTAACAGATGAGTGCATAGTTACTTTTATCATTAACATAGATATGAAGTATTTAGATAATTAAATTTTTGTGTGCTTATTATCTATCATTATGATATTTTGTGTTAGATGATATAATGTGAGATGGTTTTTAACCGTATACGTATTTTTATATTTATAATATATTAGGTAGTGATAGGTGATTAGTGATGAAAACTAATAAGTAGATGCTATGAATTTACTGACGATGTTGCGATGTAGTAATATGGTACAATATATAGGACGACCACAAAATATTATAAACAAGTCTGGTGAAATATGGACATACTTGCAACGTGTAGGTGTTTCTAAGTCATACATGGGCAGGATTTCAACCTGTAGGTATTAATCAATCATACATGGGCATGTCTTCGACCTATAGTTGTTAAAGAAATCATACACAACAGGTCTTGGACCTATAGGTCATAGATGAACCACATCTGGGCATGCATACGACTTGTAGATGTTACATTCATGCATGTATTCCATTTTACTCCATGGTTGCCTTATTCGCACACATGTCTAAGGAATCCCTGATGCAATATTGTCTACTCAGTGATCCTTTAGCATAGATCCCATGAGATCATCATCTTAGGATCAGGGAATGAGAAAAATAGGGATGTGTAATCAGTTTAATTGTTGGATGCGAAGTAATAACTACAACATAAAAATTATTGTGGGTTGGAAACCCTATGTACTCACCAAACTTCCCAGCCTGACCCATTCAGTTTCATTGTATCACAGGTAAAGATACGAAGATATATAGATATTGATGTTTGGATCTGATGAGGGATTCGAGAATATGTAGGCCATTAGTATAATAAGACGTTGTAAGGAGTGTTAACACTTATTTATGGTTATGGTTTGTATCAGTTATGACATCCCAAGTTTTTATATATTAGTGAAAACCATTTCTTCGGAAATGTTTGATATTGATATTATCTCATATTCAAATAATTTTTTGGGAACAATTTCCACAATAGAAGAAATATTCTGAATTAAATAAGCATAAGAAAAAGAATTTAGTTAGCCGTAAAATTGGAGATGTCACAATAAGCCCTCTTATCCGTCACTTTTTTATAGTCCAAAGTTTTGATAAGATAGCCAAGGTGATGAGATCATTTAGATTCGTCAAGAGAAATTCATCAATGGTAAATTCACATACACTATTATTAGCTCTAATCACCTTGTATCGATAATTTTGTAGAAGATTCTCAAACACATCATCCTTCGATATCGACGCCAACTATATAATCTTTTTCAAAGACCAGATCTCCTCTTCATGGAAATTGTCAGTTACCTTTAACTATGCAAAAGTAAACATAGTTGGATTGAAAGGAAAATCCAACTGTTTTAGTGGAGTGTTCTTGATACCATAACTCTCATTAGGCATCTTTTCAAAAGCAACTTCCTCTCCAAATGTTATAGACTAAATAGTCTCATAATTCCATGTCTTTCTTATTTAACCCTTGTTCATCCCAGGAGGATCATTCCCCCTTTTCCTGAAGAAGCTATTAAATTGTTTCATCTTTTCAATCTCCAATTCCTTCATCCTCTTCTTCTTATCATCAGATGTCTCAAGCCCCTTTCCTTTTTTCCTTTGTTGCAATAGTTGTTTTAGGCTTGAATGTCAAATATTCACCTTCATTGATGTTTATGCCTTTCTTCAATTGAAGCTTAAGCACATCAAATTCGATATGAGGAGTAGATATTGTTTTTTCAATAGTGTTAAATGGTTTGGTCAGAATTAAAATAGGAATTTAATGAGAAACGACCTTCCCAACCATTTTATCTCCCCTTCTGACACTTGCATCGCATATGGAGCATTTGTGGGAAGTCAAAGTAACATATCCACAAGCGGTGCAAGTTGGGATTTAAAACAAGCTTCTATCGAAGACACAACCTTGGTAACATGCTTAATAGACATCATAGATGTTGAGCTACCTGTAACCTTCAAGATTTGTTCTTGAAATATATTAAGAGATGTGTCAATACCCTTGACCAATTTGGCATCACCCTCATTCTTCTTGGCTAGTTCCTTTTTATATTCGACCTTGAAAGCTCGAATATCTTCGAACACAGTTCATGTAGTGGATAACAAGCAAGAAATGTTATTTTGAACTCCTGGAAACAAACCATCAATCTTCTTTACTTCGGTAGAGATAAGATCATGAACCTTCTGTACTTCTTGTTCAATAGACTTATTGAACTCAAACAAACCCTTCTTAATATTTTCATATAGAAAATCCTAGGGTTCCCTTAGGGTTTTCTAATTTCCTTAATTATTATTTTAAAAACCTTAAAATTTGAATAATTAAAACAAGATAACCCTAAACCCTAATTTTGAAAATTAGAAGGGTCTTGGATAAGTATTAAATTTGAATTATTTTATTAATTGTTTAATAAGAAAGATAATTATTTAATACATAAATGATTTCAATTATTTTCATTAATTGTTTAATTAAAAGATAAAGATTAAATCATAATTGATTTAAATTTTAATTGACTAAAAGTTTAATTTAGATAATCAACATTTATACCTCGTATTTTGAAAAGTTTTAAAATACACATTATACTATATATACAATTAAATGTTTAATATATTATATGTATAAGACAACTCAGTTAACCAATAGTAGACCTCATTCATGAATCCATACTATAAGGGGGTATAAGGAAACAACTTATAAAATGACTGTTAAATTGGTGTCTATTCTCACCAACCGCTCCATTATGTGGTGGAGGGTCGTTAGCTGAACGGGTTGATAGGACATAAACTCTCAAAACTATGAGGTTATTAAAGTACTAGAACCTTTTATATAAATTCTAACTCTAGTTACTTTAGAAAAAATGTGAAGTGTATGCTAATCCATGACAATGCACATCATTCTCTATTAGTTGTTAATGGAGTGTGTGTGGCTAACTGACACACTAATTTGGGACTATAAAGTTAACATGGTGGTACAAATCAAAACTATCATTGTTAATGGAGCGTGTATGGTTTACCGACACATTAATTTGATATGATAAATGACATCGAGGTTGTCGAACGAGTTTGCATGATTATTCACATTTTTTTTATGATCCTCGATATACCAGTCACAAATAGAAGACCATAATCTGATATTAAACATGCCATTTGTAAGATTCAATGAATCTCAAAAGATATAGGAATTTCATAAATTGAAATTCGGGAATTGTTTAACCTACCTTCACAAGATTGCAATAAGACTACGACATCCCTCTTCTTGATTGTGAATTGTATTTTGGATCCTAGCCTTGTATATATATTTTGGGCTAAAATATTAAGGATTTATGTCAAATAACTAAAACTATCTCTCTTATATAGATGTCTACTTCTCGAGATGCTACTGCTGCTCAATCTTCCACCAACAATTCGAACTTCACTCTTTGTATAGATCCTATCCAAGGAGAAATAATTAGTTTTTCCAAACTACATGGACTGGATGCGAAATCCCAAAATGACTCTTCGATATGAGGGCAATGAATATGTTATCGATAAACCTCTAATCGAAGTCGATGATTCAACTGCAACTTCGTAGGAGTTTGCCACCTACAAGCAACACTATGATGATGCAACAAGGTCACTTGCATCATGGTTGCAACCATGGTACCTGAATTGCAAAAGTTCTAAGAGAACTATTAGCCATATGAGATGTAGTTAGATCTTGCTAAAAAGTTTCACAAGAAAGCATGTCAAGAGAGTTATGAGGTCGGCAAGACATTAATGGCTTGCAAGTTGAAGGAAGGAAAATCTGTCTGCTACTACATTGTTAGGTTCATTTTTACATATCATTTTAGTATATTTTGTTAATTATTTTCACGATATATTGTGTATATTTAGTATGCATTTCATATGTTTCATTGTGTCGTTAGTTTGGGACAATTTTACTCGTTTAAGCTTAATTTGTGCAGATTTATGTAAGCGGGTAATGATATGTTTTAAGCACCGATACAAGTCACATGGAAGACATTGCAACGACATTTGAAGTCTCGTAACAACATCAAACGATCTCCAAATCTGTCCAAAAAAGAAATAAAATTGACAGCCCACTTTTTAGCCTATACATTACAGCCTATTTTTGGTCATTTTAAATCAGCCCAATAGTACTTCTTAGTCTAGTTTGGCAGCCCATATTAAATGAAGTAATAGCCCATGTTTGATGAGAAAAGGCTAATCACGAATAGGTTTTTGTTTTTTGGGGGGTGGTTATTATTATGAGGACACATATATTTTAGGGGGGAGAACTCACGGCAAGAAAAACAGAAGAGAACGAGAAGGCGACCAGAGGATTTTCTTTAGGTTTCAAGCATCAAAACAATCTTAATTTCTTGTAGTAAGTTTTATTTTTTTTCGTTGATTAAGTTGTAGTTTCCGGGGTTTAGCCGTCTTAAACGGCTAAACCACCGGGTTTGATGTTTGAATTAGTTTAATTATTTAGACTCGTTTTAGATCGTTGTGTGAGATTGTTATTTAGATTTAATACACTCCTATCCATATGATTTCTGAATTTCATTAATCTCGTTGTTAAAATTTTAGTTGGGCTTGAGCAACCTGGTTAGGGTTTTTATGATGAATTGCTAATCAATTAATTGAATCCGTAATTGTTCTTTTAATTGGTCTAAGTAGCAAATAATACACTTATGTTATGAAATCATGTTGGTACAATGTAAATTCTCCGAACTTACGTGAGGGTTCATTGTGTTTGGTGTTTCGTTTGTGTTTTAATGCGACTCTCACCTAATTACAAATTGCTCGTTTGATAATTTTGTAGTGAGTCAGTTCTAATTGAAGCACCCATTTTACTTAGATAAGTTTGCAGCTTGGTTAAAGAGCTTGTTTTAATCGAGTGTCTGACGAAACGGGTTGTCAGAGCTTGTTGACAACCGCAGCCAAACTAGGAATTGTATAAAAATCATTGCACGTAACAATCCATGATCACACGTCTAAATCAGTCTTTTGGTGCTAATGCAATCATCAACTAGTTAGTACTTTTTAGCATTTATTTATCATATTTTAGTTAACGCATCCGGTTTTGTAGTTTGAACTTCCTTTTTATGTAGTTGATCATATGATTTGATGTTGAATTTGTATTCTATCTAGTGAATTTGATTTCGTTTTAATCGAATGTTTGATTTTAATTGTAATTCTTGTTGCCCATTTGAATTAGAGTTTGATCATTCAAGTTATCTATTTTGCAAAATCCATAATTTTTTATGAAATAGAGTAAGTAACAAGCACTAAATTGAATTCTTTTGAATAAATCTAGTGTAAATCATATTCACACATTCTTACGCTCCCGAGCTTGTGAGGAGTATTGGATGTTGTTGGGAACATTCACACAAAACTTAATGCAACCTTTTGATTTCTATCTAAGAACTTGTTTAGATTAGATTAGAAGGGTTAGGTTTAATTCAAAGAGCTTGTTTTGGTTAAACAATTTGGTGAATGAGAAGTGTTAGAGCTTGTTAATGTTTCCAAGTACCAAGTTAGATTAGAATTCAACTTGACATCAATCATTATTAGCTTGCATCATTAGGAAAATAGAACTCGGAACCGGATCGTTTTTATTTTTGTTTCTAGTATTTCTTTTACCATATTTCAATATAGTTTTATTCGTTTTCAAAATCCTCCTCTGTATTTACTTTTTATGCAATAGGAATAAAAACATGACTATTTTGGTGTGTTTATGGATTAAAACCGAGTCCCTGAGGATCGACCCTGTTTGTCACTATTACTATTATTTTTAAATTATATAAGTGCAAATAGGATTTATTTGTTTGATGGATTCGACACCCATCAAAATGGCGCCGTTGCCGGGGACTCGGTGTATTTATTCAATTTATATACCAAGATTATCATGTATTTTTGATTGATTGATGCTTCTTAAGTCGTTATCACACCCACTGGAAAATGGGAGAGTTGAATGGCGTTTTCTTATGAAACTCGACCAAGCTTTGCCACCAAAGTCAGTTTTGCAGGATATTTACATACAGGAAGAATTTTTATGGCTGCAAACATTGATTATGGCTGCAAACATTGATTGATGGGATTCAAGGGATTCTAAGACTACATATTCAAGTCCAAGCCAAAGCATCAATCCTCAATTCCCAGTTACGAGACCCACATGAGCACCACCTTGGAGTATAACAATATTTTGAGCATCAACAATTTAAATCCAGGTGCACATCTAATTCCAATTTTTTGTTCTTGATAAAAGTTAAACTTTTGAATTTGCAAGATTTATCAAGTTGACTGTATTTTGCTTCAAATTATTGAATCTAATTTCTTTAGTGGAAATTTAGGAGCATGCATGTTGTACTGTTTGTCATTTGTCACTAGGTTTTGCTCGGTTCGACATGAGTTGACTATGGTCGACCTTGCCAAGTTTTAATTCTTTGGACTTATATCCATGTCTATGTGTGCATTCCGCTTTTGGATTCATGTTTGATTCTGTCATAAATCTGCCATCACCTTTACCGGGGCATTCTTATGTCCAGTCTGTCTATGTTATGACCCGTACGAGTAGTTTCAAGTCCCGCTCCTTCTCAAGCATCGAGGACGATGCTATATCTTAAGCTTGGGGAGGGGTATGCATTGCATTTGCATTTTTTTTAGCTTTTGCATCTTCATTTTAGGGCTTAAATTTTTTCGAAAAACCACAAAAATATTTTTCTTTTAGTCTACTTTGCATCTTGCATTAAAAAAAAACTACAAAAAGCTTTTCCATTTTTATTTCTGCTTTTGATCCAACCATTACCAAAACCTTTGAAAAACAGTCAAAATCAGTAAATGAGCCACATGCCTTGAAATTAGACTTGTTCGTGCTTTTCTAAGATTCAAAAAGAAGTCTATTCCCACACATTTACATTCCTCCCGAAACTACCCATGCAAAACGAAAAATGAAAAAGTTTTCTACCAAAGCATAATTGTTGGTATAAGTTAGCCTTTGGAACCCACAACCGGTCTTACAGTCCTTAAATGCTCAATTTGAACTAAGCTCTAAATCTAAGGAAAGCATAAAAATAATAGAAAATGTCAGTGACTCGAACTTTTCAGCGCTCTAAAAAGTCTTTTCTACCCATTCCCTTCTAAGTACCCTGCTTGGGAACATAAGTTTCTAACTATACCTACGGGTCCTTGCGTGTTAACATTAGTCCCCTGAAAAATGCCTTAGAATTCTCTCACGGTAAATAGGCCGTGAGATATCCCAATGATAGGAAAAGTCAAGGACAAAAATATAAAGAAATAAGCCTAGCAAATAAATTAAAAAGAGTGTTAAGTATTGTATTAGCTACTAAATGTAAAAAAAAATAAATAAATATTATTAAGTTAATTTGTGACCTTTGGGACTCGAATAAGTAAACCCCGAGGGGTGTTCTACACCTAGTTGCCTAAAGCCGACTTGTTTGGGACCGATTGGGTTGAAAGTTCGTTACATGGGTTCCATCGAAAGTCATGAACTTAATAATAACAAAAACAATGTGATTCAAACAAAGCTATTCTATGGCCTTTGAAGTTCGGACAAGTAGACCTAAGGGATTCCTTTAAATCTAGCACACTAAGGTCGTCTGGTATGGATGTGTTGGTTGGAAGTCCGTTACATGGACTTCATAGAAAGTCATGAGCTTTATTTATAAGAAAATATATGTAGATGGTATATATATATTTATATTTATGTTAGTCATAGTCTAATTGACTAATGTGCATCACTGTATGTACTCAAGTTAGAAAAAATGCTTGGCTGCCAAAAGATCCCCTTGGACTTGGACTTGAACTCATGACATTGGGACTGATTGTTAACTAATTGGGCTGGTGTAAGTGGTGTGAATAAGGTAACCAATCTGGGTAAATCCTAGGGAATCTTTAGAAAATAATTTTTAGAAAACGAATGTTGTTGGTGAACAAAATAGCTGGGTTTGATCATTGATATAATTTGCAAAACAAAATTTGTTGAGCATGTTTTTATGACATATCTTTTACACAAAAAAAGACCGTCTCTTGTTCCATTTGCTAACTCGATACCGGTAACCTTGAAGAGGTGTTGTTAACTTTTGATTTTGTTGGGTTGTGTTAAGAAGTAATTAAGTTTTAATCTTGTAATGTTTAATTTTATGATAAGACTAAGTTGGTTCAATGCATGTGGTGTTTTTGCATATTCCTAACTGTTTGATATGGATGAGGTTGTGGATTTTGATCATGTTTTGTTTTCCATGCATAGTTTTGAAAAGTTTAATTATTAGTTTAATTTATTTCTTTTCTTCTTTCTGGTTCATTCCCGATTTGTTCTTTCTTGAGGACAAGAAATGTTTAAGCTTGGGGAGATTCTACATGCAGAGATATTTGAAGTGTTTGCAAAAGTTCAATGTTTCCTTTGACAAGCAGTTGGCTATGTACGTGGTCCTAAACTCCATGCCTCCCAATTATGATTAGTTTATCTTAACTTATCATTTTAAAACACAAAGTCCACGTTGACCCAACTCCACAACTTGTTGTAGACAGCTAAATCTGGGATGACGAAAAATCGGGTGCCTTATACCACTAGTTCTACTATCTTTTCCACTGGGTAAAACAAAGGAAAGAAGAGGAAGGCTAATCCTCAATAGAAATGGCAGAGGAAAACCCATACTGGAACGTCTAGTAATATGTCAAGTCAAAGCCCAATTCTGATATTCCTGCAATTAGTGACCCCAAAGAGGCCACTTGCTACAATTTTAATGAAAAAGGGCTTCAGAAGCGAGGCTGCCCTAAAGACTTGCAAGATTTGAAGGATGGAAAACTCAAGCCATCTTCCTAGGTATGTACATTATTCATGCCAATAACTCACAACATACTTTTTCTTGTGTCCTAGACACAGGATGTGGTTTCCAAATTTGTTCTGATTTGAAGGGGCTAAGAGAAATTGAGGAGGTGGAGCATGGAAGAATAAATCTGATCATAGGGAATAGGCAATCTTCACATAGGAAGAGGGCTTGAGGTGGAGCGTAAAATAATAAATATGATCATAGGATATGGTTTCCATATTTGTTCTGATTTTCAACCATTCCTTTTCTTAGAAGAATAGATGAAAATTTCATCCTCTCTCCTCTCTCCAATCAAGTCTTCTATTGCTAGGGTTTGGGTACAAACCATTAGAGGCATTGGATTTCTGGTGCTAGCTTTCCTATACATCAAAAGAAACGAACTACTTTGATTATTTGCTACAATAATCAAAAGGTATGTGTACCCTAAATCCCTTGTAATTTTGATTATTGTAGGGCCTCCATAGGGTTTTTGATGTTTAATTATTTATTGCTATAAATAGAGAAAAGATTCAAATAGGTTACATGTGAACTAAAGGGTTACCTTTTTCTGCCACACATTTTAATTATAACCTAGAAATCCTATTAGGAATAAGACTTATAAAGGATTCTTAGTTCGAGTTAAGTTGGGAAAGAGTGATTAGTTATACCTGTGTGGTAAAGATATTGCATAGGTACGAAATTTGTGTTGGAGGTTGATTATGTATATGGTAATCAAATCTAGTTATACACCAAGACTTGAAAAGGATGCTTAGTTCAATTAAGCTTGGACATTTGGTAACATTATATTAAGGGTATGTGAGAGATTAGAATGAAGGGTAGAACTATGTTCAGTGACATTTATGATTTGGTGGGGTATGGGTGCGTATAGGAGTACTATATTAGTATCCCCCTCATTTTTAGGCAGATATAAATGGTGTGTCTATTTTAGACAGCCAAATAGAGTGCATCTGTATCAAACAACTTTTAGGTACGTTTGAGTCATCTAGCGAAGTATAGATGACCACCCATTACTAAACCCAATCGTGTGGTGTTAATGAATTATATTGATCCAAATAAATAGGATTGCATGTTTATTCGACTACTCTATCCCCCATGGTTGGCTTCATTGACTAACGCCTTCTGTAAGGGACTCCCCGCAACAGTATAGTCAACTTATTGCTTACAATGATCCATCATGATAGATCTTATATGATCATTTTTATATGATCAGTATGTGAGGATTGATAGGATGGGTAACTAAGGGTAAAGTGACTTATATGCCTCTATGATGTGTTGTTGGATAACATTTGGTTTTTCAAGTTGATTGATTATCATGCTAATTCCATTTTAGGATTGACAACCCTATGTATCTCACCAGGTTTCCTAAACCGACCCACTGAATTGATATGCAACACATGTAGTGGCGATAAGACTGCTGGAGACTTGAATAAGATGTTGAGATATTAAGGGGAAGGCATGTAATAGTGTTCATGACGATTAGGTATTTACGCTATAACTATGTTATGTATTGATTATGAAATTCTTAGAGTTTTATTATTTTGAAACAAACATCTGTACTAAAAAAATGCTTTGGTATATTAAGATTTTCCGCAAACAAAGACATTATGCTTTTTCAAGCATAATGAAACTTTTTTTTTGGGTTCTGGAAAATAAGGAATGTCACAACCTGCCACCAGATCGTCCGTATTATTTTCCAAATCTACAAGCTCCGATCTAAATCTACAATTTCCGCCACCATAGAGGTCTAGTTCTATGAGCACCAGTCTAGGTCTATGATTTCTACCAGCACCGACGTCCAGATATGCGAACTCCGATGGAATTGAAAAAGTTTCGAAGATCTTGTTCTATATTCTTTATGTTGCAAATCTGGTTTTGTGTTCATCATCTCAGATCTCTAAAAATTGTTTGTTGTTTTCCCTCTTAAGATCTGGATCTGTTCTTGCCCTCAAACCACTACCTTCAAACCTCGTCGGAGAACCAAACAACGTAGCCCATTCTTAGAGATGATGAGAATCTTATATATTTGGTTAGATCTGTTGGTTTATGGTGATTATGAACTTTATATTTGTGGTGTACACAAAATGTTTGATGAAATGCGTCAACAAAATTCGGTAAGTCATTAAGCCGTGAATTTGTGCTTTTTATTAATTAATTTGTGAATATGTAAGTTATTATGTTATGAATGTGTATTTTCTTGATGCACTAAGTTGTGAATTAGTTCCTAAAATACTGAATTAAGATGTGAATTAGTGTTTGAAATATTGTATTAAACTATGAATTCTGATTTTTTTTATCCAAATCTAATATTTGAAGGAAGGATATTGGCAATGTTGGCACCAGTGGTTGGTTGTAGTGATGGTTGATGGCAGCATATGGTAGTTGACGGTGTTGATGTTGCTGCTGGTGGTAGAGTAATGATATCTTTTAATTTGTCACACATCTTCTTCGTTGATTTCAGATAAGTTATCATCTTTTATGATTCATATATACGTTTGTCTTTTGTTGTTTTCTTATAAAATATAATACAATTTATGTATGTAATAAACAATGAATAAGTTTTTTTGATACACTGAAATATGATATTATACTTGTAAATGAGTTGTGAATGTATTGTATTAAACTTCGAATTTTATGTATTAAGCTGTGAATTTTATCCACAACTTTAATATATTAAATTCACGTTTTAATACATAGAAATGCCTCAATATATGAACGAATAAATATAAGTTTTAATATGAGAATATGGTTGTGAATCTATAGTTTTTGTGTATAAAAACTATGAATTTTTTGTATTAAACTGTGAACTGACTGTCTTTAGAGTTTTAAGTTGATAATGTGGCTGTGAATTTATGCTTTTTGTGTATTAACCAATGAATTTATTGTAATAAGCTATGAACTTTATGTATTAAGATGTGATTTTGTGTTTTGAATTGTGAACTAACTACATTAAAGTTTAAATTTTATGTGAAAATTCTGAATTGACTACATTAAGTTGTGAATTTTGTGTTTATGTGGACTAACTGTATTAAGCTGTGAAATTATAATGAATCTTGTGTTAAAATACGAATGATTTATATATAAATGTTTTTTTTTATTAATTTTCATGTGATTATATTTGTTTTTTGTGTTCTCTAGATTTGTAAAAATGTATTAGTTTTTATAATTATTTTGCATTTAACTCGTATTTTGAAAAGTTTGAAAATACACCTTATACTATATATATATATATATATATATATATATATATATATATATATATATATATATGATTAAATGTTTAATATATTATATGTATAAGTCAAGTCAGTTAACCAATAGCAGGCCTTATTCACTAAGCTATGCTATAGGGGGCGGTATAAAGAAACAACGTATAAAATGACTGTTAAATGGGTGTCTACTCTCATCCACCGCTCCCTTGCGTGGTGGAGGATCGCTAGCCGAACGGGTTTGTTGTACCTAAACTTCTCAAAAGTATGATGCTATTAAAGTACTAGAAAATTTTATATAAATCCCAACTCTAGTTACTTTAGAAAAAAATGTGAAGTGTATGTTAATCCATGACAACACATATCATTCTTTATTAGTCGTTAGTGGAGCATGTGTGACTAACTGGACACTAACGTAGGACTATAAGGTTGACATGGTGGCCCAAATCAAACATTATCATTGTTAATGGAGCGTATGGGGTTACCGAGACATTAATTTGAGATGATAAGTGACATTGAGGTTGTCGAGTGGGTTTGTATGGTTATTCAAATCTTGTTTGTGATCCTCGGTAAACTAGTCACAAATATAAGACCATAATTGAATATTAAACATGCTATTGATAAGATTTAATGAATCTCAAAAGATCTAGGAATCTCATAGATTGAAATTGACCATAGACGTGGTCCTAAACTCCATGCCTCCCAATAATCATTAGTTTATCTTAACTTTTCATTTGAATAACGTAGAGACCACATTGACCCAACTCCACAACGTGTTGTGGACAGCTGAATCAGGATGACAAAAAATTAGGTTCATTCTAGTATTCGCGCCATTGGGAGAAACAAAGGAAAGAATAGTAAGGCTAATCCTCAATTGAACTGGAAGGGCAAGGTGCATACTGGAACGTCTAGCAGTGGGTCGAAGTCAAAGCCTAATTCTAATATTCTTGCTATTAATGACCCCAAAGAGGCCACTTGATACTATTGTAATGAAAAAGGGAATTGGAAACGAAGCTAACCTAAATACTTGCAAGATTTGAAGGATGGCAAACTCAAGCCATCTTCCCAGGTACGTACATTATTCAAGTCAATAATTCACAACATACTCGTTCTTGGGTCCTAGACACAGGATGTGGTTTCCATATTTGTTCAGATTTGCAGGGGATAAGAGAAAGTGAGGAGGTGGAGCATGGAAGAATAAATCTGATCATTGGGAATAGGCGCTTCACCTGTTACCATGATTGGAACTTATGGTCTAGTGCTCTGTGGTGTTGTTATGATATATTTGATAAATTGTTGTTATTCGTTATAAATGACATGAACCATTATTTCTTTTCGCGCAATGTTCAAACAAGGTTTTCAATATTCTTCTGACGATATGCATGGTTCGATTTTAGCTTATAAAAATGGTGTTTTTATGTTTACAAATTTACCTTGTAATGGTGTATGAAACTGCGGTTTGTGTTGATAACTTAGGCAATAATGTATTTCACATTGATTATTCTAGTGGTGTAGACAAAGCATGCATTTGGCATTGTCGTCTAGGGCACATAAACAAGAAATGCATTGCCCAACTCCAAAAGAACGAAATGTTGGAATCATTTGATTTAAGGTCAGATGATGAATGTGAGTTTTATCTATTAAGAAAGATAATGAAATCACCTTTCAATGGAACACGTGAAAGGGGTGAAGGATTGTTGGTCCTCATCCATATTGATGTATTTGGGCCCTTCAGATCTACTACAAGGGATGCAAATCGATACTACATGATCTTTACAGATGATTGTAGCAGACATGGATATATCTACATAATCAAACATGAATCAGAAGCCTTTGAAAAGTTCAAGGAGTTTAGACACGAAATCGAAAATTAATTAGTCAGGAAGATAAAGATGCTCCCATCTGATAGAGACGGAGAGTATCTTATTATCAATTTCCACCACTATCATAATGAATGTGGGATAGTTTCACAATTGAATCCTCCAAGGACACCACAACTTAATGGTGTAGCTGAGAGGAGAAATTAAACAATGTTAGACATGGTTCGTTCCATGATGAGTCAAGCTTCTCTTCCTAATTCTTTCTGGAGGTATGCCTTATAGACATCCGCCCACATCCTAAATCTTGTTCCTACTATGAGGGTTGCCAAAACACCTCATTAGACGTGGACAGGGAAAGTACCCTCGCTTTCACATATCAAGGTGTGGGGTTATGAGGCCCTCATGAGATGAGAAACTCATGCCAAACTAAAACCCAGAGCCGAGAGATGTATTTTAATTGGCTACCCACAAAAGTCTTTTGGATACTTGTTCTATAGACCTAGTGAGAACGTGGTCTTTGGAGCTCTAAGGGGAGTCGTTCGCGAGAGAGAGCTCATCTTCAAAGAAGACAATCGGAGTGCAATTTACCTTGAAGAGATTCATGAGTTAACCAAAGGATGAGACTCCTTTCGAGCCCATTGTCGATTCATTACCTCTTCATTGATCCAGTAGGTTTAGCATGCCACCTTCCTTTTATGGTTTCTATATAACATCGAATAGTAAATTTAGATGGGCCAGCTAACTACAAGGAAGCGATGGAAGGCCCTGAGGCTTCTGAATGGAAAGGGGCAATAGATAGCGATATCCAATCTATGTATGATAACCAAGTTTGGAATTTGGTTGATCATGTACCAGGTCATAAGACAGTTCGGTGCAAATGGATCTTCAAGACGAAGATCGACATGGATGGAAAGGTGAACACATTTAAGGCATGAATGGTTGCGAAGAGCTTTGCTTAAGCCCAAGGGATTGGCAACGATGAGACCTTCTCACATGTGGCAAAGATAAAGTCTATCAAGATAATGCTAGAATAAGCAATGTTTCATAGTTATGAAATATGGAAAATGGATGTTAAATCCACTTTCCTAAATGAGAAGTTAACTGCGGATGTTTACATGAGTCAACCAAAGGGTTTTGTACATACCAAGCTTCCTGACAGAGTGTGTAAGCTTGAGAAATCCATTTACGGATTGCAACAAGTATCTCACAATTGGAATCTTTGCTTCCATGAGAAAGTTAAAGATTTTGGTTTCTCTAAGAGTGAGGATGAGTCTTGTGTGTATGTTAAGGCTAGTGGGAGTATTGTGACTTTCAAAGTGTTGTATGTTGATGACATACTCCTTATGGGAAACGTCATTTTGATTTTGCAAGAAGTAAAATATTGGCTTGGAACGTGTTTTTCCATGAAGTACGTACGAGAAGTATCCTATATTTTTGGAATAAGGATTTTCAGGGATAGAAAGAAAAGACTAACTGGTGTGAGTCAGAGTACATACCTGGATAAAAAACTAAAATGTTTTAGTATAGAGAACTCGAAGAAAGGGGATTTTCCTATCCAAGGGGATTTACCCATCCATCATACTATTAAGTTGAGTAAGACTCAAAGCGTCAATATTGATGTGGAAATAGCTAACATAAGTCGGGTTCCGTATGCTTTGGCTATAGGTTCGATCATGTATATTATGACATGTACTCGCCCTGTTGTGTCTTAGCCTTTGAGTATGGTTAGTCGATTTTAGGGTAATCCTGATAGAGGTCATTGGACTATAGTTAAGAATATTCTTAATTATTTGCCGAGGACGAAGGACATGTTTATAGTCCTTGGTGGTACTGGTACGTTAAGAGTAAGTAAATATAGTGACGCCGACTTTTAAACAGATCGAGACAACTTTTGTTGTAAGTTGGGCTAGGTTTTTGTGTTAAATGGTGGAGCAGTGACATGGAAAATTTCTAAGCAGGATATGGTGGATGATTCTACTTGTGAATCAGAATACATTGCAACAAGATAGGCATCAAAGGAAGCAACTTGGTTGAAGAACTACATCGGTGATCTTGGAGTAGTCCTGACCATTCTAGAGCCAATGGAATTTTTCTATGATAATGAAGGGGCGGTTGCTTTAACAAAAGAACCAAAGGATCATGGTAGGTCCAAGCATATCAACAAAAAGTACTACTACATCAAACATAGGGTTGAAGAAGGCCATCTCCTATTGAAGCACATATCATCAGAAGACAATCATGCAGATCATTTCAGAAAGGAAATGAGCAGGGTTAAACACAACCAACATGCTATAAACATTGGCTTGAGAGATGATGTTAGTTTTAGTAGTTATTTGATAGTTCGAAACTTTGTAACAGAACAAATGTAATTGATTTTGGTGATAATATCTTTTATTCTTCAAATTGAGATATATAAGTTTTAATTTATAAATTGGTTATACATTTGTGTTTCGAAAGCGCATCAGTAACATAACATTATAAAACATAGTGTCATGTATGATTTGGTGAGTGAGGATACAAGTATATACGTCAAAGTTTATTCTTTACTTTTTCCGTAATAGGAAAAGCGACATCTTTGGGCCCCTCGATGATTTGGTGTTGACATTATAGTGCTCGGCCCACCCAGGACTGAATTTATGTGTTCAGTTGGTAGTCTAATGACATCATCACAAATCAGGAAATCGGGCCAATGTCTGAATGGATCAGATTAATTGTAATCCATTTCTCATGTCCATACGATATCTTGAATAATAAATGAATATTTGATCACTTATCTTAGGGCCAATGTCTGAATGGATCAGAGTTCGAAAGTTACTCCAGAAAGCACATTTTGCTATTTAATATTGAAGTTATACTTGCAATTATAGTTATAGAATTATCCAAGTGGGACACTATTGGATTAAGGTGTCTAAGCCAATAACTAAATTGATATATGTTTGAACTAAAAGCAAAGTCCTTTTTGGGTTTCCCTCAATATAGTAGTTGATAGAATGACTTGAGGAGAGACATGTTGATTTATTGGTTTATTATATGATTAATAAATAGCAATAAATAATTTATTAATATATTATGAGATTAGTATATTAATTAGAAATAGCATTATTTAATTAATAATTAATCAAAAATTATTTGGATTTAATTTTGTGATAAATTGGATTAATTAAAAGCGCAAGGACCTAAGCTGTAATTGTTCAGTTGTAGAATAAAAGAAGAATTCTGGAATGTTCCTATGGTTGGATGAACTTTTCTTGGTCATCTAGGGTTTCTATAATACTCCGTGTGGATAATATGGATAATTAGGAAACTAGAAAATTCCGAATTGGAAATAATATTATTTTATTTCAAATTTGGGTTTCTAGCGTTTTTTTATCAGCTATAAATAGGGCCCTAGCCTAAGATTCTTAGCTACTCCTTTTCTTGTAATAATAGCCAAACATTTCATCCTCTCTATTCTCTCCTCTCAAGTCTTCTATTCCTAGGGGTTGGGTACAAACCATTAGAGGCATTGGATTTCTAGTGCTAGCTTTCCTAGATATCAGAAGAAAGGAACTACTTTGATTATTTTCTACAATAATAAAAAGGTACGTAAACCCTAAATCCCTTGTAATTTTGACTATAATAGGGCCTCCTTATGGTTTTTGATGTTTAATTGTTTATTGCTATCAATATAGAAAACTTAGATCCAAATAGGTTGCATGCGAACTTAAGGTTTAAGTTTTTTCGCCTCATGTTTTTATTGTAACCTATAAAACCTATCAAGAATAAGACTTATAAAGGATTCTTAGTTCGAGTTAAGTTGGGAAAGAGTTATTAGTTATACATGTTTGGTAAAGATACTATATAGGCACGAAATTTGTGTTGGAGGTTGATTATGTATATTGTAATCTCATCTAGTTATACACCAAGACTTTAAAAGGATTCTTAGTTCAATTAAGTTTGGACATTTGGTAACATTATATTAAGGGTGTGTGAGAGATTAGAATGAAGGGTAGAACTCTGTTCTATGACATTGATGATTTGGTGGGGTATGGGTGCATATAGAAGTACTATATTAGTATTCCACCTCCTTTTTAGACAGCTATAATTGGTGTGTCAGTATTAGACACCTGGATATGGTGCAAATGTATTAGACCAGTATTAGGTATGTTTGAGTCATCTAGCGGTGTATAGATGACCATCCATTACTAAACCCAATCTTGTGGTGTTAATGAATTATATTGATCCAAATAAATAGGATTGCATATTTATTAGAGTACTCTATCCCCTATGGTTGGCTTCATTGACTAACGGCTTCTGCAAGGGACTCCCCACAACAATATAGTCAACTTGTTGCTTATAATGATCCGTCATGATAGATCTTATAAGATCATTTGTATATGATCAATATGTGAGGATCGCTAGGATGGGTAACTAACGGTAAAGCGACTTATATTTATTTATGATGTGTTGTTGGATAACATTTGGGTTTTCAAGTTTATTGATTATCATCCTAATGACATTGTGGGATTGAAAACCCTATGTATCTCACCAGGTTTCCCAACCCGACCCACTCAATCGATATGCAACACAGGTAGTGGTGATAAGAGTGCTAGAGACTTGAGTAGGATGTTGAGTGATTAAAGAGAAGGCATGTAATAGTGTTCGGGACCATTAGGTCTTTACACTACAACTATGTTGTGTATTGGTTATGAAATCCGAAGAGTTTAATTATTTTTAAACAAACATTTGTACTAAAAAAATGCTTTAGTATACTAAGATTTTCTGCAAACAAAGATGTTATGGTTTTTTTTTCAGTTCCATAAAATAGGGGATGTCACAATCTGCCACCAGATCTTCCGTATCGTTGTCTAGATCTACAAGCTTTGATCCAAATCTATAATTTTCGCCACCACGGATGTCCAGATCTATAAGCTCCAGTCTAGATCTATGATTTCTGCCACCACCGACATCCAGATATGCGAGCTCTGATGGGATTGAGAACTTTTCAACGAGATCTAGTTGCATGTTCATCATGTTGGGCATCTTGTTTTGTGTTCATCAACTAAGATCTCTAAAAACTATTTCTTGTTTTTCCTCTTAAGATCTGAATCTATTCTTTCCCTCAAACAACCACCGCCAAACCTCTCCGGAGAACCAAACAATGTCGCCTATTTTTAGAGATGATAAAAAATCTTATCTATTTGGTTAGATCTATTGGTTTATGGTGATTATGGATTTGATTTTGTGGTGTACACAAAGTGTTTGATGAAATGCCTCAACAAAATTCGGTAAACCATTAAGCTGTGAATATGTGTTTTTTATGTATTAATTTGTGAATATGTAAGTTATTATGTTGAGAATGTATATTCTCTTGATGCGCTAAGTTGTGAAATAGTGTCCAAAATACTTAATTAAGATGTGAATTAGTGTTTTAAATGTTGTATTAAATTATGAATTCTGATTTTTTTAATCCAAATCTAATATTTGAGGGAAGGATGTTGGCAATGTTGGCACTAGTGGTTGGTGGTAGTGATGGTTGTGGTAGCATATGGTAGGTGACGGTGTTGATGCTAGTGGTGGTGGTAGAGTAATGATATCTTTTTATTTTTCACTCGTCTTCTTTGTTGATTTTAAATAAGTTATTATCTTTTATGATTCATATATTTGTTTTTATTTTGTTGTTTGCTTATAAAATTTGATGTAATTTATGCATGTGTTAAATAATGAACGTGTTTTTTTAATACATTGAAATATGATATTATACTTGTGAATTAGTTGTGAATGTATTATATTAAACTTCGAATTTTATGTATTAAGCTGTGAATTTTATTCACAACTTAATATAATAAATTCACATTTTAATACATATAATTGCCTTAATATATGAACGTATAAATATAAGTTTTAATCTTAGAATATGTTTGTGAATATATAATGTTTGAGTATAAAAACTATGAATTTTTGTGTATTAAACTATGAATTGACTGTGTTTACAGTTTTAAGTTGATAATATGACTATGAATTTATACTTTTGTGTATTAAACTATGAATTTATTGTAATAATCTTTGAACTTTACGTATTAAGATGTGATTTTGTGTTTTAAACTGTGAACTAACAACATTAAACTTTTAATTTTCTGTTTAAATTGTGAAGTGACTACATTAAGTTGTGAATTTTGTGTTTATGTAAACTAACTGTATTAAGCTGTGAATTTATAATGAATTTTGTGTTAAAGATTGAATGATTTATATATAAATGTTTTTGTATTAATTTTCTTGTGAATATATTTGTTTCTCGTGTTGTGTAAATATGTAATAATGTATTAGTTTTTATGATTATTTTGTATATAACTCATAATAAGTGAATTAATTGATTTATTAAATTGTGAATATGTAACATCCCAAAATTTACAGAATTTTTTTTTATTTTAAACATCTAGTAGTCATTTCAAAAAAAAAAACCAAAAGTGTATCATAATGAAAATAATATCAGAGTACAAATCCTAAAAACGCATAATGTGGAAAAACACGGGCGGATGCAGTGCGATCAAGTCGGGCCCTTCCCTTTCAAGCTGGAAGTACCTGAAACACAAAGTAAAAGCCATAAGCACAAAAATGTAGTGAACTCCCCCAAAATACCCCATATCATACATACATAACAGTCACACATAATTGGGTATATTTTAACCTCTTCGGTCTCTTTTATCTGGTACTGGGTATATTGCAACCCCTTCGGTCTCTTTCAACCGATACTAGGTATATTTCAACCCTTACAACTAACACATAATCATGAAAATAAAAGTCACAAAGACAATAAGCATGTACAGGTAGTACATAAAAGTGTCATGAAGACAATTATCATCAGACCAACATAGTCTAGTGGGCCAGCATTGGTGCCTTCAACCCATGAGTAAAGTATAGCAAACTCATCTCAGTCGGAAGATATCAAATCACACTCATGGTACCGAATCGTGAAGTCCTCTCACTATATCACAAATAATAGAAACCTAATTAGCGATTAGGTCATTAACCCTACCGAAGAGTCTAAATCCCAAACCCCGGCTTCTTGGGTAAAAGGTTGCTTAACCCTTCTGTGACAACCAAAAAATTTTGATCAAGCAAGGTGTATCTATAGATAGTATAAAACCACATCATAATCTTGTTGTAATAATCATTAGAAGATTTAATGAGATAGATCAAAAATTTCTAGAAATTACAAATTGCATAAAGAATGTTTTAAGTTTAGGACCAAGAAACTTCAATGCCGAGAAGCCTCTTGGCCGAGAACCCTAGCAACCGAGAAACCCTCCTCAATCGAAGACCATGCGAGGCTGCCAAGCTGGACCGAAATCCCTCCTGTTCTCAGTGGTCCTTAAGCCCGAGGACCCCTCCTCACTAAGAGGATCTCGGTTTGGGTGGGAAAACTGAAACTTTGACCTAGTGACTTGACCTACCCACTTTACCCGCTTTTATCCAACATACTTCCTTACTAGACATGCAAATGACCACCATACATCAATGAAACAACCCACTCCTTCCTTCATTTATAGCTATGGCCGAAGAGGCATTTCTTACTCTCCAAAATCATTTTCTTTCAACTTCTTCATCCTTTCTCTCAAAGGCATGTCCGAAACTTCTTCAAGAACTCATCACCTTCAGGTGGTCATTTGATTTTTGGTAAGTATTTCGTGATACCCAAGTGTTTTCATATGATTTTATGTTTGTTTTGCATCATTTTTTTACACACATCATCAAGTGTGAAACCCTTAGAAAAACCACACCTCCAAAGAAGATTGTTAACTTCACTCAAGAAGCTAGGCTCGAAATTCTTCATCTTCTCACTTCAACCCATCCACAAAAACCACTCAAGGTGAGTTCATTCCCCCATTTTTTCGAGTTTTTCATGCTTTTACGGGGGGGGGGGGGGGGGGGGGGGGAGATACAAGTCAAAAATTGTTTGTCTTATGGATATCTACATGTTCCATCCTTTATGATAAAATATCGGATATTGCTTGCATAAGATGTAGTTATCACTATTTATTTTTCTTTCAATAATTGTGACATATTAGTTTTTGGTATGCAAAGTTAACAAAAACATAACTCATTATATGATACAAATATCATTAGGGAAATATGAGTTGTAAAACTACAAGGTTTTGGTAATTTTTACTAAAAGATAGCTTTCCTAGCAAAAATGGTTATTTTATAGCTATTTACTATTTTGGTGGGTTACAACCCAAAGATAGTATGTTTTGGTAACATATATTGACACTAGACAAGATTTCAACTTTATATTTATATAAAAGATTATATAAATAGTCTAAACAAAACATACAAGACAAACTATAATGGGTATAGTTTGGGAGTTACAAAACCACACTTTCATTTCAGAAGAACCATGTAATTATTCAATGGTATAATTATTTTATTTTACAAGAAAAAAAGGAGTCATATTTCACGTAAATCTGTTGATGCTCTTGTGAGACATTCTCTTCACCGTACCTACCTAGCATACACCTTAAGTCCTTCATTATAACCAGAGTCTCCTGGAGGGAGAGCGAGATAGTTGTGTATAGATCTATACGGGATTGACAACCCCGCACCTAAGCTGTTCGCTACAGTTAGACCGGCAAGTCTAGGGTGACAAATGTCTACCACTTCCGACGCTTGAAGAATGTCGTTCAGGCATATCAGTCATATTAAGCATGGTTATAATAACTCACGTAGGGATTAACAAAACATTTGATTTACGAGGTAACTTTCACTTCATCAGTTTTATAAAAAGATGAAACTACATACTATTCTTTAGTACAACATCACTTACATTTCTGGTCTTAGGGTTTTAAGACTACAGTTCATATTTAAGAAAATATTGGATTTTCCGGAAACATACACTATCATTTTACAAAGGAAATACGTACATTTTTAGTCTTGGGTGTGAGACTTACAAATCATTCTTAAAGAAAATATCAGATTTTCTGGAAGTATACAAAACCAACTTTTTGTGAGACAGTTGCAAATCCTTTTCATACAAAATGCTTATGAACTCACCAAATTAATTGTTGACACTTTTCAAAATCACTTGTATTCTCACAAAACCAGTAAACAGGTATCCAAATCATTTTGAGAGGAGGAGTTGCTGCATCATGAATTTCTACTTATCAGTTATTGTTGTTTACTTTTGAACAAACAAAGTATGTAAACGATGTAAACTTGTAATCTAAATGTATGATGTTTTGGGTTGCTATGATTCATTTATATTCAACTGTTATGATACTGTACATGACGTCATCCGCCCCCGGACGTTTCCGTTGTTCTGGTTCGGGGGTGTGACAGATTGGTATCAGAGCATTGTTTATAGTGAACTAGTATATCAAACCATACAAGATATACAACTATAAATACAATGGGGATAAAACACTCTGACTTCAAATATACTTTTAAAAATATCATAGTAATTTAAGTAAAGTATAAATACATACAAGTTAGGACAGTATCATAACGAGAACATAATAAAAGTAGTATGATGAGTTGAAAACTACGGGTAGGCCTTGGGATATGTAATTAGACCTTGAATAAATATAGCCTGATCAACTATATTTATCCTATGTGTGACTAACATATAGTGGGGAATGGTCGTGGTGAACAATGAGTGTAATACTTACCAAAAATCAAGAACTATAGAATCAAACATAAACAATTAAAATACTATAGGAGTATTTTAGGATTCATACACTAAAACTTTTCATGCATTTCTCATATTATGGCACAGATATCATGGCAGGATTCCATGCACTGGAAGACCCTTATTTCCCTAACCAAGGAAATAGAGGATGGATCAAGGAAGATCCCGAGGAGATCATGGAGGAGGAGCCCGAAGAAGAAGAGTTTGAAGAGGAGCTAGAGGAAGAAGAGGATGAAGAGGAAGAACCAGAAGAAGAGTCTGATGCGGAATAAGAGGTTATCAACCCTCCTTCTGTAGCTAGGGTTCCCGCGAATTGACTTGGCTACCAGGGACATACGCCCCGCTGGGCGGAAGATCTAGAAAGGTGGAGACACCACCAGCGCCAGCGTTCGCCTTTCGGTATGCAACGAGGTTACTATGACCTCAGCCATGGAGGACCGCATGATAGATCCCTCACAGTCATGATTCAACGAATCACAGACCTTGGTGATCAGACTAGAGTGACGGTGATCCGAGTTCTGGAGTGGGGAGCTGCATCAGAAGTTACTGACGTGCGGACTCAATACCTAGAGAGAGACTACTATCCCATGGACAGACTCATTTAGCACCTTACCACCGCTAGAGCAGAGGTGAGGGAGTATCAGGTATGGCACTCAGCTATCGAGGAGAGTGTGATCACAGCCGAATGTCGGCTAGCAGAGCTACAGGGCGCCTTGACTTCATCTCAGGGACCGCAGGGGATTACCCGTCGTGAGTAGCATTCATCCTACTCATAATTTTATATAGACTAGGTTTATGGTTATGTGTTGGTGCTACCATTTTTCCTGTATGTAGGATCGACCCTACGTCTAAATTATTACACTATTCGGAGGATCGTTATGCTGCCAAATTTTTATCTTTTGATGTACTATAGACCTCCTTAGAGGTCAATTTTCCCCAAAATTATGTACTAGTACCTTATCTTCAATGAAACGGATATGCATTTCATTTTGTTGGATGTTGTTATCTGCTATGTCTTTTCTTTTCATTTTTATTTGGTATAGTAAAATTTCAATTATAAAGTACAAACAACTCTCAATAACAAATAGATTCGATACAAACAAGATGTTCCATTACAGTAGTGTCTGAACCATAACTCATATCAAAAACTTATCGTCATTCCACCTTGTGGCAGAATATGCCGCCCCGAAGATATAACAGGCGCAAAAACAACACATCAGCAGCACCACCACCGCCACCTCCCCCACAAATGAACTCTGCGGTGTTCCAAGCTGCAGTGACAACTGTTGTGGCTGCTGTCGTCACCCAAATAAGCAGTAACAGCAACGGAGGAGGAAATAGGAATAACAGCTCCAATCAAAGCGAAAACTGAGGGCAACCAAGAGAATGCACTTACAAAGACTTTGCAAACTGCAAGCCCAAGCCCTTCAACAAAAGTGTTGAATCATAAAAGTGACCCTCTTGAACTTGATCTACCGCAGCCCTCAAGGATCCGCAGTCAACTCTTATCAGCAACCTCATCCGAAGTCATCATCTACCGCAGTTTACTTTCCAGTTTACTTAGTTTAACTCTTTATCTACTTTTCTTAGAATACTCTCTATTGTCCAGTATGCCTTGCATGGCTACACTTAGAGAGTTGATCCAATGTAATATTTGAGTCTCTATAAATAGAGCTCAATCCTTCTTATTCAAAAACATCTCTTACATTTATCTGATTATGCATCTTGAATCTCATATCTTCTACTATTACTCTCTCCTTCTCACTCTCAAAGTTCACTTGAATATAACTGAATATTATCTCTCTTCGGAGCAAGTCATTCGTGACTTAATCACTAAGTTTGATCTCACTTACTAACTTGGTCTGAATGCATTCCTTATTAAGAATCAACTTATGTGTATACTTGATATAACACCTACTGTCATTTATATTTCCTTACATTTCTGCAACTAACTCTCTAATTATCTAACTCATTAAATTATTATTATTGTTGAGCTTTTAGATCCTTTGAGATAAACTATTCCGCAATTATACTTGTTCTAACGTTTGTTCAAGTGTGTCTCAAGTTTTTCTCTAAACAATTGGTATCAGAGCCATAGTGGTTTCTTTTTGAAAACAAAACTCTGATTTTCAAAAGGCCTTCTATACCACTGAAGCTCATTTCTTAAAAAAAACTTTTCAAAAAAAAAAAACAAGGAAAAATGGCAAAAGCGTTATCTCTGAATGTTTCAAACAGTGTCGGTGGTTCAAATCGAGACCCAATATTGGTGGCAAATGAATATCATCACTGGTCTCAGAGAATGGAAAGATACTTAAGGAGACTTGGTAGAGATGTATGGCGGTCCGTAGAAGAAGGACAACATGTCCTTGTTCTTACACCAGTTCAAACTAACAGCGCCACAACTAGACTAGGAGGAGGTCAACCAGTCATGAACCGTCCCACTAAAGATGACCTCGATAAAATGGAAAATGACTTTGTTGCTTTTTATGAAATCTCTTATGGAGTTGCTGCTGACAACTTCGACATTATCATAAACAGCAAATCAGCAAAAGAGATCTAGGAAGTTCTCAAGAATTTGTACGAAGGCTCAGCACAAGCTCAAGATAAGAAGCTCACAAATGCACTCAATGAGTTCAACAATTTCAAAGCTCATACTAGCGAAAGTTTGGAAGACTCCTTCAAAAGGTTCAACCTGATAGTCACTAAGTTATCTAATGCTGACACCATCCGCAGTAATCATGAAACAAACCTTTAGTTTCTCAATGGTTTGGGAAGACATTGGACTACTGCTAAGATGATAGTTCAAGCTTCAGTTTCTCAATGGTTTCTCAAAAATTCATTCTTTGTCTCTCTACAAGCTCTACGGGGAACTGCAAGCACAAGAATCCACCGTACTTAAAGACTGTGCTGACTTCGGAGGACCACTTGCTCTTATAGCACAAGCTCCACATAATCAATCCTACTCTCCCTCGTATGACACTCTTCCGCAGTCATACGAAGCCGACTCAGAGTATGATGATGAAGAATAATTTCAGAAGGCTATTGCTCTTGTTATTCAACAGTTCAACCGACTACCACCTCCTTCCTTTCGTAAGAATCAGCAGTTCAACAAACCTCCATTCAACTGTGACTTCAACCCGCAGAATAACCATTCTCGATATCCCAAAAGTTCTCATCCACCACCGCAATCTAAAAATACTCAACCAAAGGAGGCACCGCAGTCCATCCAAACCACTGACTCCGGTACTCCCTCAGAAGACAAAAATGATGTTGTGATTTATCATAAGTGCAACAAAGAGAATCATTTTGCAAAAGATTGCAAGGCCAACATAGTGAAAGACAGAGCATTCTACCTGCCAATGGCTCAAGAATTGGAAGCAAAGGAAAATGCAAGGGCATACGTAGCCCATGTCAAAAGAGACCATCAAGTTTGGTCATCCGGAGATGAAGAAGAAGCCATCAGCAACGTCAAAGGAAAAGGCAAAATCTGCATGCTGGCAACTGCTGATGACGATAGGTCTACAAAGCTGGAAAAAAACTACTACTACATGGCGAAGGATGGAACTCTAAGCATCGTTGAACAGGTAAAACTCATGATTCAAACTCTATATTATAGCATGCATGACTGTCAACCCTTCATAGACAATCTTAATGACACATGTCCTGCCGTCCTTACAGACTATAACAAAGCTCTAGATGAGAAGAACATAGCGTCCCAAGAGATGTTTCATGTTAGAGGACGACTGGACAAAAAATGACTCAAAATGGCTATGTTAGAAAAGGACTTAGAGTTAGAAAAAGATGCAAGAATGTTGAGTGAAACACAACTAGAGATAGCTTTGAACCAAAGAGATTTAGCTCAGAGTGAGATTGTACGCTTAAATCTATTAATAGAAAAACTGTTCAATGAAAGTGAAGCCATTGAAAATTTGGTGAATAATGGAACTGTGGACAATACATACAATTGGGGTTGGTCCAATGGATATCCTACCGCAAAGGATTCCTTACCCCGATTTAACAAAGATCGGATGTATGTCCCTCCGGACCGAGAATTTCATTTCCCAGTCAATGACAAGACCTTTCCCGAAGACATCAGAACACACTTCGGTAGACTTCATAATCTAAGTAATAACTGTGTCATAGAGGAAATTGTGCTTGAGGTTTTGGGTCACACAAGTGATCAAACTCCTATCTGTGGCACAATCTATCCAAATTCTCAGACTTCATCAGTTGTTGATGAAGAAATTGTCATAGAGAGTCCCGAAATCTCACAGGACTTCCCATCACTACCCTCAGACCACAGTGTCTCTCACTGTAGTCATGAGCCACAGAAGTCCCACAAAAGTCCCACTGAAGTCCCAACTCAGTCTTACTCTGCGGTAGTCAAATCATCTTTACCACAGTCCTCAATCAAAAGCTTTGTGACTCTTCAGCCAATTCATCATGAATTACCCATAGAAAACTTTGAAGTGGATGAATCTAGCCTTCGTTTTCAAAGATTTTCAAAGGTTTCCAGGAAACCGCAGCTGAACACCAATGATTGCGGTTCTCCAAAAACCTTAGCTAAAAAGGCTTTCAAAGAGGAAATTCGATCCCGAGACACAAATCGACAAATCTTTTCTAAAAACAAAAGACATATCAGATTTCCAAAATCTAAGAGTCTAGAAAAGTTTGTTTTCTCGCACTATTTTTCAAAAAACTCTCCATCAAGAAAACATACAAAAAGGAATGTACAGTTTCAACAGTCATTCCAAACTCATCTGACACAACCCAAAATAAAGTAAGGTCTTTTCAAAGCATTGGTTTTCAAATCTATTCCTCAGATGATCCAAAATGGAAGGGTATCTTACCCACTCCAACACTTTTAAAATCACATCAAAATTTTAACAAGTGGAAGGGTATTTTACCAAATCCAACAAAAAGGTCCAAAAAATCTACACGTGCTAAATCTTTTTTGAAACAAACATTTTCAAATTCCTACAGCACCAATGTCAGATCTTACCACCCTCGGACCGGTCACAAGCCTACCTCATCATTTAAACCGCTGACTAAACAAAGTGTCAGAGCAAAAGACAAAATTTCAGTATATCAATGTCAATGTAGTTGTCAAGATGGTTCATCTCATGTCAAATATGGTCCTTTTCAGAAACCTCGTAACTTTTCTAAAAATCGTAACACTCCAAAAACTCACAAACACCCAGAACTAGGATCAAAAGTTGACACGAAACCAGTACCTGCAACCTCGTTTCATGCATCAATCAGAAACTCATCTTTTGTCCCAGGCTCCAAACTAGTTTGGATGCCTAAACTAACCGTGTAATTCTCAGGCCTTGTGCAAGGAGGAACAAGAATAAGAATGGTTAATCGACAGTGCCTGCTCCTTGCACATGACCGGAAGGTTAGAATACCTTCGGGACTTCAGGCCAATTTGCAACGGTGGAAATGTCACATTCGGCAACAACGCGAATGGGATAATCCGAGGTTATGGTGTTCTCACTACGGGAAACTTCTCTATTCAAAAGGTTGCTTATGTAGAAAGCCTTAAACACAATCTCATCAGTGTTGGCCAACTATGTAAGGCAGGACATTGAGTTGAATTTGATGACCAATTTTGCTATGTAATGACAAGCGATAGGAGCACGTGTCTGATCAAATCCCGATCCGAAGGTACTATGTATCTTCTGGACGTGTCTCTGATCATAGGCAAACCGCAGTTATGCTTCCTATCCAACGCAGTATCCAAAGTCAGCTGGCTATGGCAACACAAGCTAGCTCATCTCAACTTCAGATACATCAACAATTTGGTCACCGGAGAACTAGTCCGAGGTCTTCCAATCCTCAAGTTCAGCAATGATACTCTCTGTCCTGCATGTGAATGTGGAAAACAATCCAAAGCAAGTCACCCTATGGTGATTGATTCCTCAATTTCATAACCACTGGAACTCGTGCACATTGATCTCTGAGGTCCATCTACCGTAGCCAGTCTTCATCACAAGAAATACATACTGGTTATAGTTGATGACTTCACACGGTTCACCCGGGTCTCTTTCTTAAGACTCAAATCCGAATCTCCGCAGATACTGATCAATTTCATCAAGGAAATTGAACTTCAGATCAAGTTACCAGTGCGTCGCATCCGAAGTGATAATGGAACCGAGTTTACCAACCATCTCCTAAATAGTTTCTTGGTTTCAAAGGGCATCACTCACAACTTCTCAGCTCCCTACACACCGCAACAAAATGGGGTAGTAGAGCGAAGGAACCGCATTCTGGTAGAAGCAGCCAGATCTATGCTCAACTTCGCACACCTTCCTCTCTACTTCTGGGCTGAAGCAGTGGCCACAGCTTGTTTTGTGCAGAATCAAAGCATTGTGTGCAAGCGTCTCAGTAAAACTCCTTATGAGGGCCTTAACAACCGCAAGCCAAATGTCCGATTCTTCCATATCTTTGGGTGTAGATGTTTCGTAATCAACAACAGAGACCACCTTAATAAATTTGCACCGAAGTCGGATGAAGGCATCTTCCTTGGCTACTCAACAAACAAAGTTGCTTATAGGGTTCTCATTAGACGCACAAGGCTTATAATTGAAAGCTTCGATGTCAAATTCGATGACTATCACATCCGCAACACCGCTCCATCACCCGAAACCATAGCAATCCTAGAAAGTGATATTCCTGCTTCTTCGGGTCCACTAAACCTAGTTGAAGTAAACTATGACGATCTCTTCGACCCTGTAGAAACAGCCAAGTTATCTGAAGTTCTTGTGTCCCCGGAAGCTCTACAGTAGCATGCTGACGTATCTGGTCCTACACCATCCGATGAGGTATCACTAAATACTTCCACCTCGCCGGTTGAGGGGGAAAACTCAACTCTGGACCATACAACAACCATCGAGGTTCCAGTACTAGAAGATGCAGCTCCAATCCCTATCCGCAGAGGATTTCAACCATCAAACGCCTCTTCGGACTCGGATGATGAAAACATAGAGAACATTGACACAAGAACAGACTCGAGGATTATCACACTCCCATCTGCAATCCAGGGGGAACCTTCTCAGGTTCAAGGCGAACTCACGTCTGCAATCCAGGGGGAATCTTCACCATCTGCTCAAGAAAACTATGATCCAATTCAAGACAATTCAGCAGGCTGTTCTCAAGTCCAGGGGGAACTGCCATCTCCTACCGCAAATTCTTCCGATATTGAAGATATTCCCTCTTCCGCAGCTGCTGATCATCTGCAACCCCGACCACACGTATGGACGAAGGACCACCCACCAGGTCAAATCATCGGCAACCCATCCGCAGGTATCCAAACTCGATCTTCCATGGATTTATCTGATCACTGTCACTACGCAGCATTTATGTCCTCGGTCGAGCCCCGAACGATCAAAGAAGCATTACTAGAACCAGACTGGATATCCGCAATGCAAGAAGAGGTAGAAGAATTCAAAAGAAACAAAGTGTGGTAGCTCGTTCCGAAGCCGCAAGGTCACACTATTGTTGGTACTAGATGGGTGTACAAGAATAAGTTGGATGAATCCGGTGTGGTCATCAGAAACAAGGCAAGGCTAGTTGCCAAGGGATATAGTCAACTTGAAGGTATTGACTATGATGAAACGTATGCTCCGGTGGCACGAATGGAAGCCATCCGAATCTTCTTAGCGTACGCAGCTCACAAGAACATCAAAGTACATCAAATGGATGTGAAAAGTGCTTTTCTCAACGGTGAATTAAAAGAGGAGGTTTATCTTCAGCAACCTCCAGGCTTCGAAAGTCTTGAATTCCCAGACTACTGCTACAAGCTTGAAAAAGCAGTCTACGGTTTAAAGCAAGCCCCAAGAGCGTGGTACGAGACTCTCTCTGAATTTCTTGTCTCGTACGGATACAAAAGAGGAGTGATTGATCCCACTTTATTTAGAAAAGCAAATGGTAATCACCTTATGCTTGTACAAATCTATGTGGATGTTATCATCTTCGGATCAAATGATCAAGGAATGGTGATTGAATTTGCTAAGCTCATGACCAACAAGTTCCAAATGAGCATGAATAGAGAGATTAACTTCTTTCTAGGACTTCAAGTGAAACAAGTCCCTCAAGGGATATTTATCCATCAGGAGAAATACACCACTGAACTACTAAAGAAATACTCAATGGACAACTGTTCTTCGGCCAAGGTCCCCATGGCCTTCGAATATAAGAGATCTGTTGATCCTTCTGGCGAATCAGTGGATCACAAGACTTATAGAGGTATCATTGGCTCATTGATGTACCTCACCGCAAGCCGACCAGACATTGTCTTTGCAACGGGTGTATGCGCAAGGTACCAGGCTGATCCAAAAATGTCACACATGACCACAGCCAAACAGATTCTAAGATACTTAAAGGGCAACAAGAGTCTTGGTTTATGGTACCCCGCAGGGAACGACTTCAGCCTACAAGCATTCACTGATGCGGATCATGCCAGATGCAGACTAGATCGATAAAGCACCTCCGGTGGATGTCAATTTCTGGGTGGAAGACTCGTCAGCTGGTCATCAAGAAAACAAAGTTGTGTATCACTGTCTACCGCATAAGCTGAATATGTGGCCGCAGCCAGCTGTTGTTCACAAGTCTTGTGGATGAAAACACAACTTATGGACTACGGATACAGAATGCTGCGGATACCAATTTATTATGACTCTGAGAGTGCTATAGCGATTTCTCACAATCCTATTCATCACTCTAAGACAAAGTATATTGAATTACGGTATCACTTCATCAAAGACCACATCCTGAAAGGTAACATTGAACTAATTTTTGTCCATACTCATGAAGAGATTGCTGATGTATTCACAAAGGCACTTGACTATACAAAACTCAACAGTTTCTTACAAATGTTAGGAATGATGAATTCGGACCCACAATTCTTTTTGAATTGATAGGTACAGCAGACCATCCTTGGTCTCTGTTGCGGTCCTAATTGAAGTTATTTATGATAGATAGTTTTGGTATATCCTGTGTATCGCAGTGTATTCTATGTACCGCAACTATATATCATATCTATCTTTCAATGGTCCTTATTGTTTGTTGTTACTAATTTTTGTTCAAGTGTTCTCCTCAGTTCTTCTACTGCAGTCATCGAACCATCCATTCGCAATGACAAAAGATCCATCCGCAATGAAGTCTCAATCCGCAATCACATTGATTGATTTCTCAACTGCTTCATAAATTCTTGAAACGTGGTGTGCTATTTAATGATCCTTCATTAAATAAGAAAAACATTCAAAAAACATTCCTTGTGTAGCATATCACTGTCTCATTTCTACTTTTTGAATAAACCTTGTGTCAGACCTATTTTGGGTATGATGACAAAAAGAACGATTTTCCATAAAAAATCTCTTTTAAACTGTCTCTTCCTATTACGCCAAAACGTCAAATCCGTTACATCTTCCCCTTTTATACAACAGATTAACCCCTCGCTCATCACACGTTCTTCAGACGTGATGTTTTAGGGACTGACATTTCATTAAATGATAACCCCTTTTGGAAAATGTCAAAAAATATAATAAATCTTTTCTTATGTGTGACTGAGATTTCTTTTCCTAATCAAAGAAAACAACCCAAACATTTTTACCTTATCCAATTTCACTTAGGGTAAAATCAATAACTGTTTCAAATCCGCCACTATAAAACCCCCTTCTTCTTCCCCAAGAAAGTTTTACGCTTTCTGAGAACTCAACGAACTTCTTCTCCTTCATATTCTTGCACTCCCTTTTCCTACAAGTTCTTCAAATTCCTCAAAAAATGGTGAAATCCAGTATCTCGAAGAAACATTCCAATGCATCTGCCTCAGCACACCCAACTGGTTCAGACTCTGCTTCAAGAAACCAAATGCCATCAATTGCTTCAAGCAATTTTAGGGCAGTGTTCGAAGAGCATTCCTCTTACAATGCTCCGATCAAGTTGATGATCAAGTTCCTGTCCAATCACCCACTGTTTGGTCCCTTCGATTCCTTGGTTATTTTGACCAAAGAAAAATTCCTCAATGCCATCAACCTGTTAGTTCATCCTTCAACAAAGATCTTCACCCCAAGCATAGCGGACATCCTTTCTGCACTCTACCAAATGGGTTACCAAAAGAAGCTCAAAGGCATTGGAAAATTCAAGAAAAATCAGTTGCCTGCGGTGTGGCAATTCGTTTGCCACTTCGTGATCCGCAGCCTGTCAGGCAGAACCGGAGGCACTGATAACATGGGCCTCAAACTGTTAGAGTTAGTATGGAGTATTTTCACTGGCCACGATGTCAACTACGGTCAGATCTTGTGGGATGACTTCTTGCAGTACATTCCCAAGGAAAGTCCAAGAGAAAACCCTACCGAGCTCACCTTTGCTAGATTCTGGTCTCTATGCATCTCAGACCTCCATGCGGATGCAGGACTAAGCATGGGAAACGATGTCAACTTGTTCATCACCAAAGATCTAAAAAGGTACAACCCCTCTACGGATCAATCTATTTTTAGACCCATTAGACGGCTACCAGTCCACGTACTGTCTACCCTTGGACTTGAAACCATTGATGTCATAGACAACATAGAGGCTACGGAAGGTATTGACCCATACCTTCCTACTCCGCCTCTACCTAGACAAGCCTCATCCGCACTCACCATCCCTGGTAGTACCGCAGTCCCATCCTCCACCACTCTATCCAACTTATCTTTATCAAAAAGACGCAAGCAGTTAGCCTTATCCCACCAAGGCCCCCGCAACATCACCAAGAAACATGGAACCCCAAAGAAGAAAGATGCTCCCAAACACGCTGAACCAACAAAGAAAAGGAAACTCAAACAAACTGTGTCCTCAGATGACGAATCAACTGAAAATCGATCTCACTCTCCCTCTATGAATGATTCTGATGATGAAGCACAACCCATTTCTATCCTCAAGAAAAGAAAGACCAATCCCACTGACGAAATACGTGACCGGACTGATATCGCAGCCTCTCAAAAGGCTCCGGTAGTCGTTGGGGTGGCCGCAGACCCATTCAATACCACCATCGAATTCCACTCAGACACAGAAAGTGTGTCTGTTTCAACTGAACGTGGAGACTCACCCCCAGCTCACTCCCAAGGGGATGGAACTGGTTCTCGCCCTAAGGTCTCCAGGGCTTCCCGTCTACATTTCTTTTCTCCCGAGGAGTTGAACTCCATCCTTTTGTCTGTAACCCAAACACTTCAAACACCTTCCCAACCGACGGCAATTCTTCCGCCCTTGCCAGAATTGAGCCAAGGCCAGACTTGACCACAGGTCAAGGAGACCGAGGAAGCTTAGGAAATCCTAATCTGCTTACATCATTTCCAGGTGGTTTAGGCACGGTGAGCACCATTGTGCAAGGATTCGTGGACCCGAGGGACACCTCGGTGCGTTTTCAAGGATTTGACGATGATGAATCAAATGATTCATGGTTACATTACAATCTAGTCTCGAAATCCGACATCAAGAAATATGCTGCTTTCCGTAGGGCATTTCAAGCAAGAAAGGATCATCAAATCAATCAACTTCAACAGAAACAACAAGAGATTCAATCCGTGGCCAAGTATTGGGCGGACGCCATCAATAACGCCAATACCGTAGCCACCATTCTTAAAGTACAAGATTGGATGTCCACAATGGCTGAAACAATCTTCCATGCTCAGTCCACTCTTGGTGGTGAAGGTACATCAAAACTCCCTCCAACTCCAACTGTTAGAGATTCTGAAGGTGATGGCACCGCAATAGAAGTTAGCTCCGCTCCTACATTCAGATTCGATGACTTTGATCTCAATGAGGTAAATCAGCCTATCCCTTCTGATGACGATTTAATGATTTTTGATGAGGAAGAAGCTTCGAGTGGCTCTCAACACTCAACCTCCAAGCCGAAAGAGAAAAAGAAGAAAAAGAAGACTGTTGTGTCCAGAAAAGAATTTCTGAGTCTACAAGCCAAAGTAGATCAGATTTTTGCTGCGGTTAAGCCCACTCAACCACAACCTGAAGACTTACCAGGACCGCATTCACTCATTGAAAGAATCGAACGACTGGAAACTCGTGAACGCCTAGCTGCTGAGCGAATTTCTTTAAAAGTTGAAATGGGAATTCGATCCCTAGATACAAGTCGTCAGGCTGATCATAAGCAGTTTATGGCTGCTACGGAGCGCCTCATCTATGAGGTAACCGCAATCAAGGCAGATCTACAGACAGCCATTGCGGACCAATCAACTCACTCACAGAAGCGGATATCTGAAACTCATACTGCATATGAGTCCACCATCTCGGTTCTTCAATCTACCATCAACAGACTTCAACGCTCTCTGTCTTCAAACTTTCATGGCCTTGAGATTCTTCAACTTACCAAGGAGATTCATCGACTGCTCTTCAACACCGCCATCCCAGACAATCAGCAACTGGCTGATGCTCTCAAAGCTCAATTCCAGGAGGTGTATGCCAAAGTCGATGGTCTTAAGCAATGGCTTGAGGATGCTCCGATTTTGCATTCCTCAAGAGGGGTTAGTGATGAAGACCATCATTCAAACAGCATCTCTCAACATAGGATCCCCCCTGTCATCAATGAAAAAGTTCCCTCTCCGCAACCATCTCCTCACAAGAATCCAAGTCATCAGACACCACCGCAACATCAGTCTCCACCGCAACAGAAAATCATTCAAGAAACTTCTCCTGAGCGTCCGGAGACTCCTCCCCACTTCAAGAATCTAGCATCCAACATGTCATCTGAATATTCCAATGACTCTACCGTAACGAAACATAAGAAAGCAGATTGGAAAGCAGCCAAATTTGCTGAACTTATCTGGAGAGAAAACGGATTCGACATCACCATGGATGAATCCTTAGTCAATTCCTGGATTAATCCCCACCAAAGACTGTTGGGTGATGACTATAAACCCTATCTTACTTTTGCTGAGCCCCCTTCTGACGGTTACTGGGATGTTCCAATCTCCCCCAATGCTAAATACTTCACTGTATTTGAGCAGTTTGACCGCAGCCTACCTGATCACAAGAGACTGCCCATGAAATTCGAAAGACTAAATCGATTCTATGCCAAACATGCTTCTTTAATAGAAAAAATTTGGTCTAATGATAGACCATCCGCAGTCAAGAACTTTAAGCCCCGGAAATTCATGAAAGCTGACTTTGTCCAATATACTCTTACAAGAAGGAATCAAGGCTACGTCCGCACCCAAGTTGACTTCCCATGCATGGATCCAGAAGAAGTCTTCCTGATAGCTAAGGTGTTTTAAAACAAATCTGAAAAGTATCCTAAGATGAAGAGAGCATTTGAAAGGGCAAGCGCATTCCTAAGGGAAACTGTCTGTGACTTCGCAAAGATATATGCAGATATTCATCATGTCCTTGCCAAAAAGTTCGATCTACCATCACTTGATCCTGCACCGATGCTTACTGAAGGTTATCAAGAAAGATCTCTGGGTGCAACAAACTTCCCCGATCTTGGAGTCATTTTTAAGCGAAAGCTCAATGAAACCAAATACTTCATTCCTATGACTGCCATGAATCGTCTTACAAGGAATCAAATTGAAATTTGTCGAACCGCAGTTCAAAAGTCAAAACACACCACTGCCGAAGTCAAGTTCGAAATTTTAAGGAGGATCACCTGGTTGGAGAATGTCAGAAAGTTTTGGTGGATTCTCATTAAGTTTCTAAAACTTGATAACTGAAGAGAAGTTAAAGAGGTCACTTAGGGGGAAACTGTTGAATCATAAAAGTGACCCTCTTGAACTTGATCTACCGCAGCCCTCAAGGATCCGCAGTCAACTCTTATCAGCAACCTCATCCGAAGTCATCATCTACCTCAGTTTACTTTCCAGTTTACTTAGTTTAACTCTTTATCTACTTTTCTTAGAATACTCTCTATTGTCCAGTATGCCTTGCATGGCTACACTTAGAGAGTTGATCCAATGTAATATTTGAGTATCTATAAATAGAGCTCAATCCTTCTTATTCAAAAACATCTCTTACATCTATCTGATTATGCATCTTGAATCTCATATCTTCTGCTATTACTCTCTCCTTCTCACTCTCAAAGTTCACTTGAATATAACTGAATATTATCTCTCTTCGGAGCAAGTCATTCGTGACTTAATCACTAAGTTTGATCTCACTTACTAACTTGGTCTGAATGCATTCCTTGTTAAGAATCAACTTATGTGTATACTTGATATAACACCTGCTGTCATTTATATTTCCTTACATTTCCGCAACTAACTCTCTAATTATCTAACTCATTAACTTATTATTATTGTTGAGCTTTTAGATCCTTTGAGATAAACTATTCTGCAACTATACTTGTTCTAACGGTTGTTCAAGTGTGTCTCAAGTTTTTCTCTCAACAAGAAGCGGTGGCGTCATTGCTTTGACACGGTGGTTCGAGAAGACGGAATCTGTATTTGAAATCTGTGCCTGCCTAGAGGAGAGCAAAGTCAAATTTACAGCCTGCACTCTTTCTGATAGGGCCCTTTCATGGTGGAATGGCCACATCAAAGCCCTAACACTCCCGGTGGCGAACTCGATGAGCTGGGATGATCTCAAAATCATGATGCTCGAAGAGTACTGTCCAAGGGGCGAGGTACAGAAGCTAGAACAAGAGCTTTGGAATCTCACTATGAACGGCCCTGACATCGAAGCCTACACCGCCAGAGTCAGCGACCAGACAATCTTATGCCCTGGAATGATCACTTTGGAGAGCAAGAAAGTAGAACGTTTCATCTGGGGCCTATCTCCCCAGATTCAGGGGAATGTAATTGCTGCCAACCCAACAACTTTTGACAGCGCCAAACGCCTCACTCAAAAGCTCATCGATCATGGAGTACGACAAGGCATAATGACTCTCGCCCCGAACAGAACAAGGGAAGTGATAACAAGAGGAAGTTAGGAAACAAGAAGAAGGGTCAGCCAAGCCAGGAGCCCGCAAAGAAACAACAGGTTGTGGCGGTTCATGCCGCTACCGCCCTAGCCGCACCAGCACCTACCAAGCCATATGCTGGTACCCTCCCAAAGTGTGACAAGTGCAATTTTCACCACAACGGCGCCGGCCGGGAAATGCACTGTACAAACTGCAATAGGAAGGGGCACACTGCCCGATACTACAGAACATCCGCACAACAGGCCACCGAACCCACAAATGCTGGGGTGAGCCAAGCGTGTTACGGTTATGAGGAAACAGGGCACTACAAGAGGAACTGTCCGAAGACCAACAACAGAAATACTGGGGGAACAGGAAAAGTCCTAGGAATAGGACATGAGGAGGTGATGAAAGACCCTGCAGTGGTCACCGTTACGTTCCTCCTCAATAACATTTATGCATGCATACTATTTGATAGTGGTGCGGAGATAAGCTTTGTGAGTCATAAGTTTAAAAATCTACTCAAACAAAACCCTCAAACACTAAATGAAACATTCACCGTGGAAATGGCCAACGGAAAAATGAAACAACAAATGATGTATTCATAGGATGCACACTAACTATGAATAAACACTCCTTCTAAATCGACTTAATGTCTGTTATCATAAGGAGTTTTGATGTCATCATCGACATGGACTGGCTAAGTCCTCACCATGCCGACATTATGTGTTATGAGAAGGCCGTTCTCCTTCACCTACCAAACAACGAAACCTTGGTCATATACGGTGACAAACCCAGTATGAACCTCTGAATCATCTCGTGTATCAAGGCCCAGAAGTGCTTACATATGATGAACCACGCCTTTTTAGCTCACATTGTCGATAAGAAGAGAGCAGAAAGGAATATTAAGGACATCCCGGAGGTCTGCAACTTCCCCGACGTATTCCCCGAAGACCTCCCGGGAGTACCCCGAACGACAAGTCGAATTCAGAATCGACTTGATACCCGGAGCCACACCAATCACCAAGTCACCATACAGACTAGCTCCAGCGGAGATGGAAGAACTTACCTGTCAACTGAGCAAATTACTAGACAAGGGGTTCATAAGGCCAAGCTTCTCGCCCTGGGGAGCTCCGGTCTTATTCGTAACGAAGAATGACAGATCGTTCTGCATGTGCATCGATTACCGAGAGCTAAACAAACGCACCGTCAAAAATCGATACCCCCTTCCCCGAATTGACGACCTATTCGACCAGTTACAAGGATCAAGTTACTTTTCAAAGATAGATCTAAGATCTGGGTACCAACAACTACGGGTCTGGGAGTAAAATATCCCAATGACCGCATTCCGAACTCGCTACGGTCACCATGAATTCGTAGTAATGTCGTTTGGTCTAACAAATGCGCCTGCGGCATTTATGGACCTAATGAACCGGCTGTGTCGACCTTACCTAGACACATTCGTGATAGTATTCATTGATGACATACTAGTCTACTCACGAAGTAAGGAAGAACAAAGTCAACACCTGCGACAAGTCTTGGAAACATTAAGGGCAGAGAAGTTCTCCGAATGCGAATTTTGGATCCGCTGAGTGGATTTCTTAGGTCATGTGGTTAGCGAAGAAGGGATACATGTGGACCCTGCCAAAATAAAGGCAATCGAAGGCTGGGCAATACCAAGAACCCCAACGGAGATCAGGCAATTCTTAGGCCTCGCTGGTTACTACAGGAGGTTCATACAAAATTTCTCAAAGATCGCTAAGCCGCTCACCGCCCTAACTTAGAAGGGTGTAACCTTTATCTGGGATAAGAAACAAGAGGCTGCTTTCTAAACCTTGAAACAAGCTCTATGCAGCGCCCCAGTCTTGTCCCTCCCAGAGGGGACGTAAGACTTCGCGGTTTATTGTGACGCATCCAATCAATGATTAGGCTGCGTACTCATGCAGCGAAGAAAGGTCATAGCCTACGCTGTGACAACTAGAAACTTTTGGGTCAAACAAGGTCTGAAAGGTCTTGTGTAAGTATACCCACAATGTATATCAATGGAACCTTGTTGCAAATAAACTCTTGAAAGCCATAAGGGCATTAGTGGTATGGGTATGTAGTCTATATATATATATATATATATATATATATATATATATATATATATATATATATATATATATATATACACCTTAGAAACCTTATTTATAACAAGCTCTTGAAAGTAAACAAACTGTAACAAGTCAAGACAAAAAACCGAAATCACCTTTAATGTAAGAATTAAAACCGAAATTCCAAGATCCAAATCCACTAATGCCGAAATCTCATCCTAGAATACCCACCAAAACCGAAACACCCCCGTGGACCACAATAAGGCCGAAAACTACTAGTGTGAGGGAGTTAGGACAAAAACTCAAAGGGAATGAGGAGATTTCGGTCATGCATGGTCGAAAACACCAGCTTCCTAAGGTGAATTCAGTAGGATTTAAGAGGATAAGGTAGTTGACTTTTGTGATAAGATGCTTCATCATTTTCCCATGCATTTCAATACCTAACAGTATCCCATGCAATAACCCAACATATACCCATGTAATAACCATCAGATAACCAAGCAAGTATCAAATCACTTTTTACTTTCTTAACTACGTCATAACACTTCTTGAACTCCCACCCATTTCATTTCCTCTAAAGATATTTCCCCTTTTCTCTCAAGAACCCAGATCAAGCAACCCTCCATGTTCAAGTCCTCCAAGGAATTAGCCTTAGAATTTTTGGTAAGTATCCCTTCAAATCTAGTGTATTTATACACTTTTATGTTAATTACATTATATTTACACACATATTATTATGTGTTAAACTTTTAGGATAACATTCTTGCGAAGAAAGTTCAACCACCACATTCAAGTGTTAGGCTTGGAAACCTTCACACCATCTTCTCAAATAACCCACAAAACCACTCAAGGTGAGTTCATACCCTCACATTTTAAAGCTTTTTCATGTTTTTTTTTTTTTGGGGGGGGGGGGGGAATACAAGCTAAAATTTATTTACTACATAAATACTTGTTGTTACTTCTTGATGTTGAAGTATAGACCATTATTTGCTCAAGTTAGGATTATCACTACTTTTATACAATATTTGTGATAAATTAGTTTTGATATGCAATGTTAACCAAAAACATAACTTATATTATGTTACAAATATCATCAAGAAAATATGATTGGAAAACTACACGGTCTTGGAAAGTTTTTACTAAAAGATAGTTTTTTTTAGCAAAACTAGTTATATTTTAGTCATTTACTACTTTGGTGGGTTTCAACCCAAAGATATCAAGTTTTAATTTCATATTTTGACACTAGACAAGATAACAACTTTATATTTATATAAAATATTATATAAATAGTCTCAACAAACATACAAGATAAACTATAATTGGTATAGTTCGGTAGTCACAAAATCACACTTTCATTTCAGAAGAACCATATAATTTCTCAAAGGTATAATTATTTTATTTTACAAGAAAAATGAGTCATAGTTCATGTAATTTTGTTGATGCTCTTGTGAGACGCTCCTTCACCGTACCTACCTAGCGTATACCATAATTCGTGCATTATAACCAGAGTCTCCTTGAGGGAGAGCGAGCTAGTTGTGTATAGATCTATACGGGATTGAAAATCCCACACCTCGGTTGTTCGCCATAGTTAGACCGGCAAGTCTAGGGCAACAAAAGTCTACCAACTCCGACGCCTGAAGAACGTCGTTCAGGCATATCAGTCATATTAAGCATGGTTATAATAACTTACATATGGATTAACAAAACGATTTGGTTTATGGAGTAACTTACACTTCATTAGTTTTGTCAAAAGATATAACTGCATACTATTTTTCAGTACAAGATTTCTTACATTTTGGTCTTAGGGTTTAAGACTATAGTTCATATTTAAGAAAATATTGGATTTTCTAGAAACATACATTATCATTTTACAAGGAAAAGATACAAAGGAAATACGTACACTTACAATTCATATTTAAGAAAATATTGGATTTTCTGGAGACGCACATTTTCATTTTACAAGGAAAAGATACAAAGGAAATACATACACTTACAGTTCATAGCTAAGAAAATATTGGATTTTCTGGAAACGTACGTTATCATTTTACAAGGAAAAGATACAAAGGAAATACACACACTTAGTGTTCATATTTAAGAAAATATCCGATTTTCTGGAAACGTACATTATCATTTTAAAAGGAAGAGATACAAAGGAAATACATACATTTACAGTTCATATTCAAGAAAATATCGGATTTTCTAGAAGCATACAAAGTCATTTTTACACAAAACCGTTACAAATCCTTCTCATACAAAATGCTTATAAACTCACCAACTTAATTGTTGACACTTTTCAAAATCACTTGTATTCTCAGGAAATCAGTAAACAGGTATTCGAACCATTTTGAGGGTCGGCGTCGCTGTTTTCATGTTTTCTACTTTTCAGTTATTTGTATTCAACTGTTGAAAAAACAAAGTTTTGTAAACAATGTAATACTTGAAATCCCAATGTATGACAGATTGGTATCAGAGCATTGTTTATAGTGAACTAGTATATCAAAACCGTACAAGATATATAACTATAAATACAATGGGGCTAAAACACTCTGACTACAAATATACTTTAAAAAACATAATAATATTTTAAGTAAAGTATAAATACATACGAGTTAGGGCAGTATCATAACGAGAGCATAATAAAAGTAGTATGATGAGTTGAAAACCATGGGTAGGCCTTGGGATATTTAATTAGACCTTGAATAAATATAGCATGATCAACTATATTTATCTGAGGTGTGACTAGCATATGCTGGGAAATAGTCGTAGTGAACAACGAGTCTACACTTACCAACACTAAGATACCAAGAATTAAATGTAACATTTAAAATACTATAGGAGTATTTTAGGATACCATAGAACCACACACTTAAGCCCTCTACGTATTTCTCATACCTCTATTCTCGTATAGACAACATGGTTGAATTTCACCACGAAGACCCCAACTACCCTGCCATGGTAGCCAACGGATGGATCGAGGAAGAGCTAGAAGAGCTTCATGAGGAGAACCTAGAAGAGGGTCCTAAAGAATACCAAGAGGTGGATTATGTGGGGGAGGATTATGATGAGAAGTCAGACGAGGAGGAAGGCGCTGGAGAGATCAGTAGCGAACCTTACCCTATCGAAAACAGACAAGAGACCCTTTCACCTCCTTCCTTTTAGGTACGTAAGAACCCAATAGGGGTCCTCTTTGGATGAACATTCCTGGTAAGAAAATATTGCCCATGGAAGGGCAAGTTTCGTTGCTAACATCTACCTCTATCCAGGATGCACATTCACCAAGGGAAACCAAGCTACATGCCCAGGCTAGAGGAGACGGTCGACGATCCGCATTAGGCATGCACCCACTACACCATACTCCGGGCCCCAGAACCCTCATAAATCAAGCACTACCTCCAATTATACCACAAGTGGCCCGTATAGACACCCAGGTTCAGGCTCTCCATCATGAGGTAATGGAGATTGGAGGTGAAGCCCAGAATGCGACAATACGAATTCGACGCCTCCACGAAGAGCAAGAACACCATTCAGGAGCAACACTGAACCAACAAGCGGAGCAGGAGGACATTACGGACCGTCTACATGTTGGATTAGTGTCTAAGTCCATAACTATAATTGGTATATACTTGACCCGACCCGCCATGGTCCATTTGGGTTGCATGGCATCAGAACAATTGGATAGACCTTTTAATGCGAGGAAGATATTTGTGACATATTAATATATTATAAGTTCTAATATATTAATATGAAATCGTATTATTTAATTAGTATTGATCTAGAATTAATTTGGAATTAATTTAGTGATCAAAAGAGACTAAATAAATATATTGGGATTGATTGTGTAAATCATAGATTCTTATATATGTGGGCTCATGATCCATGATTCCTTATGTTGGGTTTAACCCATGTGGTGGCCCATGGATACTCCATGGAGGTTAAAACCCATGGAGCATAAGGAATGGGTTAAGTCATGGGTTACATGGTGTAACCCTAATGTGCACACTATATAAAGACCCCATTGTTGGTGAAATCGGCACTAAGTGTATTACATGGAGGGCAAGCCGATTTCATAGAGATATAAGACTAATATCTTCTCTCATGGTTATTCCAAATGTTCATGGTGTTGTGTGAACCATTTGAGGTGTCACACTTGGGGCACTAGGCTCTTGAGCTCTATGGAATCAAGCACCAAACAAGAGGTATGTAATTCTACAAGATTTTATATTATATGTACTTTATATTATGCTAGTTAGAACAATACCTTGGAAAATTGATATTTGCATGTATAATAGAGAAAACACAGATCCAAGGTATTTAGGGTTGCATGTACACCATAGGAGTGTTAGAATGCTCAAAACTCAACAGTGGTATCAGAGCCTAGGCTTGTTTTCACTTATACTTGATGCAAACTGCTTAAAAATCGAAGTTTTGTGCTGTCTGAACAGGGGACTCGACGAGTCCATTAAGGGACTCGACGAGTCCAAGACAAAATGCATCCAACTCGCCGAGTTGGTTCATGCACTCGACGAGTTGGACCCCCAAACAACATATCTTCGAGTTTTGGTGATGGAATTGGTCTAGAATCATTACCTTTGACTGTTTTGGACTTATAAAACCTGTTTTTAATGTGGTAATGATTGTGTTAAACCAATTTCAATGCTATAATCGAAGTTTCAAGTTTATATATGTTTATGTAATTCTTGAAAATTGTTGATTATGAATGTTCATGCTTATGAGTTTTGGTAGATCATAGGAATTATGTGCAAATTGTTTGTTATTATAATTCTTGATCTCAATGAAATTGTAAGGAGTCCATAACTTGTCCTCAAATTATGGATTACCAAAAGTTTTTTTATGTTTCCTTGATTTATGAGTTAGTTTAGATTAATGAAAAAAAATTGTGTTTTAGTTGTTTTTGATCCAAATTAATCTAGAGTTAGTTCATAAAATATGTTTTTGTAACTTCTCTTCAAGTTATATGAAAAGTCATATTTATGAATCTTAAAACTCATAAAAGTGCCATAGGTTACATAAAAGTGAAGAGTCTTTTTCATTAAATAGTATTATGACTCCATAACTTGTCCTCAAGTTATGGATGTTAAAGAGTCACTTCTTTAAAAGATGTCATTAAAAGATAAGGAGTTACATAAAGATGAAGAGTCTTCATTTTAATGTACATTAAACTCATAAGTTAAGAAATGAAAAGTCTTGAATAGTTTCAAAACTTGCCCTCAAGTTTTGGAATTTGTAAAGTTACTCTTCATGTATACTTTAATTCCAAATTGAACCCTTAGAATTTTAAAAGCTAAAATTCAAACTTTATGGACTTCATTAAATTAATTAAAGTGTTTAATTAAAAGAGTTAATAATTCCATAAATACATGGTTTAAGTTTAATTAAATTAAGAGTATAGTTTAATTAATAGATTAAACCACCAAGTATTTTAAATGTTTAAAATACACCCTTATACTATTATTATAATTTTAATTATATAGATATGTATAAGATAAAGTCAATCTTACCATTAGTAGGCCTCATTCACGAAGCCGGTCTATAAGGGGGGTTATAAGGTTACTGCCTATAAAATGGCAGTTTAATGGGTGTCCACTCTCACCCACCGCTTCCTTGATTGGTGGAGGGTCGTTAGCCGAACGGGTAGGAAAGGACTATAATTCTCCATTCATTAAAAGTATAATGATAAATACTAAGTAACTAAACACTTATTAATTCCCAATCTTAGTTACTAAGGAAAATGTGAAATAGGTGCTAACCCATGAAATTACACTTTGTACCTTACCAAGTCGATTAGTGGAGCGTGTGTGGTTAACCGGCACGCTAATAAGGACTAGTAAGAGTGGCAAAGGGTAACTTGACTTTATTATAGATCGGTGGAGCGTGTGTGGTTAACCGACACATTGATTAGGTGATAAAGTTAAGGGTACCAAGTCAATTTGCATGGTTATTCACACCTTGTTTGTGATCCTCGGCATCCCAGTCACAAACTTGAGAGGGCACAATCGAGATTCAAACATGCCATTGAAAGTTCAATGTATCTCAAAAGATCTAGGAGTTTCAAATCCAATTAAAACTTAATTATATTTCGTTTTTCATGATGGAAATTGGTAAATCGTCATTTACCTACCTTCAACTATTTTATAATTTGGATTACGACATCCCTCTTCCAATTATAAATAGGTTGTTGGATCCTAGCCTTAATATTTCATATTGGGTGTTATATTAAGGACTTTAAATCAACTAACTTGAATTTCTCCCTTATCGATGTCTAGTTTAGACAACTATTGTCTTCCCATATCTTTAGGAACAAGCTTCCTAATGAAGATGATATCCCAAAAGGCAATCAAGGTGAAAGACTAATCCCTTTATTGAGCACTAATGGGACTGGAAATCATACTTCATTTCCTCCACCTCCTCCAATAAATCTCCCTATCCCACAAGTTTCAAGACTTGATAAGTTCTAAGTCACTCAATCCCTATTCACAAACAAAGTCTATATATGCTTAGGTCTTGGAGATTAAGTCACATATTGACAAGCCGGGAGAGTCGGGTGTCGAAGTCTCGAGGTAGCTGGCTGTTGACTTGGTTCTTCAGTCACTCCCTGATGACAGATCAAGACATGACCCTTTAATGATCTTATCTATTTGCTTGGTGCTGCTGAATCAACAATGATTTGGAACACTGGTAAAACAAATTTGGTTAGAAGATCAACTTCCCAAAACTTCATGGACATTGACAATGGTGACACTGGAAATCCAGAAAAACTTTCTCTTCCCAATAGAAAGGGATCGGCCATAGTCAAATCGGTTGACCAAATGGTAAAGAGAAAGGCTAAGTCTGAGATAGTCCCATGTACCATTCCCAAAGAGTCCATATGTGCCTGTTGCCAAAGGAAAGGGGCATTGGTTGCAAAGCTGCCGAATTTACCTGAAACCTCATAAGGATGGTAAAGTCAAAAGTTTGACTCTACTTCAGGTAAAGTCCGTTATCTAACTCTATTAAGTCTCTTTTGGAGATTCTTAATACATGATGTAATGTAATTACATTTTGATGTTTTGAAGAATCAAAGGAAGCTTAAAGAAAAGGTGTGATGATTCTGATCACATGGTTCGATGACCAAAATTTTGAGCCACTGCATAAGAGTTATGAGATATTGCTTAGGAATAGATAACAACAAAGTTTTCATATGAATTTGCATTGTAAGGATAAGTTTCTCCGCAAGTTTTAAAATAAAAGAAAAGTTTTGATTTTATTTATTTTAAGTATCCTTACAAAGGCATTTGTGAAAAATTGTTGTTTATATGTTTCCATTGATAAGCAATATTGGAAAATGAATTTGATTCTTTCGTTTGTGGTAGTGTCATAATTTATCAAATAAGGAAAAATTCTCATCACCTAAGTTTCAGTTGGATAGAAACTTGGAATCATGCAAGTTGTATTGTGTGATGAATAAGATTTTTTCATCTTTGGTAAATTAAGACTAATTCCTTGTTCACATTCGCATGTGAGTCAAGCGAAGGACTAAAGGATCGGGTACATTAGGTTGTGTACTAGTCAGGTCCAACACAAAGGTTGTTAAGATTATTCGTTATGATTTACTAAAGTTTAGTAAATATGATTATGCTTACAAGTTTAAGTGTAATGCTGAAACATTGGAAAAAGTTTCAATATATGGCAGAATGAATAAGAAGAATCAAATAAAGCAGAAAGATAAAAGTTTCTCCAATCTGGATAGATGGGAGAGTACTTGTGTATCTTGTTTTATGATTATCTTAGTGATTATGGAACCATGTCACAATTGATCCTCTAAGGATACCTTAGTGCATTTGTTGGCTAAGGAGAGGAATCATGAATTGTTGAAATGGTTAAATCAAAAGATAAATCATACTTCGTTCCAAAATCAAATCTTAGAGTCATACTCCAAGATTGATCCTTGAGTGACATAATCTTAAGAAAGGTTTAAAACACTTGTCAAATGTGGAGTAAAATGTTTTCTTACTCTTGTACATTTGAAATTGGTAAGTTGTGATGTTTTGGATAAAACAAAGACCAACTAAGGCCAATTGTGTGAAGTGTTTGTAAAAGAATACGCACTATCTCTTGAATATTTGGCAAGAGAGTCTTATATGTCAAGAGGACAGTGGGAGTCTAAAAGATCATAAGATAGGTTCAAGAACTAATCAAGATATTTGTTAATTACTAGCCCACGACTTGAGGTTTGTAACCTATCGTGTTGACATATTCTTATTTTTGTGTCTATTCCAGTTACAAGTTGACTATGCTTGTGAGTTCTATAAGTTCTCAATTGTTTGCATAACAACCTGGAAGCAATGGTAGGCCCTTGTGCTGCCGGGTGGCAAGAAATTAAGATTGAACAAGTTCACTCCATATGCGTTTGGATTTGCCACTAACCTTGTCTTGTGATTATGGTTATGACAAATTCACATGGATAGGAACACTTACACCATAAAATCTAAGTGTCATAAGGTTTCTCTATGATGGTGAGGAAACTCTTTCACTAAGTAGATTTTCAGTAGATAGCAATTGTGAGAATGTCAAAAGGTCTAAACATTATGATTACGGCATCCCTCTTCATAATTGTTTAGACACACAAGTGAGCTATCTAAGGAAAGGTGTATGATTTTGATAAAAGCATCTCGTATCAGAAATATGAACTTTGGTAAGAAAGTCAATAAAGTATTGTTTTTCTAGAAGTCCAGCTGATTTCTGAGTACATATCAAAGCTAGTGGGAGCATAATTGTTATGCTAGTAAGATAATAATCATTGTGCAAGTGGGAGCATGATGATTATGTTGCAAGTTAGCAATGTTAATTATAGAAAACAAAAGTTTCAATTCGCTTTGAAAAAGTTGTTTCCCTATAATTAAGGGAGAGGATTTTATACTTCATTCCAATTCTACAAGCTTAGATTGAGATTTTAATCAACTTTAGTCAAGAATATATATGAATGTTATGCTGGAATGGTTCAACATAAGGAAATTCTATATATGTTGCGTTCTCAAAATTTTGATTATGATTACGGCATACCTCTTCATAGTTCGAATTGTGAGAATATGGCAAATAAAAAAATTAATAGCATGAATCATGTCCCATATGCTTCGGGTATAGGATCGATTACATGAGCTATAATAGTTATCCTTTCTAAATTTTCCTAATGCTTAGGGCGTTAAGAGGGGAAAAGGGATTAGAACTGGATATGACTAAAATGATTAAGCAATTGTTAAGGACAATTTGAGGTTTACCAAAGATTGGTTACTCATGGACAATTGGAAGTATAGAGTAAGGACCATATTGACATATTTGGAAAAGAGGCAACTCTTGTTCAAAAGTGATGGTCAAAATGGTAATATGGAATTGTTTCCATAGGTGGAAGTTATTCTTTGAATCTGTGTAAGATTAGAGAACTTAATGCAAGAAGGGTGTTCAAAGGAATGTACTTTGAATTTGAGACTTCATTTCCATGGAATTGCTTTCCATTGGAATACCTTGTAATGTCTGTTGCCAAGTCTTCGTGACTTGTGTGCATATTCATTACAAGATGATCATTGCATATAAGTTTAGAATCTAAAAAGATTACGGTAAATGACAAGAATTTGGTGTTCTTACATTTATTGTAAAGGATTTGGGATTGTGAAATGAGCATCATTGAAATGTTTTCAATCGATCTGTTTCACAAAGAGAGGACCACATGTAAACATAGTGGGCATACTTGGAGTATGGCATAGCCATTGTTTGGACGGATATAGTGTGCATGCTTGGAGCATGGCATGACTATTGTTTCAATGCAAGTATTAAGTTGATTAATCGAAACATGAATAATGAGTAATCAATATGGTGCTTAGATAAAAGGGTTTTTATTTACACTCAAAGTGTTGGGGCCATACAGGATTAGTATTATTTTTGTGTTTCACTTTGTATGTTTTAACTTCCAGAATAACTAGGTCATTCTTCCCGAATGACTAAGTTATTCAAACCATCCACAGTCGGTCATATGTTGGAAGTAGATATGAATCAAGACTGTCATGAATTTGGCTTGTATGATTTGTCTAATTTGTATTAGACATAGCAGTGGTTGCTACAACATTCATGAGTGCTCATAAGTTCTGAGTATGGGATTCAACCCACGCTCATTTGAATCACTTCATGGATGTTATCACGAGTGAATCATGAGACGATAATATCTTATATTCTTCAAACCTAGAGATATGAGTTGTTGACTATGAGTTGGTTATACATTGATTGCACGTAAACGCATTGGTAACTCGATGTTATAAAACGTGCCTTTGTGTATGATTCAACAAGTAGTCAGTACAAGCATATGAGTCGAAGTTTATCCATTCCTTTTACCTTCGGAATAAAAGCGATATCTGTGGGCCCCTCGATGATTTAGTGATGACAAAATGTAAGTGCTTGGCCGGGCCTGGACTGATTTGATTTGTTCAATTAGTCAGTCGTCATAAATCGGAAATCGGGAAACAACAAATGGACAGAGAGAATAATTATAATCCATGTCTCAGTCCATATGATATCTAGAATGGAGGAATATATGATCACTTATCTAATGGACGCGTCATTGATTTGTTCAGAGTTCGGCATCAGCTTTTAACAACTACGATTGCTGGTCAGGTTGTGAAGGCGTACTTGCAATAATAGTTATTAGACTTATCCAAGTGGGAGACTGTTGGATTAGTGTCTAAGTCCATAACTATAATTGGTATATACTTGACCCGACCCGACATGGTATATTTGGGTTGCATGGCATCAGAACAATTGGATAGACCTTTTAATGAGAGGAAGATATTTGTGACATATTAATATATTATAAGTTTTAATATATTAATATGAAATCATATTATTTAATTAGTATTGATCTAGAATTAATTTGGAATTAATTTAGTGATCAAAAGAGACTAAATAAATATATGGGGATTGATTGTGTAAATCATAGATTCTTATATATGTGGGCTCATGATCCATGATTCCTTATGTTGGGTTTAACCCATGTGGTGGGCCATGGATACTCCATGGAGGTTAAAACCCATGGAGCATAAGGAATGGGTTAAGTCATGGGTTACATGGTGTAACCCTAATGTGCACACTATATAAAGACCCCATTGTTGGTGAAATCGGCACTAAGTGTATTACATGGAGGGCAAGCCGATTTCATAGAGATATAAGACTAATATCTTCTCTCATGGTTATTCCAAATGTTCATGGTGTTATGTGAACCATTTGAGGTGTCACACTTGGGGCACTAGGCTCTTGAGCTCCATGGAATCAAGCACCAAAGAAGAGGTATGTAATTCTACTAGATTTTATATTATATGTACTTTATATTATGCTAGTTAGAACAATACCTTGGAAAATTGATATTTGCATGTATAATAGAGAAAACATAGATCCAAGGTATTTAGGGTTGCATGTACACCATAGGAGTGTTAGAATGCTCAAAGCTCAACACTACACTCCTTAGAGGAGGAAGTGGCAACCATGAGACAGCAAATCCTTGAAGCTGAGACTAGGGCAGCCTTAGCAACACAGAGATGGGAGGAGGCCACTCGCGAAATCAGTGAAATGGCTGGGCACCCTATTCGCCATTTTGGTATATGATAAACTAGTATAGCCGAGTGAGTTAGTGACTACACTACTCACACTATGTCTTAGGTTTATTGCATCTTTCATCACAACTAGTAGTAGTAAATCAAGAGAGGTACGCCCTCCAAGAACTCATATAACCCGAATCAAATAAATGTATTAATGGCTATGTTCTATTTTGATAAATTAATGTTCGTACCATACCTACTACTACTTACCACCATAAGTACATTTTGATGATGTGGTTGAAACATTTGGGAACCATACAATAAAACATGTAATTTATATATGTGTGTGTGTGTGTATATATATATATATATATATATATATATATATATATATATATATATATATATATATATATATATGTTGATGAGATACAACTAGAAACGACCATAGTTACTTACGAACTCGTTTCGTACCATACGACAGAATCATGCCTCAACAAGGAAGTAACCAGCATGTCGACGAAACACCAGTTCTACAAATGGACCTCACTACATTTCAAGCCACCATAACAGCCGTCGTGACAGCCGTTGTGGTACAACTTAGCGCTCAGAACGCAAACGGAAATGGGAGCGGTGCCAACAGTACTAACCCAGTGGCAACCAAGGACACCAGCGGGTGTGTTCCTGTAAGGACACCCCAAATCTCAAACCTAAGAACTCCCACGACAATGGAGGAGAACTACCCAAGAAACGAAAGTTTCGGAACAAGAAAGGGGGTCGTCTGACTCAGGGACCTGGCAAAAGACAAGAAATTGTGGCAGTCCATACCACCGCTGCCCCTACTGCCCCGGTACTGACAAGACCATATGTTGGAAGTCTACCTGAATTCCACAAGTGTAAATTCCATCACCAAGGATCCTACTGAAAGCTGCACTACAAGAATTGCAACAGAAAAGGGCATACCACCCGTTGTTGTAGAGTGCCAACCCGACAGGCCCCTCAAGCGCTAGAGCCAGAACGAGTCAGGCTTGCTACGAATGCGGGGAGACGGGGCATTTCAAGAGGGAGTGCCCAAGGACTAAGAACAAAGATGACAGAGACGTCGGAAGAATTTCAATAATGGAACACGAGAAGGTAGTAAAGGATCCTACTGTGATTACCGGTACACTCCTCCCCAACTAACTCATACGCACGCGTACTTTACAATAGAGATGCGGAAAGGAAACTCGTAAGTCACAAGGTATAAATGCATGCTAAATCAAAACCCTCTAACATTCACGAAAATATTCCCGATATAGATGACTAGGGGAAGAACTAAAACCACCATCGACACATACCTAGGATCCACACTAACTATAAGACAACATTTCTTCTAAATTAACCTAGTGTCGGTAACAATAGGAAACTTCGACGCGACCATGTGCATGTTTTAGATAAGCCCTCGTCAAACCCATATCATACGTTACAAGAGGCCGTTCGACTTAACTTACTAAATAACAAAAACTATGTTATCTATAGCGACAAACCCGACACAAAACTCCTAATGGTCCCTTGCATCTAGACTCAGAAGTATCTATGTAAGAGATATCACGCTCTTTATTAAACCACAATAGAAATAAGAAACAGGAAGCAAAAGACATCAAGGATATCCCAGAGGTTTATAACCTTCCTGAGGTGTTCCCATAAGATCTTTTGGAAATACCACCCATATGCCAAGTTGAGTTCGGAATCAACTCGAATCTTGGAACCATTCCTGTAGCCAAATCCCCAGTACCACTTAGCACCGACGTAAATACAGAAATTGCCCAACCGATGGAACGATCTAAAAAGTAAGGAAACTATCAGACCAAGCCTCTAACCTCTGAGAGCAACCGTCTGGCTCGTAAAGAGAAAGGGCGAGTTGTCCATATGGCCATTGACTGCCAAGATCCAAACAAACCCGCCATCAAGGGTCAACATCGCCTATCCTGAACCGAAGATCCGTTTAACTAAATTCAAGGAATGAGCAAAAGTCGGCATGCCCCTATCTCAAAATTTCATAGGAAGAAATTCCCGAGACAACCTAAGATTTATAAGGCCAACTGCATCACACGCAACCTTAACCTTGGTGACAATGGTGTTCGCCTTAAGGTCTAGATACACTACCTTTATAGCGTCAAATACACAATCTTCATTGGTCATGACCATCCATTCACATCACCCTATAGGACGCAAATGCAGACCACCTCTGAACTAGGCTGAAGTGGGTGACACACAGTTAGCAAGAGAGCAAGTACCTGAGAGCACCATCACCGACCCTGGGATCAGCAGAGAGACAACGGGTAATATCGTCAAAATTCAGGAACGACTAAAGGAATCAAAGAACCGACAAAAGAGCTACGCGGATAAACGACAGAAAACCCTTAGATTTCTAAGTCAACGAATGTGTGAGGTTAAAGTCTCGCCCCGGAAGGGGATGACACGCTTGGGAAGCGTGGAAAATTGAATACAAGGTACCTTGGACCATTCGAGATCTTTGCCAGGATCGGTCCAGTAGCCTATAGACTTCGATTACCACCAAGAACTCAACAACATACATCCCACATACCACGTGTCCAACCTTAAGAACTGTATGACCGCCGAAACTCTTGTAGTCCCACCCGACGAAATCAAGGTAAACGACAACCTACACCCCAAAGAGGAACATGTGGGGATCATGTACAGGGAAATCAAAAGAACAAAACACATTCAAATCCCAATAGCGAAGGTCCCCTGGAACGCTAAGCGAGTACCCAAATTCACTTGGGGACACGAGGATCAGATGAGACGAAAATACCCACAATTTCTCCCTAAGGCTACCAAGAACCCGTTCAAGATACAAATTTCAGGACGAAATTCCCTCTAACAGGGGGATGATCTGACAACTAGAAAAATTTGGGTCAAACAAGGTCTGAAAGGTCTTGTGTAAGTATACCCACAATGTATATCAATGGAACCTTGTTGCAAATAAATTTTTGAAAGCCATAAGGGCATTAGTGGTATGGGTATGTAGTATATATATATATATATATATATATATATATATATACACACACACACACACACACCTTAGAAACCATATTTATAACAAGCTCTTGAAAGTAAACAAACTATAACAAGTCGAGACAAAATCAAATAGTTGAAAACATAAATCATAAAATTAAAACATCACTTACAATTTTTTTCCCTAAGTACCCCACCAAACAAGGGATTTCGGTTTGCCTAGGACCGAAATCACCTTTAGTGTAAGAGTTTAAACCGAAATCCCAAGATCCAAATCCACAAAGGCCGAAATCTCATCCTAGAACACCCACCAAAACCGAAAACACCCCCATGGACCACAATAAGGCCGAAAACTACTTGTGTAAGGGAGTTAGGACCGAAATCTCAAAGGGAATGAAGAGATTTCGGTCATGCATGGAAGAAAACACCACCTTCCTAAGGTGAATTCAGTAGGATTTAAGAGGATAAGGTAGTTGCCTTTTGTGATAAGATGCTTCATCATTTTCCCATGCATTTCAATACCCAACAGTATCCCACGCAATAACAAAACATATACCCATCTAATAACCATCAGATAACCAAGCAAGTATCAAATCACTTTTTCCTTTCTTAACTACGACAGAACACTTCTTGAACTCCCACCCATTTCATTACCTCTAAAGATATCTCCCTTTTTCTCTCAAGAACCCAGACCAAGCAACCCTCCAAGTTCAAATCCTCCATGCAATTTGCCTTAGAATTTTTGCTAAGTATCCCTTCAAATCTAGTGTATTTATACACTTTTACGTTAATTTCATTATATTTGCGCATATATTATTATGTGTTAAACTTTTAGGATAACATTCTTGCCAATAAAGTGTTGGATTAGATGTCTAAGCCCATAACTATTAGTGGTATGTACTCGACCCGAGAGTAGCATGGTCCATTTGGGTTGCATGACATCGGCACAATTGGATAGACAAGTGAGAAAAGGTTATTTATGATTTATATTAATATATTATAAGTTCTAATATATTAATATGAAATCATATTATTTAATTAGTATTGATCAAGAATTAATTTCGAATTAATTTTGTGATCAAAAGAGACTAATTAAATATATGGGGATTGATTATGTAAATCATTTATTCTTATATATGTGGGCTTGTGATCCATTGTCCTTCATGTTGGGCTTAACCCATGTGGTAACCCATGGATACTCCGTGGAGGTTAAAACCCATGGATCATGCAGGAAATGGAAAGTCATGCACATTAGGGTTTACATGGTGTAACCCTATTGAGCCACACTATATAAGGATCCCATGGTTCATGAAATGGCACTAGTGGATACACATAGTGAGGGCAAGGGCCGATTTCATAGAGAGAACCAAAGTAGCCTTCTTCTCAAGTTATTCCATTTGTTGGTGGTGTTGTGTGATTCCATTTGAGGCTTCCACACTATTGGGGCTAAGCTCTTAAGGGTTCAAGACTCCAAGTTCCATCAAAAGCTATGTCATCTAACTAAACTTTTGTAGTATCGTTGCTCCATAATATGCTAGTTAGGATGATGCTTTGGAATTTTGTATATTTGCATGAATAATAGTGAAAACATAGATCCAAGGCACACAGGGTTGCATGCACACCATATGAGTGTTAGAATGCTCAAAACCCATCAGTGGTATAAGAGACTAGGCTTGGTTTTCAATTATACTTGATGCAATTGCTGAAAAAATCGAAAATCTGGCTTTTTGGACTGTGGACTCGCCGAGTCCAGTAGGGGACTCGCCGAGTCCATGAGTAAATTCATCCTACTCTTCGAGTAGGTCCATACACTCGACGAGTAGGAGGCCTAGAGTGCAGATTTTCGACTTCTAAGGCTGGAATTGGACTAGAATCATTACCCTAAGCTGTTTTTGAACTTATAAACATGTTTTTGATGTGGTAATTATCATTCTAATCCATTTCAAAAGATAATTGTCAAAAGCATCATGTTTTGTATTAGTTTAATGTTTAGGATAATTACATGAAGATTGTTTGATTTGAATTGTCTTGTTCATATGAGTTTAATCTAGATCATAGTATTTCTTGACATGTTTATTTGTTTATTAGATGATCTAAATGGCCTTTAATGCATTCCATAACTTGTCCTCAAGTTATGGAATACCAAAAGTCTTTCTTGTTAATGAGTCTTTAAAAGTCATGAGTTATGTTTTTTGAAGAGTTTTTCCCATAAATTGTTTTATGACATCCATAACTTGTCCTCAAGTTATGGATTTTCAAGAGTCTTGCCATTAAAAGTCATATTAAACTCATATGTTATGGATTCCAAAGGTTTTTTGAATTGTTCAAAATTTGCCCTCAAGTTTTGGAATTTGTAAAGTTACACTTTTGAATACTTTAGTTCTAAACCCTAGAATTTTAAATAGTTTAAAGTTCAACCCTTATACTAATATAATATTATAGGTTTAATATTTACATATATGTATAAGAGTAAAAGTCAATCTTACCGTTACTAGGCCTCATTCATGAAGCCGGTCTATAAGGGGGGTATAAGGTTACTGCATATAAAATGGCAGTTTAAATGGGTGTCCACTCTCACCCATCGCTTCCTTGACTGGTGGAGGGTCATTAGCCGAACGGGTAGGATATGACTCTAACTCTCCCTTCATTAAAAGTATAATGATAAATATAAAGTAACTAAACACTTATAAATTTCCAATCTTAGTTACTTTAGGAAAATGTGAATTTGGTGCTAACCCATGAAATTACACTTTGTACCTTACCAAGTCGTTGGTGGAGCGTGTGTGGTTAACCGACACACTAACATGGACTAGTAAGAGTCGCAAAGGGTAACTTAATATTTATCATAGATTGGTGGAGCGTGTGTGGTTAACCGGCACATCGATTAGGTGATAAAAATTAAGGGTACCAAGTTAATTTGCATGGTTATTCACACATTGTTTCTGATCCTCGGTATCCCAGTCACAAACTTTAGAGGACACAATCGAGAGTTAAACATGCCATTGAAAAGTTAAATGAATCTCAAAAGATCTAGGAATTTCAATCCAATTAAAACCTAATACCTATTTCGTTTTTCATGGTGGAAATTGGTGAATCGTCATTCGCCTACCTTCAAATATTTTATAGCTTGGATTACGAAATCCCTCTTCCAAGTTATAAAATATTGTGTTGGGTCCTAGCCTTAGTATTTCATATTGGGTGTTATATTAAGGACTTAAATCAACTAACTTGAATTTCTCCCATTGTAGATGTCTGGTTCAGACAACTATGGTCTTCCCAAATCCCTTGGAACAAGCTTTCCTAATGAAGATGATATCCCGTTGTTGGATCATGGAAATCATACTTCTCTTCCTCCACCTCCTCCAATTATTCTCCCTGACCCACAAGCTCGAAGACTTGAAAAATTCAAGGTCACTCAAGCCCTACTTGCAATGAAACATGAAGATGGAAGGCCTGTGTGTACTCATGTCTTGGAGATGAAGTCACATATCGACAGGCTGAGAGTGTTGGATGTCGAAGTCTCAAGGAAGTTGGCTGATGACTGGGTTCTTCAGTCACTTCCTGAGTCATATAGTGAGTTCATTAAGGACTACTATGTAACAGACCACGACATGACCCTTATTGATCTTACCTATTTGCTTGTTGTTGCTGAATCAACAATGTTTTGGCGCACCGGAAAAGTAAATTTGGATGGAAGATCTACTTCTCAAACTTCCATGGACATTGACAATGGTAACATTGGAAGTCTAGAAAAGTTTTCTCTTCCCAATGTAAAGGGATTGGCCATGGTAAACCCGGTTGACCAAATGGTAGAGAGAAAGACTAAGTATGTGATAGTCCCGTGTACCATTCCCAAAGAGTTTGTATGTTTTTACTGTCAAGAGAAGGGACATTGGAAGCGAAGCTGCCCTGACTACCTAAAAGATCTGAAAGAAAGTAGAGACAAAATGTTTGACTCTGCTTCAGGTAAGTACACTATCTAACTCTGTTAAGTTTCTAATCGTTGATTCTTAATACATGATGTGACTAGGTTGCATTTTGATGTTTGGCAGGATCAAGAAAAGGGAAGGAAGCTTAAAAGAAGAGTATGTTGAATATGATCGTGAAGATGGATTTCAATCGCATGGTTCGAAGATCGTATTTTTGAGCTACTGCTCGGGAGTTATGATAGATTGCTAGGAAATATGTAATAGCATAGTTTTTCACTTGTAATTGCATTGTAAGGAAAAGGTTTTTCCGCATTTTATAAATAAATAAAATTTTGTTTTTTTTATATCTTCTTGCAATTGCATTTATGAAAAATTGATGTTTGTATGTTTCTAGCAATATTGAAAATATGAACTTGATTCTTTCATTTGTGGTAGTGTCTAAATTTACCAAATAAGGAAAGATTCTCATCACCCAAGTTTCAGTTGGACAAAAACTTGGAATCATCCAAGTTGTATTGTATGATGAATGAGAATTTTCATCTTTGGAAAATTAAGACTAATTCCTTGTTCACATGTATATGTGAGTCAAGTGAAGGACTAAGGGATTGAGTACACATTCTTGTGCACTGGTCAAGTCCACCACAAAGATCAATAAGATTATTCGTCACGATTTACTAAAGTTTAGTAAATATGGTTATACTTACAAGTTTAAGTATAATTCTAAAACATTGGAAAGGTTTCAGTGTATGGCAGAACGAATGAGAAGAATCAAATTAGGCAGAAAGATAAAAGTTTCTTAAATCTGAAAAGATGGGAGAGTACTTTAGTATCATGTTTTATGATCATCTTAATGATTATGAAACCATATCACAATTGATCCTCTAAGGACATCTTAGTGCATTCTTATGGCTAAGAAGAGGAGTCATGAATTGTTGAAGTGGTTAAATCAAGAAGATGAGTGATACTTCGTTCCAAAACAATTCATAGAGTCATACTCCAAGATTGTAACTTGAGTGACATATCTTAAAGAAGGTTTATAACACTTATCAAATGTAAAGTAAAAATTTTCTACTCTTGTACATGTGAAATTGGTAAGTTGTGATGTTTTGGATAAGACAAAGACCAACTAAGGCCAATTGTGTGAGGTGTTTGTCTTGATTAGAATCCGCACTAACTCTTGAATATTTGTTTGTTAAGTAATGTTCCTTGACAAAGTGGATCATATATGTCAAGAGGTCAGTGGGAGTCTTAAAGCTCTTGACAAGTCTCAAGAACTATTCAAGAATAACCTATTCTTGAACACTAGCACACGACTTGAGGTTTGTAACCTATCGTGCTGACATAAGTTTTTGTGCCCATTCCAGTTAAAGTTGACTTTTCATATGAGTTCTGAGAGTTCTTAATTGGTTGCATAATGTGACATCTCCTAATTTCTCGGCCAGAAAAGACCGATTTATTTTATGCTTTTTAAAATAAAATCAGAGTAATCCTTTTAAAAGATGTTGCGGAATTTGTTCCCAAAACAAAACATGATAAAAGTTTATCAAAACCTTTCTTTAAGAAATGTATATTTTCATTTCATATCAAACCTCGGGATGTCATGTTCCGATACAGATCAAAAGCATAAACAAGACATTATAAGCCTTACAACAGTTATTTACAGCTACTGGCCTATAATCCAAATATCACTCATCATCATCCGACTATGCTCGGGTCCACTACTTGTAATATAAAAAGCTGAGTGGGTCAGGCTTGGAAGCCTGGTGAACATATAAGGTTTTCAACCCACAATAATTAAATTTATTATACTTAAACATCAATCAATCAACCAAATTACCCCAACCCCATTATCTTATTTATTTGTTAAGGATTTACCCTAAGATTTAACTATCACTCACTCCTAAGGATTCATCCTAAGGAATAGGCACAAGGTCACATCATCGCCAGGGTTTATACAACAGGTGCTAAGTCCATAGCTCTTATTTATCGACAATATTATTGACAGTATTCTCCCTGTCATACATGTCAACGGGTTTTTAGAGTACGACTGATGAACATATAGTTCACACACCTATAGGTTTCAAGCCTGCTAGTGTTCCACAGACTGTCTAGAATAGTCCATGGTTGTCATCCATACTCTGCTGAATGACGGGGGTCAACGTTTGGGTAAGGGCTTTTCTCATATTTCACCACTCACCCTCAACTCATGATCTCATTTCACCACTCACCCTCAACTCATGATCTATATCACTAATCATCTCATTTATCCAACTCACCTTTCATCACACACCCACTATTTCATCTACCCATGTTTTACCCAACATTTTTGTAGATAAAAATACATATACAGTTTAAATTATTTAAAAATCTGTATAAATCATTCCTTCAATATCCATCTCAAATAAACAAACAATATATAATCACACATCACGTATTTTATATAAAATACTTCATATCTATGTGTAAGGTGAAAGTGACTACACACTCACCTGATTTAATGAAAATCGGGAAGCAATTCGTTTCCTAAAACGATCGTTTCTAATAAAACCGGGAGTTTTATTGAGAAACCGGGTTCTGCAAGGCTCGGGCTTCAAAACCGAAAAGATAAATTTTTCGGGCTTCTCGGGCACTTCGTGGCGTATTTCGGGGGTTATAACTGATACCGGGGATTTGGGGGATGTTAAAATGAAAGAAATATGAAGAAAGGGGCTAAAAGTGACAATTTCTTAAAAATATCCGAGAAGGCTCGCAGCCTTCTATTTATAGGAAGAGGCTACTGATCGGACGGCTGGAGAGAAGCCACGCGGCAGCAGATCCGAAGGGGGCAGCACATGGGTTGCGCATGCGAGGGCCTCGCTGGAGGCTTCTGATTGGACCGAAGTCCGGGTCCGAGGAGGGGGGGGGGGGAGGTCCGTGGCACCCAGCGAAGCTCGGATGCACGAGGAAAGGGGCACGCGTCGCAACTTCATTGGACCAATTCGGATGGCTTCTCCGGTTCGGACACGTGGCATGATTTAAGCGAAGGTGACGAGGCCGAAGTCCACGTATGCGAAATTTCCCGGTTTTGACAATATTTCTCGATTTTCGCGCCAAAACTTCTAAAATCCATAACTTTCGCATACGAGCTCCGTTTTTGACGTTCTTTATATGCACACGTAGGTAAAATTACGCTCTACAACTTTCGTTTAGACTTAGTCGGCTAATTTTGAGTTTAATTTTTATATTATTATTTTTAACAGATCGGGACAGGAAATCCGTTAAAAATTCATAACTTCTTCATCCGACGTCCGTTTTCGTCTGTCTTTTTACCGTTGTACTCCTATTGACGAGACCTTCGATTCTCGTTTAGGTTGTGTCGGCTAAAAATCACTCGATCCAAAATTCGAGTTTTTAGCTGTCTACTACTAAGCTGAAACTTCGAAAAATCATAACTTCCTCATACGAAGTCAGATTTGGGCGTTCTTTTTATACATACTCTCAGTTTAATGAATACTACGACTTTCGTTTAGATCATCAAGGCTAAAAAGTAGTTTATCAAAAACTCACCTTTTACGACATTCAGCACCGTGCCGGTTTTGGCGCGAAACTTCGACAGGTCATAACTTCTTCGTTATAACTCGGATTTCGGTATTCTTTATATATCCGTAATCCTTGTCACGACCACTACAAATTTGTTAATAAATATCGGCTTTATCTAATATTTATTTTCGACGCTCATTTTTTATTCTTAATTAATTAAACCCTAATAATTAAGCATAAAACACATAATTTTCACATAATTTCGTTTCATTTCTTCTAAATGAGTTACAAAGGTTAACCTAGACTATTATGTCAATATTAATGGCTAGCCTAGAAACACGGGCATTACAACTCTCTCCCCCTTAGAATGATTCCGTCCCCGGAATCACACATCAGCAAACAAATACGGGTAGTGACTCATCATGTCGCTCTCCGTTTCCCAGGTCAGATTTGGCCCATTCGTATGTTTCCATCGCACCAGCACTAAATCGACCATCTTGCGTCGCAACTTCTTAGTCTTACGGTCAACGATTGCCTCAGGTTCTTCAATCAACCTCTTGTTTTCATCCAACCTTAACTCAGAAATCGGAATTATGTCGGGCACATCTCCCGTGAACTTTCTCAAATAACACACATGAAAGGTGTTATGAATACCCTCCAGTTCTTCTGGTAATTCTAGCTTGTAAGCTTGATTCCCGATCCTCTGAAGAACTTTAAATGGTCCAATAAACCTTGGACTCAACTTTCCCCTTCTACCAAATCTTATAAGTCCCTTCCACGGCGAGACTTTAAGTAAAACCGAATCTCCAACTTTGAATGATATCGGTTGTCTTTTCTTGTTAGCATAGCTCTTTTGATAATCTTGAGCACCTAACATCCTTTCCCTAATCACTTTCAACTTTTTAGCAGTCTGATGGACTATTTGAAGTCCCATAAATTGCTTTTCCCCAGCTTCCAGCCATCATGACGGCGTTCGACACTTTTCCCCATACAAAGCGTGATAAGGTGCCATCTTGATGTTCGAGTGGAAACTGTCATTATAGGAAAATTCTACCAGAGGTAAGTGTTTACCCCAGTTACCTTGGAATTCCAGGGTACATGCTCTCAGCATATCCTCCAATGTTTGAGTTGTTCATTCGCTCTGACCATCGGTTTGCGGATGGTAAGCTGTATTCAAACACAACTTGGTACCAAATTCCTCTTATAGCCTCCTCCAAAACCTTGAGGTAAAACGGCTGTCACGATCTGATACAATCATTAACGGAACACCGTGAAGCCTCACACTTTCCTTCACGTAAGAATTCGCAAGTTTATCCATAGACCATTTCTCGTTGGTTGCTATGAAATGTGCACTCTTAGTGAAGCGATAAACGACCACCCAAATCATGTCGTGACCGTTCCTTGTTCTGGGCAGTTTAGTCACAAAATCCGTGGTGATGTCTTCCCATTTACCCATGGGTACAGGTAAAGGTTCTAAACTCTCATACGGTTTCTGATGTATGCCTTAACCCTAGCACATGTTACACACTCGGCCACATACTTAGCAACATCGACCTTCATCGTCGGCCACCAGTAATAGGGTTTTAGATCCCTATATATTTTTGTACTGTCGGGATGAATCGAGTACATGGTCTTGTGAGCTTCTTCTATCAAAAGATTTCTTACTCCTCCCGTCTTAGGTACCCAAATCCTATCTTTGAATACCTTCAGTCATTGACCGTTTGTATCAAACACCAACGTTTTATCCAAACGTCCTTCCTTTCGGTCATTTTTCTCTAAAGCTTCCTCTTGAGCTTTCTTTATACTTTCCACAATTGTAGAGATAACTTCAATTCTCAACGCTCTTGGCCTTTTCTTTTCAAGATTTACCTTCCGACTGAGAGCATCAGCAACAACATTTGCTTTACCAGGGTGGTAAAGTATCTCACAGTCGTAGTCCTTGAGTAACTCTAGCCAGCGTCGTTGCCTCATGTTTAATTCCTTCTGATTAAAGAGATATTGAAGACTCTTATGATCAGTGAAAAGTTTGCATTTAGTACCATAAAGATAGTGCCTCCATATCTTTAAGGCGAATTTTACCGCTGCCAACTCCACATCATTAGTGGGGTAGTTCTTTTCATGCGCTTTCAATTGCCTCGATGCATACGCTATCACTTTATCCATTTGGGTCAGAACACAACCTAACCCAACTGCAGATGCATCACTATAAACTGTGAAGTCATCAATTCCTTCAGGAAACGAAAGAATCGGTGCTTCACACAACTTCTTCTTTAACTTTTCAAAAGCTTCCTTATGCTTTTCATTCCAAGTATACACGGCTCCTTTGTGGGTCAAAGCTGTCAATGGAGTCGCGATCGAAGAAAAGCCTTGGATAAATCAGCGAGAATATCCAGCTAATCCTAAAAAAGCTTCAGATCTCCATAGGACTTTCAATCGTAACCTCCGAGTTACAAAATAAATCCTTATTGAGGACTCCTTCTTCTTCTAAGAATAAGTACTTTCCTTCATTTATTGTAACAGACCGATGGGTCATGTTCTAATGATATCTCATTGTATAATGCACTACTTAGACTCAGATCTCCTAGGGACAAATTTCGGAACAAAGTATACCTTCCTTCATGTTCTAATGTGATACAATCACAGTTCAACATGTATCATTTCTAACTACCAACTTCTTTAACAATGAGTGTGATACTTCTATTGATCGCTTTGATCATCTTTCACTTCAATCTTCTGGCTTAAGTCAAATGCTACATCGAATTTGGTACTCTGAACCACATGACATACTCATCTTAGTCGGACTCGATTCGATATGACCTCTAAGGTCGGAATAACAATCATCTTCTTAGTCATTACCGAAACGATGGTAATGACAAACTAGAACAAGACGGAATCAATTAATAGCTCCTTGGTAACCTTGTGACTTTCCTTGATCCAAGTACGAGTCTTGTGCTTCCGGTAGTATAGGCCTCTACTACCATTCACACCTACTCATACTCGTCCCAAGTATTGTCTCGCAGTTCTCCAAATCACCATACAAGAATTTCACATAGTCATTCGATTCATCAAATGAAAAAACCAGGGTTTATATTATTTCCTTGAAACGATTACACAGAGGTTCAAGTTTACCCTATACTATGCCTCTAATAGGCTAAACCACTTGTTACTATTCACATTACTACTTCATAACTTGATCTTCAGGTATGAAGTCTTTACTTCTAATTCCTAGCATTGTTATTTGCTTCGTCAAAGATATTCTGAAATTCCCTTGGCGTTGGCGGTGCACTTGCCCTTGTTACTTCATTTTTCTTCGGACAGTCCTTAGAAATATGGCCTTATTCTTTACATCCATAACACACCCCCTTGGGAATCGTACAATCATTGGCGTAATGCCCAATTTCTCCACACCTAAGGCACTTCACCTTCCCGCCACAATTCCCAGAGTGTTTATTTTTGCACTTCCCGCACCATTTTCCTTTACCTCCTCTTTTGCCAGACTTTGATAATATGTTGCTCTTGTTGGGCCTTGAAGACCCCTCAAATTTCCTCTTCTTGCCAACTTCAACCTTGTTGGCGGTCCTGTCATTGATCATTTCTTCAATAGACTTAACAACCCGGATAGTTGCCTCAAGAACAGATGCCTGACGTACTGGCACAGTAAGTTCATCCTTACTTTGTTGAAGTACACGTTTTGTTTCTTCCATCTGTTGATCCAACATCCTACGCATCATTGCCTGCACCCCAGCCATCGTGATTGGCTCAGGCTGTGGATTATCGTTTCCGAATTCACTTTGCGTACTCGCCATTTCGATCTATACACCAATCGTAGGTGATTTTAGATCTTCATTTTCGATAGACGTTAAATCTTCGTTATTACTCCGAAACGTTTATATGTTAGTTCTAATATCGTAGTCATACGTTTAGAATCCTACACACATAAGGTTTTCCAGATCCGGTCGGCAACAGACCATAGATCCGAACAAATAATGCAATATATGGCAAACATATAGCATTTAGCACATAAAAGCATTTTAGGCTTCTTTCCTAAAATAAACTAGTGCTCGTGTCTAAAATATGGTAGACACTCATCTCACAATCATCACTTAGCATTCTAAGTTTAAGTCTAGAAATCCTACAATTTCTTAGTTCGCTTAAACTAATTCTCTGATACCAACTGTGACATCCCCTAATTTCTCGGCTAGAAAAGACCGATTTATTTTATGCTTTTTAAAATAAAATCAGAGTAATCCTTTTAAAAGATGTTGCGGAATTTGTTCCCAAAACAAAACATGATAAAAGTTTATCAAAACCTTTCTTTAAGAAATGTATATTTTCATTTCATATCAAACCTCGGGATGTCATGTTCCGATACAGATTAAAAGCATAAACAAGACATTATAAGCCTTACAACAGTTATTTACAACTACTGGCCTATAATCCAAATATCACTCATCATCATCCGACTATGCTCAGGTCCACTACCTGTAATATAAAAAGCTGAGTGGGTCAGGCTTGGAAGGCTGGTGAGCATATAGGGTTTTCAACCCACAATAATTAAATTTATTATACTTAAACATCAATCAATCAACCAAATTACCCCAACCCCATTATCTTATTTATTTCTTAAGGATTTACCCTAAGATTTAACTATCACTCACTCCTAAGGATTCATCCTAAGGAATAGGCACAAGGTCACATCATCGCCAGGGTTTATACAACAGGTGCTAAGTCCATAGCTCTTATTTATCGACAGTATTATTGACAGTATTCTCCCTGTCATACATGTCAGTGGGTTTTTAGAGTACGACTGATGAACATATAGTTCACACACCTACAGGTTGCAAGCCTGCTAGTGTGCCACAGACCGTCTAGAATAGTCCATGGTTGTCATCCATACTCTGCTGAATGACGGGGGTCAACGTTTGGGTAAGGGCTTTTCTCATATTTCACCACTCACCCTCAACTCATGATCTCATTTCACCACTCACCCTCAACTCATGATCTATATCACTGATCATCTCATTTATCCAACTCACCTTTCATCACACACCCACTATTTCATCTACCCATGTTTTACCCAACATTTTTGTAGATAAAAATACATATACAGTTTAAATTATTTAAAAATCTGTATAAATCATTCCTTCAATATCCATCTCAAATAAACAAACAATATATAATCACACAGCATGTATTTTATATAAAATACTTCATATCTATGTGTAAGGTGAAAGTGACTACACACTCACCTGATTTAATGAAAATCGGGCAGCAATTTGTTTCCTAAAACGACCGTTTCTAATAAAACCGGGAGTTTTATTGAGAAACCGGGTTCTACAAGGCTCGGGCTTCGAAACCGAAAAGATAAATTTTCCGGGCTTCTCGGGCACTTCGTGGCGTATTCCGGGGGTTATAATTGATACCAGGGATTTGGGGGATGTTAAAATGAAAGAAATATGAAGAAAGGGGCTAAAAGTGACAATTTCTTAAAAATATCCGAGAAGGCTCGCAACCTTCTATTTATAGGAAGAGGCTGCTGATCGGACGGCTGGAGAGAAGCCACGCGGCAGCAGATCCGAAGGGGGCAGCACATGGGTTGCGCATGCGAGGGCATCGCTGGAGGCTTCTGATTGGACCGAAGTCCGGGTCCGAGGAGGGGGGGGGTCTGTGGCACCCTGCGTAGCTCGGATGCACGAGGAAAGGGGCACGCGTCGCAACTTCATTGGACCACTTCGGATGGCTTCTCTGGTTCGGACACGCTTCTGATGACACAGCAATTCCGGACATGTGGCATGATTTAAGCGAAGGTGACGTGGCCGAAGTCCACGTATGCGAAATTTCCCGGTTTTGACAATATTTCTCGATTTTCGCGCCAAAACTTCTAAAATCCATAACTTTCGCATACGAGCTCCGTTTTTGACGTTCTTTATATGCACGCGTAGGTAAAATTACGCTCTACAACTTTCGTTTAGACTTCGTCGGCTAATTTTGATTTTAATTTTGATATTATTATTTTTAACAGACCGGGACAGGAAATCCGTTAAAAATTCATAACTTCTTCATCCGACGTCCGTTTTCGTCTGTCTTTTTACCGTTGTACTCCTATTGACGAGACCTTCGATTCTCGTTTAGGTTGTGTCGGCTAAAAATCACTCGATCTAAAATTCAAGTTTTTAGCTGTCTACTGCTAAGCTGAAACTTCGAAAAATCATAACTTCCTCATACGAAGTCAGATTTGGGCGTTCCTTTTATACATACTCTCGGTTTAACGAACACTAAGACTTTCATTTATATCACCAAGGCTAAAAAGTAGTTTATCAAAAACTCACTTTTTACGACATTCGGCACCGTGCCGGTTTTGTCGTGAAACTTCGACAGGTCATAACTTCTTCGTTATAACTCGGATTTCAGCATTCTTTATATATCCATAATCCTTGTCACGACCACTACAACTTTCTTAATAAATGTCGGCTTTATCTAATATTTATTTTCGACGCTCATTTTTTATTCTTAATTAATTAAACCCTAATAATTAAGCATAAAACACATAATTTTCACATAATTCATTTTCATTTCTTCTAAATGAGTTACAAAGGTTAACCTAGACTATTATGTCAATAGTAATGCCTAGCCTAGAAACACGGGCGTTATACATAACAACCTGGAAGCAATGGTAGGTCCTTGTCCTGCCAGGTGGCAAGAAAATAAGATTGAACAAGTTTAGTCCATATGAGTTTAAATTTGTCACTAACCTTGTCTTGTGATTATGGTTTTGACCAATTCACATGGATAGGAACACATACACCATACAATCTAAGTGTCATAAGGTTTCTCTCCCATTTATGAAAATAATGGTGAGGAAACGCTTTCACTAAGTAGATTTTAAATAGTTAGCAGTTATGATACTTGCATTTCTCAAATTCGATTATGATTACAACATCCCTCTTTATAGTTCGAATTGTGAGAAAAATGGAAAAGGTCCAAACAATTGAGACTATGATTACGGCATACCTCTTCATAGTTCTAAAATTGTTTAGACACACATGTGAGCTATCTATGGAAAGGTGTATGATTTTGATAAAGTTTTATCGAAGCATCTCATATCAGAAATCTGAACATTGGTAATGAAACTCAATGAAGCATCGATTTCTAGAAGTCCAGCTGATTTCTGAGTACGTGTCAGAGCTAGTGGGAGCATAAGTTTTATGTTGGTAAGATAATAATTATTATGCTAGTGGGATCATAATTAATTATGGTAAAGCTTGCAAGTTAGCAATGTTAATTATAGAAAACAAAAGTTTCAATTCGTGAAGTTGCAGGGGTTGAAAAAGTTGTTTTGCTATAATTAAGGGAGAGGAAATTATACTTCATTTCAAATCTAAAAGCTTAGATTGTGAGATTTTAATCAAACTTAGTCATGATTACATTATTTGCGTTCTAAAATTCGATTACGATTACATCATCCCTTTTCATAATTCGAATTATGAGAACATGGCAAATTATAAGAAATATTGTAGCAAAAGACTGGTCAAGTACCATGTCTTTATGTGAGACATCATGAATCGTGTCTTGTATGCTTCAGATATAGGATCGATTGTATGTGCTATAATACTTATCCGTTCTAAATTTTCCAAATGCCTAGAGCATTAATAGGGAAAAAGGAAGAGAACCGGATATGACTGAAATGATTAAGCAATTGTCGAGGACAATGCGAGGTTTATCTAAGATAGGTTCTCATGGACAGTTGGAAGTGTGGTGTAAAAATTTTGGAAAGGGACCATATTGACATATTCTGAAAAGAGGCAACTATTGTTCAGAAGTAAGAGTCAAAATGGGAATATGGAAATGGTTCCGTAGGAGGAAGTTATTTTTCAAATCTGTGTAAGATTAGAAAAACTCAATGCAAGAAGGATGTTCAAAGGAATGTACTTTGAAAGTGAGACTTCGTTTCCATGGAATTGATCTCCATTGGAATACTTTGTAATGTCTGTTGCCAAGTCTTTGTGACTTTTGTGCATAGTCATTACAAGAGGACCAATGCATATGAGTTTAAAATCCAACAGATTACAGTAAATGACAAGAATTTGATATTCTTACATTTACAGTAAGGATTTGGGATTGTGAAATGAGCATTATTGGAATCATGTTCAATTGATATATTTCACAAAGTAAGGATCGTAGACAAACATAGTGTGCATACTTGGAGTATGGCATAACTATTGTTTAGAAAACATAGTGTGCATGCTTGGAGCATGGGACAACTATTGTTTTAATTCAAGTATTAAGTTGATTATTTGAAACATTATGCAATGAATAATGTGTAATCAATATGGTGATTAAATGAAAGGTGTTTTATTTATATTCATAAGTTCTGAGACCATATTGGATTCGATTATTCTTGTGTTTCACTTTGCATGTTTTGACTTCCCGAATAACTAAGTTATTCAAACCATCCACGGTCGATCATAATTTGGAAGTAGGTATTGAGGCAAGACTGTCATGAATGGGTCTGTAGTTTGTCTGGGACAAAGTGACCGCAGTGTTCATGAGTGCTCCTGGAATGAGATTCGAGTATTGGATTCAACCCATGCTCATTTGAATCACTTCATGGATTTTATCACGAGTGATCATGAGACGATAATATCTTATATTCTTCAAACGAAGATGTGTGAGTTGTAGTTGCGAGTTGGTTGCACATTGACATATGTAAACGCAACCAGTAACTTGGTTGTTATAAAACATATCGTTGTGTGTGATTTGATGAGTAAGTACAAGCGAGCATTTGGGTCGAAGTTTATCCATTCCTTTTACCCTTGGAGGGATAAAAGCGATATATGTGGGCCCCACGATGATTTAGTGATGACACCCCCAAGTTCTAATATATTAATATGAAATCATATTATTTAATTAGTATTGATCAAGAATTAATGTGGAATTAATTTTGTGATAAAAAGAGACTAATTAAATATATGGGGATTAATTATGTAAATCATTCATTCTTATATATGTGGGCTTGTGATCCATTGTCCTTCATGTTGGGCTTAACCGATGTGGTAACCCATGGATACTCCATGGAGGTTAAAACCCATGGATCATGAAGGAAATGGAAATTCATGCACATTAGGGTTTACATGGTGTAACCCTAATGAGCCACACCATATAAAGGATCCCATGGTTTATGAAATGGCACTAGTGGATACACATAGTGAGGGCAAGGGCCGATTTCATAAGGAGAACCAAAGTAGCCATCTTCTCAAGTTATTCTATTTGTTGGTGGTGTTGTGTGATTCCATTTGAGGCTTCCACACTATTGGGGCTAAGCTCTTAAAGGTTCAAGAATCCAAGTTCCATCAAAACATATGTCATCTAACTAGACTTTTGTAGTATAGTTGCTCCATAATATGCTAGTTAGGATGATGCTTTGGAATTTTGTATATTTGCATGTATAATAGTGAAAACATAGATCCAAGGCACATAGGGTTTTATGCACACCATAGGAGTGTTAGAATGCTCAAAACCCATCAGAAAGTTCAACCACCACATTCAAGTGTTAGGCTTGGAAACCTTCACACCATCTTCTCAAATAACCCACAAAACCACTCAACGTGAGTTCATACCCCCACATTTTCAAGATTTTTCATGTTTTTAGGGGGGGGGGGGGGAATACAAGCTAAAATTTATTTACTACATAAATACTTGTTGTTACTTATTGATGTTGAAGTATAGACCATTATTTTCTCAAGTTAGGATTATCACTACTTTTATACAATATATGTGATAAATTAGTTTTGATATGCAAAGTTAACCAAAAATATAACTTATATTATGTTACAAATATCATCAAGAAAATACGATTGGAAAACTACAAGGTTTTGGAAACTTTTTACTAAAAGATAGTTTTTCTAGCAAAAATAGTTAGATTTTAGTCATTTACTACTTTGGTGGGTTTGAACCCAAAGATATCAAGTTTTAATTTCATATTTTGACACTAGACAATATAACAACTTTATATTTATATAAAAGATTATATAAATAGTCTCAACAAACATACAAGATAAACTATAATTGGTATAGTTCGAGAGTCACAAAATCACACTTCCATTTCAGAAGAACCATATAATTTTTCAAAGGTATAATTATTTCATTTTACAAGAAAAATGAGTCATAGTTCATGTAAATCTGTTGATGCTCTTGTGAGACGTTCCTTCACCGTACCTACCTAGCCTACACCTTAAGTCCTGCATTATAACCAGAGTATCTTTGAGGGAGAGCGAGATAGTTGGGTATAGATCTATACGGGATTGACAACCCCACACCTCAGTTGTTCGCTACTGTTAGACCGGCAAGTCTAGGGTGACAAAAGTCTACCAACTCTGACGCCTGAAGAATGTCGTTCAGGCATATCAGTCATATTAAGCATGGTTATAATAACTTACATAGGGATTAACAAAACGATTTGGTTTACGGAGTAACTTACACTTCATTAGTTTTGTCAAAAGATATAACTACATACTATTTTTCAGTACAACATTTCTTACATTTTGGTCTTAGGGTTTAAGACTATAGTTCATATTTATGAAAATATTGGATTTTCTGGAAAGATACATTATCATTTTACAAGGAAAAGATACAAAGGAAATACATACACTTACAGTTCATATTTAAGAAAATATAGGATTTTCTGGAGACGCACATTATCATTTTACACGGAAAAGTTACAAAGGAAATACATACACTTACAGTTCATAGTTAAGAAAATATTGGATTTTCTAGAAACGTACATTATCATTTTACAAGGAAAAGATACAAAGGAAATACGTACACTTACAGTTCATATTTAAGAAAATATCGGATTTTCTGGAAACGTACATTATCATTTTTCAAGGAAGAGATAGAAAGGAAATACATACATTTACAGTTCATATTTAAAAAATATCAGATTTTCTAGAAGCATACAAAATCATTTTTACACGAAACCGTTACAAATCCTTCTCGTACAAAATGCTTATGAACTCACCAACTTAATTGATGACACTTTTTAAAATCACTTGTATTCTCAGGAAATTAGTAAACAGGTATTCGAACCATTTTGAGGGTCGACGTCGATGTTTCATGTTTTCTACTTTTCAGTTATTTGTATTCAACTTTTGAACAAACAGAGTTTTGTAAACAATGTAACACTTAAAATCCCAATGTATGAATGTTTGTGTTGCTATGTTTCATTTATATTCAATTGTTATGATATTGTACATGAAGCCACTCCATCCGCCCCCAGACGTTTCCGCCGTTCTATTTTGGGGGTGTGACAAATTGGTATAAGAGCATTATTTATAGTGAACTAGTATATCAAACCATACAATAAGTGTATGTCTACACCACGAGGTGAACTACACAACACATGACCTCGAGGTGGGAGCAATAGTGTTTGCTCTAAAGATCTGGAGGCACTACCTTTACGATACAAAGTGCACCATTTTCACGGATCACAAGAGCCTCCTACACATTGTAAACTAGAAGGAACTCAACATGAGGCAGCGGCGATGGGTAGAGCTACTGAACGACTAGGAGTGCGAGATCCGATATCATCCGGGCAAGGCCAACGTGGTAGCCGATGCCCTGATCCGGAAAGAATACTCGGGTCGCCGAGTAAAGACATTAACCATAACCATCCATTCTCACCTGTCTTCACAGCTCAAAGAGGCCCAGCTGGAAGCCTTAAAACCTGAAAATGTCATGAGTGAAGCCTTTCATGGAATGGAGAAGAATTTTGTGGTTAAGGATGACGGGGCTTACTATCTCATGGATCGGATCTGGACACCGAAGTTTGGAGGGTATAGAGACGTCGTCATGATTGAGGCTCACAAAACAAATTACTCCATTCATCCTGTTTCTGACAAGATGTATCAGGACCTGGAGAAACTTTATTGGTGGCCGAACATGAAAGCAGAGATCGCTACCTATGTGGGCAAGTGTTTGTCTTATTCAAAAGTCAAGGTAAAATATCAAAAGCCCTCGGGTTTACATCAACAACCAGACATACCCGAGTGGAAGTGGGAGCGGATAACCATGGACTTCATCACCAAGCTGCCCAAGACAGCGAGTGGGCTTGACACCATATGGGTGATTGTTGACAGGTTAACAAAATTCGCACACTTCCTACCAATAAAGGAGACCTACAAGATGGAGAAGCTGACAAGGACGTACATTAAGGAAATAATGTGACGGCATGGTGTGCCAATATCTATTATCTCCGACGGAGATAGTAGATTCACCTCACGGTTCTGCCAGTCCCTACAGAAGTCCTTGGGAACCCAACTTGATATGAGCACCGCCTATCATCCTCCGACTGACGGGCAGAGCGAGAGGACCATACAAAAACTGGAAGATATGCTGAGGGCGTGTGTGATAGACTTTGGTAAAGACTGGGATGCCCAGTTGCCACTTGTAGAATTCTCCTATAATAACAGCTATCAGACCAGCATTGGGGTCGCTCCATTCGAAGCCCTTTATGGAGGCAAGTGAAAATCACCCTTGTACTGGGCCGAAGTGGGTGACACGCAGCTTGAAAAGGGACAAGTACCTGATAGCACGCTCACAGGCCTGAAAATCATACGGGAAACCATGGAGAAAATCGTCCAAATCCGTGAGCACTTAAAAGCATCCCGGGATCGACAAAAAAGCTATGCAGATAAGCCGCGCAAACCTTTGGAGTTCCATGTTGATGACCATGTGCTTTTAAATGTCTCACCTTGGAAGGGAATGATACACTTTGGAAAACATGGAAAGTTAAACCCAAGGTATATCGGGCCATTCGAGGTCCTTGCTAGGATCGGCCCGGTGGCCTAAAAGCTTCGACCACCACAAGAGCTAGGCAATGTATATCATGTCTTCCATGTGTCTATCCTCAATAAGTGTGTGTATGATGAGACTCTGGTGGTCCCACTCGACGAAATCGAGGTAAAAAAGAGTTTACACTTCATAGAGGAACCTGTTGAAATAATGGACAGAGAAGTCAAAAGAACGAAACAAAGTCGCATCCCCATTGTGAAGGTCCGATGGAACGCCATACGAGGGTCTGAGTTCACCAAGGAACGCGAACATCAAATGAAACAAAACTACCCACATCTCTTCCCCAGTTCATGAGTGCCTAATCTAAACTAATTTCGGGACGAAATTCCCTTTAATGGGGGTATGATGTGACAACCACGAAATTTTGATCAAGCAAGGTGTATCTATAGACAGTATAAAACCACATCACAATCTTGTTGTAATAAACATTTGAAGATTTAATGAGATAGATCAAAAATTTGTAGAAATTACAATTTTCATAAAGAATGTTTTAAGTTTAGGACCAACAAGCTTCAAGGCCGAGAAGCCTCTTGGCCGAGAACCCTGGCAACCGAGAAACCCTCCTCAACCGCAGACCATATGAGGCTGCCAAGATGGACCGAAATCCCTCCTGTTCTTTGTGGTCCCTAAGCCCGAGGACCCCTCCTCGCTAAGAGGATCACGGTTTGGGTGGGAAAACCGAAACTTTGACCTAGTGACTTGACCTTCCCACTTTACCCTCTTTTATCCAACATACTTCCATACTAGACATGCAAGTGACCACCATACATCAATGAAACAACCCACTCCTTCCTCCATTTATACTTATGGCCGAAGAGGCTTTTCTTACTCTCCAAAATCATTTTCTTTCAACTTCTTCATCCTTTCTCTCAAAGGCATGTCCGAAACTTCTTCAAGAACTCATCACCTTCAGGTGGTCATTTGATTTTTGGTAAGTATTTCGTGATACCCTAGTGTTTTCATACGATTTTATGTTTGTTTTCATCATTTTTTTACACACATGATCATGTGTGAAACCCTTAGGAAAAACCAAACCTCCAAAGAAGATTGTGAACTTCACTCAAGAAGCTAGCCTCGAAATTCTTCATCTTCTCAGTTCAACCCATCCACAAAAACGACTCAAGGTGAGTTCATACGCCCATTTTTTCAAGTTTTTCATGCTATTACGGGGGGAATACAAGTCAAAAATTGTTTGTCTTATGGATATTTGCATGTTCCATTCTTTATGTTAAAATATCGGATATTGTTTGCATAAGATGTAGTTATCACTATTTATTTTTCTTTCAATAATTGTGACATATTAGTTTTTGGTATGCAAAGTTAACAAAAACATAACTCATTATATGATACAAATATCATTAGGGAAATATGAGTTGTAAAACTACAAGGTTTTGGTAATTTTTACTAAAAGATAGATTTCCTAGCAAAAATGGTTATATTATAGCTATTTACTACTTTGGTGGGTTACAACCCAAAGATAGTATGTTTTGGTAACATATATTGACACTAGACAAGATTTCAACTTTATATTTATATAAAAGATTATATAAATAGTCTAAACAAAACATACAAGACAAACTATAATTGGTATAGTTTGGGAGTCACAAAACCACACTTTCATTTCATAAGAAACATGTAATTATTCAATGGTATAATGATTTTATTTTACAAGAAAAAAAGGAGTCATAGTTCACGTAAATCTGTTGATGCTCATGTGAGACATTCTCTTCACTGTAGCTACCAAGCGTACACCTTCAGTCCTTCAATATAACCAGAGTCTCCTGGAGGGAGAGCGAGATAGTTGTGTATAGATCTATATGGGATTGACAGCCCCACACCTAAGTTGTTCGCTACAGTTAGACCGGCAAGTCTAGGGTGACAAATGTCTTCCACTTCCGATTCCTGAAGAACGTCATTCAGGCATATCAGTCATATTAAGCATGGTTATAATAACTCACGTATGGATTAACAAAACATTTGATTTACGGGGTAACTTTCACTTCATCAGTTTTATAAAAAGATGAAACTACATACTATTCTTCAGTACAGCATCACTTACATTTATGGTCTTAGGGTTTTAAGATTACAGTTCATATTTAAGAAAATATTGGATTTTCCGGAAACATACACTATCATTTTACAAAGGAAATACATACATTTTTAGTCTTGGGTGTGAGACTTACAACTCGTTCTTAAAGAAAATATCCGATTTTTTTAAGTATACAAAACCATCTTTTTGTGAAACAGTTGCAAATCCTTTTCATACAAAATGCTTATGAACTCACAAACTTAATTGTTGACACTCTTCAAAATCACTTGTATTCTCAGGAAACCAGTAAACATGTATCCAAATCATTTTCAGAGCAGGAGTTGTTGCATCATGAATTTCTACTGATCAGTTATTGTTGTTTACTTTTGAACAAACAAAGTATTTTAACGATGTAAACTTGTAATATAAATGTATGATGTTTTGGGTTGCTATGATTCATTTATATTTAACTGTTATTATATTTTACATGACGTCGTTCGCCCTACGACATTTCCAGCGTTCCGGTTCGGGGGTGTGACACCTTCCCCAATTGGGCCTAACATACCAAATGACATTCCAAGCCCCAGAAACTACACCTTGTGAAACCAAAACTCACACTTAGAGAACTTCACATATAATCTCTCCCTCCTCAGAGTCTCCAATACCTCCCACAGATGCTCCTTATGCTCCTCCTGGCTCTTGGAATAGACCAGGATGTCATCAATAAACACAATCATCGACCACTCCAACATGGGCCTGCATACACGATTTATGAGATCAATGAATGTGGTTGGAGGATTAGTGAACCCGAAGGGCATCACCACGAACTCGTAATGACCATAACGAGTTCGGAAGGCCATCTTCTGCATATCCTCCTTTCTGGCCCTCATCTGGTAATGAACCGAAGGAAAATCATTCTTTGAAAACCAAGATGCGCCTTGAAGCTGATCAAATAAATCATCAATCGTCAGAAAGCGGGTAACGGTTCTTCACCGTTAGCTTATTCAGCTCCCGGTAGTCAATACACATCCGATGTGTCCCATCCTTTTTCTATACAAATAAGATCGACACTCCCCATGGTGAACTACTTGGTTGAATAAATCCCTTGTCTAGCAGGTCCTGTAGTTGCGTAGACAACTCCTGCATCTCTGGGGGTGCTAACGGATAAGGTTATTTGGCTATCGGAGCCGAACCTGGAACCAAGTCAATCTGAAGGCACTCATGGCAAGTCCTCTAGGAACATATCCGGGTATTCCCGAACAGTCGGTACATCATCTATGGTCACCTCACCCTTCTCCCGCGTATCCATCATATAGGCCATAAACCCGGAGCATCCCTGCAGAACTAAACGCCTGCCCCTGGCTGCCGAACATAGAGACGGCCCACGCTGAGCACACTCCCCGTGGATCACCAACTCTCCCCCACTTGGGGCTCTAACCCGTACCAACAGAAGCCCACAATCAATCATCACCCCATTGGGGCTTTACCAGTCCATCCCTACGATGACCTTGCTCTCACGTAGGGGAATCAGAACCACATCAATCGGGTACTGCTCACCGAATAACTCCAAAGTGCATCCTCGATTAACCCACTACATTCATACCGGATGGTCATCCGCAATCTCAACCTCTAGTGGATAATCCAACTCTCCAAGAACATTGTCAAACCTCCTACTAAACGCAAGGGATACAAAAGATCGGGTAGCCCTCAAATCGAATAAGACCAACACAGGAATACCGTTCACAAGGTACAACCCTAAACAGCAATACAAACATATACGCATGCCAAATAACATAAATACGAAGGTAAGGAGATGATACATACCTATGACCACATCGGGTGTTGCACAAGCCTCCTCGACTGTCAGCTGAAATGCCCTGCTCCGAACAACTGGCGCCTCCGCCTAGCCATGGCGGCCATCAGTGATCCTAAGAGTCATTGGAGCGGGTCTTGCTACTGGTCCTCCTGATGCTAAAATCGAGCAGTCGGCCTTCTTGTGGCCCATCTGATTGCAATGGAAGCAAATCATATATGATATCTGGGTGGTGGTGGTGGTGGCAGTACAATCCCTGGCGAGATGCCCTGTCTTGCTGCACTTATACCAACCCGAACTACCCGCCCTTCAGACCCCATCATGCCCTGTCTTGGTGTAATATTTGAAAATTTGAAAATTTGAATTTTTTAAAATATTCCCGCCTATGATCGCCAACGACTGCCAAGGACTGCCGAGGAGTGCGAGGACCGCCTAGCTCAAGTTTGACTGATATTGACGAATTTCTGCCAAACACCCTTAATTGTAATCAGTTGCAGACCGCCTAGCGCCTAGGCGCCACCTAGGCCGATATTTACAAAACTGATAATGGGTAGTAATGAGTGATTAGAGATGGGAGATGAGAGGTGAAAATTGATTAGGAGAGGCTGATTGTGATGTAATCATTTAACAAAGTATAGCTGACGACCACAGACTAATCTAAACAGTCTAGTGGAACACTGACAAGATTGCAACCTGTATGTGATGAATTACGAGTTCAGGAGATGTACGAACCGTGTATTAATGTGATGCACTCTACCGACATGTATTGCGAAGGAATCCGTGAAGTAGTATTGTAAATATTAAGATAGGCGATGAACATTCGGAGAAGTCCTTAGCGACGAACCTCAGGAGAAGTCCTTAGAATGAAATGTGATGTAGGTGATGATCCTTAGTATATGTTCTTATAAATGAACATAAAAGAAATGGGGATGGGTAATTGGGTTAACAGTTTGATAATTAAACATATTAACTATGTTACTATGAGTTGAAAACTCTATGTACTTACCAGGTTTGCCAACATGACCCACTTAGCTTCTTTGTATCATAGGTAGCAGTACAAAGGTAAATGAATGATGAGAGATTCAAGGAGATGCTGACTAATAGTATAAGTTACTGTAAGGGCTGTTTATTCTTATGTTTTGTATCGGTTATGGCATCCCAAACTTTTATAAATCAATGATAAACATTTCATTGGAAATACTCTTACGAGACCAAATTCCACATTTTATACATAAACTCTGTTTAAATAAGCATTAATAAAAAGATTCAAAATGTCCGTAAAAATGGGGATTTCACAGTTGGTATCAGATCATTAATTTAAGAGAACTAGGAATTTTGAGGATTTCTAGACTTAAAATTAGAATGTTAAGCGATGATTGTGAGATGTGTGTCTATTGTATTTTAGGTAGTACGCTTGCATTGACACAAGCACTAGCTTACTTTAGGATAAGATGCCTAATTGGCTTCAAGGTGCTAAATATAGCATGCCTTAGGTTGGCTAACTAAATTTATATTACCTTATTAGATCTAAGGTTTATTGGACCTTGATTAGGAAATTGTGTGTGTTGAGGTTTCTAAATGTTAAATTACAGTATTAGAAATGGCATATAACCTTTAAAAGTTATAAGGATAATTATGCGTCTAAAATTTCCCTATCTATATTCTTATCTTAGTACACTAAACATCGCTTTGGTGTACAAAACATCATGGTAAGAACTCATATCAGATTAGCAAATGGTAACGCGAATCCATAGCCTGAGTCTCCTATGATTGAACGTGCACCTGAAGCAGTGCTGATATCTGAACATATCACGATGGTGATGATTAGGGCTCTATTAGCCGAAAAGAGGGAAGAAATGAGACAACTCGTTTGAGAAAATTGAAGTGAACCTAATTCACCCGTCATATAATGTGAGCTAGAAGAGGAACAGTCATAGGAAGGAAACTATAGTCGGACTATTAGCTAAGTTAAACATCAAAGGGTTAGGAGGAACAACCATAATGAGGAAATTGGAAAAGATGGATGAAATTACAAGGACTTCATGTCATCCAAGCCACCAAGTCTTTCTAGAAGCCCAACACCAGTGATTATGGATTGGATCTCCAAGATGGAGATGGTGTTTGAAAGTTGTGACTCCGGCGGTAGGCAGAAGACAATCTTCGATGCTAGACAACTTAAGCCTGGCGTATTAAGCTGGTGGAAACTATTGGCTAGATCCATGCCAAAGTAAGAAACAGGGAAGATGTCTTGGGATGATTTCCTTGTGCAACTGAAAAGAGAATACTGCTCTGAGAAAGACCTTCTGGTAATCAACAATGACTTCCAAAACTTGAAGAAGGACGATATGAGTGTCAGTGAGTATGCTGCCATATTTACTAAGAATATGAAGCTAGTACCCCATTTGGTACCCACCAAACTCTCCAAGGTTGACAAACTTGCTAATGGATTGCCAGCAGACTTTGGTCCAATGGTGAAAATAGCAAAAACTTTGACGGAAGCTATATGGCCAGCTTAGAATGTGGAGACCTAGATACGATAGAATGGTCTAGAAAGAGAAGAGGCATGAGAGAAAAGGAACCCTGAAGGATCTTGAAGATATGACAATAAAAAAAAGTTCTCGAAGTCTGACCCAAATCAAAAGAAGCCTGGGTAGCAGTGAAGCCAAGTGGTGTGAGAAGTACAAGAAGAAACACATCGGGAGATGTGATGGGGAAGTAACCTGCTACAAGTGCGGAAGGGTTGGTCACTATTCCAGAGATTTTATGTTCAATGGAAATAAGTGTTATGAATGTGAAAACAGTGAACATCTTTCCATGGATGGCCCAAAGTAAAACGAAGCATCAAGGTTGAATGTGTCGCCGAAGGAAAAGGCTAGAGCATACCATATGATACTTGACGAGGAAGCAAAAAGGCGGGAATTCGGAGCTGCTTGTTGGGAGTAATTGAAGGAAGGATCAATATAAGTAGTATTATCCTATGTGGCCTAACGTAAAAGGCATAATGTATTTTTAGTTGGAATAACAATGTAATCATCTATGAGGCAATATAATTTCCTAAATTATGTTATTTAATGTGTTAAGTTTTGTGTGGCTTTCTTTTATGGTCACTTAGTGAACTGCAAGACAATACTTGGGACAAGTATGAGCAGGTGTGAAAGGTAGTAGAGGCCTATACTACCAGAAGCATATGAGTTACACTTGGATCAGAGAAAGTCATAAGGTTACTAAGTCTCTAAGTAGTTGAGGTATTTTGTTCATTTCCATCATTACCTTTGTTTCGGTAATGACTACGAAGGTAAATATTATTCCGAACCTAGTGTTCATATCAAATAGAGTCCGGCTAATCTACAATGCAAGTTCGATGTAGCGTCTGACTTTAGATTGAAGGATAAGAAAATTGAAGCAATCAATAAAAGTATCACGATCATCGTTAAAAATTAAACAACCTGTATCTAGAAATGCTACATGTTAGAATTTGATTATGTCATATTATAACATGAAGGAAGGTATATTCCATGTTGGAGTTTGACTAAAAGATACCTGAGTCTAGCCATTGCATCATACGATGTGAGGTCATTAGAGCATGACCCATCGGTCTGTTACTGTAGTTAAGGTAAAGACCTTATCATGAACTAAGAATATGTTTAAGAAGGAGAAGGATTCTCCATCGGAGGTCAAAATTATAGTTTGAAGGTCGGGACCAAAGGTCCAACATAGAATAAAGAGCGAGTACAAGTGCGAGCATCGCAAGCAGTCAAGAAGTCTAGATGTTTGATACTCGAGATACGTTTAATACCTAGGATGGAAAGGTAACGTGTATAGTCATTGTACAAGTCCTATTTTGTTGATGATTCCAAGACATAGTCATTGTAAGGGGGAGATAGTTGTAACGCTCACAGATTCTGGCTAGACGACTAAGAAACAATTAGCGATAAAAACAATATTTTATAAAAGTTTATTTAGGATAAATAATCTGAATCAAACTCATAGTATATGTGACAAGGATTTAGTACATATAAAGAAATCTGAATTTCGACTTCGTATGAAGAAGTTATGCATCTTCGAAGTTTCACGAATAAATCGCAATGACTCTACATATCGTAAAAGTGATCCTTTTATAGACTACTTATTACCCTAAGTGATCTAAATGAAAGTTGTAGTAGTCATAAAATTGAGAGAGAATTTAAAGAACGTCGAAATCTAACTTCGTATGAGGAAGTTATGATTTTTTGAAGTTTCATTGCAACTATGTTAGAACCGAAATCTAATTTTAGCCAAAGCAATCTAAACGAGAACTGAATATCTCATAATAAGGAGTCGAAGGATATAGAGACAGTCGAAAATCGAGTATGTATGTAAAAGTTATGAATTTTACGCGGTCGTTAACAATGTAATCTTCACAGACCGTTAAATTTACGATCGGCTGAGAATTAGCCAACCGGGTCTAACTGAAAGTTGTAGCACTCGAAAATAACTATGCATGGATATAGAGAACGCGGAAAACAGAGTTCGTATGGTAGAGATATGAATTTTTGAAGTTCCAGCATGTACCTATCCCCTACCATGTCTCACCACTTTGTAAAGGACATGTGTCAGCGTCTGAAAGGGTTGACCAGTCCAGGGCTCAGTGCACCCCTGCTCTGGGCACGACGCGCACGTCGAGAATACATCTTATAAATTCATATGTAGCCCTATTCACTCCCCATTCCCTTTCCAACTCTCTCTCTCTCTCTCTCTCTCTCTCGAGTTTCTCTCTGTTTTTGTCGAATATTTTCTCTACAATTTGGATTTTGGCGAAGCTATGAAGTCCATGAGAGCTCGACATCTAGTAGCTTGCAGGCCAGAGTTCTGCCAGTAAAATTTCCAGAATTTTTGCAGTAAAATCTATGTAAGTTCATTTACACTCACTATTATTATTGTGTAACTTATATTTATGTTCATAGTCTTTATTATAAACCTATAAATGTAATTTATCCTTGATTCCAAGTCAAAATATTGATTGACCTACTTACATGTATGATGTCTAGGCTAGATTTAGTAAGGTGTTTAAAGAGGGATTTCCAGACAGTATACTTTATATACCAAACGGGCCCTGCCTCCAATATGATCTTACATGGCTGTTCCTTACTTGATAGATCTTGCTGTAGACGTTGGGAGTAGTGAGGAATCTGGACTATCAGTAGTCACCATCAATATAAGACTAAGACTTAGTAATGTGAACCTAGGTCACGTCAGAGGAAAAGATAAAATACCAATGTGAAGTTCTGCCCAAATTTAAAAGCATCCAATTTCATCAGGTGAGTGCATAGTTACTTTCATCTAACACATAGATATGAAGTATTTAGAGAATTAAATTCTATGTGCGCCTATTATCTGCAATATGTGTTGGATGAGCCTATATTACATGATTTTACTCTATTTAATTATATAAGTATTTTAGTACTTATAAAATATAAATATATAATATGTTGTAGTGATGGTTGATGAGAAATGAAAAATGATTAGGAGAGGCCTTTAAAAATATAGGAGATTCCATGACTATTACTTACGATGTTTGTGATGTAGTCATCTACCTGAGTATAAATGATGACCCCAGACTAATCTAAATAGTCCAGTGGAACACTGACATGATTGCAACCTGTAGGTGATGAATTACGAGTTCAGGCGATGTATGAACCGTGTATTCATGCGATGTACTCTACCAACATGTATTGCGGAGGAATCCCCGAAGTAGTACTATCAAGGCCATGAACATTAGGACAAGTCCATAGTGATGAAAATATAATATTTGACGTTAGGCGATGAAGCTAAGGAGCAGTCATTAGCGATGAAATGTGATGTAGGTGATGATCCTTAGGAGAAGTTCATAGAAATGAATATAAAAGAAAGTGGGGATGGGTAATTGGGTTAACTGTTTGATAATTAAACATATTAACTATATTAATGTGGGTTGAAAACCCTATGTACTCACCAGGTTTCCCAACCTGATCCACTCAGCTTCTTTGTATCATAGGTAGCAGTACAAAGGTACATGAATGTTGAGAGATTCAAGGAGATGTAGACTTATAGTCTAACCTACTATAAGGCTTGTTTATGCTTATGTTTTATCAGTTATGGCAGCCCATGATTTTATAAATCAATGAAAAACATTTCTTCGGAAATACTTTTACGAGACCAAATTCTGTATTTATAAATAAACTCACTTTTAAATAAGCATAAATAAAAAAGTTTTAAAATGGTCGTAAAAATGGGGATGTCAAAAAAGGTCTCTGCTAAAGTCGACAATTCGCCTCATGAATGCCAGGCATAAATAATCAAATATAATATAAATGTTCGAATAAATGTCTCTACCATAAGGCCCTCATCGGACAAGAACAAACAATAACGGTGAACCAAGAATTGTAAGGCTATTTAGTCCTAATCATGTACAACTCTAAAGCATTCACTTGACAATCCAACAATATTATCATAAACTCTAACATGTAGCAGACATATAAAATGCATATAATATATCTCTCATAAGCAACATTCTATCATGTAATCCTGAGAAAATCCTTAGCCTAACATCTAACGTGCAATTCATACTATAGCAAAATTATCACAAGTATGTGTGGATATTTTTGGAATCACTTACTTGAACTCTGAATCATTGTATGCACCACATCCTTTATCACTTTATAAAAACTTTTTAGAAAAACATTTTTATAAAAATCCTTTTGTCCTTAGTTTGAGTTCAGACACACCCAGTGCTAACCTAAATCCCTCAAACCAAGACTCTGATACCAACTTCTAACATCCCAAATTTTCAACCTAATATTTCTTTTTAAAAGTCAAACAAACATTTCAAATCCCATTCATAAGAAAATAAGTATCCATATATTCATAGTTTAATAAATCGTAAAAATATTAATAGTATCAAAAGAGAGCAAAAACAAAGTGCAAAATCTCCATAAGTATAAATCTTAACTTTGGGCTTACATTTTCTTCTTAATGTTTTTTTATAGAAGGTCCTTCATGTGTGGTAATGGAGAAGGAGCCGACATGACCGTGACATCTAGACATTCTTGAGGGCATGACATTTATCTAGTATTTATCTATTTTGTTAGAAGATTTTGAAAATAATATTTGTCCTTCTGCAACCTGATTTTATTATGGTTTGGTATGAAGATTTCATGAGACAAGTTTAATTTCAAAAATGATTTGATATTATGAATGGAGGTTTATATGGTATTAAGATTTTATTATGATTTTTTTTTTAAGTTGAATTTTCGGATGTTATATATATTTAAATTAACAAATAAGTGTATTATAATAATCATTTTAAAAGTCTACCAATAATAATATTTTACATTTAATAACATATATTAAATTAATAGATTAATTATATTAATTTGAACGTTGCAAGGTAATGGAGGTTTCAAATATATATGGTGATAGGAAAAATACATCTTTTATAGTATGGTATGATATATATATATATATATATATATATATATATATATATATATATATATATATATATATATATATATATATAATAACTTATGTATTGCACATTTGTAATATAGAATATAAATAAGTGTTCACGACCATTTTAATACATTTATGTAAGATAAATTCTTTTGAATTATATATAAGGTTATATCCAAACAAAAATCTAGCTATTCAAATCAGATTCACTAGTGTTCGTAACCAAGTTGTTAAGATCATTACCATGATTATACCTTTGAAAAACAATTCGGTCCATATTAGGATCCAGTTAGGCATAATACTGCATTTGGGATCATCTGATTAGGATGATGTGTCGATCCTATTATACCATTCCACCAACTTTTGAATTATGCCATTATCTAGTAGGTTCGTACATGTTTCCCTCTATTTCTTTTGACTTTTTTCGAACCGTAAAGAACTTAATGTGTAAGGTAAAAACCAATTTTTAACTTAATAAACTCGTCACACCTTAAAAAATGAAATGAAGTATTACGAAGAAACCATATAGATTGATGTTATTGAACATAAGAACATTACTTCATTTTCTGTTATGGTGTTTAGCACTCTGATTCTACCCATTTTTTCTTATTATATTGGTAATTTGATAGTAGTAAACATACTTATATTCTATCTGTAAGTCCCTGATTTGCTTGTGTATCAATGAGATCCGTTTGATGGTGCGGATTCCCAATCAAACGGATGATGCCAGATCAAATGAAGAAGGAGAAGAAGAATAACTTAAATCTATGATGTATTGAATGAATATGATTGATGCTCCTTACAGTAGATTCACACACACTTGCACCTTCTCTCATTTCTCTCTCTAGAACACCTTAGAATACACACACTTAAGCTCCTTGGCTTTTTTTTCTTTTTTTTTTCTTTTTTTTTTTTAATCAAAGCTTGCACACATTTGTATAAAGAAAACGTCTGGTACAACTCTGACTGGCCGTAAACACTATGAATCAACAACAACTAACAGATACAGACTGGTCCTATATATAGGATAGAAGACTTGACCGTAAACTAGACAAGGCCGTAAACAGGTTTACGGCTGTAAACCTGTTTACGGTCGTAAACATACTTTTGGCTGTAAACATACCAAAACATTTCTATTACAATACTAAATGACCTATACATCCAAAGCCTAGCCCAAACCATAACATGGACCCTTCAATCTCCCTCTTGGTTTGGGGCTAGCTGTAACTCAGTCTTTCTCAATTACAAGAACATCGGACCCTCCCATTGCCCCTTGCCACATCCCCTTAGCAATAATCTCGGCAACCATTGTTGTGTACTCTTTCGCAGCAGGCTCGAAAATATCTTAAGCAACCTTGATCTGATGTAGGGCCAGATGATGAATATACCACTTCCCAAATTGAAGTAGGTCTTGTTTATCGTACAAGCGAAAGCAGCCATCTTCGAACTTGATGACATCAGACGTAGTAGTTTCATCATAGACCCAGTAATGCATGTTTTTGAGAGATCCATCACTGAAGGTATGCAGCACTGGAACTTGTCTGACTTGATTTGTTGGCGGCCACATGACAGTCTGAAAGGGCTTGTTGGTCTTGGGATCAAGCACGTTAGGGAAACTTTTGATAAAAGACTCAGCAGTCTTCATGCCAGGGAATCCCTTCTTTACTTGATCCTCCAAGAAAAGTTTGAAATGCGAAGCCTTTGGATCACCTGATGGATTTGAAAAAGGAGCACTGGATAATTCTGAGAGATCAACTCTTGTCCATGAATGGAAATCATGGAAATCTTTGTAGTACTCCACATTTTTGCTTTTGTGCTTTATGATCCACATGTTGAGCCTTGCATGGAAGCCCCATGACATAATTCCCGTTCTGTCACCATACTTGTGACCAAATTTCTTCTGTTCAAGATCAGTGACAGTGATAATGGGTTTATTTCCAGGAGCATTTTGATCAGAAGATTTCTTGAAGAGAAGTTGCTTTTTCTTGTTAGAAGCTACTAACTTGGCACGTTTGAGTGCAACAACGCTTGGTGCTTGAGCTGGTTCCTTATCGAATCGATCGACAATCGTAGTTCTTCTTTGAGCAGGCGGGTCAACAGGGGGGGGTCTTCAACTTGTTGAGCAGAAGGCTGGCCAGTATTGAGATGTTGAATTGAAGACTTGAATTTGTCGCCAAATTCTTCTGCCAGCTTCTTCTTAAGGTGAAAGTAGCTTGCTGTCAAGGATCCCAGATGAGTTTGCAGATCCGAAATTTATTGAGTTTTTCAAGTTTTATCCGCCTCAAGATCTACAACCTGAATTTTGAGTTGGGCCTTTTCAGCTTCAAGATCAGCCACCCGGATATCAAGCTCAATATTCTTCTGATTAAGCACGCTGATTTCCTTTTGAAGTCCAGTTATGGTGGGATCATCCTCTTTTGAGTGGCCTACCTCAATAAAAATTCCTTTAGCTTGGGAGGAAGGCACTGAGCTTTGTTCGTGGGCCAAATGAAGAGCAAGCCTCTCAGATGCAACATCATGATAGGGCCTAAGAGGAGAGGATCCTGAAGGAACAGACGAACCACCAGCTTCATAAAATGTGCTTGGACCTTCATTGGATGGAATAGGTGAAGTAGCAACGGAAGTAGTAATTGGTGGAGTTGACAGGCCATGAGATAGATCAGGAACGAATACACCTGGTCTAGGATCAAGTCTTCTCCTCTTCAATGAAGGCGAGGAGGTCTGAGTTGTCATAGGTTCAGTTACAACTGGCTCAATGGTAGGAGTGACATTCTCAGAGGGAGGAATCTTCGAATATGTCTCCATAGGAGTTGAGGTTTCAGCCAGTTGCGTTGGAGAGGGAGGTGTAGCTTCAAGAACGTCTTCTGACTCCCTTATCTCCGTTGCTGTATGAGCAACATCATGGATAGTGTCAAAGAAAGAGTCAAGATCCTCATTTGACAAAAGGTTTGCATGTACTCCAAGATTCAAAGGAATATCATCCTTGTCAAAGCCTGAAATATCCAAATCCTCAAAGGAATTATTTTCTTCGTTAAAATCACTCTCAACTTGTACAGAGTGAAGGTCGTGCTCTTCAGCTACAATGGCAGCAGGAGTAGCTTCATCATCTTCGTGATCAGAAACTGGAATAACGTCATCTTCAGAAAAAATGCCATCTTCAGAAGTCACACGATCAGATGAAACATGAGACTCAGATTCCTCACTTGGATCGACAAACAAGCCAAACTTCACTAAGGGAAACTTTCCTTGAAAAGTAATTTTTCCCTTTCTGTTTTTCTTTATTAATCCGACGGTGTGTGGCCCTAAAGACTTCATGTCGAGGATTTCTCCATCTTTGGCCATTTCAGGAAATTGTTCATTAATGAAGACTTGAATGTACCTGGTGTAAGTCCCTGATCTGCTTGTGTATTAATCAGATCCGTTTGATGGTGCGGAATCGCAATCAAACGGATGATGCCAGATCAAATGAAGAAGAAGGAGAAGAAGAATAACTTGAATCTATGATGTATTGAATGAATATGATTGATGCTCCTTATAATAGATTCACACACACTTGCACCTTCTCTCCTTTCTCTCTCTAGAACACCTTAGAATACACACACTTAAGCTCCTTGGCCCTTCCACCCACATGCACTCCTCCCCATATATATATATATATATATATATATATATATATATATATATATATATACATATATATATATATGTATATATATATATATATATATATATATATATATATATAAGACATGGGCCGTGAACAGGTTCACAGCCGTAAACCTGTTCACGGCCGTAAACACAGCCGTAAACTCTTAAAACATTACAGAAAAATACAATTGCCTAGAAAAGGAAAGTATAAACCAAAATTAGACCCAACAATCTCCCCCTTGGTTTATAGCTTTCTTTTCTAATTGACCCAACAAGCTCCCCCTAAAAGGTAGCTGGCTTTTCTTGTTAATCTTCATTGGGAGCTTTGGCTTCAGCTTTAATCTTCGATATCTTCACATCATCAAGATGAACATATGAATCTTCTATGAATGACTTCATCTTGAGCAGTTGGGATTTTCTTCAGAATTTGGCTTTGATCACACGGTGGGTGAAGAGGCTTCTTGAAAAGATTCTTGAAAGATAGCGCTTTCAGCTTGAGAATCCTCAGAGAGAAAATATCAGAGAGAAACAATTTTCTGGATCACTTCAGCAGGTACAAGATAGCAGCAAATTGATTGAGGAGACTTCAATGCAATCTGTCACATAATCTTCAAGAACAGCTTGACCTTGCTTCTAGGATTGAAGGATTGAATGTTGAAAGAATAATATTCATTTCTTGCTCCTTAGAATGAGAATTTTTCGATGCTCACGGATGAAGCCTTAGCTCTGAAATCTCGATACAATCTCCATGATTCTCATCTACATCTAAACTCACTTTTCAAGACAAAACAAAACTAAAAGAAAATTTAGCACACAATATTTTTGGATTTTTTATATTTTCTGAAAATTAAAACATAAACAAACATATTTTTGGATTTTTTTGATTTTTCTGAACAAAAAAATAAAAACAGAAATAACACTATTTTTGGATTTTTAATTTTCTGATTTTTGTTTATTTTTGATTTTTTTTTTAATTCTCCCCCTAAATTTGTGCATAGAGGAAAACTATGAACAAATTTAACAAAAAAAAATTGGGATCAAAGTTGTCAAGCAATCCAATATCGTTTATCAGCACACGCCTGCATGTCTAGATCTGGTCAATCACCGGTAGTGTGGTCCACTTAAACACAAAGTATGTTGACAATTTGGACAGATTATAAGTGACAAGTCATTGTGATATATATTCCTAAATGGACATTTAGCTGACGACGACCAAGGATATTGTTGTCCACTTAAATTAAGCAGCAAGATCTACAGACAACCTCTAGTCCCATGTTTATCTCATTGCTCAGTCTATATTGTCTAGTCCTTTCATGGTCAATCAATGTCTAGTCCTTTTTGAATCCTTTATGCCTACCAGCACATTGAATACAGAGTCTAGACAATTCGGCTTTAGTGCATTACACGCATTATAAATTGCCCTTTAGCACTATACTTCATATCACTTCCCAAAACAACCTACTAAAGAAAGACATATACGGAAATTAAAGAAAAATGTCTTTGAAATGAAACAATGTAAGATAAGCTCAAGAGTATAGAGAAGAAAACTCAAACCGTAAGTCACCGTTTGAATTTGCATCCAGAAGGTCTGAGAACAGCACGTATAATCTCAGAACAAATCCGAAAATTCTTCACATCGTTAAGCACAAACCCCATGAGTGATCCCCTCCTTTCTTCCTTTACCGCAAAGGACACATACTCCCAAACAAAGTTCTGAGTGTTGTACAGTTGAGAGATGGCTCCTATCATGTGCCAGGAACAGCCACTACCAACAAACTGAAGTCTGATGATATGCCTCCATAGCTGCTCCGACACAGAGCGGGATCAGTTGGTCTTTGGAACCCAGTCCATTTTGAAACTGGGTTGACCTTTATCATCAACGCACGGTACTGTCTCCCATGACATATCCTGTTTATTACAAACAGAAGATGTAGAAATATTAGAATCATTGGGTGATTTGGGAGAGTGAACCTTCGGAACCCATCTGTAGTTGGGTTTAACCCATTTCTTTTTTGAGCGGATGGGTGCCTCGGCACTTGCTTTTGAACTTGATGTTGTCCGTTGAGATGAATTTGATTTTGGCTTCGTGGGAGCATCTCTTGGATTTGGCTTCTTGGCCGGCATTCCCTTCTTGCCCTTGGGATTTTGATTCTTGGCCTTGTGGGTTGGATTCTTGGCCTTCTGGGCATTCCAGTCGCCATTGTCTGAACGTGACCTTGAGGGGTTTCTTTTGGAAAATCTCCCTCTTGGCGCGTTCTTCCACCCTTGTGCATAGTAGGGAATGTATGCGCGATTTGGACAATTTCTGGCAATGTGTCCAGGTGTTCCACAGTGAAAGCAAGTATGCTTCTTCACGTAGGAATTGTTTCTTCCTGCCCTTGGTGGCGTATCCACACCTTGTCTCTTATTGTTCCCACAAGCACAGCTACGACAAGCACTCTGTTTCGCTTGTTTTGGTGGCCTGTATTTCTCAACGGCAGGTTTATCAAAAGTAACTGAGTTAGAAGCAACAGATTCAGAGTTCAAGGAGACATTTGTTTGTTCAACAGTTTTCTCCTTGTTCTCATCTTCCATTACTTTACCTTCACAAGAATTAGAAGCAGTAGAATCGTTCAGCTCAACACTTTCTGGCACAACCACATCAGAATTATCAAAGATATCATCAAATATATCGAAAAAATTTAATTCATCAGACTTTGATACAATTTCATTATCAGACACACTCTCTTCAGCTGCTTGCTTTGATTGACTTAAATATTTATCTGCATGGGAAGTAGAAACATTAGTATTTTCAACATTTATATTACCTCCCGACACAAATCCATATTTAAGAAATGGCTCTCTGTCCATTTCCTCTTTTATCAAAGGGATATTTGTATAAGTATGATTAAAAGGAGGAGGCACTTTGTCATATCCTAAACCCTTTGACTGATTATTCTTGAATTGCAAATTAGTTTCTATCATGGATGCAACTACTTAACTTGACACATCAAATTTTCTAAAAGTAAAATCTGCATTTTCAAATTTGTTTTTCAATGTGTCAAGCTCAGCAGTTACCTCAGCAAGTTGTTCAGTTACATATCTATAATGTGTACTCTTAGTACTATACTCTTCCTGAAGTTTTCTAAAGTTCTTGGTTTTTGCTTCTAATTCAGCCTTCAGGGGTTTCTGTCCTTTCCTAAGTTGATATCCTTCGTATTTTAGGTCCTCGTTCTCTCTGCGTAATAATTCGATATGCTCAAGAAGTTTTTTAACTTTATCAATGCATGTTTGAGAACAAGAAATTTCATTGACTTTGGTGTTTGAAGAACTCATTGTTTTAAAAATATGCCCTTTGACTAAAAACTCAAAAGTCAACCTCAAAAGTCAAATTTAAAAAGTCAAACTTAAAAAGTCAAACTGAAAAGCTAAAATTGAAAATTTAAAGGTTAAACGAGAGAGTCAAAGTTTAAAGTCAAATGTCAAACTTGAAAGTCAAAGTCAAAATTTAAAGTAAAAAGTCAAAATTAAAAGACAAAAATTAAAAAAAAAAAAAATTTGGGTTGAAAATGGTATTTAAAATTAAAAAGAAATTGTTTTTGGGGTTAAAAATGACAAATTTGCAAAAAGGAACCGAGAAAGAGTGTTTTTGAATAAAAATTGCGAAAGAAAGGAACAAAGGGGATGTTAGAGGAGTTGGTAAGGCGCTTGGATTAGTAGGGAATAGACCCGGGTTCGATCCCCGGCACGTCCAATGCGCTTCCTTTTTATTGGACGCAGGCTGCGAAGACTGCTGCTGCTGAGATGCGAGGACGACTATTGCTGCTGACCGAGACCGAAGCGAAGACCGAGACCGAGGCGAACCGGAAACGCTGTTGGACCACAAACCAAGACCGTACATGTGCGGTGCTCCAAGGCCGCAAACCGAGCCGTAAACGTCCGAGGCCGTAAACTCCCAAGACCGTACACGTGCACAAACTCCAAGGCCGTGAACTCCGAGGCCGTAAACATTGCTTCAGATCGCGAAAAAAACGACGTTTTTCACCATTTTTGCTCCAAAACTCGATCCAGAACTCATTTTTATGAAAAACGCGAAGAACAAACCCCCCCTAATTTTCAGAGATCTATCCAAAAACGCAGGAATCCTTCAAAAATAAGATCAAATAAGCTCCAGATCTGACAAAAATGATTGATACAACCAAGCTCTGATACCACTTGTAAGTCCCTGATCTGCTTGTGTATCAATCAGATCCGTTTGATGGTGCGGAATCCCAATCAAACGGATGATGTCAGATCAAATGAAGAAGAAGGAGAAGAAAAATAACTTGAATCTATGATGTATTGAATGAATATGATTGATGCTCCTTACAATAGATTCACACACACTTGCACCTTCTCTCCTTTCTCTCTCTAGAACACCTTAGAATACACACACTTAAGCTCCTTGGCCCTTCCACCCACGTGCACTCCTCACCATATATATATGAGACATGGGTCGTGAACAGGTTCACGGCCGTAAACACAGCCGTAAACTCTTAAAACATTACAGAAAAATACAATTGCTTAGAAAATCAAAGTATAAACCAAAATTAGACCCAACACTATCATCCACTCCCTTTTCTTGACATGATGCATATATTGTACATTAGGTTGATGTGATTGCCTTTAGGTTGTCTAGCCTGTGGGGTTGTACATGACCTCTAATTTTATGGAGCTTCAAATAAAAAGAAAAATATCCCAAGTTATTTTTAAAATTATTGTTAAATGTGACTTGAGCATTGAAGACCAGAAAGATGTGATAGAGCATTATGGTTTGTAATAGAGCATTTTCCATAATCCAATAAGGAGAAATACACTAGGTAAGTACGTTGGAGGCATAGAGAATGTGTTCTAGCATAGTGAAATGTATCACAAGCTTTGTCTGATGCGATGGAGCCTCATGAATGTGCTATAATTGAGGAAAAGGTGTGCTTCCTAGTTAAAAGAGTGTATCCCTTCAGATCTCGTATCTCATGCATCTTGTGGCACTTAGGAAGGTATAAAGCTTCTATATTTTTTGGTTCTCTCATCATAGATCTTGGTTTTATTGCATGTCTTGGCTCATAATCGAGTTTGAGTTTGTTAGAAGAGATAAAGTTTGCAACATTATAGCTCACCTTGGTCCTTTGGTCACTATATGTAACGCCCCGATTCTCAGGTATTGATTTAAATAAGACTCCTTTTGTTTTCAATGCCTACTCGATGAGTTGGTTGCCTGAATCGTCGAGTAGCAGCGGGTTGGTTCGCATACTTAGTGGCCTACTCGCCGAGTCCAAGAAGGGACTCGACGAGTAGGAGCTGGCAGATGAAATCCTAATCCCGAAGTTTTGCACCATATTTAAAGAATCATAAGGCTCCTTTGGCCTCTTTGCAGTCCATTGAGAGTCCAGAATAACCCTAACTCGAGTGTGTGTGTATTCTTTGGAAGTTTAAGCTTGGATGAAGATTTTTGGTAAGGGAATATCTTGGGAAGCAAGCTCCTTGAAGCAAGAGCTTGTGGGTTTCAAGTTCTGCATCAGAAAGGGCTCTCTTGAAGGTATTAAATTGTCTTTCCCTTGGCTCATTTTCTCCTAAACCATTTTGTGCATAAGTTTAGGAAAGGATTCTTATGTTTAAGCCAAGATCTGAAGTTGTAACTTCAGATCTGGACTCCCCTTGGCTTTTAGATTCATAAAGCCATCAGCCTTGTCTAGTATGAGCCTTCTCTCAAGGATGTGACTTCATTTCAAGCTTAGTTGTGCCATTTTAGCGTCATAAAGCCTTGCATGCACGTAAAGTTTGCAACTTTACGTGATAAGCATGCCTAAGGAAGTTGGATCTGCAATTTGGGGCCTTGGCATGGCTTAAAAAGTGTCTGCATGGTTAAAGGGCTGAAGGGACTCGGTGAGTCATATGAAGATAGGAATTGAACTCGACGAGTTGGATGAACAACTTGGCGAGTCCGACGAAGATTGACGTAGACTCGACGAGTTGTATGAACAACTCGGCGAGTCGGTTAATGTTTCCCCAAATTGATGAATGCGTGTGAACCTGTCGAGTTGCAAGGAGGAAAACTCGACGAGTGGCCTGAGGGTTTCGATCGCGAACCATAGGGACTCGGCGAGTCACTCCAGGGACTCGGCGAGTCACTCCAGGGACTCGACGAGTGGACAAGTATCTCGAGGAACTCGGCGAGTAGCCGAGGGTACTCGACGAGTAAGGGTCTACATGGACTGTTGACCTTGACAGTTGACTTTGACTTTGACCAGGGGTTGACTAGTTGACTTATGGGGTACCTTGAAAGGTTGAGAACTTACGAGTATGGTTCTATTATGATGATAGGAGGTAGAGTTTGTGGCCGTGATCTGAGAGTTGGAGTTCAGTTACCGAGTCGACTTTTGCAAGGTGAGTTATCCTCACTATATCAATAGGGTCTAAGGCACAAAGGCCGGCCCTTTTAGTTGTTATCTTGGTTACAGTATGCTACATGTGGTTATGATCTGTTAGATCGGTATCAGGATAGACAGTATGTTGTTATGCTCTTATGATCCGTTAGGATTGGTATGTTAGTGACCTGGTTAGGTCGGTGCTCTGGTTAGGAGAGATTGCTATGATCGATGATCTGTGAGATAGTTATATCTGATATCTGTATATGCTAGTATATGTTAGTCTTGTGCACATGGTTATTGGCTTGATGTTTGGGTTGAGGCGGTCCTACTTTATGCTGAAGGTCAATATACCCTACGAGCGGTCCGGGTAGACTGTAGGCCTGTATGGCGGTCCAGTCATACCGAAGGCTCGGGATAGATCCAGATAGACTGTAGGCCCAGTCGGGCGGTCCAGCCAGGCCGAAGGCCCAGTATGCATGTTGTTGATTATCTGTTATTGATATGGTATTATCGGTGTGGTATTGGTATTTTGGGGGTAGTTCACTAAGCCCTCGGGCTTACAGTTTCAGTTTATTGTTTCAGGTACTTCAGGAAATCGTGGCTGAAACACTATTTGGTCTTGTGGTTGAAAAAGTTTAAATTTGGCTTAAAATTTTGGGATGTTACAAGTGTTGGGTTTTGAGCATTCTAACACTCCTATGGTGTACATGCAACACTATAAACCTTGGATCTATGTTTTCTCTATTATACATGCAAATATTAAATATTCCAAGGTTTCATCCTAACTAGCATATTATGAAGCACCTATACTACAAAGTTCTAGTTAGATGACATACCTTTTGATGTAGCTTGATATCTTCAAGCTTTAAGAGCTTAGCCCCAATAGTGTGGAAGCCTCAAATGGAATCACAAATCACCAAAACACCTTGGAAGAACTTGAGAGAATATGTATGCACACTAAAATCGGCCCACTCTTATTTTCACACACTTGTGCCAATTTTGTGAGCCAAGGACCCCTTTATATATTATGGAGGATTAGGGTTACATCCATGTAAACCCTAATACCCATGACCTTTCATTTACATAGGATCCATGGGTTAAAAGCTCCATGGACCATCCATGAGAGCTTGGCCCAACCTAAATGAACATGGCCCATTCCAATATATAAGAGTCCATATTTAATTAGTTCTTTTTGATCACTTAATTATTTCTAAATTAATTCTTGATCAATACTAATTAAATAATATGATTCCATATTAATATATTAGAACTTATAATATATTAATATAAATCATAAATATACTATTCTCAAAAGACTATCCATATAAATTGTGCCGGTGAAGTGCAACCCAAATGGACCATGCCGGGTCGGGTCAAGTACATACCAAATATAGTTATGGACTTAGACATTAATCCAACAGTCTCCCACTTGGATAAGTCTAAAACTATTATTGAGTATGACTTCAAAACCTAACTGGCAATCATAGCTCTTAAAGTCGTTGTCGAACTCTGACCTTGTCAATGACTTGTCCATTAGATAAGGGATCATATATTCCTCCATTCTAGATATCATATGGACTGAGACATGGATTATAATCATTCTCTCTGTCCATTTGTTGTTTCCCGATTTTCGATTTATGATGACTGACTGATTGAACAAATCAAATCAGTCCTGGCTTGGCCAAGCACTCACATGTGTCATCGCTAAATCATCGAGGGGCCTACAGATATCGCTTTTATCCCGAAGGTAAAAGGAATGGATAAACTTCGACTCATATGGCTTGTTCTACTACTTGTTGAATCATACACAAAGGCACGTTTTATAACATCGAGTTACCAAATGCGTTTTCGTGCAATCAATGTATAACCAACTCATATTAACAACTCATATCTCTAGGTTTGAAGAATATAAGATATTATCATCTCATGATCACTCGTGATAAAATCCATGAAGTGATTCAAATGAGCGTGGGTTGAATCCAATACTCAGAACTTATGAGCACTCATGAGTGTTGTAGCACCACTTTCTCTACCAACTTGGACCTCTACAAACCAACCCATGACAGTCTTGATTCATATCTACTTCCAACATATAACCGACTGTGGATGGTTTGAATAACTTAATCATTCAGGAAGAGCGACTTAGTTATTATGGAAGTCAAAACATGCAAAGTGAAACACAAGAATAAATGAATCAAATATGGTATCAAACCCTATGAATATAAATAAACACTTTTATTTATCACCATACCGATTACTCATTATTCATTGTTTCGGTTTTATCAACTTTATACTTGAATTAAAAACACTAGTTGTCCCATGCACCAAGCATGTACACTATGTTTTTCTTAAACAATAGCTTTGCCATACACCAAGTATGAACTCTATGTTTGTCTATGATCCTTTTCTTTGTGAACTAGATCAATTGAACATAATTTCAATGATTCTCTTTTCACACTCCCAAATCCTTGTCTTAAATGTAAGAATTCCAAATTCCTATCATTTATCGAAATCTGTTTAGATTTTAAACTTATATGCAATGTTCCTCTTGTAATGATTATGCACAAAGCCACAAAGGCTTGGCAACAATCATTATAGAGTATCCCAATGGAGATCAATTCCATGGAAACGATGTCTCAAACTCAAAGCGCATTGCTTTGAACATGCTTCTTGCATTAAGTTTCTTTAACCTTACACAGATTGCTTCCACCTATGAAGACAACTCAATATTCCCATTTTGACTATCGCTTCTGAACAAGAGTTGCCTCTTTTCAGACTATGTCAATATGGTCCTTCCAATATTAAACAGTATACTTCCAACTGTCCTTGAGCAACCAATCTTTGGTAAACCTTAGATTGTCCTCGATAATTGCTTAATCACTTTAGTCATATCTAATTCTAGACATTGTTCCCCTTAATTCCCCAAGGCATTTGGAAAATTCAGAAAGGGTAAATATTATAGCACATGTAATCGATCTTGTACCCAAAGTAAATGGGACACGATTCATGATGTTTCACATAAAGACATGGTTCTAGTCTTTTTCCATAATAATTTTTTGTTTGCCATATTCTCAAAATTTGACTATGAACAGGGATGCCGTAATCATAATCGAATTTTGAGAACGCAATATGTAGAATTTCCTTAAGTTGAACCAATCCAACATGAAATTCATATATATATATATATATATATATATATATATATATATATATATATATATATATATATATATATATATTCTTGATTAAAATCTCAATCTAAGCTTAAAATCTCACTCTAAGCCTTTTAGAATTGACATGAAGTATAATATCCTCTCCCTTAATTATAGCAAAACAACTTTTTCAACCCCTGCAACCTCACGAATTGAAACTTTTGTTTTCTATAATTAACATTGCTAACTTGCAATACTTATCATAATTATCATGCTCCCACTAACATGATGATTATTAGCATAACACTCATGCTCCCACTAGCTTTGACATGTATCCAGAAAACAGTTGGACTTCTAGAAGTCAATACTTTATTGACATTCTTACCAAAGTTCAGATTTCTGATACTAGATTGCTTTGATAAGACTTTATCAAAATCATACACCTTATCTTAGATGGATCACAGGTGTGTCTAAACAATTTCAGAACTATGAAAAGGGATGACATAATCATAGTCTCAACTGTTTAGACCTTTTGCCATTTCTCATAAGTCAATGTTAGTGTGCCGGTTAACCACGCACGCTCCACTAACGACTTTGAGAACTACAAATATCACAATTTCTATCTACTTAAAATCTACTTAGTGAAAGAATTTTCTCACCATCATTTTCATGAATCGGAGAGAAACCATATGACACTTAGATTTTATGGTGTATGTGTTCTTATCCATGTGAATTTGTCAAACCATAATCACAAGACTAGGTTAGTGACAAATCCTAACTCATATGGATTGAACTTGTGTAATCTTAACCTCTTGCCACCTGGCAGCACAAGGGCCTGCCATTGCTTCCAAGTAGTTATGCAAACAATTGAGAACATGTAGAACTCAAATATATATAGCCAACTTAACTGGAATGGGCACAGAAATGTCAACACGATAGGTTATAAACCTCTAGTTGTGTGCTAGTGATGAAATACATGTTTTATTCTTGATTACTTCTTGAAACCCTTTCATGATCTTTTAGACTCCCACTGTCTCCTTGACCTATAAGACTTTCTTGCCAAATATTCAAGAGATAGTGTGGATTCTAATCAAGACAAACACTTAACACAATTGGCCTAAGTTGGTCTCTGTTTTATCCAAAACATCACAACTTACCAAATTCAAATGTACAAGAGTAGAAAACCTTTTACGCTTACATTTCACTAGTGTTAATAAACCTTCTTTAAGATGTGTCACTCAAGTTACATTTGTGGTGGGCTTGATCAGTGCACAAGAATGTGTACTCGATCCCTTAGTCCTTTACTTGACTCACACATCCATGTGAACAAGTAATTAGTCTTAATTTTCAAATGCTTGAAAGTTCTCATTCACCATACTATACAACTTGCATGATTCCAAGTTTCTATCCAACTGAAACTTGGGTGATGAGAATCTTTCATTATTTGGAAAATTTAGACACTACCACAAATGAAAGAATCAAATTCATATTTCCACTCTTGCTATTAATGGAATCATATAAGCAACAATTTTTTTCCTTTTCACAAATGCCATTGTAAGGATATTTTAAAATAAATAAAATCAAAATATTTTTTCTTTTATTTTAAAAACTTTGCGGAAAAACTATCGTTACAGTGCAAAAGCACATGAAAAACTTTGTTGTTATCTATTCCTAAGCAATATATCATAACTCCTAAACAACAGCTCAACATTCTGATCACAGAACCATGCGATCGAGATCTATCTTCACGATCAGAATCAGCATATACTTCCTTTAAGCTTCTTCACTTTTCTTTGATTCTTAAAACATCAACATGTGACCCAGTCACATCATGTAACAAGAATCTCAGAATAGAAACTTAACAGAGTTAGATAGTGGACTTTAACTGAAGTAGAATCAATCTTCTTGACTTGATCAACCTTATGAACTTTCAAGTAAATAGGCTGCTTCGCAATCAATGCCCCTTCCTTTGGCAAGAGAAACATAGGGACTCTTTGGGAATGGTACATGGGACTATCGCAGACTTAGCCTTTCTCTTTACCATTTGGTCAACCTAGTTGACTATGGTCAATCCCTTTCCTTGGGAAGAGAAGGCTTTTCTAGATATCCAATGTTACCATTGTCAATGTCCATGGTAGTTTGGGAAGTTGATCTACTAATCAAATTTGCTCTCCCAGTGCTCCAAATTATTGCTGATTCAGCAGCACCAAGCAAATAGATAAGATCATTAAGGTTCATGTCATAGTCTGTTTCATAGTAGTCCCAAAGGAATTCACTATGTGACTTAGAAAGTGATTGAACCACCAACTTTCTCAAGAGTTTGACACCCAACTCTCCCGGCTTGTCAATATGTGACTTCATCTCCAAGATGCGATCACACATAGACCTTGCTTGCCAATAGGGCTTGAGTGACCTTGAAGTTGTGGGTTAGGGAGAATAATTGGAGGAGGTGGAGGAAGTGAAGTTCCAAGAGATTTGGGAGGATCATAGATGTCTGAACCAGACATCTTTTTGGGAGATATTCAAGATAATTGATCTAAAGTCCTTAATATAACACCCAATATGAAATATTAAGGCTAGGACCCAGCAAACTATTTTATAACTTGGAAGAGGGATGCCGTAATCCAAGCTATAAAATATTTGAAGGTAGGTGAATGTCGATTCACCAATTTCCACCAAGATAAACGAAATGTATTATTAGGTTTTAATTGGTTTTGAAACTCCTAGATTCTTTTGAGATTTATTGAACTTTTCAAAGGCATGTTTCAATGTCGAGTGTGCCCTTCAGGTTTTGTGACTGGGATGTCGAGGATCACAAAACAAGGTGTGAATAACCATGAAAATATACTTGGTACCCTTAATATTTACCCCTCAATCGATGTGCCGGTTAACCACACACGCCCCACCGATACTTTGATAAACATTAAGTTACCCTTTGCCTACCTTGTTAAATCAAGCTAGTGTGCCGGTTAACCACACACGCTCCACTAATGACTTAAGCAAAGTGCAAAGTGTAATTTCATGGGTTAGCACCAAATTCACATTTTCCTAAGTAACTAAGATTGGGTATTATTAAGAGTTTAGTTACTTAGTATTTATCATTAATACTTTTAATGAAGGGAGAATTATAGTCCTTGTCCTACCCGTTCGGCTAACGACCCTCAACCGGTCAAGGAAGCGGTAGGTGAGAGTAGACACCCATTAAACTGCCATTTTATAGGCAGTAACCTTATACCCCCCTTATAGACCGGCTTCGTGAATGAGGCCTACTATTGGTAAGACGACTTGCTCTTATACATATAATATATTAAACTTTTAATATTATAATAGTATAAGGGTGTATTTTAGACATTTAAAATAATTGGTGGTTTAATCTATTAATTAAACTAAACTTTTAATTTAATTAAACTCAAACCATATCTTTATTTATGGATTTAATAATACTCTTTTAATTAAACGCTTTAATTAACTATTAATAAAGTCCATAAGAGTTAATTTGAATTATTCAATAAAACATCATAATTCCAATTATTAAATTCAAAATTAAAACCATTTAATTAATTGTTTAAGTTATGAACTCAAGAGTTTTAGAATTCATTTCTTTTTTTTTCCATAAAAAGCTTTTTCCAAATTCCAAAACTTAAGGGCAAGTTTTGTAACTCTTGAAAACCTTTGGATTCCATAACTTATGGAGTTAAATACTTGTTTTATGATGAAACTTTTCATGTTCCATAACTTAAGAACAAGTTATGGAATTCTTTAAAACATTAACTCCAAATTTTGTAACTCCATAAAAACTTTAAATTAAATTTTTTTTAAAAAAAAAAACTTTCATATCCATAACTTATGGAGGTTTCAAAACACTTAAGATCACAACTTTAAAAAAAACTTTTGAGCTCCAAAATTTTATGACAAAATTTGTAACTCCTTAAAACATTTAGATCAAACTTTTAAAACTAATAAAATAATCATATCATTTTATCTTTTACTAAATTTGACCTAATTCAACTCATATAGCAAATGATTCAAATTTTACAAATAATTAGTTTTTTCACACAACAAGTAATTATCTTAAAATTTGACAAACGTCATGTTTTTTTTTCAACTTGAAATTAAAACATTTGCATCAATATAACAGAAAACAACTCATGGCTCTGATACCACTGTTGGGTTTTGAGCATTCTAACACTCCTATGGTGTACATGCAACCCTATAAACCTTGGATCTATGTTCTCTCTATTATACATGCAAATATTAAATATTCCAAGGTTTCATCCTAACTAGCATATTATGAAGCACCTATACTACAAAGTTCTAGTTAGATGACATACCTTTTGATGTAGCTTGATGTCTTCAAGCTTTAAGAGCTTAGCCCCAATAGTGTGGAAGCCTTAAATGGAATCACAAATCACCAAAACACCTTGGAAGAACTTGAGAGAATATTTATGTACACTAAAATCGGCCCACTCTTATTTTCACACACTTGTGCCAATTTTGTGAGCCAAGGACCCCTTTATATATTATGGAGGATTAGGGTTACATCCATATAAACCCTAATACCCATGACCTTTCATTTACATAGGATCCATGGGTTAAAAGCTCCATGGACCATCCATGAAAGCTTAGCCCAACCTAAATGAACTTGGCCCATTCCATATATATAAGAGTCCATATTTAATTAGTTCTTTTTGATCACTTAATTATTTCTAAATTAATTCTTGATCAATACTAATTAAATAATATGATTCCATATTAATATATTAGAACTTATAATATATTAATATAAATCATAAATATACTATTCTCAAAAGACTATCCATATAAATTGTGTCGGTGAAGTGCAACCCAAATGGACCATGTCGGGTCGGGTCAAGTACATACCAAATATAGTTATGGACTTAGACATTAATCCAACAACAAGTTGGTATCAGAGCCTTGGTTTGAGTGAATTGGAGGAACACTCGTGTGAATCCAGTCTCAAATCAAGGAAATTTTTAGAATAAATTCTAAAGTGGTTTTCAAAATAAGGGATGGAGGATGCAGAGTGTACGATCAGCCGAAGCCAGTAAGTAGACCCCAAAATACCATACAGTTATTTGATATTATGATCTGTTACAACAGCATGCTAGTGCTAGGCTAGGGATCTTCAGGAATTGCATGACAGACTTGCCTGATTATATGATGCCTATTAGCCTAGGGTTTTTTTATATGGAATTGACATCATTACTGTAGTTGTTTAGTGTATGCATCACGGCTGTGCATAATCAAGATCTTATAGCCTGAGAATGTGTGATTCGACCTTAGGGTAGGATTGGATATTCGAAAGTCTATCGGGTCCAACGTTATGTGTGGCTAGCATGCGCTAATACTGCAGGGTTGGTGGAAGTTTCATGGATGGATGGGTTGGGAGAAGCCGTGAGGCCAGTTGTGAGATAGTTTCACATTCCTCTAGGAGTGAAGGTTGAGCGCTTGCTATGTTGATGTCTATTGTTAGGACGTTGTAATGATACTTGAGATAAATATGGGTAGGTATGGAAGGTAGTATGGGCCCGTACTACTGAAAGCACATGACCCATACGCGTAGCAAGGAAGTCACAACCCCTAGTGTTTGTGGGAATTTGTCTCCCGATATTATGATTGTTTATCTGAAGTCTTAGGCATATTTTCAGTATGGTGATGACGAGACGCTTTACGACTGGATCCGGATCAGGATCAGGATCGGGGGGCGGAGGCCCGGATGAGCCTATAGCACCTGAGCCCGTGGTGCAGATAGGGACCGAGGAGTTGGATGCCAGGATTCGGGAGGGCTGTTTCTTCACGTGCTCGTGTCCTACTGACCAGAAGGTCAGGTGTGCCCTGAACCTGCTGAGGCTTGGGGCCAAGGACTGGTGGAGACTGACGACTGGGTCGTACACCGATGATCAGAGAGCTGCTATTACTTGGGAGCATTTCCGGGATATGTTCCGCACTCGCTACGTTCCACGTGTGGAGCGGGAGCGGCTTGCTCAGGAGTTTTTGACGTTGAGGCAGGATGGAGAGTCGGTGATGAAGATCACCCGCATGTTCACAGAGAGGGCTATGTTTTGCCCGGAGTTTGCTTCCGAGCAGTCTCAGATGACCCGTTATCTGAGTATGCTCAAGACAGATATCTGTCAATTTGTTGCTACGCAACGTTGTGATACTCTTCTGGATCTTCAGGAAGCCGCGAGGCGGCGTGAGTTGGAGATAGAGCTGCAGTTGAAGGAGCAGCTTCAGGTCCCGGCACAGTCTCAGCCGGCACCTAAGCGGTCTAAGACTGCTGATACTAGGAACGGAGGTCAACAGAGCCACACTTGTGGAAAGTGTGGCAGGGGTCATTATGGGGTTTGTCGAGCAGGAGGTGGGTGCCACAAATGTGGCAAGGAGGGGCACTACGCCAGGGACTGTCGCCAGTCCACCCCTCCGGCAGATATGAGGATATGTTATCACTGTCATCAGGTTGGTCATGTGAAGACTAACTGTCTGCAGCTAGCCGTCAAGCCGGCGCAGATTCCCGCACCAGTTGCGTTGAGGATTGCAGATGGGAGGCCAGTCAAGACGGAGCCTCCAAAGGCTCACGGGCGTGCCTTCCAGCTCACGGTCGAGGAGGCCAAGGCAGCACCGGATGTGGTTGCTGGTATGTTTCTATTCTCTATTTCAGTTATCATATTTGTATTATGCTTATCTGTTGTACCTATGTTTAGGTACGTTCTTAGTAAAATTTTTGCCTGCATTGGTTTTATTCGACTCGGGGGCGAGTCGGTCGTTTGTATCTCAGACTTTCAGTAGGGGGTTCAGTGTGCCGTTAGATGAGCTTGAGTGTCCGTTGCGAGTTTCTATCGCCAACGAACACGGGATTTCTGCTTCTTCAGTCTATCGGGGGTGTGAGTTGGAGATTTTCGGGGTATCCTTCCCGATAGATTTGATTCCTATTCCCATGGGGGAAGTATGTGTGATTGTGGGGATGGATTGACTTAGTCGATTTGGCGCCATGATCGATTGTGAGGGACAGCAAGTAGTAGTTCGAACCCCAAGTGGGGGAGAACTGGTGGTATATGGTGAGGGCACCAGAGTAGGATCAGGGTTTTGTTCGGCAGCCCGGGCTCGGCAGTATATTCAGCATGGGTGTGCCGGTTATTTAGCGTACGTGGTAGATACACGGGTTGGAGACCAGACTTCAGTTTCAGAGGTTCCAGTGGTCAAGGATTTTGCCGACGTGTTTCCGGAGAAGTTGCCAGGGATACCTCAGGAGAGGCAGGTCGAGTTCAGGGTTGATCTAGTGCCGGGTGCGGCCCCTATCGCTAAGGCTTCGTACTGTTTGGCACCGCCAGAGATGCAGGAGTTGTCGTCTCAGTTGCAGGAGCTGTTGGGTAAGCAGTTTATTCGTCCGAGTAGATTTCCATGGGGAGCACCGATCCTCTTCGTCAGGAAGAAGGATGGATCGCACCGGATGTGCATTGACTATAGGGAGTTGAACAAGTTGACGGCGAAAAACCGTTATCCACTCCCGAGGATAGATGATCTTTTCGATCAGTTGCAGGGTGCATCTTGGTTTTCCAAGAATGATTTGAGATCCAGATATCACCAGGTCAGGGTGAGAGATGAAGACGTGGAGAAGACCACGTTTCGGACTCGTTATGGTCATTACGAGTTCGTGGTGATGCCGTTTGGGCTCACTAACACGCCGGCAGTGTTCATGGATCTGATGAATCAGGTCCCCAGACCGATGCTTGATCGCTGGGTCATTGTGTTCATAGATGATATCTTGGTGTATTCCAAGACCCGAGAGCAGCACGAGGAGCACCTCAGGGAGCTGTTGGAGGTTCTGAGACGAGAATGGTTGTATGCCAAGTTCTCGAAGTGCGAGTTTTGGTTACGAGAGGTCCAGTTCCTGGGGCACCTCGTTAACCAGGATGGGATTTTGGTCGATCCGGCCAAGATCGAGGCAGTTATGCAGTGGGAGGTGCCGAGGTCTCGCTCGGACATCAGGAGTTTTCTGGGGCTAGCAGGGTTTTACCGGAGATTTATTCGAGACTTCTCCAAGATTGCAGTACCCCTCACTCGTCTAACGAGGAAGGGGGTGGATTTCCGGTGGGGCCCCGAGCAGCAGAGGGCGTTTGAGACCCTCCGACAGTGTTTATGCGAGGCGCTAGTGTTGACACTCCCTAAGGGAGTTGAGGATTTTGTAGTATTCTATGATGCATCCATCACAGGTTTGGGGGCAATCCTCATGCAGAGAGGACGAGTGATAGCCTATGCATCGCCGTAGCTGAAGCCGCACGAGACAAGATACCCTACGCACGATCTGGAGTTGGGAGCGGTGGTATTCGCTCTCAAGATTTGGAGGCATTACCTATATGGGGTCCGTTGTACCATATACACGGATCACAAGAGTTTGAGGCACATCATGGATCAGCCGAACCTGAACATGAGGCAGCACAGGTGGCTGGATGTAGTCAAGGACTACGACTGCGAGATCCTTTACCGCCCCGATAAAGCGAATGTGGTTGCGGACGCTTTGAGCCGCAAGTCAGCTGGGTCTTCTACCCCAGCAAGGTGCATGAGGATAGCGGTGGATTCCCCGCTTGTGAGCTTGATTAGAGATGCCCAGGTTGAGGGCATGCGGCCAGAGAACTGGAAGTTGGAAAAGGTCAAGGGCGAGAGCGCCCGGTTTGTTCAGGATAGCCGTGGATTATTGACCCGATACGGTCGGGTTTGGGTTCCGATGTCTGGTGGGGTCAGGCAGACAGTGATGGAGGAGGCTCATAAGTCTCATTTTTCTATATACTCGGGGGCCACCAAGATGTACCGCGATCTGAGTTTGAGTTACTGGTGGCCATGTATGAAGCAAGAAATCGCTTGGTATGTCGATGGACTTCATTACGAAGCTGCCGAGGACTTCATTACGAAGCTGTCGAGGACGACGAAAGGGTAAGATGCTATATGGGTCATCGTGGATCGATTGACCAAGGGTGCCCATTTCTTGGCTATTCGGGAGAGTTCTTCGGCCGAGAAATTGGCCAACATGTACGTCCGCGAGATTGTCTCTTGCCATGGGGTTCCGGTCTCCATCGTTTCCGACCGGGATGTCAAGTTTACCTCCCATTTCTGGCAGAAGTTATGGGTACACGCTTGCACTTTAGCACAACGTTTCATCCACAGACAGACAGTTAGAGTGAGCGGACCATTCAGACCCTCGAGAATATGTTGAGGGCGTGTGTCATTGATTTCGGTGGGGGTTGGGATTCCCACTTACCTCTCGCAGAGTTTGCTTACAACAACAGTTACCATTCTAGTATTGGCGCCCCGCCTTTTGAGTTACTGTATGGGCGCAAATGTCGCACCCCGGTTTGTTGGGGTGAAGTTGGACACCAAGTGATGGGGCGGACGGAGGTAGTCCTGCAGACTACCGAGAAGATCCAGCAGATTAGGCAGCGACTGCAGACCGCTCAGAGTCGGCAGAAGAGTTACGCCGATAGACGCCGATCCGAGTTGGAGTTTCAGGTGGATGATATGGTGCTCCTGAAGGTTTCGCCCTGGAAGGGTGTGATTCGCTTCAGGAAGCAGGGGAAATTGGGTCCCTGATACATTGGGCCGTTCAAGGTCATTGCCAGGATTGGCAAGGTGGCGTACAGGTTAGAGCTCCCAGAGGAGCTTAGTCAGATCCACAATACTTTCCACATTTTGCAGCTGCGTAAGTGCATTGTGGATCAAGAGGCAGTGGTGCCATTGGATGATATTCAGGTAGATGAGCGCCTGAATTACGTGGAGAGGCCTGTGGCCATACTTGAGAGGAAGGAGAATCGAAAGGGATCTTAGTGGACGTGGGAGCCAGAGGCGGAAATGCAGGAGCATTACCCGACATTGTTCGACACACCGGACTTCGAGGGCGAAGTCTAATTCAAGTGGGGGAGAGTTGTAACGCCCCGATTCTCAGGTATTGATTTAAATAAGAATCCTTTTGTTTTCAAGGCCTACTCGACGAGTTGGTTGCCCTACTCGTCGAGTAGCAGCGGGTTGGTTCGCGTATTTAGTAGCCTACTCGCCCAGTCCAAGAAGGGACTCGACGAGTAGGAGCTGGCAGATGAAACCCTAATCCCGGGGTTTTGCACCCTATTTAAAGAATCATAAGGCTCCTTTGGCCTCTTTGCAGTCCATTGAGAGTCCAGAAGAACCCTAACTCGAGTGTGTGTGTATTCTTTGGAAGTTTAAGCTTGGAGGAAGATTTTTGGTGAGGGCATCTCTTGGGAAGCAAGCTAGTTGAAGCAAGAGCTTGTGGGTTTCAAGTTCTGCATCAGAAAGGGCTCTCTTGAAGGTATTAAATCGTTTTTCCCTTGGCTCATTTTCTCCTAAACCATTTTGTGCATAAATTTAGGAAAGCATTCTTGTGTTTAAGCCAAGATGTGAAGTTGTAACTTTAGATCTGGACTCCCATTGGCTTCTAGATTCATAAAGCCATCAGCGTTGTCTAGTATGAGCCTTCTCTCAAGGATGTGACTTCATTGCAAGCTTAGTTGTGCCAATTTAGGGTCTTAAAGCCTTGCATTCTCGTAAAGTTTGCAACTTTACGTGATAAGCATGCTTAAGGAAGTTGGATCTGCAATTTGGGGCCATGGCATGGCTTAAAAAGTGTCTGCATGGTTAAAGGGTTGAAGGGACTCAACGAGTCGCATAGTCGACTCGGCGAGTCATATGAAGATAGGCATTGAACTCGACGAGTTGGATGAACAACTCGGCGTGTCCGACGAAGATTAACGTAGACTCGACGAGTTGGATGAACAACTCGGCGAGTCGGTTAATGTTTCCCCAAATTGATGAATGCGTGTGAACCTGTCGAGTTGCAAGAAGGAAAACTCGACGAGTGGCCTAAGGGTTTCGATCGCGAACCATAGGGACTCGGCGAGTCACTCCAGGGACTCGGCGAGTGGACAAGTATCTCGAGGAACTCGACGAGTAGCCGAGGGTACTCGACGAGTAAGGGTCAACATGGACTGTTGACCTTGACTCTTGACTTTGACTTTGACCAGGGGTTGACTAGTTGACTTATGGGGTACCTTGAAAGGTTAAGAACTTACGAGTATGGTTCTATTATGATGATAGGAGGTGGAGTTTGTGGCCGTGATTTGAGAATTGGAGTTCAGTTACCGAGTCGACTTTTGCAAGGTGAGTTATCCTCACTATATCAATAGGGTCTAAGGCACCAAGGCTGGCCCTTTTAGTTGTTATCTTGGTTACAGTATGCTACATGTGGTTATGATCTGTTAGATCGGTATCATGATAGACAGTATGTTGTTATGCTCTTATGATCCATTAGGATTGGTATGTTAGTAACCTGGTTAGGTCGGTGCTCTGGTTAGGAGAGATTGCTAAGAGATTGCTATGATCGATGATCTGTGAGATAGTTATATCTGATATATGTATATGCTAGTATATGTTAGTCTTGTGCACATGGTTATTCGCTTGATGTTTGGGTTGAGGCGGTCCTGCTTTGTGTTGAAGGCCAATATGCCCTACGAGCGGTCCGGGTATACTGTAGGCCCGTATGGCGGTCCAGTCATACCGAAGGCTCGGGATAGATCCAGTATGCCTGTTGTTGATTATCTGTTATTGATATGGTATTATCGGTGTGGTATTAGTAATTTGGGGGTAGCTCACTAAGCCCTCGAGCTTACAGTTTCAGTTTATTGTTTCAGGTACTTCAGGAGATCGTGGCAAGGCGAAGGCGTGACCGTACCGCTCCGCATCCTTATGATTTCGTTATTGGGACACTCTGATGAATAATATTTTGAAAACATTTTTGTAAAACACTATTTGGTCTTATGGTTGAAAAAGTTTAAATTTGGCTTAAAATTTTGGGATGTTACACTATATCTTCTAAATCTAGAAGTTGTATTAGTTTTGGAGAGTATTGCATGAGTTTTAGGTTAATTTATCTCCATTGTTGACCTGAGAGAAAGTCATGCATTGGAAGGAAGGGATTCGCGACTGTTCTGTCTTGATATTCCCACGACGTGACCATATATAGGCCACGACATGGAGGTCAACTAACATTGACCTTGACCGTTAACTTTTTGACTTGGTTGACTTTTGGTCAAATTGCTAGTTTTGGAATGTAGACTAAGGTTTGATCTTGGATATCTCGATAGGTGGGTTGTAGCACCAGTTTATCAACTCCGAGCTATGATTGTCTCACTACAAGTGTGAGGTGAGTCTTCTTGCTATACTATGTAGGATGATAGTTTTCTTTGTGATACTTGCATGGAAGACCAGGATTTGGCCCCGGGCATACGTATGAAAGACCATGGGGGTAGTCCGGCCACGTCAATTGTATGAAAGACCATAGGGGTAGTCCATCGCACTTGCTTATAAGACCAAGATTTATCTGTTGGCATTGCAAGTAAAGACCATGGGGGTAGCCCATGGCAATTACATGAAAGAACATGGGAATAGCTCATGGCAGAAAGTGACTGTAAGACTATGATTTGGCCCATAGCTTTCACTTAGGCTAGAAATAGACCCGAAATGTTATGTATAGGATGTGGTATTTTTGGGAACTCACTAAGCTTTGTGCTTACAGTTTATGTTTTAAATGTTTTTAGGTTTTCTTATATTAAAATATGGGTGTGGCTCGATTGCATTGCATCCATTGGAGATTTCCGCACTTAATAACTTCATGGCGATACTCTAATAAATGTTTTGAATCAAATGGTATTATCTAAATCTTTGAAGTTGTAATTTAAACAAATGCTTTTACTTTTAAATGAAACTTTTGGTTTGAAATCTAGGATGTTACAAGTTGGTATCAAATCCATGGTTTGAGGGATTTGGGCACACTTTTCGGTGTGTCTAAACTCAAGCTGAGGATTTATAAAATCTTTTAAAAATGAAAATGTTTTTCGATAAAGGTTTTTATAAAGAAAAGGGGTGCGATGCATCTAATCAGTCGAACTCAAGTAAGTGATTCCTAAAATACTCATACATGTTGATATGTTATATGTGTTACAGTATGATATGCATGCTAGAGGCTAGATTAAGGATATGCGCATGGTTTCATGCTAGAATGCCTGCTAGGTAGAGATGCCTTTGTATGCCTAACATGTAAACTATTAGAGATGCATAAGGACCTTTACGAAGTGTGAGTGAGAATTGTCTGACATTTATGATGCCTTATTGCTAGTTAGTTTTTTTCCTCAAATGATGGTTGCTTTGTACTATGTGAGTCCTATATTTATGTGAATTAACTATTAGGTGAATACGTTAGGTTACATGCCACAAAGATTAAATAGTTTTATAATGCTTGATTTGGCTCTATTTGCAGCTCTTGTCTGAGTCCAACCATTATATTATAGGGTCTTTCAGTCGAAAGATTGTTTAATCTTTGTTGCATTTGATTGTATTCATAAGGTAGTTGGTTGACATTGGTAGAAGTTCTCCTTTGTAGTTGAGGGCAGGGCGAGGTAGGGTTCCTAGTAGACTAGGAACAATGTTATAACATGTTTATATGGGAAGTGGAATCCTAGGAGAGCCTAGTAAGTATCTTAGTATGTTGTTTAGCGCAAGGATCTATGCGAATGGACATAGGGAAGTGACTTAGAGGATCCAGAAGGATTCTTGAGGAAAGTAAGCATAGGTGTGGACGGTAGTATTAGGCCCATACTTTGAGGGTATATAGCATGCTTTGGCACCATGATTTGTTGCAATGTTTCTGTATTTTTTAGTATTTCGGTTATGGTTGTCCAAGATGAAGTCGATTATGGTATTTTTTAAGGTTTAGTGGCCATGGAAGTTTGAGTCGGAAGGATACAAATCTGTACGAGTTAAGTTGATATTAAGGTGTCAAAGACCTTGTTCTAAGTAGTGCCAGTTTGAGCCGCGGGAATCATGTAGGATGCAAATGTAATGATCAACCAAGGATTGTAGCCTGAGAGCGGGTGGTCAGCCGATGGATTGGGACGTCATTCTCTACGACGTGTTTATGTTCTTCCAGCCTACTGTGTTAAGGGGGAAGGATCGGATGTGTGGCAGTCGATAGGTATAACAAAATGATGGTGTTCTTCATATTAGTTTCTTCTGTAAGGGGTATCCTTCTTTTCGCGGTGAATCGTTCTCGTTTTTCAGTAAGGGATTATTCGAGAATCGATGATTCTTTTGGTACGATGGCGTAGGTAAAGACCATGTCGTCATTCGGATATGTGACCCAGTTTTGAGAGTAATGGATGTATCCAAGGAGGATCAAGATGTTTCTAATTTGGAAATGAGAAGTTCTATCGATATGCAGAGTTTAACAATGCTATTAGTTTGAGCATCTGTAAGTGATTCTAGAAGATTCATAGTAGGATAAGGTTGTGGATAGATTCTTCTAATATAAGTTTTGGTTGCATGAAGTTCAGATCGTAAGGTGTCATCAATCCAATGATATTATGATCGATTCCGCTAAGATTGAGCCGATGATACTAGGTAAAGTTTCCGAGGTCTCGATCTGAGGATCAAGGTTTCTTTATGATTTATGGTCTTTATCTGAAGGATCATCATATGTTATATTGCATTCCAAGAGTCAAGGTTGGTGTGTATTTGGTTGAGCCGGTTCGAGGCTTTGGTGTGGTGGACTCCATTCAATGATGATTCGAACCCTGAGTAAGGGGAGAACTTGGTATTCCACTTAGAGGATTATCATCCGGTTCGATTTTATGGTTTCGACTCAATAGGTATGTGAAATATGTGGTGCAGGGATGGTAGATTTTTGGTTCGGGTTTATTGATGCATGAGAGAAGAAAGGTGAGCTACTATCAAATTGTTTGTGATTAGGAAGTTTCTCATCGCGTTTTTCAAGAATCCGTTGGAGTTCTTCATGATCTGAGGAAGTTCATGGATTGGTCAAGTCGGTGGTGTAGAGCAATTTGCCATCAGATTTATGTGTTAAAGGATGAATGGGTTGTACTCACATCAAAAGTTGTTAGGCAAGGAACTCACTCATTCCTTATGGAATGGTTGAATGATATTTGAGTCGCACAGGTCATGTGTCAGATATAGAGAGACTGGTAAGCTCGTAGTACGCATCACTATCTATGGTCAAGGATGGGTAGTTGTTGATTTGTCAATCAGTTTTAGAGTTTGGTATGTGTATTTTCGCATTAGCTTTGTTCAGTAGAAAGTTGAACCAATGGATTGGTTATATATCCATTTTCGATAGTTGCTTATTTTGTTTATCGTCATCAACTAAAACTATTTGAAGGTTTTGATTTGTATCAGTTGAAGGTGTTAGGGATGCATCAATGCTCGTCATGTTTTGTGCGATGAATATCTTGTCGCCTGAGAATGTGTACCCTAAATTTTTGGATGTGGAATAATAGATCATTGCAGACTCGATTCTAGAAGCAATCCTTTTATTTCAAGAAGTTAGGATGCCAGAGTGGCATTGTTAAATATTCAGGTAAGACCTTAGATCTATGTAGAATCCAATTTTGGCAGGTTGCATCATCAAGTTTAGTAATAGTGTAACACCCCGATTCTCAGGTATTAATATTGTGGCTTTAATTTTCAAGTTTCAAGGTCTACTCGACGAGTTGGATGCCATGACTCGTCGAGTAGTAGCGGCTTTAGGACACGTGTTTAAGTGACCAACTCGTCGAGTCGGAAGAGTGGCTCGACGAGTTGGAGCTGGAGGGTGAAACCCTAATTTCCGGGGTTTTGCACCCTATTTAAAGAATCATAAGCTTCCTTCAGCCTCTTTACAACCCCTTGAGGGCTCAGCACAACCCTAATACGTGTGTGTGTGTGCTCCATTATGTGTTTTAAGCTCTGGCAGAGGATTCTTGGGAAAAAGAGCTTGGGGAAAACAAGTGGATTGAAGCAAGGAACTCGTAGGAATCAAGATCTACTTCAGTTGGCATCTTTTGGGAAGGTATTAAGCTGTTATCTTAACCCCCATTTCATTCTAGATCTCTTTTGGGTTGAATTTAGGGCTTTTCTAGTATAATAAGAAGCCTTGGACTCTAAGTGCATAAAGTTTCAGCTTTGGCAAGCATGAACCTTTCCTCTAGTGTGAGACTTCTTTGCACGCTTGGTTTTTGTCATTTTAAGGCATTAGAGCTTTGCATACACGTAAAGTTTGCAACTTTACGTGATAAACATGCCTTGGGAAGATGGATCTGCAATTTGGAGCCTTAGCATGGCTTAACAGCATCTGTATGGATGAAGGATTGAAGGGACTCGGCGAGTCATATGAAGATGGTGATGAACTCGCCGAGTTGATGAACAACTCGGCGAGTCCGATGAAGTTTGCCTTGGGCTCGGCGAGTCGGCTAGGGTTTTTCCCAACCTTTGGACACGCATGAACTCGGAAAGTTATAGGGGAACTAGATGAGTCAACCAAGGATTTCACGACTTCTCGAGTTCAGGAAGGACTCGACGAGTCGGTGAACTACACTCGACGAGTCGGGTCAACATGGACTGTTGACTTTGACTTTGGACTTTGACTTTGACCAAGGGTTGATCAATTGACCTCTGGGGGCATTTTGGTAATTTGGAAATTTATGGAAAAAGGGTTTTATGGTAACTATAGGTGGTGGAGTTCGTGTTGGTGATTCGAGAGTTTGAGCCTATCATTTTCAGTGCGACATTGTGAGGTGAGTTATCCTCACTATACTCAAGGGTCTAAGGCACCAAGGCCGGCCCTTTGAATTGTTATTGGTTATGTTATGTTGGTATGATCTGTTAGATCGGTATCCTAGAGGGTAGGATGACATTATGTGACATGTGGTATGACCTGTTAGTTCGGTATCCTAGAGGGTAGGATATTATTATGTGGTATGTGGTACGATCCGTTAGATCAGTTGTTGTCTATAGACTGTTATGTGATTATCTGCTATATGTGCACATGTTTGTTAAGCGGTTGAGGCTTTTCTGCTTTGTGCAAAAGCCAATAGACCTGGGCATTCCAACCTGTTGGTTGTCGGCCGTGAGTATTCCATCCCGAGGATGACTGGACTCATAGTATGTTGGCATTCCAACCGGATGGTTGAGGGCCTGGGGTATTCCATCCCGAGGATGATTGGACCCATAATATGTTGGCATTCCAACCGGATGGTTGAGGGACTGGGGTATTCCAACCCGATGGTTGACTGGACCCATAGTATGTTGCTCACGATTATATGTGTATTATTGTGGGTAAGGGTATTTTGGGGGAACTCACTAAGCTTTCGAGCTTACAGTTTCAGTTTATTGTTTCAGGTACATCAGGGGATCGCGGCAAGGCGAAGGCATGATCGTACAGCTCCTCATGAATTGTTTATGTTTCTGGGAAACTCTGATATTATACATTTTGAAAACAAAGTTGTAATGATTTTTAATGGTTTGAAATGTTTTTAAAAGTTTTAAATTGGCCTGAATTTTATGGGTGTTACAAGTTGGTATCAGAGCCTTGGTTTGAGTGAATTGGAGAAACATTCGTGTGAATTCAGTCTCAAACTAAGGAAAATGTTTTCAAAATAATTTTCGAATGGTTTTCAAATAATAAAGGAGGATGCAAGTGTACGATCAGTCGGAGCCAGTAAGTAGACCCCAAAATACCATGCAAGTTATTTGATATTATGTGATATGTTAGAACGGCATGCTAGTAATAATATAGGGATCCTCAAGAATCGTATGATAGAATTTCCTGATCTCTGAAGCCTTATCTTATGTAGAGTACCTCATTGATTGTTTGTGACTCTTTCGCGTGTGAACTAACTATTGGGTGAATACTCTAAGTCACATGCTACAAGGGTTAAGTGGTCTTAGGGTAAGGGATTTGGTCCTGCTGCGCAGCTCTTGTCTGAGTCCAACCGTTGTGGGTTTAAATCTTTTAGTCTAAGACTGTTTAAGCCGTGTGGTATGTGATTGTATTCATGCAATAGTTAACTGGCACCAATGGAGGGTTGTGTGGCAGTTGGTGGATGGGTGGGTAGTGAGAGGCCGGGAGGCCAGTTATGAGATATTTATCGTTCCTCTAGGAGTGAGGACTTAGCGCTCGCTAAGTATATGTATATTGTAGAGAGTTGTGGTGATACTTGAGACAAATATGGGTAGGTGTGGAAGGTAGTATGAGCCCGTACTACTGAAAGCACAGGACCCATACGCGTGTCAAGGAAGTCATAACCCCTAGGGTTCGGTCAGGAGTAGGTTCCCCGTCGTGTATGCGGATTATCTGATATCTTCCTGGTATATGTTCAGTATGGTGATGGCAAATCGACTTGAGGCGGGATCCGGATCAGGATCGGGAGCGAGTGGCCAGGATAGGCCAGTATTGTCCGTCGATCAGATATGGGAGATGATTTCCGTTGAGGTTTCTCAGATTTTGCGAGAAGAATTGTTATGTGTCGTGGACCGGGTCACTGCCAGGGTGATCGCTAAGTTCGAGGAGCAAGTTGCAGCATTGCAATCTGTGAGGGATGTTGCTACCGGGATGACTACTGGGGGAGTGCCGGTGGTGGGGTCACAACAACGAAAGAGGATGAGGGACTTTTCAGTAGAGCACGACGAGTTGGAGACAGCTAACCTAAGTACTGGAAGTCAGGAGGGTCAGGAGGTGTGTGGCAAGTGTGGGGGAACCCACAGATTTGCTTGTCACAAATTCAGGTGCTACAAGTGCGGGGAGAGAGGGCATGTGCAGCGGGATTGCAAGAAGAATCAGATATGATTTCGCTGTCACCAGCCAGGTCATTTCAGGTCCAGCTGTCCTGCGTTGAGGACGGAAGGAATTCAGATTCCAGCGATCATCATTCCTCAGGAGGTCAAGGTCGAGCTGCAAGAAGTCTCTTGTATGTAATTGGAAAACCCCATTCTGTAATAATATTGTGGTCAAGTCGTCCGTGATCGGTATTTATTTTTTCTTCGAATACTGTTGAGTATGGATAAGCAGTAATTTTGGGTTAGTTGCATGTTCTGTCTGATCTATGTGTTGCGGAGTTTCATGAGTTGTTAGGCCATTGGAGGTGTTAGGAGAAATTCATTATCAAAGGATTGTAGGTGATTAGAGTTCAGGGATTCATTAGAGGATGGGAAGTAGAGTAGTTGATCAGAATTTTATCACCTATGGCAAGGGTTGTGCCCTTTCAGTTTTTCTAGCTCGAAGGAGTGAGCAGGCTTGTGACCCCAAGATCGGGCTGTATTCCAGCTCAGGGTCAGTTGGTTGCAGGGATTGGCGATATTATTTCAGCGCGGGTGGGTCGATGTGGCATACATATTTTGTGAGGACCGGTTTGCCTTGGATCTCTTGTATCAGGTGGTAAGGATTGATTGTGCGACCTATTGCAATTTTCGGATTATAGACTATGTCTTGGGAATATTTTGTATCCTGGTTTAGGGAAGAGGTTGCTTCAGCTACTGCAGTTCAGCTGTGAACGTTTGAGCGGGAAACTTGTTTGGAACACCTTTGGAAAAAGGGGTAGTATGTGGGAGGTCTGCGGTTAAGGTCCCACAGAAGGGTTATTCAACATTGTCAGGGATCAGTGGTTTTGGCAATCGTTCGTGATTGACGGACAAAAGCACCAAGGGAAGTAGCTCGTCGCCGAGGTATTAGTTGGAGTATCTATCTTTTGGTCTTCAGGACTTGAGTGTGGGGGTCATTCAAACATTTGTGACTGTCGGTTTCACTGGGATTCAGGAAGTGTTCATCTGGTTCTTGAAGTGTGTGGCCAATTGGGATTGGCAAGTAATGGAGCGCTAGTTAGAAGTGTTGGTTGTTATCGGATCAATCGTTGGACAGTGAGAAGGATTGGGAATTCTCCAATTTTCATGTATTGTGAAGACTTAGTCGAATCTAAGTGGGGGAGAATCGCCCCGGGATACAGAAGCACGAATGGTGTCGAAAATGGGTTAAGTTACGTATAGTGGTCAGGAAGAAAGGCGGCCCAAGTGGCTGTTTGGTTTGAGGGTTGTGTATGTTGGGAGTTCGGTAAACTTCTCAGCATGTGTATCACGTCTTCTCGGTGCTTGATAGCAGAATTTGGGGAATCAGTTTGGGGTTCCAGTCATGAATTGAATTCAGTTCGGATGTTCAGTTGGGTGTGTGATAGACTCTAAGGGTAAGTGGATTGATAGATTGAGGGTAAGGTATCAGACTGCGTTTGTGTTAGAATGAAAGTGTTGTAAGACTGTGGGGGTAGCCGTAGCATTCACAAGCGATCGGATAGTATGGAAAGTGTTGTAAGACTGCGAGGGTAGCCATAGCATTCACTAGCGGTCAGATGGTGTGGGAAGTGCTGTGTGGCTGCGATATGATTTGTAGTATTCACGGATTCTTACAGACGATCAGGTAAGAGTAGGCCTGTTCGCAAGATTATGAGTAGACCATAGCATAATCAGAATCAGGAAAATGGTAGGTCGTTGGAGACCGAACATGATGTAAGACTACAATATTCTGGTGGCGTTCACTTTTCGTATATGATTCGATGGCGTCAGGTTGTCAGGATGCTATGATCAATGGATCAGAAGGATTGATGGAGCCATGAGTGGCGATCTAGTTAGGGCGGTTATTGCTAGACGAAGTTCCTTCGGGAGTCGCATGGGGCGACTGTGAGATTACCATTGGCTCAGCAACCGGTCAGGACTTCGGTATTCCAGGTAAGTTGGGACTGAGGAGGTCTCAGTGGACTTCGGAAGCAACCAGAAGACAACCTACTGTTTTGGTCAGTTTCTATGATCAAGGCGACATTAACGACTTGGGTTTCAGGTGAGCGAAAAGTATCTGTAAGCGTTTGTAGATCTATGTGCGGGTATTGAGTATGTTGCTATGCTATAGCAATCAGTAGGTCTGTCCCCAAGTATTGAACATGCTGATGGAGTATGTTGAAGACTTTATATGGGTTTTGTTAGTTATGTGATCAGGTTCTGAGAATATATGTGTTATGGAGTAGCAACTCGTTCTGCAAGTGGACAACGTAGGGTGAGGTTTCAGCACTGTGACGTTTGTTGGTGTTGTGAAGGACATTGTTTAGGCCCTTTTGGGAAATGGAGGAGGTGAGTGCCTCCAGGATGGAGTGTTGGGCATCTAAATCGACGACAGCGGTGTCGATGGGTTATCGGAAGCATTCCAGTCATGAGCTGAGGGTCGGAGAGGGCATACCAGGCTCATGTTGTGGGCTCAGAAGCAATCTAGACCTATGTTGAGGACCATGTAATGACATTCCAGTCATAGGCTGTAGACATAAAGATTGCGTTGGTTATGTCGCTTGTAGGAGCGCGTTCGGATTGGATGTATTGTTGAGATTCGGGGGAGTTGCACTCGGTTGTGACGAATCAGAGGCTGGTGGATGAGACGCAAGGATAGATCCTTGGAACTCAAGTTATGAGTAGACCCGAGTCATGTCATAGAGGTATTCAAATCTAGGGTATTCCATCCTGAGGATGACCGGACCCTATGATTGATTGGACCTGATATGTTTGGTATTCCAACCCGGGGGTTGATTGGGTCAAACATGTGTGGGGATACGAGGGTATTCGATCCAAGGGATGTCTGGACCCGTCGTAGGCATGCCTGGTATTCCAGCCCGAGGCTGATTGGGCCAGGTATGAGTGTTCGTACTTGTTAGCTGGTTGATTATGTATGATATTTTGGGAGTTGAAGGACGCTTTATCCTGTCAGCATAAAAGGTTCGCTTCAGGAAGAGGGAAAGTTGGGTTTCCGATACTTTGGATCATCAGGATTTTGCCAGGTTGGCAAAGTGGCAAGTAGAATAGACCTTTGGAAAAGGGTCGTTTGGATTTCGCATCGCCTTTCACGTTTCGCAATTGCGGAAGTGCATGCCGGATGAGGAGGTAGTAGTATCATTGGATGACATTCAGGTCGATGAACGGCTAAATTATGTTGAGAGGCATGTGGTTATACTGGAGAGGAAGATGAAAGTTCTGCGGAACAAGGAGATACCTTTGGTAAAGGTATAGTAGGAACATCGGAGGGGTTCCGAGTGGACTTGGGAGCTGGAGGCTGAGATACGGGAGCACTATCCAGAGTTGTTCATCGCAGCGGACTTCGAGGACAAAGTCTAGTTCAAGTGGGGGAGAATTGTAACGCCCCGATTCTCAGGTATTAATATTGTGGCTTTAATTTTCAAGTTTCAAGGTCTACTCGACGAGTTGGATGCCCTGACTCGTCGAGTAGTAGCGGGTTTGGGACACGTGTTTAAGTGACCAACTCGCCGAGTCGGAAGAGTGACTAGACGAGTTGGAGCTGGAGGGTGAAACCCTAATTTCCGGGGTTTTGCACCCTATTTAAAGAATCATAAGCTTCCTTCAGCCTCTTTACAATCCCTTGAGGGCTCAGCAAAACCCTAATACGTGTGTGTGTGCTCTATTGTGTGTTTTAAGCTTTGGAAGAGGATTCTTGGGAAAAAGAGCTTGGGGAAAACAAGTGGATTGAAGCAAGGAACTCGTGGGAATCAATATCTACTTCAGTTGGCATCTTTTGGGAAGGTATTAAGCTGTTATCTTAACCCCCATTTCATTGTAGATCTCTTTTGGGTTGATTTTAGGGCTTTTTAGTATAATAAGAAGCCATTCATGGGTACAAGCTAAGATCTGAAGTTGTAACTTCAGATCTGGACTTTCCTTGGACTCTAAGTCCATAAAATTTCAGCTTTGGCAAGCATGAACCTTCCCTCTAGTGTGAGACTTCTTTGTAAGCTTGGTTTTTGTCATTTTAAGGCATTAGAGCTTTGCATACACGTAAAGTTTGCAACTTTACGTGATAAACAAAACCTTGGGAAGATGGATCTGCAATTTGGAGCCTTAGCATGGCTTAAAAGCATCTGTATGGATGGAGGACTGAAGGGACTCGGCGAGTCGCAAGGTCGACTCGGCAAGTCATATGAAGATGGTCATGAACTCGCCGAGTTGATGAACAACTCAGCGAGTCCGATGAAGTTTGCCTTGGGCTCGGCGAGTCAGTCGAATGACTCGGCGAGTCGGCTAGGGTTTTTCCCAACCTTTGGACACGCATGAACTTGGAAAGTTATAGGGGAACTCGACGAGTCAACCATGGATTTCACGACTTCTCGAGTTCAGGAAGGACTCGACGAGTCGGTGAACTACACTCGACGAGTCGGGTCAACATGGACTGTTGACTTTGACTTTGGACTTTGACTTTGACCAAGGGTTGATCAATTGACCTCTGGGGGCATTTTGGTAATTTGGAAATTTATGGAAAAAGGGTTTTATGGTAACTATAGGTGGTGGAGTTCGTGTTGGTGATTCGAGAGTTTGAGCCTATCATTTTCAGTGCGACATTGTGAGGTGAGTTATCCTCACTATACTCAAGGGTCTAAGGCACCAAGGTCGGACCTTTGAATTGTTATTGGTTATGTTATGTTGGTATGATCTGTTAGATCGGTATCCTAGAGGGTAGGATGACATTATATGACATGTGGTATGACCTGTTAGTTCGGTATCCTAGAGGGTAGGATAATATTATGTGGTATGTGGTACGATCCGTTAGATCAGTTGTTGTCTATAGACTGTTATGTGATTATCTTCTATATGTGCACATGTTTGTTTGGCGGTTGAGGCTTATCTGCTTTGTGCGAAAGCCAATAGACCTGGGCATTCCAACCTGTTGGTTGTGGGCCGTGAGTATTCCATCCCGAGGATGACTGGACTCATAGTATGTTGGCATTCCAACCGAATGGTTGAGGTCCTGGGGTATTCCATCCCGAGGATGATTAGACCCATAGTATGTTGGCATTCCAACCGGATGGTTGAGGGACTGGGGTATTCCAACCCGATGGTTGACTGGACCCATAGTATGTTGTTCACGATTATATGTGTATTATTGTGGGTATGGGTATTTTGGGGGAACTCACTAAGCTTTCGAGCTTACAGTTTCAGTTTATTGTTTCAGGTACATCAGGGGATCGCGGCAAGGCGAAGGCATGATCGTACAGCTCCTCATGAATTGTTTATGTTTCTGGGAAACTCTGATATTATACATTTTGAAAACAAAGTTGTAATGATTTTTAATGGTTTGAAATGTTTTTAAAAGTTTTAAATTGGCCTGAATTTTATGGGTGTTACAAATAGAGTAAAACTGATCGAGGTTTTGGCAGAAGTTGGTGTGATTTCGGAGTCTTGCTCTGAATTGGAATAGTTATGCATTAGAGGTAGTTGTACCGTTTGGTTTAACGAGTGGGGATTTTTTTTAGTTGTCGGGAAAAGGTCCAATTAACGGTAAAATTTCAACAATTAGTTGGACCCGATTGTATTTCACCTATCTGGGTAAGGATGTGATGAAGGAGGAACGCAAGTGATCTGAGGAGTGTTGTGTGCTCATGTGGGGTGTTTTGTAACTGGACGGATTGATGATGTTATGAGTTTATAGATGTGTGTTGGAACTCTTTGGGTCTTGTCATTATGGGTAGTAGTTATATGTTGGAGCTTTTAAGTGCTCTTTGAAGAATTTAGATTCTCATATTCTTGGTGATGTCAAGCGTTGTTTTTTAGAACTAGATGGTGAAGTTACTGGGTTGGATTGGCATTTCGAAAGGTTATGAAGTCGTTAAATTTTAGCCAAATCGAAATAGGCGAGAATCGCTTGGGTTTGATGACAATTTTTCCAAGTGCAGTTCATACTGGAATTTTATATTCAAGGATAGGAGGATAGCCAGTTTTGGTTATTATCTTAATTGAAGCTCATGAAAGGAATGATGTTCAACAGTCAGTTGTGATCGGGGAATTAGATGTTGAGGAGTTAAAGGTTATCTTTTCCAAATACGTGAAGCATCGGCAACGGTTCAAATTGGGTTAGTGTCTACGTTCAGGTTGAGGGTTATGTGAGGGCCTCTCTGCCTGTTCTTATCTGATTAATGCTTTGGAGTTTGAAGCATGACCCGAACACTTGATGGGTTCTAGTAGATAGGGTCCGTCTCATGTAGGTTTTTATTCGCTATCCTTATAGGTTTGCTCGGAAGATCAAGGGGGGGCCCATGGCAATTGTGGAAGTGTTTTAAGATTGTGGGAGGACCACAACATTCACATGGATGAAATAGGCTGAAAGTGCTGTAAGACTGTGAGAGGACCACAACATTCACATGGCTAAAATAGGTCGGAGGTGTTGTAAGACTGTGGGAGCATTCACATGAGTGAATCAGACCATTTGCTGATTTAGACCGGGAGTGATGTAAGACTATGATTTGGTCTGTAGCATTCACTTGGGTTGAAACATACATATCATTGTTATTTTGTTGGTTTGTTAGTCGTCTCTTGCTTAGACTTGAAGGTTGTTAAAGCCATGTTGATGAATAGGATATGTTAGCCTTGGTCCGTCAGGATTTTGTTTAGTGTTTTGTTGTGTGAATGTGTGAGGTTGTCGGCTTCTGCAGTTGGCAGTGGATTCTATTCTTTAGTTAGTAGTGGGATGGCATAAGGTGGGGGAGGTCTTGATTAGATTGGATCGACGAGTTTTGGGTCAGCATGGTTGATGCATGGGGTGACTCTATCTACCTGAGAGTTAGACATGATCGTAGAATCTTCAAGTTAAGGATGAAAAAGTTAGCTCTTCTCGAGGTCGGTTAGTCGTGATGCCTTGGTGTTTGTCTCTTTGTCGGGTCGTGTATTTTTATGCTAAGGATTGAATTGGCATTTAGGTTTGAAGAAAGTGTATGTGTGGTGCATTGTTCTAGTGCTGCATCGAACATGATTTTAACCTTTGGGAGTTTCCGCTCGGGTTTGTCATGTGCGCCTGGTTTTAAAAATCCTGGTGAATGTAGTTGCACTTCCAATATTCAATATTCCATAGGCTCATGCTGATGGGAGTAGACTAGGAAATACCCACAAGGGTTTTGGAGGGTGTTTTAAGAATAAACTGTATGGACAAATTTTGAGGAAGAAATCTAATTTAAGTGGGGGAGAGTTGTAACACCCGTTCTCTAAAAGGTGTCAGTCGGTGACATGAAAGAGTCAAAAGTATGGTTTTGGGGGAAAGCCATATGCCACCATGTGGTGGGCTGGTGATCACGGCGTGGCGTGAGACTTAGTTCATCACGTGTCCTGATGGACGCCATGACCTAGAAAATAGGATGCCACGACGTGGCGAGTGTTGAAACCATTAACTCAAATTTTAAGGCATCCTCTTCAGCCTCCATCCTTCAATTATGAAACCCTGGCCTGCTTTGAGTGATTCTTGATGTATTCTTAGTGCTTTTGAGGTTTGAAGCCTTAGTTTGCATTTTAGGAAAAAGGAGAAGGTGTGCTTCCTAGTAGAAAGAGTGTATCACTTCAGATCTCGTATCGCCTGCTTTTTATGGAGCTTGGGAAGGTAGCTTTCACCTTTTTGGTTCTTTTATCATAGATCTAGGTTTTATTGAATGTCTTGGCTCATAATCGAGTTTCGTTTGGTTAGAAGAGATAAACTTTGCAAATTTATAGCTCACCTTGGTCCTTTGGCCACTATATATTCTGGATGAAGAAGTTATATGAGTTTTGGAGAGTCTTACATGAATTTTAGGTTATTTTATTTCCATTTTTGACCTAGATAAGTGAAAGACATGCATTGGACATGTATGGCAATAAAGTTTTTATTTTTATGGACCTTTAGGTTCCAAGAAACCTTCTGGAAAGTATGAGTTTAGGGCTTAACGAATTGACAGCTTAATCCATTAAGTTGTCCTCGGATAGTTGCCACGACGTGGGGAATGAAAGGATCCACGACTTTTCTTTCTTGATACTGCCACGATGTGGAGGTCAACTGACGTTGACTTTGACCGTTAACTTTTGGTCGTATTTCTAGTTTGGAATGTAGACTAAGATTTGATCTTGGATAGCTCGATAGGTAGGTTGTAGCACCAGTTTATCGACTTCGAGCTATGATTGTCTGACTACGTGTGTGAGGTGAGTCTTCTCACTATACTATGTAAGAAGTTAGTTGTCTTTATGATACTTGCATGGAAGACTGGGATCTGGCCCCTGGCATATGTATGATAGACCATGGGGGTAGCCCATTAAAATTTTATGAAAGACGATGGGGGTAGCCCATGACAACTGTATGAAAGACCATTGGGGTAGACCATGGCAAAAAGTGACTGTATGACTATGATTTGGCCCATAACTTTCACTAGGGGTTGAAATAGACCAGATTATGTATGATATATGGAATTTTGGGAAACTCACAAATCTTTGTGCTTACGGTTTTATGTTTTAAATTTTTTTCAGTTTTCTTATATTAATAGAAGGGCACGGCACGATTGCACCGCATCCAATGGACATTTTCACACTTAATATCTTCATGACGATACTCTGATAAATGTTTTCAATCAAATGGTTTTATCTAAATCTTTGAAGTTGTAATTTAAACAAATGGTTTTATTTTTAAATGAAAATTGTGGTTTGAAATTTAGGATGTTACATGATTGTACTCTTACCCTGTTTCAGTACGTAAATAAAAATATTCTTTCATGTTTTGTGGACATAGGTCACATTGACCGAACCACGTTAAATATTATGTCTTTGTGTATGTGTGTGATTTCTTTTGGTTTCTCGTTTACTTCATGAAAAGTGGTATCAGAGCTCTTTTGGTTCATAAAAAGATGTATTAGATCTTCTATGATTCATGACAAACGGATTTGGGCCAATGAGATGTATGAAGCCTATAACAAGATGAAATCTGAAATTTAATGCCTTAAGTTTCCAAATTACAATTTCACGACAATTGATGAGTGAGAAACCGAGATTTAAAGTGATTTTTGAATTTTGATTTGCTCTCAGCTCTCATACTTTTTCTTCTTATCAAGAAACGATTACTCGTACCTTATTTCCCTCAATCCTTTGGCTCATTGAACAACTTAAAAAACAAACAAGTAAGTATTCCTGATGCACTGATTTCCCTCTCGCTCTCTTTTAATATGAAGTGGATATTTTATTGATTTGAGATTAAAGAAAAAAGAACACTTAACACACATTAAAAAAATTCTTGATTAAGGATTTTCCTACTCTCGATTTCTTTTGAAAACCTGCAACATCAATGTATCATTAAACATTCATCAATACTAATTTGTAAAAAACAAGTAAGTATTCATGAAACTGAATACAAATTTCTTTCTTTCTGTTTTGGGAAATACATTTTGATGAGAGCGTTGTTGAATCATCAAAACAAGTACATTCACTTTCACCTCATGAATCATTTAGGATGAATTATTTTGTATACATAGTTGATCAAGGTATTATTTCATTGGTGCTCAGTTTTGAGCAATACAAACATTATGAAGGCACTTTTGGATTCTTTTTCCATATTAACTTTTTGAGGTCACTGAATATTGATGAGCTAAAGGCAACTTGCAAAAATATTGAGAAGTGTTAGAAACATAAGGATTTCTAAATAGCAACTAACACTTGGATATTACTTAGATAGTGAATATATCACTTTTCTAAACTTCGTAATTCATCCGATATCGCTTGGGGTTACATGAATTCAAATGTGGGAAAGAAATTTAATTTGGATTACAAGCCTAATCCAAAATCATAAAACACAAAATACTTTGTGATGATGTGTGTTCTTTTGAGACCGAGAATTGCTAATGATCAATTTCATATATAGAATTATCAACACTTTCCCTAGAACATCTATCTTACATTTATACTAGGAAGAAAAGTGGTTAAATGTTTAGACTACATTCTCACCAAAAGAGGGTAGTTATTGGACACAACCGCAAGTGGCTCTGCCCCTTGGACCCCGCAAAGGGTGCTGTCTCAGATAGCAAACTGGACTCACTTTGTTTCGATAGTAACTAAAATTACACTAAAATATGTTGATAACACTAAAATTACCAACAAAAAAGAGGTTACGGATTGGTGATGATTTTTTCAATGAAATGCAATTGTTACAAACTTTATTTCCAGTTGAACATAATACAACCCACACAATACTAAATTTCTTAAAAAGTTTAAAAACTAATCCAATTTATTTTTTGACATACAAAATATTATTGATTGTTCCCGTTACAATTGCATCAAAAAAAAACTTTTTAAAATTAAATTGGTGAAATCTTATTTGCATTCTATGATGTCTCAAGAGAGATTAAATGCTTTGTCTTTAATTTCGATTGAGAATTAGTTTCTTAAGAATAGTGATTATGAAAGTTTTATAGATAAATTTGCTTCTAAAAATGCTAGAAGATCGATGTTTAGAAAATAGTAATGTTACGTGTATGTTTATCATATTTATAAAGTTTCTAATAGGAAATTCAATTATGTAATGGTTTATTCTCGGGTTAATTACATGAATAGTCCCTGTGGTTTTGGGCAATTTGCATGCCTGGTGCCTAAATTTTTTTCAACTCGGACGGTCCCATAGAATGTATTTTTGTTGCACGTTAAGTCCCTGATAGATCTAAAATGACTATATTACCCTTATGCTATTTTTTTCTTTTTTCTTTTTTTGATTTATTATTATACAAAATAATTATAAAAATTTAAAAAAAAAAAACATAAACCTAATCTAACATTCCCACTTCCTTATTCCCCCTCACCCATTTTCTCCCACCTGTTGTCGTCGTCTTCAAGGTTTATCCATGGTGTCTTCGTTCATCGACCACCGCCACCGGCGTCAAATGATGGTGGTTCCCTCGTGTTCTTCCTTCAAGCCCAACCGGCTCACCTACAAAAATATCGGAGCATATTGACGATGTTCGTCGGAGAAGGCGGAGGTGAAACATGCTCTCGAACGCCACCATTTTCCCTTGTCGGTGCCCCAAACCAACCGTATATCACCTATATGCTTGATTTCAAGTTTTGATTTTAGTTTGAGGTTTGGTTTTGAGTTTCAGAGTCGATTTTGAGTTTGATTTCAGTTTGAGGTCGGAATTTAGCTTTATGGTTGAATTCAGCCTCATCGATTTGGTTCTAGAAATCGATTTGCATCAGGTGGTAGACTAATTCTATTATGGTAGATTGATTGCATTGTTTGAAAATCTTTTGATCTGGAAATCGACTTACAGTGACCTTTCGATGAACCAGATCCACCCGACGTTGTTTCGGATATCATCTTCTTTGTAGATCTTCTTCTCAGATGTGTTTCATCTCCATTGATGTTCTTCTCTCACATGGAACTGAATTTTTGGGTTTCAAACGTCCATTTCATATCATCTATTTGCTTCATCTTCACGAACATTGATCTTGTCTTTGAGACCATGGTCGATTTCTAGGCTTCATCGTCTATTGAGCTTCAAAAATTTCAATTTATGTGATTTCAGATGCAAAAACTAAAACACCAGGTGGTCATAGTGGGATTTTGATTTCAATTTCAATTTTGAATCTGGCTTTGTATTTAAGCTTGTCGGAGAAAGGGATGGTCGCTAGTGGTTTTCTAGTCAGAAGTTTATCTAAAGAACGGAAACCAGAGCGGTAGTGAGAAGGACGAAAATGGGTGGGGTGTGATGGGATGGGACCCACCTTATTATTAAACATTTTTTTATATATAATTAAGAAATAAAAAATAAAAAATAAATAAAAATAAAAAGGGTAATATAGTCATTTTAGGTCTATTAGGGACCCAACGCGCAACAAAAATACATTTTAGGGACTATCCGAGTTAAAAAAAAAAAAAAAAAAAAAAAAAAAAAAAAAAAACCGCACAGATTTCCCCAAACCATAGGGACTATTCATGTAATTTACCCTTTATTCTACCATACTTACTATCGACTTTGTACTTTAAATGAAACTTGGTATTAGTTGTGTAATGCTTTATTTTATCGTGAAAGTCGTGCTTCTTATAAACTTTATGTTTTGAAATTAATGGGTAGAGATTTACTTTATAAGATTCTATAAAAAAAAAAGTTAAATTATTGTGCGTAGAGGCTCGGTCCTGATGGACCCAAATTACCATATAGTATGTACTTATATAAAAAATTAATTTATGTACATGTTTTTTTAGGGGCGCAACTACAAAATAACCCAATAATGTGTAATTTATGCACTATGGGTTTTAAATTTATAAATGTACATAATCATAACTAGGGACTGCCACACAACTAGGCAAATTGTTCTATACGTTTAACATTATAGGGATTGTAAGAACGGGTTGTCGAACACTTGGAGAACGATTATGATTCTAGATTAAAATATGTACTACTAATTAAACTAGAAAACAATATTAAAAGCGTTTTTTTTTTCTGATTTTAAAGTTCTGAAACTTCTAATAACAACTTTGAAATAACTAAATAGCAAACGGTCACTTAAACTAAGCAAACAGAATAGATAAACAATTTCAAACAAGATTTAAAGAGTATTTTCATTCAGATTCAATTCACCTCTATCCTATGGTTGATTTCATTAAGAGTGCAATGGATTTATTAGTTAGTTACCGAATTATATATTGACTAGTTATCATGGTCGGATTTCCTAATACTACTAATTAATGAACAACTAACTCAATGACCATGGTGAACACACAATTAATTAAATGAAGTCGAACTATGAAAGATAAGATCTAGTGATTTCTCATCAACGGTAATGAAAATCAATCAAAGCAGGACATGGGTAACTAATACACTGTAACACAATCAAAGTTAACAATTAGTATTACCTAATTCTAGGATTGGATCGATATCTAGTCCTAACAGTTTAATGATCATAAATCAGTTAAGATTCAAGTTAATGTAATTAGTTTGGTCCTCTTAACTACACATAACTCAGTAATAGATAGTAAAAATCATAACTCTAACAAGAAAGGTGAAACGATCAATCGAACACGAGTAATAACCAACTAAATAAATCAGATATTATTGAAATCAACACATAGTTTTGAGGTTCATCTACTCTAAACGAAGGTTTAGGGTTATTAGCCCATAACTAAATAAAAAAAACAAATTAACACAAAGTAAACTGAATTAAACATGTTTAAGACAAGCAAATTAAATGATTAACCGCTTATTCGTCTCTCGACCTCTTCGAATCTCGCTCGAATCTCGATCTCTAGCCTCCTTAGGGTTTCTAAGGGTTCTCTGGTTATCAACAATCAATTAAAAATCATAGCTCCATTTAGATAACGGCTGAGGTTCATATTTATTGTCTTTGCAAATTATGCGTGACCATGCCATGGTAAGGTGATCACCATGTCGTGGTGGAAATTCCTTCACGTATCCTCCAAGTAGTCAATATTGGACTCTATCCGGCAATCAAATTGATCATGAATCTTTTCCACGTTGTGGTATTTAGTTTTTGTTGATTTTTCCTCTTTGATAAATGTATCCAACCTTTCAGCTTCCAGTTCATTGTTTTACGCTCCTTTTATCCTGAGCATATCTTAACTGCTACAAAATAAAATATAAAAATTATAAGTACCAAATATTTTCATTTAAGACTAAAATGCAGCTAAAATATTAAAATATCGTGTAAAATATATGAATATATTTGACAATATCACCCGATTTCAAATCAACCTGTCAAACCCCCAAACGGGAACGGCGGAAACGTTTGGGGGGCGGATGACGTCATGTACAGTATCACAACAATGCATAGTAGTAAAACAAGCAACAACATCATCCATTGCATTAATAGTATAATTTAAATACAAGTGTGTTCTGTATAGTTTATAAGACACCAAAATATGAATCAAAATAAAAGACGAGTCTTGAACGTGCTCCGGCTTCTCAAAAACCTGGTCATCGGTACCTGTCTACTAGTGACCTGAGAATACAAGTTATTTTGAAAGCGTAGATCAGGATTAAAGCTGGTGAGTTCATAGGTATTTAATATCATTGTTTGTATAAGTTTGATGAAAGTGTTTGTAAATGTTTGATGTAAAAGTTTGTAAGTGTTTGTTGTAAATGTTTGAATACTTCCTAGAAAATCCTATATTTTCTACTAAAGTAGCCCTCTACCAAGACTCGACAATTTTGCAAGTTTGTTCTTTTGTAAAAGTGAGTGTTTTTCCCAAGTATGACTATCATTACCAAAATATAGTTTACATTACCGTTTATGTGAGAGGATCACAATATAAATGTAATGAGAAAAATGACGATGTACAGTAGTATTGTATATAAGTAACCACATATGTACTAACTACCTTAAACTTTTTTGTTTAATTAAGGTAAAAATGCGATGAGATTATAACCATACTTGATTGACTAGTAAAACACGACGTTCGAGACGTCGAAATGGTATGACATTCGTCACCCGTAGACCTGCAGGTCCCACTGTAGCTAGCAGCAAGGTGTAGGATGGTCAATCCCGTATAGATCTATACACAAACTCACGCTCTCCCTCCAAGAGACTCTGGTTACAAAACGTGACACAGCAGTATTTTGCCGTGCCATGAAGTAGTGGCTCACATTAATGTTATCTTTGTTATTATATTAGTGTAGTATGTTCTCTCTGTCCTAGTATATAGTATGTTCTCTCTGTTCTAGTATATAGTATGTTCTCTATGTTTCTCATTATAGTATGTTTGAACTGACTCATGTATGAACTGACTCTTGTAAGTTTCACTGTTCTAGAAATAGTAAGTAGTGACTTCCTAAACTATACCTATTATAGTTTACTAGTAATGTTGTTTGAATGACTGATTATGTTTGAACACCTTTGCTACCCAAAGGTAGTGAACTAAATGAAAGAACTTTTATATCTATATACATATACATAATATATAACTAAGATTCAAACGACATTCGGACAAACAACCGATACCCTAAGTCCACAACCAAACAAGGAACAGGAAATAAGGCGAGTTATCAGTCCTAAGCCCTTTCAACCTTATTTATATAACTATATCCATATAGACATGATTTTGACAATATATAAGTTTAAAAGAGTTTAATAAAGAATTTAACATATAAAAGAGTTTTAACCATTTGAATGGCTATAGATGACTTGATGTCAGTTTATAAAAAGGTTTTTGAAACAGTTTGATAACACAGTTTTGAAGAATAAGAAATCTACTTGATTGACATTTATTAATCATTTAATAACTATAATGTTTTCTACTTGTATTCCCCCCCCCCCATAAAAGCATTTAAAATCATTTAAAAGATAAGTTAGGGGTATGAACTCACATGCAGTGAGTGATTCGAATGTAAGATCGATAAAGGATGCTAAGTGTCAAGTGAAGCCTCGAGCACAAACGGATCCTATTAAGTATATAATGACACATATATGTATATAATTAGTGTATATACAACTAATCCTGCAAGGAAACCACCTTCGGGACTAGGAAACACTTAGGTTGAAGTGTTACAATTACATATGATTGCATTAAAGGGGTTTACGGCCACACTAGGGTGTTTACGGCCAAGGGAGTTTACGGCCATGGAGTATACGACCATGGAGTATATGGCCTTGGAGTGTACGGCTATACACTCATGGAAGAAACATGAAAAAGAGGTTTTTTACGGCCTTATCTATTATCCATTGAGTGTTCATGATCCTATGTTGGGACATAAGATGAGTTTGAGGCCAAAACATGCACCAAACAAGGGTTTACGACAAAGGGAGATGCTCACGGCCGTAAACTCTTGGAGTTCTTGCATTAGATGATGATTCAAGGCCAGGAATCAAGTGTTTCTCAAGCTTAACTAGAAGATAGAAGAGATACTCACACTTTTGAGGGCTCCTATGGAGTTCACGGCCCAAGAACAAGTGGGTGTTCATGGTGAAAGTGATGAAGTCTTGACGATCTAACAAATAGAGATAATTTCATGGATGAAATCATGGATCTTCACTAGATAATGCAATGTATCAACTAATCAATGGAAGGAATACTTACATTTTTGAAGATCAAGATGAAATGCTTGATGATAGTTGAGAGAGAGTTTAGGGTTCTTGAGTTAAAAGTGTAAGAAATGAAGAATAATGAAGGGTTATCCTCCATAAAGGAGGAGTTCATGGCCACCTTGAGTTTACGGCCATACACTCATGTTTACGGCCGTAAACTCCTCTTAATGGAGTTTTTGGCTCGAAGGCAACCCGATGAACTTAAGTAAACTCATCCCTAAACCCAAACCTTGAATGTACTAGGCTTAGAACACTCAAACAGACCCTAAACAATGCTAAAAGGTAGCAGAAACGAGTCTGGCTTTGATTGAATTGAATGGTTGTACAAGATAGAAATTTCGGGTTGTCACATCATCCCCCCGTTAGAGAGAATTTCGTCCCGAAATTTGAGTTTAAGCAATTAAGCAATTACAAATAACTAAGTAAAAAGATGAGGATATTTCAGTTTCATTTGATCCTCGCGCTCCCAATTGAATTCAGGTCCTCGCTTAGCATTCCAGCGAACCTTCACTATCGGGATACGACTTTGCTTCGTCTGCTTGACCTCTCGGTCCATGATCTCCACTGGTTCTTCCACGAAGTTGAGGCTCTCGTTGATCTCGATCTCTTCGAGTGGGATTACAAGTGTCTCGTCGGACAGACACTTTTTCAAGTTCGAGACGTGGAAAGTAGGGTGTATGTTACTAAGTTCGCGAGGTAGTTTGAGTTTGTAAGCTACAGGGCCGATTCTAGCGAGAATCTCGAAAGGCCCTATGTATCGTGGATTTAGCTTTCCACGCTTTTCGAAGCGTATCAAGCCCTTCCAGGGTGAGACCTTCAATAGAACACGGTCGCCCACCTGGAATTCCAAAGGTTTCCTTCTCTTGTCTGCGTAGCTTTTCTGTCGGTCTCTAGAGGCTTTCAATCGTTCACGAATCTGAACGATCTTCTCTGTCGTTTCCCGAATGATCTCCAGACCTGTGAGAGCACTGTCAGGAACTCGTCCTTTAGCTAACTGAGTGTCGCCCACCTCAGCCCAGCATAGAGTGGATCTGCACTTACGGCCATAGAGGGCTTCAAATGGAGCAGCCTTTATGCTCGTGTGATAACTATTGTTGTAGGAGAACTCGACAAGGGGTAAATGAGTATCACATGCCTTCCCAAAGTCTATCACGCAGGCTCGCAACATATCTTCCAAAGTTTGAATAGTCCTCTCACTTTGTCCATCGATTTGCGGATGGTAGGCTGTACTCATATCCAGCCTAGTTCCTAGGGAATTTTGTAGCGACTTCCAGAACCTTGAAGTAAATATACTATCTCTATCAGAGATAATGGATATGGGAACACCATGCAGTCGTACAATCTCCCTAATGTAAGTTCTATTTAGTTTCTCCATCTTGTCAGTTTCTTTGATAGGCAGGAAGTGTGCGGACTTTGTTAACCTGTCTACGATCACCCAAATGGTATCGAGACCACCCGTTGTCTTGGGTAACTTGGTTACGAAGTCCATGGTGATCCGCTCCCACTTCCATTCAGGTTTCTCCGGTTGCTGAAGTCAACCTGAGGGTTTCTGGTATTCGACCTTAACCTTGGCGCAAGTAAGGCACTTGCTCACGAAGGTAGCAATCTCTGCTTTCATGTTAGGCCACCAGTGTAGCTTTTTAAGATCCAGATACATCTTATCTAAACCTGGGTGGACGGAATATCGAGTGTTGTGTGCCTCGGTCATGACCAAGTCTCTGAAACCACCGTGCTTCGATGTCCAGAGCCGATCCATGAGATATAAGGCTCCGCCACCCCTGACTTCCAAGTTTTTATCCATCCCTCTCAGGGATTCACCCGCCACATTTTCAGGTTTCAAGGCTTCTAGCTGAGCCTCCTTAATTTGTTGGACAAGTGTGAATGGATAGTCATAGTCAATGATTTGTGTGAATGGATAGTCATAGGGCGTCAGCTACTATGTTGGCCTTGTCAGGATGATAACGAATTTCGCATTCGTAGTCACTGAGTAGCTCAACCCAGCTTCGTTGTCTCATATTGAGCTCCTTCTGGTCGAATATATGTTGAAGGCTTCTGTGGTCTGTAAAGATAGTGCTTTTTGTACCATATAGGTAGTGTCTCCAGATCTTCAGAGCAAATACCACTGCTCCTAACTCAAGATCGTGTGTGGTGTACTCGACCTCGTGTGTCATTAGCTGTCTTGAGGCATAGGCGATGACCTTACCTCGTTGCATCAGAACACAGCCAAGCCCTTGGTTGGATGCATCACAATAAACCACGAAGTCTTCTATCCCTTCGGGGAGATATAGTATCGGTGCGGTGCATAAGGCTCGTTTTAGCGTTTGCAACGCTTTCTCTTGTTTCTCTTCCCAGTCAAAGGCCACGCCTTTCTGGGTCAATGTTGTAATTGGTTTCTCAATCCAAGAGAAGTTCTGAATGAACCTGCGATAGTAGCCAGCGAGGCCTAGAAATTGACGAATTTCTGTAGGCGTCTTTGGTGCTGACTAGTTCTCAATGTCTTTGATTTTGGACGGGTCCATATGAATTCCCTCTTCGCTAACCACGTGACCCAAGAATTCGACTCTTCGAATCCAAAATTTGCATTTAGAGAACTTCGCATAAAGCTTCTCTGATCGCAATGTTTCTAAGACCTAACGTAGATGTTGACTATGCTCTTCCTTACTTCGAGAGTAGATAAGTATGGCATCGATGAATACAATGACGAACTGATCCAAGTAAGGACGGCACACCCTATTCATTAAGTCCATGAATACTGCGGGCGTATTGGTCAATCCGAATGGCATCACTACAAACTCGTAGTGTCCATAATGAGTTCGGAAGGCTGTCTTCGGAACATCCTCCTCTAACACTCGTAACTGGTGATACCCGGATCTCAAATCTATCTTTGAAAAGTAATTTGATCCTTGCAGTTGGTCGAACAAGTCGTCTATGCGAGGCAGAGGGTAACGATTCTTGACGGTAAGTTTGTTCAGTTCCCGGTAGTCGATGCACATACGGAACGATCCGTCTTTCTTCTTGACGAACAAGACTGGTGCTCCCAGGGTGAGAAGCTTGGTCTAATAAAGCCCTTGCTGAGAAATTCGTTAAGTTGACTGGATAGCTCCTGCATCTCAGCTAGTGCTAGACGATAGGGCGATTTGGCTTCTGGGGTAGCCCCTGGAACTAAGTCGATCCTAAACTCGACTTGACGCTGCGGAGGTAATTCGGGTATTTCTTCTGGAAAGATGTCGGGAAAATCGTGTACTACTGGGATGTTCTTTATGTCCTTCGTCTCTTGGCTCACATCGACAACATGAGCAAGGAATGCGCGACATTCCTTTCGTAAGTACTTCTGGGCTTGTATGCTCGAGATAATACGAAGGGTCGTTTCGGGTTTGTCGCCGTAGATAATTATGGTTTTGCTAGACGGTAGATTTAAACGAACGTCTTTCTCATAACACATGATGTCGGCACGATGAGAACTCAACCAGTCCATGTCGATAATGACGTCGAAACTTTTAATTGAGACCGGCATGAGGTCGATTGGAAATGATTGGCTATCTAGAGTTAGTGTACATCCTATGTATATGCAGCTAGTGTTCTCTGTCTTTCCGTTAGCTATTTGTATAGTGAACGGTTCTTTAAGTGCACATGATTTTTGTTTAAGCAGGTGAGCAAATTTCTGGTTCACGAAACTCCTCTCTGCTCCACTATCAAACAGTATGCATGCATATGAGTTATCGAGGAGAAACGTACCAGTGACCACTGTAGGGTCGGCAACTGCTTCCTCCTGGCCTATAGCCAAAACTCTTCCCACTCCGCCGGCATTCCCTGCCTTCGGGCAGTTCCTTTTGTAGTGGCTCACTGTAACGCCCGTAGATCCGCGCTAGTCAATTTAGAGATAATAGGGGTTGAGAATGACTTTTCGACAAAAGATTATTTAGAATAAATAATCTTAACCAAGTTGTCGAATATGTCTCAAGGGTTCCGTACATATAAAGAACGCCGAAATCCGAGTTATAACGAAGAAGTTATGGCACGTCGAAGTTTTTCGGCAAAACCGGCACAGCACCGGGAGACGTAAATAGTGAATTTACAATAGAGGACTTTTTAGCCTTTGTGATCTAAACAAAAGTTGTAGTATATGTTAAACCGAGAACATCCATAAAAAGAACGCCCAAATCTGACTTCGTATGAGGAAGTTATGAATTTTCTAAGATTTGGCATAGCAGTGCACGGCCCGAAACTCGAATTTTAGTTCGAGCGGTTTTTGGCTTACGCAACCTAAATGAGAGTTGAAGATCTAGAGTCTGTATGAAGGAGTTACGAATTCTTCGTGGTCATTTAACAGTCTAATCTCATCCTACTGTTAAATTTAAGATCGGTCGAGAATTAGCCGATGGAGTCTAAATGAAAGTTTTAGATCTTGTTTTTACCTACGCGTGTAAAAAAGAACGTCGAAAACGGAGCTCGTATGCGAAAGATACGGGGTTTAGAAGTCGGCAGGGTGCTGCTGCAAAAGGGGTGATGTGGCTGATTATGGGCCAAGGCTTTCTCCCCAAGGCAAGCCACCAGAAGGTGATATGTGGCATGGACTCGACGAGTAGGAGGACCTACTCAACGAGTAGAGCTGTTTTCCAGCCTGTAAATAGAGGTGTCGGGTTCCCTCATTCTTCACACCTTTCCAAACCATTCTTTCTCTCTTTAGACTCTCTCTCTAGCCCCCAAACCCCCCCCCCCCTAAAGTCTAGGTAAACCCCCTAGCACCCGAAGGAAGCCCCGAGGCTCCCGGAGTCCCGAGAAAAGAGCCTTTCGGCTAAGAAACGCTGCTCCAGCGAAGCCCGGTTTTGAGAAAAACCCGTTGTAAGTGCGCTACGCCTAACCTATCTTTAGTATAGCTTATGTTTTAATATAGTAATGTTATTAGGACCTTATAATAATTATTTGGGCTATTACTATGAGTTATATAGTGTTGTTTAACGCTTATATAATAATAATAGCTAGACTATTAATTAGTCTCGGTGAATATTGAGCTAAACCCTAGTGGTAATGATACTAGGTTTTGTCGAGGGAAATTGTTTTAAGAAGTAACGAAGCACTGTCCGAATTCAGAACCACCACCTTATCAGGTGAGTGCATAGTTACTTTCATCTTACACATAGATATGAAGTATTTTATTTAAATTACGTGCTATGTGTGCATATTGTCTGAATACTTCTTGTCTATGCTGGGTGAAAGATTTTTATACATGTTTTAAATGATTTAAACTGTATATGTATTTTATATCTACAAATATGTTGGGTATAATTGTTGGGTTTTTGAGCATTCTAACACTCCTAAGTGTACATGCAACCCTAAATACCTTGGATCTATGTTTTCTCTATTATACATGCAAATATGAATATTCCAAGGTATTACCCTATCTAGCATACAATCCTTGATACTTGGGTAATATAACAAGTTAGAATACATACCTTTTAATGAAGCTTGAAGTCTTGAACTTTAAGAGCTTAGCCCTAATAGTGTGGAAGCCTCAAGTGGAATCACAAATCACCAAAACACCTTGGAAGACTTTAGAGAATATGGATACTTGGCTCACACTTATGAAATCGGTTATTGCCCTCTTTAGTGTATCCACACTAGCCACTGGCCTAATTTCATGAACCATAAGACCCTTTATACAGTGTGGAGGATTAGGGTTAAACCCTAATACCCATGACCTTTCATTTCCTAGGATCCATGGGTTAAAGCTCCATGGACTATCCATGAAGACTTAGCCTAACCTAAATGAACTTGGCCCACTACACATATATATCTAAGAGTCCATATTTAATTAGTTCCTTTTGATCACTTAATTAATTATAAACTAATTCTTGATCAATACTAATTAAATAATATGATTATATATTAATATATTAGAACTTATAATATATTAATATAAATCATAAATATACTATTCTCAAAACACTATCCATATAAATTTTGCCGGTGAAGTGCAACCCAAATGGACCATGCCGGGTCGGGTCAAGTACATACCAAATATAGTTATGGACTTAGACATTAATCCAACAGTCTCCCACTTGGATAAGTCTAAAACTATTATTGAGTATGACTTCAAAACCTAACTGGCAATCGTAGCTCTTAAAGCCGCTGTCGAACTCTGACCTTGTCAATGACTTGTCCATTAGATAAGGGATCATATATTCCTCCATTCTAGATATCATATGGACTGAGACATTGATTATAATCATTCTCTCTGTCCATTTGTTGTTTCCCGATTTTCAATTTATGATGACTGACTGATTGAACAAATCAAATCAGTCCTGGCTTGGCCAAGCACTCACATGTCTCATCACTAAATCATCGAGGGGCCCACAGATATCGCTTTTATCCCGAAGGTAAAAGGAATGGATAAACTTCGACTCATATGGCTTGTTCTACTTCTTGTTGAATCATACACAAAGGCACGTTTTATAACATCGAGTTACCGAATGCGGTTTCATGCAATCAATGTACAACCAACTCATAGTAACAACTCATATCTCTAGGTTTGAAGAATATAAGATATTATCGTCTCATGATCACTCGTGATAGAATCCATGAAGTGATTCAAATGAGCGAGGGTTGAATCCAATACTCAGAACTTATGAGCACTCATGAGTGTTGTAGCACAACTTTATCCACCAACTTGGACCTCTACAAACCAACTCATGACAGTCTTGATTCATATCTACTTCCAACATATGACCGACTGCGGATGGTTTGAATAACTTTGTTATTCCGGAAGAATAACCTAGTTATTATGGAAGTCAAAACATGCAAAGTGAAACACAAGAATAAATGAATCAAATATGGTATCAAACCCTATGAATATAAATAGACCACTTTTATTTATCACCATACTGATTACTCATTATTCATTGTTTCGGTTTTATCAACTTTATACCTGAATTAAAAACACTAGTTGTCCCGTGCTCCAAGCATGTACACTATGTTTTTCTAAACAATAGCTTTGCCATACACCAAGTATGCACTCTATGTTTGTCTATGATCCTTTTCCTTGTGAACTAGATCAACTGAACATAATTTCAATGATTCTCTTTTCACACTCCCAAATCCTTGTCTTAAATGTAAGAATTCCAAATTCCTATCATTTATCGAAATCTGTTTAGATTTTAAACTTATATGCATTGTTCCTCTTGTAATGATTATGCACAAAGCCACAAAGACTTGGCAACAATCATTACAGAGTATTCCAATGGAGAGCAATTCCATGGAAACGATGTCTCAAATTCAAATCGCATTGCTTTGAACATGCTTCTTGCATTAAGTTTCTTTAACCTTACACAGATTGCTTCCACCTATGAAGACAACTCTATATTCCCATTTTGACTACCACTTCTGAACAAGAGTTTCCTCTTTTCAGACTATGTCAATATGGTCCTTCCAATATTAACAGTATACTTCCAACTGTCCTTGAGCAACCAATCTTTGGTAAACCTTAGATTGTCCTCGACAATTGCTTAATCACTTTAGTCATATCTAATTCTAGACATTTTCCTCCTTAATGCCCCAAGGCATTTGGAAAGTTCAGAAAGAATAAATATTATAGCACATGTAATCGATCTTGTACCCAAAGTAAATGGGACACGATTCATGATGTTTCACATAAAGACATGGTTCTAGACACGTCTTTTTCCATAATAATTTTTTGTTTGCCATATTCTCAAAATTTGACTATGAAAAGGGATGTTGTAATCATAATCGAATTTTGAGAACGCAATATATAGAATTTTCTTAAGTTGAACCAATCCAACATGAACTTCATATATATATATATATATATATATATATATATATATATATATATATATATTCTTGACTAAAGGTGATAAAAATCTCAATATAAGCTCTTTAGAATGATTATAAACTCAATCTAAGCTTTTTAGAATTGAAATGAAGTATAATTTCCTCTCCCTTAATTATAGCAAAATAACTTTTTCAACCCCTACAACCTCACGAATTGAAACTTTTGTTTTCTATAATTAACATTGCTAACTTGCAATACTTATCATAATTATCATGTTCCCACTAACATGATGATTATTAGCATAACACTTATGCTCCCACTAGCTTTGACATGTATCCAGAAAACAGTTGGACCTCTAGAAGTCAATACTTTATTGACATTCTTACTAAAGTTCAGATTTCTAGTACTAGATTGATTTGATAAGGCTTTATCAAAAACTATACACCTTATCTTAGATAGCTCATAGGTGTGTCTAAACAATTTCAGAACTATGAAAAGGGATGTCGTAATCATAGTCTCAATTGTTTAGACCTTTGCCATTTCTCATAAGTCCATGTTAGTGTGCCGGTTAACCACGCACGCTCCACTAACGACTTTGAGAACTGCAAATATCACAATTGTTATCTACTTAAAATCTAATTAGTGAAAGAATTTCCTCACCATCAATTTCATGAATCGGAGAGAAACCTTATGACACTTAGATTTTATGGTGTATGTGTTATTATCCATGTGAATTTGTCAAACCATAATCACAAGACTAGGTTAGTGACAAATCCTAACTCATATGGATTGAAGTTGTGCAATCTTAACATCTTGCCACCTGGCAGCACAAGGGCCTGCCATTGCTTCCAAGTAGTTATGCAAACAATTGAGAACATGTAGAACTCAAATATATATAGCCAACTTAACTGGAATGGGCACAGAAATGTCAACACGATAGGTTATAAACCTCTAGTTGTGTGCTAGTGATGAAATACAGGTTTTATTCTTGATTACTTCTTGAAAGCCTTTCAGGATCTTTTAGACTCCCACTGTCTCCTTGACCTATAAGACTTTCTTGCCAAATATTCAAGAGATAGTGTGGATTCTAATCAAGACAAACACTTAACACAATTGGCCTAAGTTGGTCTCTGTTCTATCAAAAACATCACAACTTACCAAATTCAAATGTACAAGAGTAAAAAACCTTTTACTCTTACATTTCACTAGTGTTAATAAACCTTCTTTAAGATGTGTCACTCAAGTTACATTTGTGGTGGGCTTGATCAGTGCACAAGAATGTGTACTCGATCCCTTAGTCCTTTACTTGACTCACACATCCATGTGAACAAGTAATTAGTCTTAATTTTCCAATGCTTGAAAGTTCTCATTCATCATACTATACAACTTGCATGATTCCAAGTTTCTATCCAACTGAAACTTGGGTGATGAGAATCTTTCCTTATTTGGAAATTTTAGACACTACCACAAATGAAAGAATCAAATTCATATTTCCACTCTTGCTATTAATGGAATCATATAAGCAACAATTTTTTTTCCTTTTCACAAATGCCATTGTAATTATATTTTAAAATAAATAAAATCAATTTTTTTTTCTTTTATTTTAAAAACTTTGCGGAAAAACTATCCTTACAGTATAAAAGCACATGAAAAATTTTGTTGTTATCTATTCCTAAGGAATATATCATAACTCCTAAGCAACAACTCAAAATTCTGATCATAGAACCATGCGATCAAGATCCATCTTCGCGATCAGAATCAGCATATACTTCCTTTAAGTTTCTTCACTTTTCTTTGATTCTTAAAACATCAACATGTGACCCAGTCACATCATGTAACAAGAATCTCAGAATAGAAACTTAACAGAGTTAGATAGTGGACTTTACCTGAAATAGAGTCAATCTTCTTGACTTGATCAACCTTATGATCTTTCAGGTAAATAGGCTGCTTCGCAATCAATGCCCCTTCCTTTGGCAAGAGAAACATAGGGAATCTTTGGGAATGGTACATGGGACTATCGCAGACTTAGCCATTCTCTTTAGCATTTGGTCAACCTAGTTGACTATGGTCAATCCCTTTCCTTGGGAAGAGAAGGCTTTTCTAGATATCCAATGTTACCATTGTCAATGTCCATGGTAGTTTGGGAAGTTGATCTACTAATCAAATTTGCTCTCCCAGTGCTCCAAATTATTGCTGATTCAGCAGCACCAAGCAAATAGATAAGATCATTAAGGGTCATGTCATGGTCTATTTCATAGTAGTCCCAAAGGAATTCACTATGTGACTTAGAAAGTGATTGAACCACTAACTTTCTCAAGAGTTTGACACCCAACTCTCCCGGCTTGTCAATATGTGACTTCATCTCCAAGATGCGATCACACATAGACCTTGCTTGCCAATAGGGATTGAGTGACCTTGAACTTGTGGGTTAGGGAAAATAATTGGAGGAGGTGGAGGAAGTGAAGTTCCAAGAGATTTGGGAGGATCATAGATGTCTGAACCAGACATCTTTTTGGGAGATATTCAAGATAGTTGATCTAAAGTCCTTAATATAACACCCAATATGAAATATTAAGGCTAGGACCCAGCAAACTATTTTATAACTTGGAAGAGGGATGCCGTAATCCAAGCTATAAAATATTTGAAGGTAGGTGAATGACGATTCACCATTTTCCACCAAGATAAACGAAATGTATTATTAGGTTTTAATTGGTTTTGAAACTCCTAGATTCTTTTGAGATTCATTGAACTTTTCAAAGGCATGTTTCAATCTCGAGTGTGCCCTTCAGGTTTTGTGACTGGGATGCCGAGGATCACAAAACAAGGTGTGAATAACCATGCAAATATACTTGGTACCCTTAATATTTACCCCTCAATCGATGTGCCGGTTAACCACACACGCTCCACCGATACTATGATAAACATTAAGTTACCCTTTGCCTACCTTGTTAAATCAAGCTAGTGTGCCGGTTAACCACACACGCTCCACTAACTGACTTAAGCAAAGTGCAAAGTGTAATTTCATGGGTTAGCACCAAATTCACATTTTCCTAAGTAACTAAGATTGGGTATTATTAAGAGTTTATTTACTTAGTATTTATCATTAATACTTTTAATGAAGGGAGAGTTATAGTCCTTGTCCTACCCGTTCGGCTAACGACCCTCCACCGGTCAAGGAAGCGGTGGGTGAGAGTGGTCACCCATTAAACTGCCATTTTATAGGCAGTAACCTTATACCCCCCTTATACACCGGCTTCGTGAATGAGGCCTACTAATGGTAAGACGACTTTACTCTTATACATATATATAAATATTATTAACTTATAATATTATAAAGTATAAGGGTTGGATTTTAACTTTTAAAATTCTAAGGGCTTAACTTGGAATTAAAATATTCATAAGTGAAAACTTTACAAATTCCAAAACTTGAGGGTAAGTTTTTGAAACTATTCAAAACTTTTCATTTCATAACTTATGAGTTTAATGGTTCATTAAAATGAAGACTCTTCAATTTTTTATGTAACCTCTTATTCTTTAATAACACTTTTAAAGAAGTGACTCTTAAACATCCATAACTTGAGGACAAGTTATGGAGTCATAATACTATTTAATGAAAAAGACTCTTCATTTTTTTTATGTAACCTATGGCACTTTTATGAGTTTTAAGATTCATAAATGTGACCTTTTATGTAACTTGAGGACAAGTTACAAAAACACATTTTATGAACTACCTCTAGATTAATTAGGATTGAAAACAACTAAAACACAAAAAAAAATATTCAATTAATCTAAACTAATTCATAAATCAAGGAAACATAAAACTTTTGGTAATCCATAACTTATGGAGCTAAATGCTTGTTTTATGATGAAACTTTTCATGTTCCATAACTTAAGAATAAGTTATGGAATTCTTTAAAACATTAACACCAAATTTTGTAACTCCATAAAAACTTTGAATCAATTTTTTTTTAAAACCTTTTCATATCCATAACTTATGGAGGTTTCAAAACACTTAAGATCACAACTTTAAAAAAACTTTTGAGCTCCAAAATTTTATGACAAAATTTGTAACTCCTTAAAACATTTAGATCAAACTGTTAAAACTAATAAAATAATCATATCATTTTATCTTTTACTAAATTTGACCTAATTCAACTCATATAGCAAATGATTCAAATTTTACAAATAATTAGTTTTTCACAAAACAAGTAATTATCTTAAAATTTGACAAACTTCATGTTTTTTTTTTCTTTTTTTTTCAACTTTGAAAATCAAACATTTGCATGAATATAACAGAAAACAACCTGTCTGTGATACCACTGTTGGGTTTTTGAGCATTCTAACACTCCTAAGTGCACATGCAACCCTAAATACCTTGGATCTATGTTTTCTCTATTATACATGCAAATATGAATATTCCAAGGTATTACCCTATCTAGCATACAATCCTTGATACTTGGGTAATATAACAAGTTAGAATACATACCTTTTAATGAAGCTTGAAGTCTTGAACTTTAAGAGCTTAGCCCCAATAGTGTGGAAGCCTCAAGTGGAATCACAAATCACCAAAACACCTTGGAAGACTTTAGAGAATATGGATACTTGGCTCACACTTATGAAATCGGTTATTGCCCTCTTTAGTGTATCCACACTAGCCACTGGCCTAATTTCATGAACCGTAAGACCCTTTATATAGTGTGGAGGATTAGGGTTAAACCCTAATACCCATGACCTTTCATTTCCTAGGATCCATGGGTTAAAGCTCCATGGACTATCCATGAAGACTTAGCCCAACCTAAATGAACTTGGCCCACTACACATATATATCTAAGAGTCCATATTTAATTAGTTCCTTTTGATCACTTAATTAATTATAAATTAATTCTTGATCAATACTAATTAAATAATATGATTATATATTAATATATTAGAACTTATAATATATTAATATAAATCATAAATATACTATTCTCAAAAGACTATCCATATAAATTGTGCCGGTGAAGTGCAACCCAAATGGACCATGCCGGGTCGGGTCAAGTACATACCAAATATAGTTATGGACTTAGACATTAATCCAACAATAACATGGGTAGATGAATGATGAGAGATAAAAGATGATGTGAGTAAACATTGGCAGCTATAAACTTAGTGCCTATTGGACAATCGATGGTAGCTATGGACTTAGTACCTATTAGGTAAACATAGGTAGATATGGACTTAGTACTTGTTAGGTGTTGGTAGCTATGGACTTAGTACCTGTTAGATAAACGTTGGTAGATATGGACTTAGTACCTACACTGGTAGCTATGGATTTAGTACCCGATGAAGGAACTTTTGCAGCTATGGAATTAGTGCATTGGCAGCTATGGACTTAGTGCCGGCGTTATAACCCTGGAAGCAAGGGACTTCGAAATAAACGAATAGATGACTCTTAGGGTAGACCCTTGAGAGTAAGGAAGATAATGGGGATGGGTAAATGGGGTTGATTGTTTGTTGTTTAAACATAATAATTATATTATTGTGGGTTGAAAACCCTATGTACTCACCAGGTTTCCCAATCTGACCCACTCAAGCTTATTTGTATCACAGGTGTCGATACGAAGCTACTTTACACTGAGAGATTTAAAAGAGATGTAGATAATTTGTGTAAATAATGTAAGTTCTGTTTATGCTTATGTTTCTGTATTGACAATGACATCCCAATGTTTTGAAAATGAATAAAAATACATTTCCTCCGAAATGCTTTGATAACCTATTTATCATGTTTTCTGGGAACAAATTCCGCAACATTTTTGTTAAAAGAAGTACTCTGATTTTAATAAAGCATAAACAAAATCGGTCTTTTCTGGCCATGAAAATGGGGATGTCACACCCAGCTCACCACATCCGTAGCAAGCCTGGCCCACACCAACGTCGGGGACTTGGAAGATTGGCCTTGCCGGAGCCTTGCAGAAATGGGTTGTGTGCCCCTTCCTGTTACAGTTAGCGCACTGCATTTCCCGACAGGGTCCATTATGGTGGAAGCTGCATTTGTTGCACTTAGGCAAGCTTCCAGCATATTGCTTCATCAGCGCACTAGCAGTAGGTGTTATTGCAGCATGAACAGCTACAACTTGTTGCTTTTTGGCAGCATTCTACGCTGTGTTCTTCTTCTTGTTATCCCAGAACTTCCGCTTGTTGTCAGCGGCTTTGGAGGGTTCTGGGATGGCCAGTGTTGTTGTCGTTGTCGGGGTGCGGACTCCATGATCAATGAGCCGCTGTGCCAATCACTTGGAACTGTCGAAGGTAGTGGGGTTTGAAGCTAATACATTCCCCTGGAATGGAGGCACCAGCCCCCAGATATACCTCTCTATCTTCTTTCCCTCAGTAGGGACCATTCCTGGACATAGTGCCACCATATCGCTGAATCTGGCAATGTAGGAGACTATGTCGGAGCCCTTCATGGTTAGGCTGCAGAGTTCCTATTCAAGTTTCTGAACTTCGCCCCTTGGGCAGTACTCCTCGATCATGAGCTCCTTCAGAGCTTCCCATCCCATAACATTTGCCACTATTAGAGTTAGTGACTTGACATGGCTATTCCACCACGTCAGGGCTCTGTCCGCAAAGGTGCAGGCATCAATTTTAACTTTGCTCCCTTCCGGACAGGAGCAGATCTCGAAGATCGACTTCGTTTTCTCGAACCATTGCGAGAGGGCAATGATTCCGCCAGTCCCATTGAAGGTCCTGGGTTTGCAGTTGGTGAAGTCTTTATACGAGCAGTCTCCAGAGCATACTGGAGCATCACCTTGAGTGGAATGAACAGTTGTTCCACTCCCGCTAGTTCCACTAGCACTGAACTGAGCTAGTGCTGCCGTAACAGCCGCATTCACTGCAGCTTGGATAGCTGCTGGATTGTATTGTGGAGGAGGTAGTAGTGGTTGTTGATTCAGAGTTATCGGAGTAGTGCGTCTCGCTGATCGACGTGGAGGCATCTTTAACTATAAGTTTAAAACGGAGAATATATTGGTAAGCATTCAATAGAGAGTATGATGAAAGTGAATCATGGACTAGCTCTCCATAGCCCAACAAATAGATGAGAGTATGATTGAAATAGAGATCTAGCAATAGAAAGATGAAAGCATTTGGATAAAGATTTCCCATAAGATTAGATATATGTCAATAATACTGGTATTAAAGATGTAACAAGTTTGGGAAAATGACCTAGGAGTAGGTCTTACATCAAACCAGAATAAGAAAATTTTAACAGCAAAAAGACCTATTAGACTGAAAGTTCAAGGTCTTAAGATAAACAGGAAATTACAGGGAAAAGTGCTACTTAGAGCATAGATAAGAAGGATATTCCTTTAACCAACAGAAAGGATGAGCAGAGCATCTCCTACTGGCGACGGGCACCCCTCGGGTGAACCCTCAATTCAGCCAGCTGTCGCTCTACATCAAGAAGGTGTCGCTCGTGTACTCTTTGACGTGCTCGGAGCTCTATGACTTCAGCCCGAGTTGCAGCTAATTCTTACAGAAGAGACTCATTGTCTCTCGTAGCTCTCTCGCGAGCATCTTCAAGACGACGAATGCGGACTGTATTAATTCCCTCATTGGCATCAACTTCCATGATTCGGTTCATGGCTGTCCTACCCTGTATTTCATTTCGTGCAACCCTGCGGACCAGAATTGGCAGGACTCTGTCTGCTGAGCCTCCTTCGCTCAGGTTGTAGAAACTTCTGTCTCCGTTGTATGGCATGGGTTGACCCTGTTCTTGACTCCATGTTTCCAAACTTTCCGCCTACACAGGCGTCGGGCCTTGAAAAGCCAGACGAGGGTTAGGATTTGGGATTAGAGCTACTAGGGGTAGATCATTGACTTATGGATCGGAGTCAGAATCCTCCGGGAAGTTCTCTGTGAAGTCATCGTCCAATGGAATTGCATGATTCTCTTCTGGCTCGTCGTCGAGCCATCCACTATTGCCTTGGTTGGGGAAGTACGGGTCACCGTGGGGATGGAATCCAACCATGTTATCTACGCGAGAATAAGGGTAAAAGAAATAATTAATAGACGTACTAATTAAGATAATTATAAGATGATCCTTACCAGTTACTCCAACATTTGCGTAGTGCATACCAGTCATATGTAACCAAAACAGGATAGACCTTCGAATAAGTGATCCTAACTCTAAGTCCACAACCAAACAAGGAACAGGAAGTAAAGCAAAGATAACAGATTCTAAGTCTATGACACCTTAGTTACATATAACCTTAGCGTATCCACTCAGCAACTATTGACATACTAGTAAAGACCCTTTTTAGTTTGCACATAAGTAATTATAGTAACACAAAATACTCCTATAGTATTTTAAGTTTATATTTTGTTCTAATGTTTTCATTGTAGTAGTGTTGGTAAGTTTTTAGACTTGCTGCAACACAACAACCATTCCTAGGCACATGCTAATCACTTCTCGGAAAGATATAGTTGATCAGGCTATATCACTCCCAGATCTGATTATATGCCCCCAAGCCTAATTGTGCTGTCCAACAATCGCAATACTTTTGTTCTGCCCTAGTGACACTGATTTTAGTATGAATGCAGGTATGTATACTTTGGTTAAATATTTTATTATTTAAAAGTATAAACTCTTGGTCAGAGTATTTTAATCCAGATGTGTTTATAGTTTTATATCTTTTATGGGTTGATATACTCAATTCACTATAAACAATGCTCTGATACCAATCTGTCACACCCCCAAACCGGAACGGCGGAAATGTTCGGGGGCGGAGGACGTCATGTACAGTATCACAACAATGCATAATAGTAAAACAAGCAACAACATCATCCATTAAATTAATACTATAATTTAAATACAAGTGTGTTCTGTATAGTTTATAAGACACACAAATATGAATCAAAATAAAAGACGAGTCTTGAATGTGCTCCGTCTTCTCAAAAACCTGGTCATCGGTACCTGTCTACTGGTGACCTGAGAATACAAGTTATTTTGAAAGCGTAGATCAGCATTAAAGCTGGTGAGTTCATAAGTATTTTATGTCATTGTTTATATAAGTTTGATGAAAGTATTTGTAAATGTTTGATGTAAAATTTTGTAAGTGTTTGTTGTAAATGTTTGAATACTTCCTAGAAAATCCTATATTTTCTACTAAAGTTGCCTTCTACCAAGACTCGACTGTCAAAAACACTCACTTTTACAAAAGAAGGCAACTTTAGTAGAAAATGTAATGGGAAAAATGACGATGTACAGTAGTATTGTATATAAGTAACTACATATGTACTAACTACCTTAATCATGTTTGTTTAATTAAGGTAAAATGTGATGAGATTATAACCATACTTGATTGACTAGTAAAACACGACATTCGAGACGTCGAAATGGTATGACATTCGTCACCCGTAGACCTGCAGGTCCCACTGTAGCTAGCAGCAAGGTGTAGGATGGTCAATCCCTTATAGATCTATACACAAACTCACGCTCTCCCTCCAGGAGACTCTGGTTACAAAACGTGACACAACAGTATTTTGCCGTGCCATGAAGTAGTGGCTCACATTAATGTTATCTTTGTTATTGTATTAGTGTAGTATGTTCTCTCTGTCCTAGTATATAGTATGTTCTATTTGTTCTAGTATATAGTATGTTCTCTATGTTTCTCATTATAATATGTTTGAACTGACTCATGTATGAACTGACTCTTGTAAGTTTCACTGTTCTAGAAATAGTAAGTAGTGACTTCCTAAACTATACCTATTATAGTTTACTAGTAATGTTGTTTGAATGACTGATTATGTTTGAACACCTTTGCTACCCAAAGGTATTGAACTGAATGAAAGAACTTTTATATCTATATACATATACATAATATATAACTAAGATTCAAACGACATTCGGACAAACAACCGATACCCTAAGTCCACAACCAAACAAGGAACAAGAAATAAGGCGAGTTATCAGTCCTAAGCCCTTTCAACCTTATTTATATAACGATATCCATATAGACATGATTTTGACAATATATAAGTTTAAAAGAGTTTAATAAAGAATTTAACATATAAAAGAGTTTTAACCATTTGAATGGCTATAGATGACTTGATGTCAGTTTATAAAAAGGTTTTTTGAAATAGTTTGATAACACAGTTTTGAAGAATAAGAAATCTACTTGATTGACAGTTTGATATAATAACTATAATGATTTCTACTTGTATTCCCCCCCCCCCTCCCATAAAAACATTTAAAATCATTTAAAAGATAAGTTAGGGGTATGAACTCACCTGCAGTGAGTGATTCGAATGTAAGATTGATAAAGGATGCTAAGTGTCAAGTGAAGCCTCGAGCACAAACGGATCCTATTAAGTATATAATGACATATATATGTATATAATTAGTGTATATACAACTAATCATGCAAGGAAACCACCTTAGGGACTAGGAAACACTTAGGTTGAAGTGTTACAATTACATATGATTGCATTAAAGGGGTTTACGGCCACACTAGGGTGTTTACGACCAAGGGAGTTTACGGCCATGGAGTATACGGCCATGGAGTGTACGGCCGTACACTCAAGGAAGAAACATGAAAAAGAGGTGTTTTACGGCCCTATCTAGTATCCATTAAGTGTTCATGATCCTGTGTTGGGACATAAGATGAGTTTGAGGCCAAAACATGCACCAAACAAGGGTTTACGGCCAAGGGAGATGCTTATGGCCGTAAACTCTTGGAGTTCTTGCATTAGATGATGATTCAAGGCTAGGAATCAAGTGTTTCTCAAGCTTAACTAGAAGATAGAAGAGATACTCACACTTTTGAGGGCTCCTATGGAGTTCACGGCCCAAGAACAAGTGGGTGTTCTTGGTGAAAGTGATGAAGTCTTGAAGATCTAACCAAAAGAGATAATTTCATAGATGAAATCATGGATATTCACTAGATAATGCAATGTATCAACTAATCAATGGAAGGAATACTTACATTTTTGAAGATCAAGATGAAATGCTTGATGATAGTTGAGAGAGAGAGTTGAGAGTTCTTGAGTTGAAAGTGTAAGAAATGAAGAATAATGAAGGATTATCCTCCATAAAGGAGGAGTTCACGGCCACCTTGAGTTTACGGTCGTACACTCATTTTTACGGACGTAAACTCCTCTTGATGGAGTTTTTGGCTCGAATGCAACCCGATGAACTTAAGTTAACTCATCCCTAAACCCAAACCTTGAATGTACTAGGCTTAGAACACTCAAACAGACCCTAAACAATGCTAAATGGTTGTACAAGATAGAAATTTCGGGTTGTCACACAACCCAAGACAACCTCTTGTTTGAACATGTTTGAGATGTCATGGTAGACTTTAAGCAACAATTAGAGCACCTTTCACGAATCCACATCAGGCGGGAACCAAATCGACACCTTGTGAATCGATATCGTCGCCTCATGAATCCACATCAGACGAATATGTGCATTAGTTAATTACGCTCGTTTATTAATTATAGTCACCAAACATCAGTTAATTACACTTTGTTTATGATTTGATTTCCATTCTCTTACTAGACTTCAGTTCATCACACATTCACACTAGGTAGTCATTTCGAATCTATTGCACAATACCAGGCGATCATTAAGATATAAGGTTAGTCTAACTTACTAATTATTTTTGTTTTTATTTTTCTTATTCTTTTGTTTCTCAATCATTCTCGGCTACTTATTTGATTTCTTATTCTCGTTCCTGAATTCTATCCAAATGCTCAAGCTTATAGTGTTTTTCTAATTTTTGTTTGTATATCAAAATTATGAACTGGAATCTTTTGGTTTGAACTTGATTTTTTTTTTGTTTTAGCATGAAGGATTATTTCTAGCCTTTAGGTTCCAGATTTTTGATTCTACAAGGTAACATGTTTGTAGATTTTTTATTTTATGTTTAAGTTCCAAATTTTCCGATGATTGTTTTTGTATCATTTTGCAGTTGTAGCTTTCTTTGAAAGTTGTAGCTTTCTTTGAATGTAATCTGATACTAGCTTGCTTTACGTTCCAAGTACATTACAAGATAATATGTGTTTAGATTTCTGATTCATAAGTTTTATGTTTCAGTTCCCATTTTTTTATGATGGTTTCTGATTTTATTTTGAAGATGTAGTTTGCTTTGAATCTAATACTAGGCTTCCACAAATTGAGATAGAAATAAGATAGTATTATTAATGATTTTTTTATCTAAAAGAGCTACAAGAAGTAATTTTTCATAATTAACTGTTTTTGTATTGTTAGAGCCATATTTATGTTTTTTATAATATTATTAATAAATTTTGTAAATGTGGTTTCTATTTTTTATTATTTATTATATTTATGACTTAGGGGGTTCTTTTTTTTCTTTTCTCCGTGGGCCTATTATATGCTTGGACCGACCTGTGCCTAGTTTTATTTTCGTACGGGACATTCAAAATATCAGGGTCAGGCCTATTTTGTTGGTACATGTTGCTGCAACATATCATCATTTGTTATGTTAAAATATATTACATAGTATTTGTTGTCATTGATATTTGAACTTTTTTATAATGTTTGCATATGCATTTTTTTATCTTTTAGAATGATAACTATATCGTTTAGATTTTAGGATCCTAATCTGATTTTACGATTACGATCTTGCAAAACCGAAAACGATAGAATCCTGATCTTGACAACTTTCATTTGTAACGTCATAAATTATTGTACTAAAAATTGAATTTTTCATTCTTCTTTTTAGTATATCCAAAATATATATATATATTTCTAAATTAAATAAATGGTACATAGCCACCAACGTGATTCATTTTAACACATGCTATTATATAATCTTCTCTATTCATCACTATAGCCGAAGTCCTGTGTTGGTAGGTAATGGGCTAATTGATTTATTCGGGTTTTATAAGGGTTGTGATGGGAATGACCACCAATCCATTACGGTAACCCAAATTGTAATTGGGACACCCATCCAAGTTAAAAATAAGGGCTTTGGGTTATTATCAGGTCTTAAATTGCCCAAATAAATTGGATACGGAAATTAGGTCATTATAAAATTATATGAAATTCATATATATATATATATATATATATATATATATATATATATATATATATATATATATATATATTAAAGATGACCAATTTTAGGAATAGTGAAGTTGTGTGCTTTTTGGCAAGAATAGTCCATGGATGTGTTCTTTCCGTTTGATTTTTGTGCCTGGGCATTTTATGGAAATTAAATTTTATACACGTGTTGATGATCGTTTGGTTTTATCCGCTTCCGGATTTTCCCCCTGCGTCCTTATCTTCGAAATTTCAGATGAGCATCCAAACCTTCCGTTCTCTTTCTTCCTTCGGAGGTGCTAGAGAAGGCGAGCCGCCGCTTCCACCGCTTTCTAATTGTTTCAGTCTTTTCTATTCAGCCACCACCACCGTTGCTTACGTTTCTTCATCAGGTTTCGTCTGTTGTCTTCGACGGTGGTGTAGAACGGAGGTAATTTTGCTGGTGGGTTCCAACTTTTATTTCCCGTGTTTCTCAAACGCAGCTTACACTACCTTTTCTTGTATCTTTCTCTCTTTGGTATGTTTTACCTGCTTGCGTTCTGACCTCCACCGCCTTCTCTCACTTTCGCTGTCATGCTTTGGAATTCTCGGTTTCTCTTATCTTTCTTTTTGGAAGAAATCAAGATACAGAGAACATAAATCGACCCTATAGGGGTTGTCGAGCCCCCTATGTTGCTGTGTGGTCATGGAAACAAAAAAAAAAGTGAGGATGCCAGTCGTCGATGGTGACGGTCGATCACCGGGGACTACAGCGTGTACTTCCCTGGCACGATTCTTTCTCGGTTTCCTAAAATGGGGGAGGATAGAAAGCGGCTTCTGCATGTCGGTTTTGAAAGAAGGAGGCATCAGACGGATCTGGTTCAGAAGGTGACCGCAGTACCACCGCTCCTCCTTCATCGAAGCCATGATTTTTGATTTCTGACACAGGCAATTTTTGATTTCGGTGGAGGTGAGTAGGGCTGTGGAGGAGGTAAGGGAGAGGGGGTAACGGCGAAGATGACACCGCTGAGGCCGGAACAGAAGGTTATTGGCATCGAATCAAGTCAGAACCCATGAAATCAGGGCAGAAATATGGAACTCATGATCTACAATCCACCTAAATCTCCGGTTAGAAGTCGTCGCCTCCTGCATTTCACCTACATCAACTGTCGGCTTCGGCTCCACCATCGATTTAGGGTTTATTGCTCCAGGTATGTAACCGACCTGACGATGGTTCCCGATTTCCAAATCGTTTAGCATCAAAGTTAATTAACGTTTTTAAATCCTGCAACAGAGACACATCAGCTTTTCTTCAGTCTATCCTTCTTACGAGGTTTTGATAGGATTCGATATGCCCCTGTATTTCGCTGCCATCATCCTCCATGTTTTCCTGTTGCTTCTTCTTTATTCTTTGTGTTTCCTTTTAAATCAGGCGATATTATTCAACGATGTGCCTTAGGGTCGATGATAATCATCAACAAAAGGGATGGGGATGGTCCTCGATTTCCGGATGTGAGATGACCAACGATGAATTGGGGAGGAACAAAATCAATTTCTTAGATACTGACTCCTCAACCTTTCATCACCAATTTTAAAAGGTATTCTTTTTCTCCTTTTGAACATAGTATATTTAATTCCGTTATACAAGATCTACCAATTGACTTTCTTATCAAAATAGCCCAACAAACAATTTGGCAGGTGAAAATCTTCATTTCCAGATTGCAGGAACAAGTCGCACGTAAGTTCTTTCATTTCTGCTTTACTTCTTAGTTGTGTTTTGAAACATTTATCTTTTTTTTCACCATTAATGTCATATTAATATCGTCATTCACAGCCCAGGTTAAACACTGATTTTTTCTCTTACCTAAAGCTTGAATTACACACCTTCAGTATGTTGTATCAGAATCCAAGGTATGATTTTTTTCTTACCCTGTTCTTAGTGACTTTACTGTGACCGTTGCAGACTCTGAATCTGATAAAAAATAACCTTATGAATTTACATTTAAATTGGTAAAGCTTATAATAATATTACCTTTCTATACTCTATCCAAATATATCAGCTTGGATTCATGATTTCGAAATTGATTTGAGGCTTTTTTCTATTTTTTTGTGCTTTGAGTTTTTTAATCTTTGTTTGGTTCCGTTACCTTCCATAAATGATTATGCCTTTAGAAGTGTTTTAGAAGCTTACAATATTATTTAGAAAATGCATACAGTGTTTGTCTTTATGCTTCAAAGAGAAATAGTTTGTGGTTTATATATATATATATATATATATATATATATATATATATATATATATATATATATATATATATATAAATCATGGTTTATTGTTCTCATTGTAAAAGGAAAAAGTTTACTTGGAGGGGCAAATACATATTTTCTGTTTGCTTTTACTGAAACAACAAAACATGGGTGAAGGTATTGGTCAACAAAGGCAACAATGTTCATATTTGGGGCATTGCACCTCTTTATCCTTTTTAGAAGTTGCACCAATTTTTGGACATTACTTGAAAGAACCAGGGGTGGCCTATAAATCATAACAAACTAATTCACATCAATCTACTGATTCATTGGAATCCCCTACAAAGAACTATTTTGCTTTATAATTTTTTTTATGATTTGGGAGTTTCTAATATCTTATGGATTCACTTCTCACACAACTGGTTTTAAATTTTTTAATGAGGGTGAGTTTTGATATTGTAGATACCTGTATGATGTGGAACCTCTATATCTCATCAGGAAGCTTCACTCTTCAGATTGTTATCAAGCCAAAAAATAGATAGGTTATATTATAATATACCACAGGTAATCATGGTTGATTTTGATGTCCTCTTATAGGTTTAGCCTTAAAATTGTAGTAATTCAGTAGATACAATTATGTAGTTGAATTTATTTTTGTTATAGTTCACACATGTTGTTTATACTCTAGGTTAGGGAATGTTTAAACTATAGAAACATATTATAAAAACTATTTTCTTTTTTACTTCACATGACAGGTGAATGAAACCGAGTTCATCAAACATGCAACAAAGTTAAATCTTCAATTGTGTAGTGATCGATTAGTTCAAGAAGGAATGAAGTTATTTGAGAGTCGAATAATCCCTGAGGTTGTAACATACAACATGGCAATTGGGAAAGGGTTCTGCCAATGGGAATTGTTAAGCGTGTAAAACCCAACAAATAAAGGGGTACAAAATGATTCCAAAACACTGTTACTTTGCACTAAAAATGTAATACAAGGTAAGCAGGGTCGATCCACAGAGACACGGGACAAGTGCTTATACCGTTTTGCAAAAGGTACAATAATGGTCACATAAATGGGGGGGTTGGTATGCAATGATTTAAACAAAAGAATAAAGCAATAAGTAAATGATCAATTAAATGAAACAAATTCAGGATTTGTGAGAACTCCAACTCTATGCAAGACAAATTAGCAATGTGATTCCATGGATGACAAGATATTTGTTTAATTCTATCTAAGTTGGTACTTGAAAGTGTTAACAAGCTCTAACACTTCCCATTCACCACAATAATTAACCAAAACAAGCTCTTTGATTAATCCTAACCTTACTAACCTAATGTAAACAAGCTCTTAGAATTGGATTGAAAGGTTGCTTTAAGCTTTATGTGAATGTTCCCAACAACACTCAATACTCCTCACAAGCTCGGGAGTGTAAAAGTGTGTGAAAAGATTTACACTAAATTCATTCAATAGAAATCAAATTAGTGCTTGTTACCTAGTCCAATTTACAAAACAATTATGGATTTTGCAATTAGATAACTTGAATGATCTAACCCTAATTCAAATGGCCAATAAGAATCACAATTAGAATCAAACATTCAATTGAGACAAAATCAAATTCACTAGATAGAAAATTGAAAGCAAAAATCAAGTCATATGATTGAAATCACATCCAAATGTCAAGACATAAAGTTGGAGTATCTAGGGTTCTAGCCACTCATGACTAGAACAAGATCACAAATCTAGAAAATGAAATTAAAGTTCTTACAAAATGAAATCAAATGTTCCCAAGTGTTTTCAAGCAACAATTACCTTCAAAATGCTCCCCAAAATCGCCTCTAGAACTCACAAAATCGACCCCCCTTTTTTTCTGGAACCGGTTACCTCATTTTAGAAAGGAGAAAACTGATTTAAACTGGCGACCACGTTTACACGGCCCGTGTAAACTACAACTGACCATTTACACGGCCGTGTAAATACAAAAAGTAGAATGCTCAAATCGGCCAGGTCTTCGAAGTACATTGCCAAAGAGTATGCGTTTACACGGCCCGTGTAAACTCAAGGTTTACATTTACACGACCGTGTAAACTCTTGTAAAGCCAAAATCTTCATTTTCTTCATAACTTCCTCCTCGATGCTCCAATAGTCCCGAAACTTCGTCCATATCCCTTATTCATCACCTCAACTAAGATCCTACCTTCAAAAGTCCCTGAAATATCACAAAAGTGTGTGAATGGAATTGCATCATGAAAAATCCCGAAAAATATGCAAAATGCATAAGTTTAAACCTAAATGCAATGTACTTTTATGGATTAAATCTACAAAATGAATGCATGAAATGCATCTAACAAATCTCCCCAAGCTTGAACCTTTCTTGTCCTCAATAAAGAACAAGAAAAATTTAAACTAGAGAAAATATAATAAAGGAGAGGAAAAGAAAATCAAAGTCAAAACTTTTTGAAACTTAATGCAAGAAATCAAAACAAACATGAAAAAAGAATCCAACCCAATTAACCCTGTTTTTGTACCATAGCTGAGAATGTAGCTATCGTGCCTTGAGTCAACTTGGCTTTAGTCTCAAATTATATATCAATAGAAATAAGACTTTGGTCACTCCCTAATGCAACTTAACAGAATCAAAGATCACAACATTTGTTCCCACTCAATATCATCAAGCCAATTCATGGAACAAACTATGGTCTTACTCTCGTGAAATTATATGTGACAAAACATGCTCAATCATCTTTGTTTCACAAAATATATCAATGACCGATTCCAGCTATTTGTTGGTCAACAACAATCTTTTTCTGAAAAATCTTTTCTAAAAATTCCCTAATATTTACCCAAATTGGTTACAAGTTTCAAACCACTTACTCTAGTCAAAGTAATTAACGTTCAGTCCCAATGTCATAAGTTCAAATCTAAGTCCAAGAGAATCTTTTGGCAGCCAAATATTCTTCCTAGACATATTATTCAATAAAGATATAAACACAAATATATACAAACTTCCTAATTACATTTTCCTACAAATAAAGCTCATGACTTTCTTTGAAATCCGTGTAACGAACTTCCAACGAACACATCCAGACCAGATGACCTTAGTGTGCTAGATTTAAAAAAAAAGGATCCCTCGGGTTTACTTGCCCGAACCTCAAAGGTCACAGATTAGCTTTATTTGGTTATTAAGTTCATGACTTTCTATGAAACCCGTGTAGCGAACTTTCAACCCAATCAGTCCCAAACAATTTTGCTTTAGGCGATTAGGTGTAGAACACCCCTCAGAGTTTACTTGTTCGAGTCCCAAAGGTCACAGATTAACTTAATAACATTATTTTATTTATTTATTTATTTAGTTTTATTTATTTATTTTTATTTATTTTTTTTATTTTTTATTTTTTTTTTCAACAATTAAGATATATTCACTAACTAATGTAACACATAACACTCTAATTAATTTATTTGTTTGACCTATTTCTTTATACTTTCATCCTTGACTTTTCTATTGTGGGACATCTCACGGTCTATTACTGTGAGGGACTTCTAGACATTTTTCGGGGGACTGAAGTTAACATGCAAAGACCCGTAGGCATAGTTGGAAACTATGTCCCCAAGCAGGGTATATAAAAGGGAATGAGTAGAAAAGACTTTTTAGAGCGCTGGAAAGCTCGGGACATTGAAATTTTATATTCTTTTTATGATTTTTTTTTTTTTTTTGAGTTTGCATTTTAAGTTCAATTGAGCATTTACTACTCATAAGACCAATCATATGTCCCAAAGAATTGACTCATACCTGCTGTTATGCTCCAATGTTGACAATCTTCACACTTTCTGTTTTGCACGAGTAGCTTCGGGAGGTGTGTTTGTGTGCGATTAACTTGCTTTAAGACTTTTCAATAAAAAGAGCAAGCTAATCTCAAGGCACATGACTCACTTACCAGCTCAACTGTTTTGAAAAGATTCGGTTGCTTGGGATTGGATTATTATTATTTTTTTTTTATGCAATGCAAAAATTTAGATACAAAATGCAAAGAATAATAAAAATAGAATAGAAAGAAAATCTTTTTGGTTTTTGAAAAATTTTCTATGTAGAAAAAGAAAATGAAAATTAACGCAATATGTACAAAATTACATGCAACCTACATGCAACGGGATTTATGCATGGATGGATGCCCCTCCCCAAGCTTAAAATAAGCATCGTCCTCGATGCTTGGAGAGAGGCATAGCCGGCCTATTGAGGGCCAAGCGGTGGTGGATATCGAGGGAAATGTGAAGGATAATCAGTAGGATAATATGGAGGCCACTGGGGTTGGGATGATGATGGATGCTGCTGCTGCTGGGTAGGAAGCACAAGTACTCGGTGGATATCGCTCATCAAGTGATGAATGTTGCGGTTATGCTGCTCTTGAGCGGCCCACCGTTGATCTTGCTCGGCCCATCGCAACTCTTGCTGGGCCCAACGCTCTTCCTGAAGATTACTGTAGTCTTGAAATTCGGAAGTATTTTCAGCAACACCCGTGTAAATTTCTCCTACCTCCTGTTGTAAGCTCGTGTAATGGTGGTCCAAGCGTGCAAATTCTCCCATGTAAAGATTGTGTTCAGGAAAAGGAATGTGGCGAGATGAGCTGGAAGCACCTGCATTTGCAGTTGGAGCAGGAGGATTAGGAATGGTGGTTGGAGGTCTACGGGTTGCAGTAACACCCAAGTTGGATTGGAGGTGCCATTTGGTAGATGGTATGTCATTGGCTAAGGCTAATATCTTCTTATTTCGGCTGTCGATGCGTAGATATTCTTTACCATCGACGGTCCAATGAACATCCCCATTGGGGTTGCGGTGGAAAAAGTGCATGATTTCCAAACCCTCAAGTGATAAACGAGTACGGCCCGGAATTATATTGGTTGGATTGTTGGGTAGATGGAGGCCAAGATATTCAACTATAATAGAAACCATACCTCCATAATGAAGCTGGCCACCATTGCTCATGGCATTTCTGAGCATTTTCTGAACTATCCAACATCTGAAATGACGGACTTCCTCGGGCTTGTTAATCATGCACCATAAAACTTCTAATTCTTTTTTGTTCGCCTTGCTAATCTCTTCTTGAGGAAATAAGAGAGAAGCAATAATCCGTTGGGTGACCTTCAGGACCGGATGAATAATGCTAGAAGCTTTTGCTGTGCCTGATTGATACTTATCTTCACAAGAGATACTTTTCCAAAACCTTCCACAGTTTTGCTCAAATACAACCTTTTTTCTACCCTTTGCTGTATATACATCCCTTTTCGCTTTTGGAGCACCAATAATATCACAAAGAGTATCAGCATGAATATTATGGGATTGATTGAGCAAACAGAAGGTGGGGATGTGTGTTTGGTAATAGAAGGTGATGGATGACAAGAATTCCAGCATGGATGTTTGATAGCTTACAGCATGGAGATTCAATAACCCTTCCCAACCAATATTCTTCAAGAGCTTGTGGACACCTTTATAGATATGAAGGTCCTTGAGGGCTTGGATGTCCACAAATTTTTGTGCCCCTTTTACCCTTTGAATAAGGTTTTCATACAACATCTCTTGTTGATTGGACTCCAAAATAAGACCAAATTCATAGGGATTTTCCATGGGTTGTTGGTCTTGTTCATCATTGGTTTCTTGACCACCCATATGTGAGGTGCTAATTCTAGCCCTTTTTCCACGGGAAGCCATTATCCAATTGAGTTCAACAAAGTTTTGCACACAATGTAGGGCAATTTAAACTCTAGAGTATGCACAAAAACTAGCAATATTACCAAAATCACCAAAATCACCCCAAAATCTAACTATATGCACAAGTAAAGAGTTTGGAACAATTATACCAATTTGTGCTTGAAAATGGTGGTAGGGTGATGTCCAATGCTTCCCTAAGCTTTCCCCAAGCTTATCCTACAAGAAATTACAAGCATTAGGTCGAAATTTGGAGACCCAAAAATTCTAGGGTTTGCTCAAAAACCCCCAAAATCGGCCATGAGAGGGTGAATTTGAGATGCAAGACAAAGAAGATGAAGAAAAGAGAAGAATTTCATACCTTGGAGCTTGATTTTTTGGAGCAAAATTGAGGAAGATGGAGTGTTTTTAAGGGTTTTTTCGAAGAGGGCAGAAGGGAGAATAGGAGTCGCAGGTCTTGTGAAGAGAATGAACAAAACAAATCGATTTTAGCCTTTAAACTCGTCCAACTCTGATTTTACGTTTACACGACCCGTGTAAACAGAAGGGCAAAATTTACACGGCCGTGTAAATGCTGCGTTTTAACTGTGGTGGTTGGTTGTTTACACGGCCCGTGTAAACCATAAGCATAAGTTTACACGGTCGTGTAAATCTCTGAGAAGGCCAAACATTTTTGATTTTTTTATTTTTTGAAATTGCAAATCCACTACTGCCCGAAAAATGATTTTTTACCCTCTTTAAACATGGGAAGCAACTTGTAAACTTGAAAACGAAGAAAATATGATGGAAAAATAAGAAATGAGAAAAATACCCCCGGGTTGCCTCCTGGTTAGCCGCCCCTTTTTAATGTCGTTGGCTCGACTTAGACCCCTTAATGTGCTTCATTCTAAGTATGTAGGCCTCTCCAATACATCAACCTTCACGCCATGTATATTCTTTAAAGGGTTCGGTGGGGTTTTTGCTCCTGAATCTTGCACTTGTTCCACCGGTGGAAGGAATTTGACTTTGGTAGTAGGTGGCTTGGATTTAATATCATCACTCCTCATACGCTTCTTGTCATCAATAAACTCTAAAATCTCCAACACCTCATTATCCATATCAAACTTCTTTGCAAGCTCTTTGGCTTTGTCCATGTCTAGTTTTCGTGACAAAACTAACTCTAGAAATTCATTGTTAGACAAGTTCAAACCCTTTTTAGTTGAGGGCTGGATCAAATTGACTAAATTAACAGATTGAACATCAGAAGGAATCTTTTTTGCTTCATGAACATTGAAGTTGATAACTTCACCATCAAATTCCATACTCAAAGTTCCATTGTAGACATCAATTTTTGTATTAGAAGTTTTAAGAAAAGGTCTACCCAAAAGTATGGAACTTGAACTTGGAGAGTCATCATCTCCCATATCTAAGACATAAAAATCAGCCGGGAAGACAAATTCATCGACTTGCACTAACACGTCCTCTAATACTCCATTTGGGTGTATCAAAGACCGGTCAGCAAGTTGGATGATCACACCGGTTTTGCTCAATGTTCCTACACCAATTGATTTGAAAAGAGAATATGGTAGGACATTTATGGATGCACCTAGATCAAGCATAGCTCCGGGTACATAAAGATTCCCCAATTTGCAAGGCACAGTAAAGACACCGGGATCCTTGCACTTCGGGGGCATCCTCTTTTTCAAAACCGTGGATACATGCTCCCCAACTGTTACGACTTGATTTCCTTTTAATTTCTTTTTAGATACACAAAGATCCTTAAGGAACCTTGCATATCTAGGTACCTGCTTGATGGCCTCGAGGAGTGGAATGTTGATTTGAACTTTTTTGAACATTTGCATGATCTCACTCTCCTCCCGTTCTTCCTTCGTGCTCTTTAATCTTTCGGGAAATGGAGCAGGTGTGGCTTTAGACTCAGTGATGAAGGGCTTCTTTTCGATTGTTTTCTCTTCCTCCTTCTCTTCTTTGGTTGCCTCTTCGACCACTATTGCTTCTTCCTTTTGATCAACCGACACTTTTGGACCATCATAGCTCTTTACGCATCTTAATGTGATGGCACACACGTTGTGCCTTGGGTTTGCTTCAGTTTGGGAAGGCAACTTTCCTTGAGATTCTATTTTGATTACGGAAGTAGCAAGCTGTGAAACTTGTTTCTCTAAGTTCTTTATGCTTGCTTTTGTTTCTTGTTGGAAAGCTTGTGTACTAGTTGCCAAACTCTTCACTATGTCCTCTAAAGACATATTTGATGAACCCGCTTGTTGAGGAGGGTGTTGTGGCTGCCTTGGCTGAAAGTTTTGTGGTGGAAAAGGTGGTCTTTGTTGGTATAGATGTGGTCGACTTGGTTGATAACTCCCTTGTTGATTTCCTCCCCAACCTTGATTGTTGTTCCATCTTTGATCACCTCGTGGCTGATCATATCCCCTTTGGTTTAACCCAGAATAACCTCCCATGACTTTCGCTTCTTCATAATCCTCATCTTGAAGTTGAGGGCACATGTCGGTTGGGTGCCCCACTTGAGTACAAATACCGCAAGGGCGGGATGTGGGTTGCACACCTTTGTCTTTGGCTAGCATCATTACAACTTTTGTAAGCTCGGACAATTGAGCTTCAATTTGAGGAGTTTGGACTTCCTTTACACCTCGGGGTGCATCCGTGTACCATTCTTCATCATGACTTGAATGTTTAGAATCTTCAGCCATGTTTTTGATCAAGTTGCCGATTTCAGTGGGAGTCTTGTCGGGTAAAGATCCGCCACTGGAGGCATTAAGAAGCCTTCTTTCCATTGGAGTCATGCCTTCAATGAAATACTGGAGGAGCTGGTATTCGGTGATTCCATGCTTTGGGCATCAGGCACAAAGTTTCTTGAATCACTCCCAATATGTATGAAAAGCTTCTCTCTTGTGTTGCTTGATTCCAATGATTTCCATCCGTAGGGCTGAAGCTTTTATCTCGGGAAAGTACTTATCCAAAAACAACCTTGCAAGATCTAGCCAAGTAGTTACCGTCCCCGGTGGGAGGTCATAAAGCCAGTCTTTGGCTGCATCTTGCACTGCGAAGGGGAATGCCCTAAGCTTGATTTGATCCTCCTATATATTGTGTGGTTTCATGCCCACACATACAACATGGAACTTAGTGAGGAACTTGTGAGGATCTTCATTTTCCAAACCTCTAAAGGTAGGGAGTAGGTGGATGAGTCCGGATTTAAGTTGAAGATTTGTGGCTGCTGGATATGTGATGCAAAGAGGTTGTTGAGTAACCTCTTGCCTCGACCATTGACAGAGAGTTTGTTCGGGTGGTGGGTTTGGAGGTGGATTCCCTCCATGGTTATCTCCCATGGTGTGAGTACTGGTTCAAGTTTCTATGGGTGTACTGTTTGGGATATTATAAGTAGGTGAAGATGGTGGAGTGGTATTTTTGGGTGAGGATGGTTGAGATGAGAGTGATAGGCTTTCTGTTTCGGATGCGGACACACTTGAGAGGGGTATGTCCTCCCAAATGTTGATTACTGGAGGGTTAAATGATGAAGAAGTCTCGGAACCCGGTTGCTTCTTACGAAGCTTGGCTTGCTTCCTTAACTTCTTTGCAGTCTTCTCTCTCTCTCCGAGTCAATTGGCAATGGTGTACCTGTACGGAAAGATCTTGGCATAAACAATTAGTAACACCGTGTCCCCGGCAACGGCGCCAATTTGTTAAGCGTGTCGAACCCAACAAATAAAGGGGTACAAAATGACTCCAAAACACTGTTACTTTGCACTAAAAATGTAATACAAGGTAAGCAGGGTCGATCCACAGAGACACGGGACAAGTGCTTATACCTTTTTGCGAAAGGTACAATAATGGTCACATAAATGGGGGGTTGGTATGCAATGATTTAAACAAAAGAATAAAGCAATAAGTAAATGATCAATTAAATGAAACAAATTCAGGATTTGTGAGAACTCCAACTCTATGCAAGACAAATTAGCAATGTGATTCCATGGATGACAAGATATTTGTTTAATTCTATCTAAGTTGGTACTTGAAAGTGTTAACAAGCTCTAACACTTCCCATTCACCACAATAATTAACCAAAACAAGCTCTTTGATTAATCCTAACCTTACTAACCTAATGTAAACAAGATCTTAGAATTGGATTGAAAGGTTGCTTTAAGCTTTATGTGAATGTTCCCAACAACACTCAATACTCCTCACAAGCTCGGGAGTGTAAAAGTGTGTGAAAAGATTTACACTAAATTCATTCAATAGAAATCAAATTAGTGCTTGTTACCTAGTCCAATTTACAAAACAATTATGGATTTTGCAATTAGATAACTTGAATGATCTAACCCTAATTCAAATGGCCAATAAGAATCACAATTAGAATCAAACATTCGATTGAGACAAAATCAAATTCACTAGATTGAAAATTGAAAGCAAAAATCAAGTCATATGATTGAAATCACATCCAAATGTCAAGACATAAAGTTGGAGAATCTAGGGTTCTATCCACTCATGACTAGAACAAGATCACAAATCTAGAAAATGAAATTAAAGTTCTTACAAAATGAAATCAAATGTTCCCAAGTGTTTTCAAGCAACAATTGCCTTCAAAATGCTCCCCAAAATCGCCTCTTGAACTCACAAAATCGACCCCCCTTTTTTTCTGGAACCGGTTACCTCATTTTAGAAAGGAGAAAACTGATTTAAACTGGCGACCACGTTTACACGGCCCGTGTAAACTACAACTGACCATTTACACGGCCGTGTAAATACAAAAAGTAGAATGCTCAAATCGGCCAGGTCTTCGAAGTACATTGCCAAAGAGTATGCGTTTACACGGCCCGTGTAAACTCAAGGTTTACATTTACACGGCCGTGTAAACTCTTGTAAAGCCAAAATCTTCATTTTCTTCATAACTTCCTCCTCGATGCTCCAATAGTCCCGAAACTTCGTCCATATCCCTTATTCATCACCTCAACTAAGATCCTACCTTCAAAAGTCCCTGAAATATCACAAAAGTGTGTGAATGGAATTGCATCATGAAAAATCCCGAAAAATATGCAAAATGCATGAGTTTAAACCTAAATGCAATGTACTTTTATGGATTAAAACTACAAAGTGAATGCATGAAATGCATCTAACAGGAATGTACCTATTTAATGCATTTAGTAATGGTATTTTGATCCATGTTTAAATGGATTTGAGTATTCAAACTGGAAGGTGGATGGAATTCAACTTCATTCTGCCTTTTTTTATTAAAAGACCAAAATACCCTTCATTATTTGGTTGGCAGGAATTGCAGTGGAACTGAATAATAAAATTGAATAGATTTTTATATTTATTTATAATTATTATTTCCTTTTATTTTCAATATATTTCGTGTTTTTTACACCTCTGCAAAGTTAGGTACAATCTACTGAATTGAATCTTAAAAATTTTTATGTCGACTCATCTATGATGTTTTCGTTATATCAGTTTTTTTACTTAATTTGAATGTGATTGATAGATGTTTTCGTTATATCAGTTTTTTTACTTAATTTGAATGTGATTGATTTATAGATGATATGATGCTGAAGACCATGGTTGGGAGTTGTTGGAGGTTAACCTGATACTTTAGGTACCGAGCCTTCATGATCTTTTTACCAAATTTTGTTCTCTTTTCTAATTCTCTATTCAAAATGAAAATAAATAGGAATTTCAAGAAAAGAATGGTGTATCAGATCATTTTTATGCCTTTTCTTCTCTTTTTTTAATCTTTTTGTAACTATAATTACCGCACTTACCATTTGAATCGTGTTTTTTCTAGAAAGATGTTGAGAGGATGGTGAACCAGTATCCAAAGAACACGTGTTTTGGAGTTAATTTGTGAAAATTCTGTCAAATAGGGTTTATGCCCCTGCACACTTTTTATATTAATAAAACCAATTTTTTTCAGATTCAAATGATCAAAAAACACATTTATTATTTATTTATACGAATTAGTTAGTAAAGTTATCTTAATTTATACATTTATTATTTATTTAGTTATTATCATGACAAACTACTACTTTCTATTATTTGAAATAATGTCTCGAGTTTCTTTGCATTCCTGAGATTAATAAAAGCCTTAGCTTTCAATAGTTGTTTGTTTTCTGTTTTGATATTTGATTTGAATGTAACCGTATTTTACAGTAGTTTATTTGTTTATGCAGGAGGTTGATAGATTTGAAGATTTTGAGGAGGACTTAAAGATTTGAGGCTACAGTGGTATTTGGAAGGTAAATGCTAAGAAGTTGAGTTTACTATTATGTTATATAGTTAGGAATTTGAGTTTACTGTCAATTTCATGTTTTGGTTATGGCTATTTATAAAATTTTGATTTTCTGACCTGCCTTTAGTTAAGAAAATACCATTAGATTATCAATTGTATCATTGCTGTCAAAATCTGACAAATTTATGTTAAATCTATGCTGTCAAAATGTATCGATCTGTTAAATCGTTACTTTGAAGTTGCTGCTGTTTGAATCTTAGAAGTTGTTGTCCAAACATTTTTAAATGTACAAATATTTATTGTTGCCCATTGGCGTTGACAATCAGCATGATCTGGTTTTATGTTTCTTTTGTGCTGATTTACTGTTTCATGCTTTGTGTTCTTTAAGATTTTGAATGTTAATAAGATTATTATTATCGTTTATTATTATTTTTTTTAATTTTCCAGTGGGACTCAACTCATGTTTTCCTTTAACTGTTATGTAACGATCTTTTCATGTAAGGAATATTCGTAATGAAATAAGATGTGTTTATTTTCCGAATCTAACTGGATTTCAAATGAAGAAACTTAAGGGTTTTTGCTTTCTTCCCCAATTCTATTTTTTGGTTCTGCAGTGCAAAATTAGGAACTGTGGTTGTAGATTTGGATAAAAACAGTTATTGTTTTGTTTTGTTTTGAAATGATGATTGCTTTGCTTTGTTTGTCGGTGTCAATGTGATAAAATATGTACGACAACTGTGTGGCAAAATGACTGAAATGATGATTGCTTTGCTTTGTTCGCATGGTCTCACCTCTCTCTACAGTTGAAATCAGAGCCTCTCCAATCAAACCGGGTATGCCTTTCTACTTTATGAGTTTTTTTTGGTGATTTACGCTAAAGTGCTATCAACTATGAGGAAAATGATTGAAAATGGATATTAATTGGCAGAATTCGCATAATGATAATGCACCAAAAAACCCTTCGAAAGCAGACAAAGCGGCCGGTTGTTGCTGTACACACGTAACCGTTTGTTTAGATTCAAACTACAGATTTCAATTCATATGGTCGTCAATCCATATTACAGTTCCAGTTAGGGGAATTTGGCGAAGGGCAAAGTTCGAAAATCACCACAATATAACTTTTTTATTGCATAATTGTCTTCGGATTCTTAAAAGTAGCAAGTTATTTTCTTCTAAAGCCATCAAATTCTTACATGTATGGTAACTGTGGCTGTTTTCGACCCGATGCTAATGATCCATACTTATTTATCATTACAGTTAAAGCCTATTGGTAACTTTTCCTGCTTATAGCATCTTACACGCTGAATCACAAAATTTTCTTTTATCAACATAAAGTCATACTTATGTTCTTCAATTTTAATATATTTTTCAGCGAATGACATATCCGAGAAACACAAACAAACCAAAAGTGCCATGAGAAGAGAAAAAACAAGGCAGGCAGAAAAGATAACAAAGGAAGAAAGTGAGAAAGAGAGACTAAATATTTGATTTTTAGTTGCTATTGGTCAATTTTTTTCTATTTTTTATTTTTTACAATTTGGGGTTTTTAAGTAAAAGTTTCACACCTTTGACAATCAAACTGGATATGGCTTTAAAAGGATTTTAGAATAAATTCAGGTCAAAAAATTTCAATTTTAAAAACTATTATAGTGATTTGTTAAAATACTCATGTAATTTCAATTTTTGCTAGAAAAAATTTATATTAAATGTTTTATGTCAAAAAATCACAGTAACATGAATATATTATCTAAAATCATAAAAAGGAAAAATATAAAAGTAGATGATTTCAAAAAGTCCAAACAGTTAAGAATTTAATAAAAATATTTTTTTAAATAAAATGTTTATAATATTTATGTTTCCATTACATAAGTATTGGTGTCGATTAGCAAAAACCTACATGTTCAAGTTCTGTTGCAGATGAAATATATAGATTACTAGGTACGTATGTAAACTTTCCAAAAACAAAAAACAACTTATGTCTCCAAAACTACATGTTCAGGTTCTCTGCACATGTTTAAACGGGTTTCAATACCCTAAATAGCAACATGCTTTGAATTTATATGTATTCTTTCTATTTTTTTTGCAATTTCTTTTAATTCCTTTACCAAAAAACAAACATAGATTGCCATTTCGTACATCTTCCATTTTTTACAAACAACAGAAAAAATTGTCACATCCGACCCCCGCAACGCGGGGGTTCCCCACCTAGTTTTAATTATAGTTTATATGATTACCAGTTACTTAAAATCTTTATCTGTATGGAGCAAATAAGATATTATAATTTACAAGCTAAATAAAAAACATAGAAAATTTTCATTACTATTTATAAGAAAGGTTTATTCTACAAAAGCCATTATATACATAATTTTGTTTTGTTTTAGCCTCAACATTATTTTTTGTTTATCATGTGTCATATTTTAAAAAACGTTTCATTTTCGGGCCCTTAGCCGGTCACCCCACAGGTCATTTAGCGCAAATATTTTTGTTCCCCATTTGCCATTATCTTTTAGAATGAAGGAAAAAGACGTAGTGTAAGTCTTAAGTCCTTCACATCTTATAGACAATATTACATACTAATCTTTAAGCCGATCAAAATTGTTAATTCATTCATAACTCATCTAAGAAACAATTGGCTATTTCTAATGACATATTTATTGAAAACCAAATATTTCTAAAGTGTTCAAACTGCAACTTCTCTTTTAAGGGCGGGGCGTGTTAGCTAGTAAGTCACCGACTCTCCTTTTTTGTATTATCAGTGTTTCTTGTATTTAATGTACACATGTAGTTTAAAATGAAGGAAAAAAGATTTAGTGTAAGTCTTAAGTCTGTGACATCTAATAAACAATACGATATGCTAATATTTTGAGTCAATCAAAATTGTTAATCCATTTGTAATACATCTAAGAAACAATCAAAATTGTTAATTCATTTGTAACATATCTAAGAAACAATTGGCTATTTCTAATGACATATTTGTTGAGAAACCAAATATTTATAAATAATGAAAACATCGACTTCTCCTTGATGGGTGGGGCGTGTTAGCTTGTAAGTTAATGGCGTTTTTTGTATTATCAGTGTTTGTTGTATTTAATGTACACATGTATATTAAAATGAAGGAAAAATACCTAGTGTAAGTCTTGAGTCCGTGACCTCTAATAAACAATATGACATGCTAATCTTTAAACAAATCAAAATTGTTAATTCATTTGTAACTCATCTAAGAAACAAGTGGCTATTTCTAATGACATATTTGTTGAGAAACCAAATATTTATAAATAATCAAAACATCGACTTCTCCTTGAGGGGTGGGGCGTGTTAGCTAGTAAGTTAATGGCTTTTTTTTGTACTATCAGTGTTTGTTTTATTTAATGTACACATGTATTTTAAAATGAAGAAAAAAAATACATAGTGTAAGTCTTGAGTCTGTGACATCTAATAAACAATATGACATGCTAATATTTAATCAAATCAAAATTGATAATTCATTCGTAACTCATCTAAGAAACAAATGGGTATTTCTAATGAAATATTTGTTGAGAAACCAAATATTTATAATGACATATTTATTGAGAAACCAAAGATATGACAATTTTTATTGACTCAAATATTTACATGTCACATCGTTTATTAGATGCTTGGGAGTCGATACTTACACTAGGTGTTTTCCTTCAATTTAAAATACAAGTGTGTATTAAATACAATAAAAACTGATAATACAAAATAGAGAGCCATTGGCTTACTGACTAACACACCCTACCTTCAAGAAGAAGTCGTAATTTCGACTCTTGCATTCATTTTTTTGTAGAAATGGGTATTCAAAACTTCTCGGGTATTCATTTTATGTATTTGAAGACCAGTGTTACTTCGAGGGGGAGTTGGTCTTGATTGCCGACAAGCTCGTTTGGAAATTGAACCCGGGACATCCAATCCTAACTTTGAGGGGGAGAATGTTAGGATGCAAAGTTCTCCATTGGATGTGGCTTACCCTCTTGTGATGTGTAATGGGTTTAGCCTTTCCTATAAATAGGAACTAAGTGGCTCCCATTTTATATAAGACCCATTTTGGAGAGATTAGTATAGTAAGAGAAATAACAATACCCACTTGTACTCTTACTATTCTAATGGAGATGATAATGATTTTATTTACTCTTGGTGTTCTTGATGATTGATTGATTCACTTGATCTTTACTATTCCGCACATGCCATCATAATTCGGGTCACTACAACTGGAATCAGAGCTCATAATTCACTCTACAATTGGTATCAGAGCGGGTCTTCTTGAACTTCTCAAGAATTGATCTATGATGACCACATGATTTGGGGAATCTGAAATGGGTGTAAGTTCTTCATCTTTGAGAGTGTTTTTCTTCTAGAAATCGAATTTATTCCTTGATTTGATTCAAAATTCGATTTTCCGTCTCTAGAATACTTGTTAATTTCACTTTCACTCTCTAGAACTTGGTTCATATTTACTTTCTCTCTCTAGAGATTTCATTCATAATCACTTTCTCTCTCTAGAAGTATCCAAGTTCTTGTGATCATGGTGTATCTGGCTTATGATTCTTGGATCGTGATTATTAAAGATGTCAAATACAAAGTCAATGAGAAACAATTTTATAGGTTATTGTTGAAAGGTGTGTTGATTACATGGAAAACTTTGATTTCTTATCGAGGCTTGACAGATGATCATGTAAAATTGATATTTCAACCTCTTGGTAAGATTGGTAGTGATATGTGCATATCTATACATAAAAATTGTATATCATATCTTAATATTTTAATTACTTTTATACCCTTTATAGAGTAAAAGGTACTTAATTTGTTATATATTGTGTTGTAGGGGTAAAATATATGCTTGGAGCAGAAAGGAAGCTGGAAGCTGGAAGCTAAGGAATTTGATTAAAGATTATTAAATGAAGAAAAATATACCCAACACATCGTGGTGACATCACCACGACGTGGTATTTTGACCTTTCCCGATTAACTTCGAAGACTTGCTGAATACGAGATAATCACGAAGACCGCAACGTGGTGGCCTCACCACGACCTGGTGGTCTATTTTTCGGGAAAGTATAAATTCATTATCCTTCGAATTGCGAACTTTTGCCTGGAGCTATTGACGATTTTTGAAGGCCAAGGTTCTGAATTAAAGCTTGGAAGTGAAGAAATCGATTGTAGCTTGGGGATTGAGAGCATTAAGGCAATAAAACTCTTAATTACAACTTTCTATTCTAGTTAATCATGTTTATGCATATGAATTTCGTTTTTATCTCTTTAGTTGTTGAAATCATGGGCTAAACCTCATGACTTTCGTTTAGCCTAGGATTGTTTGCTTCATTATGACTTGATTTATGGATTGGATTTAGTTTTATTGGTTATTTGTTGATCTAGCTTATTAAAGAACCTCACATGCTTGTGATAACTGCTTTCTCTATTTATTGTTGAATTTAATTAAGTTTGTATGACCATCTTTCTTAATTGAATTTGAATCTTATGAGCTTATGAATTGCAAAATTGTAGGACTAGAGTTGGGAATAAAACCTAGGGTTAAATAGAAAAGTGGGTAAATAAGTATAGGAGCTAATATATAACGAGCAATCATATATTGAATTGAATCAATAAACCAATTTGATTAATTATTTATAAGTCTAATTAACTCGAATTGAACACTAGTAAACTTGTTAGTTTGTCTGCCTGATCGTCGTATGAATGAGCTTGTTTGCTAAAGGATTAAATTAGTGAAAACTAATTTGGTCAACTTAGGAATCGGTAACTAATGAAACTATGATCCATTGCACTTCCATGAATCATTCATAATAACAAATAAATCCGAAGCTAAACGAAAGTATCGCAATTACCTTGGTTAAATCATCTTTGTTTTCTTCGCTTTAGTTTTTAGTATTTACTTCATTAGTTAATAGGGATTACTTAGTTGGTAATTTAAGTTTCTTGTCTTGCAAAACTAGAGAAAAAACCCCTTTTCTAATTTTATTAGTAAATTAGTTAGTAGTAGATAAAAATAGCTAAAACACTGTTCCTTGAGTTCGACACTTGTTCTTACCACAGCTATACTATTACACTATTATGTACACTACCTAGTGTGTTTAATAGTCCAGTTGAGAGAAAATTAAGTTATATAAATCTAAAACTTGAGTAAATAAAATATTCAATAACACATGCATCAAGTTTTTGGCGCCGTTGCCGGGGAACGGTACAACTTTAGTTGTTTTTAATCTGCTGTAACACTCCAAATCATGTATTACTCTTAAGACCCTAAAAATGGAAAAGATTGCATAAAAGGTCGCTTAGTACGCGGGGCGTACTCCAAGAGTACGCTTAGCGTACTAATGATGCATGAACGCAGAGGGTGGCCGCGTACGCTGGGCGTACGTATTGATACGCGGGACGTACGCGACGGAGAGCCAAAACCCTAATTCTTGGACTTGACACATATTTAAACACCCTTAAGCCTCTGGAGCACGGGTGGTTACAGACTGTTAGGAGAGCAGCTTTCAGATTCAGCAGACAGAGGTGAGTCTTCTCACCATACCAATGGGTCTAAGGCACCAAGGCCGACCGATTTTATGATATGTGGATTGTCGATTGATTATGCGTTATGTTAGTATGAGATTTTCATGGAAGACCCCGGGGGTTTCCGGTGGCAGTAGACTAGGACCACGTGGGGGTTCCCGTGGCATTTGATATAAGACCTTGGAGGGTGTAACGACCTAAAAATCAAGGGTAAAAATATTATTTTTATTATAGTTAAAACAAAGATATCTTCTAAACCCAACATTCTAAAAACATGGTTAATTAAAACATTTATCAGACTTCGTCCCAAAATCATAAATTGCGGAACACGGGTGTGTGCACTGCGATCAAGCCGGGCCCTTCCTTTCCAAACCAATGATACCTGAAACAATAAACAAAGCCATAAGTATGAAGCTTAGTGATTTCTCCAGAGCGTACCCCACACAATCCACATAACCACATAATCTATACTAGCTATAACAACTGCATAAACCATATCAATCACATAAGCCATATCAATCACATAACCATGCTTATAAACACATAAGGATGTTGTGGGCTCCTCCCAGGGTCTTACTCCTGGATGCCATGTGTCACACCCCCGAACCAGACAGCGAAAACGTCCGGGGGCGTGAGTGACTTCATTCTTCTAGTATCATCACAGTGTATATAATTGAAACACAACATCATCATCATCACACATGTAATATTACAACCGTCATTGTTTACATCAAGTATTGCATTTCAATATTACATGCCAAAATGTTCAAAGTATGATTAAAACAAAACATAACAAAATATCCATGTATTCTTGCTGACCAACCTGCTCAACGATTTCCTGAGAATACAACTTAATTTAAAAAGGTCAACATATATAATGTTGGTGAGTTCATAAACATGTTTGAGAAAAATGTTTTGTATTACTTTGTAAACACCAGAAAATCCGATATTTTCTGAAAAACGGTTTGAAATGTTTGCGTCCGATCTTGTATTAATGCATGTGTGTTAATATTTGTGAGAATATAAAGAGAATGACCCCATACAACCCGATGTTGTCTGCTTATGAAAATGTTGGAATCTCAACACTCGAGGTTGAGTACCAGTGCATGTAGGTTACCGTGTTTTCCAGAAAAGATTGTTTCCCGTAAATTTTATAATGGTGTTAATTCCTCTAAGTGAGCCGTTATAACCATACTTGATAATGACCATTTCTCCAGTCATGACGTCTGTCGGACGCCGACTTGTTTAAGGTAAGGTTTGTCACCATAGACTGGCCTAGTCTAATTGTAGCGAACATCTCAGGTGTGGGGTGTCACCCCCGTATAGATCTATACACAAACTCCCGCTCTCCCTCCAGGAGACTCTGGTTATAACTATAGGCTACAGTTGTACACTCGATAGGTGCCAAACGAAATGTCTCACAAGATCCTTAACCAAATCTACGCGAATATAAAATTATACAGTGTATATTGTTTCCGTGAAGTATTTAGTTTTCAAAGCCCAACAAGTACGAGTGTGAATGTGTAAAGTCAACAAGCATGTGGATGGACCAAGAAGGCCCAATAAACATGTAATGTATATTTCAGGCCCAATAAACATGTAAAAGGACAACTAAGGCCCACTAAACATGTAAATCATATTTCAGGCCCAATAAGCATGTAAATGACGTAATTGATCCGTTTGTTGTTACGTTGGCTGTTAAGTTTAGTTGTTTACCAAAATGACATAAAAGGCCCACTTTTGGTAAAAAGACATTTTTGGTCCTTAAAACCGAAAATTTACAATTAAGGCATATTTTTAGTAAAAATGACACTTTAAGTCCTTTAAGACCAAAAGTTTACATTTAAGGCTAGTTTTGAGTAAAAATAACATTTCTAACCCACTTTTGTCAAAAATATCATTTTGGCCTCAAATTTATGAAAATTTACATTCTCGGCCCAATTATGAATAAATTTATCTTTTTGGCTCAAGATTTATTAAATTTACATTTTCAGCCCTTTTTATCGAAAATTTACATTTTTGGCTCAACTTTGTTTAAAATGACACTTAAGCCCACAAAAGCCCAAAAATTTACAATTTTGGCCCAAAAGCCGTGAAAGCCCAAAATGAGGCCCATTTGTGAAAATTTACACTTTTAACACTTTTTAAAATCACAAATACCATAAAGCTTCATATTTATAAAAAATAAGTCCTTTTTGGTCTCCTAAAACCGTGAGATATATATATATATATATATATATATATATATATATATATATATATATATATATATATATATATATATATAATAACCTCACTTTGAATTTTTTTTGTCATCTTTGGCCCTCTCATGAAGTTTTCTTAGTTTTACACAACTTTGAAGTGTTTTAAACCTTTTCATTGCATAATAAGTTGCAATAAGTGTTATGTTCTACAAATATCATCATATGTTAGCATATTTTCAAGTTTATAAAGTTTATGACAAATAATCACACTTATAACATGAAAAACACACAAAATCATGCATATACACATAGATCTACACAAAACAACTTGTATTCTCCCCCACAACATATTAAAAACCAAAAATAAGGGGTATGAACTCACTTTGCTTTGGAGATTTCAGTTTTTGATGAAGAATGATGAGGATCTCGACCCTAGAAGCTTCTTGAGTGGAGTTTTTCGAACTTAAGATGGATCTAAGGGCATGGATTATTAAATGATGTGTTAAGGAGTGAAGATTATCATAAAATGAAGTTAATCATCATGCTTAAAGAGTAGCTTACCAAATGAGTGATGATCTTTGAAGAAAACCTTGGTGAACACACCCTAGTTCACGAATTCTTTTGAGGGATGAAAATGAGAGGACCTTAGATGGCTTTGAGAGGAGTTGTATGGTGTTGGAAGTTTAAATGAAGAGTGGTGAGTGAAGACTTTGGCCGAGAATAAGAAGGAAGAAGAAGATAAGAGAGAAGTTGTGACAAGATGGTTGCATGGGTACATGAGACTATCCTAGATATATGTTGTATAATTTGCATGGAAATCCATCTTGTAATGTTGACGTGTCAAGCCATTAATTCACCCCTTTTTTTATTTATTTATTTTTTTTATATAACCGAGAATGAGGGGGAAGGAAAAGAGAAGGAAAAGGGTTTGGGCCTTGTTTGCTTATTTTCGTAATTATGAGGCCCAAATTGAAAGTTTTCGGCCGATTGGGCTCGTATGAGGGTTTACGGCCCAAAAGTGATAAGGAAAGGGATTTTACGGCCCATTAAGGTTCAAGAAAACATTTACGGCGCATTAAGGCCCATGATGACAAAGTGAGACATTTTAGGCCCAATAAGGCCCATGAGAAGTCCTATGGACCAAAATGCTATTATTTAATGAATATGGGTCTATTTAAGGCCCAAATAGGGTTCCCTAAACCAAAATAACCAAATTGAGAGTTTACTAGCCCATTAGGCCCAATAAGGGGATCTTGGTCCATTCGGAGTTTGAACCGGGACATTAGGGTTTCAAACCCACAGTGAAATGTGTGAAATATATTGAATTAGGTTTTGGACTTCATGAATGAGTTTTGATTCAAATGATTGTTTTTGAAATGAGAATTTGTACATAATATCAACTTAGATTACAAGTTACACAAGAGTTGATTACACGAAGACAAAATTTCCTAGCCAAAAATGCTAGTTGTGAGGGAACTTCTTCTTCATCTGGTATTCGCGTTCCCATGTAAATTCCGATCCACGTTTAGCGTTCCATCGAACCTTCACAATCGAAATGCGACTCTGTTTTGTATGCTTCACTTCTCTGTCCATTATCTCAACAGGCTCTTCAATGAATAGGACGTTTTCATTTACTTCAATCTAATCCAGGGGAACGACAAGGGTTTCATCTGATAGGCACTTTTTCAGGTTTGAGACGTGGAACACGGGGTGTACGTTGCTGAGCTCGGCAGGTAGCTGCAACTTATATGCCACCGGACCAATTCATGCAAGAATCTCGAATGGCCCGATGTATTGTGGATTTAGAATGTGCTGGAGGCTTTTGTGGTTCGTGAAGATAGTGCACTTTGTACCATAGAGGTAGTGCCTCCAAATCTTTAGGGCGAAGGCCATGACTCCTATCTCAAGATCATGGGTGGTGTAATTTACTTCACGTGTCTTCAATTGCCTGGACGCGTATGCTATCACCTTTCCACACTGCATGAGGACACAGCCTAACCCTTGTTTCAAAGCATCGCAGTATACTACGAAGTCTTCGGTTCCCTCTGGTAAGGATAGCACTGGAGCACTACAAAGGGCTCGCTTCCAGGTTTGGAAGGCAGCTTCTTTCTTGATCGTCCAGTTGAAGGGTACACCTTTTTTTGTCAGAGTGGTGAGGGGTTGGCTATCTTGGAGAAGTTTTGAATAAACCTTCGGTAGTAGCCTGCGAGACCCAAGAATTGTCGAATTTCTGTTGGTGTTTTTTTTTTTGGAATCGCCCAGCCTTCAATGGCCTTGATCTTGGAAGGATCCATATGAACTCCCTCCTCACTAACTACATGACCCAAGAAGTTTACACTGCGAATCCAGAACTCGCATTTGGAGAGTTTCGCATATAGCCTTTTAGTTCTTACGGTTTCAAAAATTTGACGGAGATGCTGACCGTGCTCCTCCTTGCTTCGAGAGTATATGAGAATATCATCAATGAAGATGATTATGAAATTATCGAGGAATGGACGGCAGACTTGATTCATGAGGTCCATAAAATGTTGCGGGGGAATTTGTTAGACCGAAGGGAATCACAACGAATTTGTAATGGCCGTATAAAGTTCGGAAAGCAGTTTTTGGAATGTCCTCTTCTCGGACTCGGAGCTGATGATAACCGGATCTTAGATCTATTTTGGAGAAGTAACTAGCTCCTTGAAGCTGGTCAAATAGATCGTCAATCCGAGGAAGTGGATATCAATTTTTGACGGTGAGTTTTTTCAACTCCCGATAGTCGATGCACATTCTGAAGGATCCGTATTTCTTCTTGACAAACAAGACCGGAGCTCCCCATGGTGAGAAGCTCTGGAGGAGGAATCCTTTGTTCAGAAGTTCGCTTAGTTGACTGAATAACTCCTGCATTTTCGCGGGAGCTAACCTATAGGGTGATTTGACAATTGATGTGGCTCCCGATTTTCGGTCGATTCGAAATTCAACCTGTCTCTAGGAAAGTATTCCTGGGAGATCTTTAAGGAATACACCAGATGGGTCTCGCATTTCCGGGATATCATTGATGTTCGTCTCTTCTTTTTGCTTATCCACCACGTGAGCGAGAAATGTATAATTCTTTTTGTGCAGGGCACTTTTGTGCTTTAATGCATGAGATAAGACGAGGATTTACGTCAGGCTTGTCGCCGTAGACGATTAGGGTTTCTTGGTTAGGGAGAAGAAGGTGAACGGCCTTCTCGTGGCACATAATGTCGGCATGGTGGGGCTTAACCAATCCATGCCTATAATCACATAAAAGCTCCTAATATCTACTGGAATCAAATTAATTGGAGATGAATGATTATATAACGTGAGAGTGCACCCTATGTATATATATCTTTTGTGGTTTCGGTTTTTCCATCATTATCGTGGGGGTAGGCAGGAGTGTAGTGTCTTTTGCCTAAATGTTAGCGTGCCTAGTTGTTAGAGAGTGTTCAAGGATTTGTTGTTATGGTTGAAAGAGTTTTTATTCAGTTGAGATAACAATTTAGTGATTCTTAATTGATTTGGTAAAAGTTTGGTGCTTAACTATTGCTATTCTAGAACGTGCCAAAAATTTTGGTAGGATTCCTTTTTGTTTCTTCGCGTCCAATTGTTACATTTCTCCTCCTTCCCCGTCATTAATCTTTGTTGGACAATTCCTCCTGAAATGTCCCATCTCACCGCACTTGTGGCATACTGGCTTTATTCCCGATACAAAGGTTGGAGTGGTTTGCTGGGCCGGAGTCTTGCAGTAACGGGCGATGTATCCTTTTTTGTTGCATCTATTGCAATACAGCTTCCGGCAGGACCCCTTATGATGGAAACTGCACTTGTTGCATTTTGGAAGGCTTCCAGCATATGGTCTCGCTGGTGTTGATGTAGTAGGTGTCATGGCTGCATGGACAACAACAGTATGTTGTTTCTTCGAGGACCCTTGAGTTGGGTGTCCCTTTCTCTTACTCCCCGACTCTCGCTTCCTGCTCTTAAGTTTTGGGTTTGGAGTGCCTTGATAAGTTGTCACTCGTTGGTTTCCGTGGTTGTTACTTCGGTCGGAGTTGTCGACACTATTGCCACCTCTGTTGGTGTTGTTTGCGTTGAGTTGTGCCATATCAGCGGTTACGACAGCTGTTACAGTAGCTTGGAATGTAGCATAGTCCATCTGCAGGATTGGTGTCTCGCGAGTATGCTTGTTATTTCTGTGGGATGACATTTTCTGCTGCGTGATGACAAGCAAGATCATAAGTAACAATGGTCATTTCTGGTTGTACTCTATAAATTTCGTGTTTTGTTGTATGATTCAAAATGTTTCAACCTACATCTCTATGATGTATTTATGGTGGTAAGTAATCGTAGATTTTTCACGAATATTAAATCTATACATAGAGTACATAGATTATTTTGGTTTCGAGATCCTTGGGTATCTAGCGGTTTCGGGGGTTCGGTTGTGCATATAAGTGAATTCATGCAATAACATGAAATAAGGGAAACACATAATTGTTTCATTAGTAAATACCATCTTAGTATGCGAAAGAGAATCATAACGAATAGTAGTGGGGGGGGGGGGCTGATCCTAATCGTGGGTGGATGCATCTGGTGGTGGTGCTCAGATGCCAAAATATTGCGCCACAAGGTCATCCAATTCACTCATCTCTCAAGTGATCTCCTTATTCCTCTGTTCAGCTCGCGCTGCTCAGGCTTCTGCTATTAAAAGTCACTGTCTGAGGGTTGCAACCTCCTCCTCCAAGGAACTCGTCCGATCGGTGGAATCCTCTGGTGCTGCGGGACGGTCCTGTATCATCTCTGAAGAGTGAGGCTCGCTAGGTATTTTCTCAATGTCCCCTACTTCATCCATCTCCTCTTCGGATTTCTTGTACTCATATTCTGTCTCCACATACTCCTCAGGTCCTAACCTGGATTTGATCCTTGAATCATAACAGGTTCTCTCTCGATCAACCCATTGGCCACCAGGGCCTGATAGTAAAGGACACCCTGTTAGAACTCTTCCATGATGACCGCGCGAGAAACGGAGGGGTGAGAAGTGTGTAAGGGGAGTGTATGTAGATAGCATTCCAAATACTCCTATAGTATTTTTAATTGTTTATGTTTGAGTTCCTTAAAATCTTTTTGGATACAAGGTTGATAAGTTTTTAGATTCATTGCCCACTATGATCACTCCCAAACACATGTTGGTCGTATTTCGAATAAATATAGTTATCAGACTCTATTTATCCCCAATACGACTACATAACTGTCCGGGTTTAACCACGGTGTTCAGTTTCCTCCAGAGACTTTTAGTGTTATAGTATTAGTGCACACCTAGGTAAGTATTTTAATTATTTTGTTCAGAGTATTTTAGTCCCATTGTATTTATAGTTCCATATCTTGTATGATTAGACATGCCAGTTCACTATAAACAATGCTCTGATACCAATTTGTCACACCCCCGAACCAGACGGCGGAAACGTCCGGAGGCTTGAGTGACTTCATTCTTGTAGTATCATCACAGTGTATATAATTGAAACACAACATCATCTTTATCACACATGAAATATTACAACTGTCATTGTTTACATCAAGTATTGCATTTCAATATTACATGCCAAAATGTTCAAAGTATGATGAAAACAAAACGTAACAAAATATCCATGTATTCTTTCTAACCAACCTACTCAACGATTTCCTGAGAATACAAGTTAATTTAAAAAGGTCAACATATATAATGTTGGTGAGTTCATAAACATGTTTGACAAAAATGTTTTGTATTACTTTGTAAAAACCAGAAAATCCGATATTTTTCTGAAAAACGGTTTGAAATGTTTGTGTCCGATCTTGTATTAATGCATGTGTGTTAATATTTGTGAGAATATAAAGAGAATGACCCAGACAACCCAATGTTGTCTGCTTATGAAAATGTTGGAATCTCAACACTCGAGGTTGAGTACCAGTGCATGTAGGTTACCGTGTTTCCCACAAAAGATTGTTTCCCGTAAATTTTATAATGGTGTTAATTCCTCTAAGTGAGCCGTTATAACGTACTTGATAATGACAATTTCGCCTGTGATGACGTCTATCAGATGCCGACTTGTTTAAGGTAAGGCTTGTCACCCTAAAATGGCCTAGTCTAACTGTAGCGAACAGCTCAGGTGTGGGGTGTCACCCCCGTATAGATCTATACACAAACTCCCGATCTCCCTCCAGGATACTCTGGTAATAACTACAGGCTACGGTTGTACACTCTATAGGTGCCAAACGAAATGTCTCACAAGATCCTTAACCAAATCTACGCGAATATGAAATTGTACGATGTATATTGTTTTCGTGTAAGTATTTAGTTTTCAAAGCCTGACAAGTACGAGTGTGAATGTGTAAAGTCAACAAGCATGTGGATGGACCACGAAGGCCCAATAAACATGTAAGGTATATTTCAGGCCCAATAAACATGTAAAAGGACAACTAAAGCCCACTAAACATGTAAATCATATTTCAGGCCCAATAAGCATGTAAATGACGTAATTGATCCGTTTGTTGTTACGTTGGTTGTTAAGTTTAGTTGTTTACCAAAATGACATAAAAGACCCACTTTTTGTCAAAATACATTTTTGGTCCTTAAAACCGAAAATTTACAATGAAGACACATTTTTAGTAAAAATGACACTTTAAGTCCTTTAAGACCAAAAGTTTACATTTCAGGCTAGTTTTAAGTAAAAATAACATTTCTAACCCACTTTTGTCAAAAATATCATTTTGGCCTCAATTTTATGAAAATTTACATTCTCGGCCCAATTATGAATAAATTTATCTTTTTGGCTCAAGATTTAATAAATTTACATTTTCAGCCCTTTTTATCGAAAATTTACATTTTTGGCTCAACTTTGTTTAAAATGACACTTAAGCCCACAAAAGCCCAAAAATTTAAATTTTTGGCTCAAAAGCCGTGAAAGCCCAAAATGAGGCCCATTTGTGAAAATTTACACTTTTAGCCCTTTTTAAAATCACAAATACCATAAAGATTCATATTTATCAAAAATAAGTCCTTTTTGGTCCCCTAAAACCGTGATATATATATATATATATATATATATATATATATATATATATATATATATATATATATATATATAATAAGTTCACTTTGAATTTTTTTGTCATCTTTGGCTGTCTCATGAAATTTTCTTAGTTTTACACAACTTTGAAGTGTTTTAAACCTTTTCTTTGCATAATAAGTTGCAATAAGTGTTATGTTCTACAAATATCATCATATGTTAGCATATTTTCAAGTTTATAAAGTTTATGACACATAATCACACTTATAACATGAAAAACACACAAAATCATGCATAGACACATAGATCTACACAAAACAACTTGTATTCTCCCCCACAACATATTAAAAACCGAAAATAAGGGCTATGAACTCACTTTGCTTTGGAGATTTCGGTTTTTGATGAAGAATGATGAGGATCTTGGCCCTAGAAGCTTCTTGACTGGAGTTTTTCGAACTTACGATGGATCTAAGGGCATGGATTATTAAATGATGGGTTAAGGAGTGAAGATTATCATAAAATGAAGTTAATCATCATGCTTAAAGAGTAGCTTACCAAATGAGTGATGATATTTGAAGAAAACCTTGGTGAACACACGCTAGTTCACGAATTCTTTTGAGGGATGAAAATGAGAGGACCTTAGATGGCTTTGAGAGGAGTTGTATGGTGTTGGAAGTTTAAATGGGGAGTGGTGAGTGAAGAGGACTTTGGCCGAGAATAAGAACGAAGAAGAAGAGAAGAGAGAAGTTGTGACAAGATTGTTGCATGGGTACGTGAGACTATCCTAGATATATGTTGTATAATTTGCATGGAAATCCATCTTGTAATGTTGAGGTGTCAAGCGATTAATTCACCCCTTTGTTTATTTTTTTATATAACCAAGAATGAAGGGAAGGAAAAGAGAAGGAAAAGGGTTTGGGCCTTGTTTGCTTATTTTCGAAATTATGAGGCCCAAATTGAAAGTTTTCGGCCCATTGGGCATATGAGGGTTTACGACCCAAAAGTGATAAGGAAAGGGAGTTTACAGCCCATTAAGGTTCAAGAAAACATTTACGGCCCATTAAGGCAGATGATGACAAAGTGAGACATTTTAGGCCCAATAAGGCCCATGAGAAGTCTTATGGCCCAATATGCTATTATTTAATGAATATGGGTCTATTTAAGGCCCAAATAGGGTTCCTTAACCCAAAATAACCAAATTGAGAGTTTATTGGCCCATTAGGCTCAATAAGGGGATCCTGGTTCATTCTGAGTTTGAACCGGGAGATTAGGGTTTCAAATCCACAGTGAAATGTGTGAAATATATTGAATTTTGGACTTCACGAGTGAGTTTTGATTCAAATGATTGTTTTTGGAATGAGCATTTGTACATAACATCAACTTAGATTACAAGTTACACAAGAGTTGATTACACGAAGACAGAATTTCCTAGCCAAAAATGCTAGTTATGACACCATGGGCTCCCCCACATGGTCTTACACCTAAATGCTATGGGCTCCCCCATGGTCTTTAGCTGGAAAGCCATAGGTTCCCCCATATGGTCTTACATCCGAGTGCCATGGGCTCCCCCACATGGTCTTACATCGAAGTGTCATGGGCTCCCCCATGGTCTTTACCTGAAAAGCCATGGGCTCCCCCATATGATCTTACATCCAAGTGTCATGGGCTCCCCCATGGTCTTTAACTGAAAAGCCATGGGCTCCCCCACATGGTCTTACATACAAGCGCCATGGGCTCCCCCATGGTCTTCAAGTATCACAAAGACAACTAGCATACCACATAATCACTTGCATACCACATATACATGCATACCAGACATATCAATATTGAATCTACAATAAACACTACAACTAACTGAATGGGTCGGCCTTGGTTCCTTAGACCCATTGGTATGGTGAGGAACTCACCTCACACTGATGAAGTCCCGCGCATAAAAACCTAGCTGCCGGATGACAGATTCCCAAACTGTCAACATCAAAACAACACCCAATTAATAATTGGGTTCCAATACATAACCATAAGTCCATGCTTGGAGTAAAAAGACTATTTTACCCTTGACCTAACTTGGTTCAAAACCAAGGTCCAAACACACACTCCAAAAGCGCAAAAACCAATCAATGAGCCAAGGCCGAACATATGGCCCAATTTTCCAAATTGGGCCCAAACCTCTACATGGAATTACCTTAAGGCCCTCTCATTTATTCCAGTCCAACCATTTGGCATTCTAATGACCCAATATCTCTTAATCATCAAGGCCCAATTATGGCCCACCTATGGCCCAATTTTCCAAATTAGGACCAAACCCCTCACATGGGCATTACCCTAAAGCCCATCCAAATATTCTAGTCCATATGCTTGTTCTTGGATGGCCCATCAATAGCCCAAAAGAAAGGCCCAACTCAACGCCCATGCAAAATTAGGGTTTTTAGATAAAATGACGATTAGGGTTAAGTGTTTCTTACTTAACCCATTAAGGACTTAATCCATGAAGTCCATCACCCTACTAGATAGATCATACGGTGTGATCGAGTGTAACTCATAATTCAATTCCATTGGCCCAAAACGCGGGTCCCGATAAGTCCAAACCAACAAATCCAAAATTAGAGTTTTCTAAACCCTAATTAGGGTTTCCAACCCAATCGCGTTCCAACTGGTCCATTTGTTATGTTTTTAAGTTAATTAATTATTAATTAAGTCGGGCACCACCCACTACTACCTCGGGTAGTGGTGGTCAACGGCGGCTCGCGGCGGCAGCCACCACCTCACGGTGGTGGTGACAGATTCCCTTAATTATTCCGGTCAAAATACAATATTACAACGAAATATTCAAATGATCGCACACACACAAATAACACATACACAAACACACACCCAGCCACCCTTGTGGCGGCAGGCGGTGGTTGGAGGTGGAAACTATTATTGATTTGGCTATAAAATAATAATAATAATTACATCCCAGGGCTTTAGAGTTTATTATATATTTAATTGATTTTAAACGAAATGTTACAACTCCCCCCCCCCCCCCCCCCTTAAATTAGATTTCGTCCTCGAAATCATTCCTTACCACTCCTGACACGCCAAGCAGCCTGAGCAACATTGACACGATCCCGGGCATACCATAGCCTTTCCAAGGTAACCAAAACCAACCCTTACAGGGCTCTACTACCAGAAGATGAACGAATTCCCATGCAACCTTCGAAGGATACATCGTCTAACAATAACTGCCCTATGTATACCGCCATTCATGGCTCCTTCAATCCATTTGATCCATCCGATCATGATAGGCTGACAACCTGTCGCCACTGAATCCAACACAAAAAGGTGAATGCTACCAGAATAACTGTAGTCTTACATCATACCCGGTCTCCTTCGACCTACCATTTCCTGATTCTAATTATGTTGTGACCTACTTACAACCTTGCGAACTGGCCCACCCTGGCCTAAGTCATCCGAACAAATCCGTGAATGTCACAGCTACCTTGTAGTCTTTCTGCACTTCCCATATTATCTGGCAACTTGTGAATGCAACCCCCCCCCCCCCCCCCCGCAGTCTTACAACACTTTCCACACTATCTGACTACTAGTGAATGCCACGGCTCCCCCATAGTCTTACAACACTTTCACCCCAACTGATCATTAGTGAATGCTATGGCTCCCCCGTAGTCTTACAACACTTTCACCCTAACTGACCATTAGTGAATGCAATGGCTCCCCTGTAGTCTTACAACACTTTCACCCTGACTGACCATTCGTGAATGCTACGGCTCCCCCGTAGTCTTACAACACTTTAACCCTGAGTAACCATTAGTGAATGCTACGGATCCCCCATAGTCTTACAACACTTTCACCTTAACTGACCATTGGTGAATGTTGCGGCTCCGCCATAGTCTTACAACACTTTCACCGTAACACAACTGCAACCCAATGCCTTACCCATAATCTATCAATTCGAAGGGCACACCGAATCGAGCACGCACTCGAACGTGAAGGGTTTTGAGCATTCTACCACTCCTAAGGTGTACATGAAACCCTAGAAACCTTGGATCTATGTTTTTCTCTATTATACATGCAAACTTTCATTTTTCCAAGGTTTCATCCTAACTAGCATACAATGGAGTATATGTAATACAAAACTAGTAGAATGACATACCTTTTCTTGTAGCTTGATTCCTTAAGCCTTTAAGAGCCTAACACCCCAAGTGTGATGCCTCAAATGCTTCACACAACACCACCAACAAATGGAATAACTTGAGAGAAGAATCCTTGCACTCAAAATTCGGCTATCCCTCCTTTCTTATCACTTAGGTGCCAATTTTGGTAGCCTTAGGGTCTCTTATATAGTGTGGAAAACTAGGGTTACACATGTAAACCCTAATGACCTTCCATATCCCTCATGCTCCATGGGTTAAAACCTCAATGGAGTATCCATGGGTCACCACATGGGTTTAACCCAACATGAAGAACTAAGGATCATTAGCCCACTTCATAAGAATAAATGATTTACCAAATCAACCCCTTATATTTAATTAGTCTATTTGATCACAAAATTAATTCCAAACTAATTCTTGATCAATACTAATAAAATAATATGATTTCATATTAATATATTAGAACTTATAATATATTAATAAATCATAAATATCCTCTTCTCAAAAGTCCATCCTTCAGATTGTTCCGGTACCATGCAACCCAAATGGACCATGCTACTCTCGGGTCAAGTACATACCAATTATAGTTATGGGCTTAGACACTAAATCCAACAGTCTCCAACTAAGATAAGTCTAATAACTATAACTACATGTACGACTTAAAACACCGACTAGCAATCGTTGCTCTTAAAAGACTCTGTCGAAACGAGACGCTCCATTTTATATAAGTGATCATATAATCCTCTGTCCAAGATATCAGCCGGAAAAGTACATGGAACAACGTCGTACTTATTGTCCAGCAGTTTGTTTCCCGATTTCCGATTTGTATGACATAGAACTTAATCGAACACATCAATTTAGTTTTGACCGAGCCCGGCACATAAGTCAAAACAAAATCATCGAGGGGCCCAATATATCGCTTTTAATCCTCCAAGGACTAAAAGGAACAGATAAACTTTGACAATATATGCTTGCACTAACCATTCATTGAATCATACACAACAGCACGTTTTATAACATCGAGTTACTGATGCGTTTTCGTGCTATCAATGTACAACCAACTCATAGTCAACAACTCATATATCTAGGTTTGAAGACTTATATGATATTATCGTCTCACGATCACTCGAGATGAATTCCATGAAGTGATACAAGTGAGCACGGGTTTAATCCAATACTCAGACCTTATGAGCACTCATGAATGTTGCAGCAAACTTGCTATGTCTAATACCATTCAGACAAATCTACAAACCAAATTCATGACATTCGTGAGTCATTACCTACTTCCAACATATGATCGAGTGTGGATAGTTTGAATAATATAATTATTCCGGAAGTCAAAACATGCAAAGTGAAACAATAGTAAATGATTGACACAAGACAGTACCATACTAGTAAATAAAAACACCTTTTATTTAAACATCAAATGTCAATTACATTTCAACTATTACAAGTTTCGAAAGCTATCTAATCATTAAAACTAATATCATCCTTCAGCCCAATACGCCTCACATGTTGTAAATGCTTAACCCTATAAAGTCCCTTCGTGAGGGGATCTGCTGGGTTCTCATCCGACGATACCCTCTTTGCCACGGGGAGTCCTTCTTCTATACGATGTCTAATGAAGTGGTATTTTCTGTCGATGTGCCTGGATCTGTCGTGATCCCTTGGTTCCTTGGCTCAGGCAACTGCACTCTCGTTGTCACAGAAAATCTCCATAGGCTCCTTTATAGCTGGTACAACTCCAAGGTCTCCAATGAAGTTCTTCATCCTTATCTCCTCTTTCGCTGCCCCGCTTGCTGCTATGTACTATGATTCGCAAGTTGAATAAGCTACTGTCTCCTGCTTGGAACTTTTCCAAGTAATTGCTCCTCCATTCAGGGTAAAGACCCAGCCCGACTGAGAGTGGAAATTATCCCTGTCGGTCTGAAAGCTGGCGTCACTATACCCCACCACTCTCAAGTCATCACTCCCACTGAGGGTAAGAACCCAGTCCTTAGTCCTTCACAGGTACTTGAGAATGTTCTTAACCGCAGTCCAGTGAGCCTTACCAGGATTCCCTTGATATCTGCTGACCATGCTCAAAGCAAAGGCCACATCAGGGCGAGTACAAGTCATAGCATACATGATCGAGCCAATTAGTCTCTTACTCCTGTCTCTTAATATCCTTATCCCAAGAATATAGGCAGCTTCTCCAAGGTCCTTCATAGCGAAACACTTCCCAAGCCAGGATTTGACCTCCTGCAAGGTTGGGATGTCATTTCCTATAAGTAGTATGTCATCCACATACAAAACCAAAAAGCTAACTATGCTCCCACTAGCCTTGACATATACATAGGACTCATCCTCGCTTCTCGAAAAGCCAAACTCTTTGACTTTCTCATCGAAACAAAGATTCCATCTGTGAGATGCTTGTTTCAATCCATAAATGGATTTCTCAAGCTTACACACTCTATTAGGGTGCTTTGTATCGACAAAGCCCTCTGGCTGACTCATGTAAACATCCTCAGCCAACTTTCCATTAAGGAAAGCGGTTTTGACATCCATTTTCCATATTTTATAATCATGAAATGCAGCAATGGCTAGCATAACCCTAATAGATTTAATCTTCCCTACTGTTGAGAAGGTCTCATCATAGTCAACTCCCAGAGTTTGAGTAAAGCCCATCGCAACCGGTCGTGCCTTATAAGTGTGTACCTTCCCATCCATCTCGGTCTTCTTCTGGAAGATCCATTTACACCCGACTGTCTTACAACCTGATACATTGTCAACCAATTTCCAAACTTGATTGTCATACATGGACTGAATCTCGCTGTCCATCGCCTCTTTCCATTTAGCATATTCGGGGCCTGTCATGGCTTCCTTGTAGTTGTTAGGTTCATCCAAATTTATCAGTGTGATATCACTGATAAATGTATCACCCTCAGATGTTATATGAAAACCATATAACACAGGTGGAATACTAACTCTACTAGAACGCCTCACAGGTATGGACTCGTCAATCAGATCGATAGGAGTTTCCTCCTCAGGTTGATCGCTAGTGTTTGAGGTTTCTTCACCGCTTGACTCTTGAAGTTCTTCAAGGTCAATTTGCCTCCCACTGTCTCCTTGGCCTATGAGCTCTCTCTCGAGAAAAACTCCTCTACTCGCAACGAAGACAACATTGTCACTCGGTTTGTAGAAGAGATAACCAAAGGATTTCTGTGGGTAGCCGATGAAAATACACCGCTCACTTTGAGGTTCGATCTTGTCGTGAGTCTCGCGTCTCACGAAAGCCTCGCAACCCAAAACCTTGATGTGGTCTAATGTGGGAGCCTTCCCAGTCCACATCTCGTGAGGTGTTTTGGCAACCTTCTTGGTAGGGACTAGATTAAGGATATGGGTGGCAGTCTATAAGGCATACCCCCAGAATGAGATTGGTAACGAAGCTCGACTCATCATGGAATGAACCATGTCCAACAAGGTTCGGTTGCGCCTCTCAGCCACACCATTAAGCTGTGGTGTCCTAGGTGGCATCAACTGTGATACAATTCAACATTCCTTAAGATAGTCAAGGACTCGATACTAAGATACTCACCACCCTGATCGGATCGGAGCATATTTATCTTCCTGCCCACCTGATTCTACACTTCCTGTTTAAATTCTTTAAATTTCTCAAAGGTTTCTGACTTATGCTTGATTAAGTAGATATAGCCATATCTGCTATAATCATCAGTAAAAGTCACATAGAAGCGGTTAGCATTCCTTGTGGCGGTTCTAAAGGGCCCACACACATCGGTGTGTATGAGATCCAACAAACCCTCACCCCTTTCACAGGAACCAGTGAAGGGTGACTTAGTTATTTTTCCAAGCAAACAAGACTCGCAAGTGTCATTCGACCTTAAGTCGAATGAGTCCAAAACTCCAGCCTTCTGGAGTTGGCCTATGCACTTCTTGTTGACATGTCCAAGACGAAAATGCTATAAGGATGCCTTATCCAAATCATTAGAAGAATCGATAACAACACAATATTTCCTAAGTTGTCTACAACCATCACAATTTCATATACACAATTACAAGGTGATGCTTTAAAATTAAAAAAATACCATTATAATAAGCATTTATTGCTCCAATTTCATTATCAAACGAAAATGTGAAACCTTGTTTGTATAAACCATGAAAAGAAATAACATTTCTCACCATTTCAGACGAGTAGCAACAATTATTCAAATCTATTTCTAACCCACTACTAAGAAATAAACAGTAAACTCCAGTCTTGGTGACAGGTGAAACCTTCCTATTCCCCATGATCAAGTTTATCTTCCTATGCTCCACATCCTTACTTCTTTTTAGGCCCTGCACATCAAAACAAATGTGAATTTTACAACCTGTGTCAAGAACCCAAGAGTTAGAATGTGATGAGTTTATAGATAAAATAGTATAAATACCTGCATGGGTGGGTTTAACCTTCCCATCCTTAACATCATGCAAGTACTTGGGGTAGCTTCGCTTCCAGTGCCCCTTTTCATGGCAATAGAAACACTCTGCTTCTTTTGGGATGGTCGAGGGAGTAGCAAAACCTCTTTTGGTTCCACTTGAAGAGGATCCATCAAGGGACTTACCCTTGCGACTCTTGGAAGGAGCCTTCCTCTTCTTCCCCTTACCTTGCCCAATTACCAGAACATGGGCATTAGCAGTAGGAGTGGTTACAACATTTTTACCTTTGAGACCACTTTAGGCAGTCCTCAGAAGACCCTGAAGTTTGCTCAAAGTGACTTCCTCCTTTTTCATATGATATGTCATGCGAAACTGATCATAACATGGAGGTAGGGAGTGTAGGATAATATCTATAGCCAGCTTCTCATCAAAGTTCGCATTCGGTTTGAGCAGACGGTCCACAAACCTTTGCATTTTCTGCAAGTGGCCAGTGATGGGTTCACCATCCTTCATCCTTGTTGTAATCATGGAGCATATGATTTTATACCGCTCTTGACGAGCACTCTGATGGTATCTTTCCATCAGGTCCCGGTGCATCTCAAAAGGGTAGAAGTCCTCATAGGACTTTTGGAGTTCAGGAGACATGGTAGCAAGTATGATACATGTTACCTTGGTGGCATCTTTCTCATGTGACCTAAAATCAGCAATCTCCTGATGAGTAGCAGCAGACTCATCGATATCCTTGAGCTCCTTGTCGAGGACATATTCATTGTCATCGTAGCGAGTGACCAACCTGATGTTCCTAATCCAATCATTGAAGTTAGTCCCATCAAAGATGACTCTCCCACAAAGGTTCATGAGAGAGAAGGAGCCGGTAGGGTTTGAGCCCGAAGCAGTGTTGGAAGAAATCTAAAAAGAAAGAAAGACAAGTTTAGATTAGATAAAGAGTCCTTAATAAAACACCCAAATGAAATATTAAGGCTAGGACTCACCACAATATTTTACAAATTGGAAGAGGGATGTCGTAATCCAACTTGCAAAATAATTGAAGGTAGGTAAATGACGATTTACCAATTTCCACCATGAAAAACGAAATTGTTATTAAGTTTTAATTTGATTGAAACTCCTAGATCCTTTGAGATTCATTGAACAATTCAATGGCATGTTTAAATCTCGATTGTGCCCTTCAGGTTTGTGACTGGGATACTGAGGATCACAAACAAGGTGTGAATAACCATGCAAATATACTTGGTACTCTTAATGTCAATTATCACCTTAATCAATGTTCCGGTTAATCACACACGCTCCATTGACCTTATAATAAACATTAAGCTACCCTTTGCCACCCTTACTAGTCCAAGTTAATGTGTCGGTTAACCACACACGCTCCCTCAACGACTTAGTAAGGTGAAAAGTGTAATTTCATGGATTAGCATCTATTTCACATTTTCCTTAAGTAACTAATATTGGAAATTTATAAAAGGTTTAGTTAGTTTATAATTATCATTATACTTTTAATGAGGATTATAGTCTTTGTACTACCCGTTCGGCTAACGACCCTCCACCGGTCAAGGAAGCGGTGGGTGAGAATGGACACCCATTAAACTACCATTTTATAGGCAGCAACCTTATACCCCCTTATAGACCGGCTTCGTGAATGAGGCCTACTAACGGTAAGACTAACTTGATCTTATACATATATATATATATATATATATATATATATATATATATATATATATATATATATATTATTAACTTATAATACTATAAAGTATAAGGGTTGAATTTGAAACTTTTAAAATTCTAGGGTTTGGAATTAAAGTTTTCTAAAGTGACTTTACAAATTCCAAAACTTGAGGGCAAGTTTTTGAAATTATTCAAAACCTTTCATTTCTTTAACTTATGAGTTTTAATGACTTTTAAGGAAAAGACTTTTGGAATTCCATAACTTGAGGACAAGTTATAGAGTCCATCAAAAGGCATTTAGATCAACAATTAAACTAACAAGCAAGTGTAAAATAATATGATCTACCAAAAACTCATAAGCATGGATAATACAAATCAACAATTTTCAAGAATCATATAAACTAATATAAAACTTGAAACTTTGACAATTATCTTTGAAATTTGATTAGCATGATCATTACCACATAAAAAACAGGTTTATAAGTTCAAAAACAGTTTAGGGTAATGATCCTAGTCTAATCCCAGCCTTAAAAGTCAAAAATCTGCAATCTGGAGCACCAAATCGTTGAGTGCATGAGCTGACTCGGCGAGTTGGATGAATTTGTGCTTGGACTTGGCGAGTCCCCCAGTGGACTCGGCGAGTCAACTGTCCAGGAAGCCAAAATTTCGATTTTCAAGCTATAAACACAAGTTGCATCAAGTATAATAAAAAACAAACTTGGCTCTAATATCACTGAAGGGTTTTGAGCATTCTAACACTCCTAAGGTGTACATGCAACATTAGAATCCTTGGATCTATGTTTTTCTCTATTATACATGCAAACTTTCATTTTTCCAAGGTTTCATCCTAACTAGCATACAATGGAGTATATGTAATACAAAACTAGTAGAATGGCATACCTTTTCTTGTAGCTTGATTCCTTAAGCCTTTAAGAGCCTAGCACCCCAAGTGTGATGCCTCAAATTCTTCACACAATACCACCAACAAATGGAGTAACTTGAGAAAAGAATCCTTGCACTCAAAATTCGGCTAGCCCTCCTTTCTTATCACTTAGGTACTAATTTTGGTAGCCTTAGGGTCTCTTATTTAGTGTGGCAAACTAGGGTTACACATGTAAACCCTAATGACCTTCCATATCCCTCATGCTCCATGGGTTAAAACCCCCATGGAGTATCCATGGGTCACCACATCGGTTTAGCCCAACATGAAGAACTATGGATCATTAACCCACTTTATAAGAATGAATGATTTACCAAATCAACCCCTTATATTTAATTAGTCTCTTTTGATGACAAAATTAATTCCAAACTAATTCTTGATCAATACTAATTAAATAATATGATTTCATATTAATATATTAGAACTTATAGTATATTAATAAATCATAAATATCCTCTTCTCAAAAGTCCATCCTTCAGATTGTTCCGGTGCCATGCAACCCAAATGGACCATGCTACTCTCGGGTCAAGTACATACCAATTATAGTTATGGGCTTAGACACTAAATTCAACAGAACGAACACCCAACTGAACTCACTTCATGACTGGAACCCCACCTTGCTTCCCCAAATTCTGCTATCAAGCACCAAGGAGACGCGTTTCACATGCTGGGAAATTTTACCGAACTCCAACTCGCACAACCCTCAAACCAAACAGCCACCTGGGCCACCATTTTCCTCGATGAGGATGAGAAACTCATCCCGGTCTCATATCTGTGTGATTCTACCCCACTTAGATTCGACTAAGTCTTCGCAATACATGAGATTTGAAGGATTCCCAATCCTTCTTACTCTTAATTAACTAACTGCTGACAACCTGTGCTTACCCGTGCTAGTGTTCTATTACTGGTCCAAACTCCAAATATCACACAACTCCTAAAGATCAGACGAACACTTCCCGAATCCTAGCGGAACTAGTAATCTCCGACGTCTTGAAATGATGCCACACCTATATCTTAAAGTCCAAATAACCGATGCCCATACCACAACCTTCGTAGTAGACCACTTCCCCCGGCGCCTCCAAAATCCGACCCCAACATAATGGTTGAATCACCAATCCTGACTGTAGACCTTCCGCATCACGTCTCCGAACCGATCTCGACCATAGACCCAGATAACATTGGACGCTCCAAACCATCAAAGAGGGAAACAAATTTTCTCTAACCACCCGGTAACTCACGATATGCAAATGGCATATGACAATGTTTGAAGGTATAACCCAAACACAAGCAGGGAAACAAACCTAGAGATACACTTACTAAAACCCTTGAAATGAAAAACTCTCTCATGCGGTTTCCTACAAGTACTGCACCGAATCCGGCCCTGCTGGCCTCTCAAAAGTTGACCCGAACTCTTGGGTCTCTTTCTGGGACCCTCCAATATATGCACCTGATCTGGTCCCCTTTTCCCAATGTGCTCCAAATCAATCCCTCGATCTTGGCTCTAGAAATCATATCAACTAGGGTCTCGCACCCTGACACACTCACCAACTCAATCGTCAATGGCTGAACGGCTGAACTGCAATAGCTGGAGCAACCTCTGCCCTACCCGGGCTACAACTACTCCCAAGACATAGTTTCCAATACCGAAAGTGCAATAGAACGCACAATCAGTCCATGGCGTCCGATACAAGAGATCCACAGCGTACCGAACCTTAGCTCCTAATGGGTAGGGACTAGTGCGGAAAACACTTTCCATCTCCTTAACCCAATGCGAACTCAAATCCCTGGCAGTCCCTCCACTAACTGGCTCACCATCGGAGTCGGGACCAACCCTGGTCCTTCCTCACGTGTGCTCATTGTGGTGGTGTTGATTATGATGGCATGTGCGGAATTAGAAAAAATATAGTGAATCATCATACAAAATCAAGAACACATAGAGCAAATAAATCTGGGTTTAGCTCTCATTAGTATTGATAGAAAGAGTACAAATGGGTCTTGTAATTTCTCTCTATAAACTAATGCTTTCAAAGTGTTCCTTACATAAGTGAGTGTCACTCACTTCCTATTTATAGGAAGGACAACTCATCACACAATACAAGTGGGTAAAGCACAAATACATCCAAGAGTGACTTTGCACCCTAACATTCTCCCCCTCAAAGTTAGGATTGGATGTTCGACATCAATATCCAACGAGCTCGCACGATCAAGACCAAACTCCCCCTCGAAGTAACACCGGTCTTCAAATCCGCAAATGAATACCCAAAAAACTCGCTTCGAATACCCATCATTCTCCCCCTTTTTATAATAAAAAATGATTATAAAACCCATTAAGGGTGAGAAGCGCCCAAGGAATAATCTTCCCAATACTTCCCCTTGATGTGTACCAATTTGAAACTTGTTTGGTTTCTTCCCCAATTCTCTTGTAGTCTTATTCCAGTTATCGATGCCAAGAAAAAACCTTCGGTTCCCATAAAAAAAATCTTCGACCATCGACTTCAAAATATTTGTTAGTAGGGTACCCGGTAAAAACCTTCGAAACTTCAATCTCCAAAATGTTCGATTATTGGGCTTTCCGTCCATTAGCAACTCGTTATCAAACTTTTGAAAGTAAGACACTTGATAAAAATCTTCGACATCAACAAGTCGATTTCAAAATCTTCAAACCTTCCCAAACCTTCCCAGTCTATTATAATCCAAACCTTCGAAATTAGACCCAGATCGATTTTACTTCTCAGTCGATATCAATCAACAAACCAACATCGACCCTTCAAGATCAAAATCGCTACTCCAAGCCTTCGCTTTTTGACACCAACGATTCCATCGAAGAACAAATCTTCGAAATCTAAATCAATCAACCATCGATTTCAATCTTGTTATCTGTTTCTTCTTCCCAACACAATCCAAATCGACATCAACACTTCGATTAGAATCAGCAAGTATCGACTCTTCCAAATCTCGATATTAAGCCATTCGCTATCAACATGAACCAAACTAGAGTTGAAATTCACCGAATCAACAAATAAGAATTCGATTTTGACTTTTTATGTTTGACTCCGATGAACACAGTCAATTGCGTTCAACTCCAAACAAACAAATATGTTCAATTTTGAACGAAATCAAGTAAAACCAGTGAACTTTTGATTTTCGATTCCAAGTTTAAACATTTGATTCTCAATTTCCAATCAAATCGGTCGAACTCGACATTAATTTCATGTCGATTCCAACTTCAAAATTCTTTCTATTTTGATTCATCTATAACTCGTTGGACTCTAATCCAAGTACGACTTCAATCAAAATCGAATGAACATCGATTCCAATTTTTTTTAGTTAAAAATCGATAATCATACCAAAATCATTCGATTCCAAGGAACTCAAGAACTCAAGAAAAAAAACGATGAATGCAACTTCAGAATGTACAAACAGGATAAGCATATTTTGACGAACACATATATGTGGACTAAATTTTGATGAATCAATGGGCTTCAACATTAAAATCGGATTCAATAACATTTGGGCTGAAACATGAAATGAACAGTAATCGATTATTATGTTTGGGCTCAAGTAAAAATGTAGATGAACAATGAATTTTGAATTTGATAATGTTTTTGGAATTTTGATCTAAACAAAAATAATTGGATCAACGATGGGGTTGAAATAGATTAGATCCAATGAGGCAAATCGATCAAAAATGAAAAACGATAAAAACGAATTGAAAACATGGACGTTTTGGAATCCATTTGAGAATTTGAGATACCTTTTTGACGAATCGAGTTCCGTTTTCAACGAACGAATCAATTTTATAAGATCTTGGTTTGTTTGTTGGAACGACAAAATCTCCAATTTGAACATTGTATCGCCTACTATGCGTGATGTACAACTCGTTCTTCTTGTTCTTCCTGTTCTTCAACGATCGAAGAACATCTTCAAAAGAACCACAAAGACTTTTGGGTTTTGACTTCAAATTCAATGCGACCTTTGGAGATTGTTGCTTTGGAACCCAAATTTGCTTCACGGATTTCGGATTCACAACAACATTCAACAATTTTTGTGAATAAACCCGCTTGTTTTTCCGTTTAATCTTTTTCTTCTTTTTCTTTCTCATCTTTTTGCATCTTGAAGATTTGATTTCATGAACAAACCCACTTTCCACAACTTCAACTTTGTGAGTTTGAATCAAATCTTTTGGAGTTTAATACTTGTGAATTTCTTGGATCACCAGCTTCCGATAAGGAATCATTCCTTCAAACAAATCACAATAACACAAAATATCATCGGTTTGAACTCCAATCGAGCAAAAAAAAAATTTCATCATGAGAATCAACTTGAACTCCTTTTTCTTGAACTTCAAGAACATCACATTGAACTCCATTGTCAAGAACTTCAACAAACTTAAGAGCAAGAAGATCATTCGGGTTTTCAGTAAGAGAAATGAAATACTTATCAAACAAATCTTTTTTCCTTTCCTTTCTTTATATCTCTCTTAGTCATCAAGTTATTCCAAGCTTTAGTCAAGCATTCCATCTTTGAAAGTGGTTGAAAAATCAATCCTCCATGATCATCCTTCAAACCTCCATAAGAAATCAAAGTATCCCATGAAATCATCCCGCCTTTCAATATTAATCCAATGAATTGTTCTAAACCGACTTTGTATTTGACATATTTAACGATCACAATCCAAGAATCATACTCCAAGTACACCATTTCCACCATATTTGATCAATTTGATAAGATCTTGAGTTTTTCTAGAGAGAGAAAGTGATTTGAAATGGGTTTTCTAGAGAGAGAAAGTAAAAATCACTTGAATTCTAGTGAAGAAAATCGAATTATGAATAGAATCAAAGATAAATTCGATTTCTAGAATCCAAACTCTCTAAAACACGAAGATCAAAGATCAAAAAATGGAGAATCACCAAATCTAGATTGCCACCATGGATCAATTCTTGATTCAATCAAGAACACCCGCTCTGATACCAGCTGATGTGAATTATGAACATTGGTTTGGCATGCGGAATTAAAGAACACACAAAGAACACGGTGATTTCGGTGTTTAAGAGATGCATTTGATTATGTAAGGTGTTACAAAAAATGATCTAGATCTAAATCTACATAATTAACACACACACTAACACTCTCAATGTTACATCTCTTAAGCATACCTCTACATACGGAATGAACCCACCTTATATTGAGGTGTTTACATGTCTCTCTCTCTCTCTCATGTCACAAGGAATTTTACCACATGCAAGTGGGTCTACAAAAGTCAAACCATTTATAAAGTCATACATGGACAACTTTGTACCCAACAAGGCAGTGTGATGCGTGCAATCTGCCGAGCTTAAGTAAGTGATTCCTAGAATACCCATAGATGTTGTTATGATATATGTTATGAGAATTGCATACTAGAATAGGGATAAGGATCTCCTAAAGATTTCGTGATTAGGAGAGATGCCTTTATGTACCTGTTGTTTGAGCTTTTAGAATTGCATGCTAGTATGGATTTAGATTATTGGGATAGAGTGGACTGATTATGTGGTGTGCTGGTTAGTTTTTATGATGCCTGAATGTTGCACGCTTTATGATTCGTGGGACTCATACTAACGTGAGCTAATTATTTCATGAATATGTTAAGTTTCATGCTACCAAGGTTAAATAATCTCAGAGTGATGGATTTGACCCTATTGCACAACTCTTGTCTAAGTCAAACCGTTGTAGGCTTTGTTGGAACCTGAAAGTGAACCTCTAGCAATCTTAATCCTTTTTGAAGATCCGAAGTCAGTCAAGATTCTGAAGTGATAAGTTAGTGCGGAATCAGTTGGAGTCCGAAAGTCAAGCCAAGTCCAGAGCAGATGAGTAGAAGGCATTTCGGAATGAATGTTAGGACCGGAATGTTTGCGTTTCCGAATCAATACCTTTTTCAATGTGTATTAATTAGGACTTAGTCTTTTTGTCAACTTGGACAATCAGAATGTCAGAAATATCTTTTTTATCCGGTCCTATGTATGTATCCCTGTTTGTACCTTGTATCATGCTCTCCTATTTATAGGAGCTTTTAATGCAAATCTAAGTGACGAATTGTTCAAAATTTTTAGCAATATTTCATTTACTTCACTCTCTTGTTCTTTACAACATTCTCTTTTTTCTTTATTTATTAACTTTACTTTGATCTTAATTCTGATTCTTCATTTATGGCTTGAATATTTGTTGAATACATTAACTCAGACTTGACTAGTCTATCCAGACTTGACTGGAACATTCATTAGCAAGCAGACATTGATCTTAAGCATTAACTCAAGGTTTAAGTTTTCAAACCTTGTCCCTGCGCATCAGATTAATTTGTTCTCTTAATTGGTATCAGAGCTTGAGTGGTTGTCCTTTGAATCCACCAGATCAGAATATAGTTGGTTTGAAATTACCTTGGTATTTCAACCATTTCTGTGTTAAGGACAAAAGTTATTCTATATACCACTTTTGTTTGAAGATACCTTAACTTCAATGGCTGCTTCTAACACTCAACAAATGATTTCAATGCAAATCGCAAATAGCGTGGGTGGCCCTACACGTGCCCCACTGCTAGTTGTGGAAGAATATGATCACTGGAAAGTTAGAATGGAAAGATTTTTACTAGCTAAAGAGAAAGGTGAAGCTATTTGGAGATCCGTCAAAGAAGGTCCTCATGTTCCTGTAAGAACAATTGTGAGAGATGCTGTTGCGCAACTTATGGGTCAAGATGAGAGTCGTCCAGCTCCTCTAACTGCAGATGATATTGAGAAGCTACATGCTGATCAAGTTGCCTTCTCGGAAATGGTGTTTGGTGTTCCTCCCTCACTCTTGAACACATTAAGTTGTGTAAATAAGCAAAAGAGATTTGGGACACTCTCCAAGATCTGATCGAAGGTTCGGAAAACATGAAAGACAAGCGTCTCACCTCGGTTGTCAATGATTTTGACACTTTCACTACCATTCCTGGTGAATCAGTAGCCTAAGCCTCTAACCGTTACCGAATCGTAGTCAACAAGATGACTGCTCATGGGATTTTCCGAACTCCCTTGGAGTACAATCTCAAGTTCATAAATAGCCTCGGTAAAGGATGGGGAAATGTGAAATCTTGTCTCCAAAGTAATGGTTCTTTGAAAAAGTTAAAGCTTTATCAACTCTTTGATGAAATTCAAGGACATGAATCTAATGTTGCTCAAACCATAAGGGAACTCTCCGGAGGTCCTCTTACTTTTGTCAGTTCCTTTGAACCAGCCATTCCGAACACATCCAACCCGGACCCTTTCAAACCCATTGTTCCATCTGTTCAGTCCTGCTTACCTGTCTTACCCACACAGAACTATCTTGTTGATGATTCCGAAGCCATGGACTCTGAACTCCATTTCCAACAGGAATTTGCTCTACTCTCCATGAAATACAAACGTCCTTTCAATCCCTCTTACAAACCATACCAAAATCGGTTTCATGCTCCTCACCAAAACAATCCTCAACCATACTCAGCTCCGGAACCACAACCAACTCCGAAAAATCCTCCAGCATACAAACTGAACATCACAAAGCCAAACTCTACTCCGGAACCACAACATAATCCAAAATCCGACAAGCCAAAAATTGTGTGTCACAAGTGTGGACATGCAAGCCACTTTGCAAAAGATTGCTTGGATGAACCTCCGCAAAAACCAAAGATCAAGGACTCTGCATACTACGCCCAGAAAGCTCAAGCGATGGCAGAAAGTGAAAAAGCTTTCGTAAAAACTGTATCAAGGGATGTCAAAGGATATTGGTCATCCGGAGATGATGATGACATGGTGACTGGAAGAAACATGTGCTTGATGGCAAGACGAACTTTTGAATGTGATGAAGGGTATTGGTCCTCTAGGTCAGAAGATGAAGATGATGTTGCTGAACCACACTACTGCTACATGGCCACCAACGATCCACCTGGTCGAAGCATCGTTCAGCAGGTAAAATCTATGATTACTGATAATAATTTTGATCTGTCTCTTTGTGAACCTTATCTAACCCAGATCCAAACAGATATGAGCACCATCTATAAAGCCAATGAGTCTGCCATAGAAGCCAGTGAGATGAAGGAGTGTAAATTAAATCGTCTTAGGTTACGTTTTGAGGATAAAAAGTTGAAAATCGAGTCCTTAGAGCATGAGCTTGTAATGTCAAAAGATGAATGTATCATTCTAAAAGACAAATGTGAAATTACTTATTCTGAAAGAAACATTCTAATTTCCGATAACAAACATCTCAATGCAAAAATAGATGCTTTGCATAATTCCATTAACATACTTGAAGCGAATCAACGAATGACTCATAACTTTCTTGGTCAAAAGCCCCTAGTCTCGGAAGCGAGTTTCCGAAACCAATAGCTAGTCCCTTGAAGGAGTTGCAAAATCTCACCTTTATGGGAGATGTTCCGAACCGTCAACATTCGGACGCACCTGTCTCTCCCCACCCCTTCCGGAGACTAATGACAAGTTCACATCCTTGATTCCTGAGTTTCAACCCATTGTTGTCAAATGTCCTGATTCCACACCTCTTCCGCCTTTGATAAACCTGGACCTGAATCGGACCATTGAATTTCATCATAGTGTTTCCAATCGCATAGATCACGTTCCGAAACACAATCCTCCTAATAAATGTATTATTGAGGAAATCATTCCTGTGATTGCAAAGATCTGTTCGAAATGACTGAATTTCATCATAGTGTTTCCAATCGCATAGATCTGTTCGAAATGACTCACCTCGGACCATTTCCTCAGTTTTTATTGCAAAATCAGATGGTACAATTTTCAAACCACGATCATTTTCAAAATCAAATGTATCATCAAACAAAGCAAAATTTTCAAAGAAACAAATTTCACAAAAATCTTCAGAACAAAAACCTGTTCGGAAAGTGAAAAAGTCCTTGACTCCGGACGAGACAGTGACTTCCACTGCTCCGGAAACATCATGTCCGAAGAAAGTCATTCCGAATCCTCAAGTCATTGAATATGACTATTGGATAGATGAGAAGACATTAACCTTTTGTTTGTTTCCTAAGGACTCAAAAAGCATTCCCAAGAAACACAAAGTTGCTCCGAAGTCACAATCAAAGTCCAAAGCCCGTGTCCATGTCCCTAAACCTAACTCGGAGCCTAAAAGCTCCACCACTCACTAATTTTACAGGCACTTTGTGCTTCGACGCAAGAAAAAATATGGTATATTGATAGTGCTTGCTCCATGGGCATGACGGGGCAGAAAGACTTTCTGTGGGATCTCAAGCTTTCTCCAAACGCTGGTTTCGTGACATATGGCAACAACTCCAATTCTCAAATTCGTGGTTATGGAATTCTCACCAATGGAAATTTCTCTATCTCAAATTTGGCTTATGTAGCTGACCTGAAACATAATTTGATAAGTGTAGCTCAGCTCACTGACTCAAATCGACGTGTTGAATTTTGCAAGAAGCACAACTATGTAATGACTGAAGACCGAAAAGAGTGTTTAATCAAGTCAAATCTCCACAAGAACATGTACCCACTCGACATCAACATGATTATAGGCAAACCGCAACTCTGCCTTCTCTCCAAAGCCGTTCCTGACGTCAGTTGGTTATGGCACCGAAGGCTTGCTCATCTGAACTTTCGGTACATGAATGATCTCGTATCTAGCGAAATGGTGAGAGGTCTACCTCTTCTCAAATTTGAAAATGATCATTTATGTTCTGCATGTGAGTGTGGAAAGCAATCAAAGAAGGGTCATCCTGTTATCATCGAAAAATCAATCTCGGAACCATTGGAGCTTCTACACATTGATCTTTGTGGACCATCCATTGTAGAGAGTCTTCATCATAAGAAATACATTCTCGTGATTGTTGACGACTTTACAAGGTTCACTTGGGTTTTCTTCCTTAGACTGAAGTTCGAAACAGCCTCTGAACTCATCAACTTCATTAAAGGAATTGAAGTCCTCATCAAACTCCCTGTTAGGCGTATCCGAATTGATAATGGTTAGGAATTCACAAATGGAACCATTGAAAAATTCCTCACCGAGAAAGGAATTGACCACAAATTCTCAGCTCCTTACACTCCACAACAGAACGGTGTAGTTGAAAGACGCAATAGAACTCTTTTTGAAGTTGTTCGATCCATGCTTAACTTCGCAAATCTACCACTCTGCCTCTGGGCTGAAGCCGTATCAACTGCATGCTTCACTCAAAATCGGAGCGTCATCAATCGACGCCTCAACATGACACCGTATAAAGCAATGAATGGTCAGAAGCCAAGTATATCCTTTCTTCATGTTTTTGGATGTCGATGCTTCATCGAAAACAATCATGATCAACTTACCAAATTTCAACCCAAAGCTGATGAAGCAATTTTTATTTGTTACTCTGCAAAATCAAAAGCTTATCGAGTCCTTAATCGACGTACTCGAGTTATTGAAGAAAGTTTTGATGTTACCTTTGACGACAATTTCGTTCGGAATTCTGCTCCCACTCATGTTACAACTCACATTATGGAGTCCGATGCTCCACCTCCGGAATGTCCGAATATTCAGATAATTCATGAAGTCGATTTTGAAACTCTTTTAGGACCTTCCGAAACAACACTTGATTCGGAATCTCGATCAAGTCAACCTTCATCATCCCCTCCTACTTCACAACCTGTTTTCGGTCCTCTACCCTCTTTTTCTCTATTTGATTCCGAACCGTTTCAACCTTCTCAGGTTGAGAGGGAGAATGGTCAACCCTCTCTTGAATCAAATGTAGATGGATTTCTTGATGCAGCTGTTGAATTTGACTCCAATCCGATCAACATCGATGACGACGTCAACTTCTTTTAATTCCCTCCTGAGCATGAAGATTTTTTCTTTAAAACCCATTCCAGACTTTTTTCTTCCGATGCACTTCAGACCTTATTTCCACTTCACACCCTCATGCCCTTTTAATTCCGAAGCCATCAACCATTTCCGGAAAAAAATATTCCGAACCCTTTTCTTTTTTTCACTTCGGAACCCACCCATTCTGGACCCAAAATTTTCCGGAATAAAAAAAAAATAAATAAATAAATAAAATAATTCCGGACCTTTGCTTTTAAGTCCCATTTCGGACCTTTACCCCTTTTTTTCACTCCTAACCTTTTCTACTCCTAACATTTCCACTCCTAACCTTTTCCACTTCTAACCCATTTTCTTATGTGAATCCATTTTCATTATGGATCCACCCCTAACCCATTTCTTTTCATGTTTTTTTTATAACCAATTTATTTTTTTAAACCAATTAATTTTATTTAACACCCATTATTTTTTTTAAACCCATTATTTTTTTAATACCAATTATTTTTATTAAAACCCATTATTTTTTAACACCAATTTTAGCCCCATGGTTCAAGGCTTCATTCTTCTTGCTGATTATGAGTGACGACACAGTTGGTTTAGAGATTATTATTTTTGTGTCTCACTTCTACCGATCTACTCGCATTTTTACTCCCTTCGGACTATTTATATATGGTTTCGTACCATTATTTGGGAGTTCGGGTTTGCATTTCGGTTTTCAACATTACTTCGGTTTAGCATTGTGATTTTTCAGCAGCGGGTTTATCATACATATTCTACAGTGTTTTTTCAGTTCGACAATACATCACCATGTCTACCCATGACCGAAAAATAATATCCTCGTTTTTACGGGTAGATGCTCACATCAAGGGGGAGCGTGCAATGCTCCATCATATTCGACATATCTCTTGCCTGATTTCATGATTATTTTTTATCTTTATTGCATGGTCGATCAAAAATAGGGGGAGAATCATGAGCATCCATTCTGGTTTATTATTGGAGTTTTGAGTTAGAGACATTTGAAGACGAAGATTCATTTAGTAGTGTGATGTGGCACTGATTTTTGATCTTTACATATCGAATTTTTGGCATTACTGGATGTTCTTTGGATTATGATTATTTATATTCAAACTCTACACTTTGGGATGTCTCATTTGTGTTTACATCCGGTTCAGATCTTATGATTGCTTGAGTTTGGATTTGCGATATTTTGAAGACGATGATTATTTTAGCGATGCGGCGTGGCACTTATTTTTGATCTTCCGATCAAATTTTTGGCATTGCTAGACCATGTCTTCGGATTCACATTATTTATCATTCGGACTTTATTTTTGGATGCTTCACATTTTTAACAGGTTATTCTTCAGAGATTATTTGGTGCATTATCACTCGAGTTTGGAATATTGAAGATGTTGTGTGATTCGACATTGTGCTCTTCGGTTCAACAGTCGAGGGGGAGACTGTGAACATGATTAGTTGTTGGGGACTGATCACATTCGAATATTGGGATTTCATATTTTTATTCAGAGATTGGGTTCCTCTGTATGTTCTTTGATGATAGAGATTCCATTGCCAGATTCCGAGATCACGACAGCTTCAGCACTTCCGAGACGCTTCAGCACCAGACCTACCGGACCTGCCAGTCGGATGTTCTGCCTTTTATCACTACTTTACCCTTACCATTTTCGAGCATTTAAGGGGAGATTGTTGGAGCATGAAAATACTCTACAATGTTGAGTGTTTATTAGGTTATAATATTCCCTTGTATGAAAAGAATATTCCTTCCACTAGTATATAAAGTGGAGGTGATGGTCATTTTATTGTAAGAGTGTTCAATATGTAGACTTTGTAGTTTAGAGAGAGTGTGGTGGGATCTCTCCCACCAAGGGAGAGTTATCTCTCCCAACACATAAGTGTTCTTGTAATATTTTATATCTTTCTATCTATTCACTACAATTTTACTCACATATCTTGTTCATCATGTTCATACACGATTATCTTCTTGGTAATATCTTCTGCACCGATCCAATCAACAAAATGGGAACCTACAGGCTTGAGTCTTTTACTGGAAGGATTATCTATGATTTTTTGCATGTGATTGTATTCATGAAGTAGTGAGCTGACATTAGTGGGAGTCTTCAGTAGCTGATGGCAGGGTGAGAATGAGGAACCTAGGAGAGCCTAAAGAGGTGTTTTAGTAGGTATGGATGCATTGTTCAGCATGTATTTAGAGTACCAGTTTGAGAGGGTGACTTAGAGGATTCGAGATAATTATTGAGGAAAGTATGGATAAGTGTGGAAGGTAGTATAGGGCCCGTACTACTAGAAGCATAGGATCCATACTCAAATCAAGGATAGTCACGGAGAATCTAGGAAGCCGTCGGACAAGGACTCTTTGAGTATGTTCTAATTATTATTTGGTTGCTTTTAAGAATGGTGATGAGCACTTGTGGAGGAGGTTTGGATTCTGGTTCAGGCTCAGGTGCTAGTGTTGAGCCGTTTGATGAGTGGATGCGGGAGTTCATTTCGTCGGAGTTCACCCGTGGTATTTTGGAACAGACGCATGTGATCTTTGGTACAATCAAGGAGGGGATCATGGAGATTATGTAGGAGCGTTTGGTCATGTATCGTACTGGGGTGATGGAGTTGTTGGATGAGCGACACGGGGCTTTTCGGGCCGAGATCGTGAAAGGACAGTTGCGAGCGTGGACTCCCTCATTTTGGGAGTTCAAGGCTTGTGGAGCTCCACAATTCCTTGGGGCGAAGGACCCCATTGCTAGCCGCCGATGGATCGCTGACATGGAGAATGCTCAGGGGGCAAGTTTCTTCCTTGAGGGGGGGGGGCAAAGTGGGATTTGCATCTTGTCTTTTGAGGGACCGAGCCCGTGATTGGTAGAAGGAGGCCGGTAGTGCATTGGGATATGCGACCATTATGGCCATGTTTTATGAGGATTTTGCACCAGCAATTGAGATGTAGCAGCTGGCGAGTGAATTTTTAGGACCTTCGCCAGACTATAGAGATTGCGGTAGAGATCATTGCCAAGTTTCGGGAGAGATCTTTTGTTGGTTCTACAGTATGAAACAGACGAGAAAATGAAGAAGGTGAGGTATCATGATATGTTGGGGGATGACATCGGGGAGTTTGTCAGTTTGTCATGATGCAAATCCCTGAATGATATGATTGCTAGAGCCCAAGAGCGGGAGATTGATTTGGAGCACCTCGGGAAGAGGAAGTCAGAGCAGATTTAGATCGCAGTGGGCCAGGCGAAGTCGCCCAAGACTCAGGATTCGGTTTTGGGAGGCCATCAGGGTCGGGGTCGTTGTGCCAAGTGTGGGAGGACCTATGAGGGCAGCTATCGGGAGACAGGAATAGGATGTTTCAGTTGTGGTCAGATGGGTCATTTTAGCATGGATTGCCCCTGTGGATCGGTTTCGATGTGTATTCACTGCAACCAGGTGAGAAAAAAAGGACGACTGTCCGATGTTGAGGGGTAGAGGAGTGAGTGCACCTGCTCCAGTTACTTTGAGGATCACTCACGGTCATGAGGGAAGGATAGAAACCCCAACATTGAGGGGTCGAGCATTGCATATTCAGTCGAGAGAGGCTAAAGTTTCATCAGATGCTGTCATAGGTATGTTATCTTTTGTTCTTCTAGTTCCTTAACGTTGTATTTATGTGCTTTTGAATAATGTGCTTGCATGTGAAAGACATTACCTTCGGTTTAGTTTCCACTTTAATTTTAGGGTACTAGTATCAAGGATCGTCATATGCCATTCTACATTCCGATATTTATGAGTGAGGCACGTCGTGTTGAGCTGGATTTAGATTGTCAGGCATTTTGTTATGGGCCATTGGTGGAAGCAAATTAGGGGTACGCTTAGAAGATCAGTAATCGGATCAGCGCGTAGTTCAGCAATGGGGCAGAGGAAGTGGTAGTGCAAGTTCGTTGAACTTTGAAAATTCAAGATAGGTGTGGGGTGCAAGGGATTGATTGGCATTTGAGTACAAGAGGGTGGCCACTGGATCAATGTTCTCAGGAGGTGAGGGTAGTCTTTGCATCAGAAAATTGAGGAAAAGATTTGATGGAAGTTGGGTATCCCCTCTTGGAACAACAAAGTCAGGATTCAAAAGTACTTGTGTCGCTCAGTAGGGATGGCAGGTGTTTATTGAAGGACTCTTAGGTCTGATCATTATCGTTACTAGGGAAGGAGAGGCAGCAGGTGGATAATGATGGCAGCCGCGTGGGCTTGTTCAAACATTGGAAGTGTATAGAAATTTTGAAATTTCATTGGTTGAAGATAGTTAGAATGCATAAATCCTCTAGTAAGTGGAATGTTGGGTTGGCGATCTGTCAGTTCCGGTCAAGGGGTTCATTATTCGTTATCTTTAATAAGGTTGGCAAAGTGTAGTTAAATCCAAGTGGGGGAGAACCATTTGGGTTCCGGGGATAGAAACAGGTGTGGAACCAGGAGGACTTCCACATCCTAGTCGAGTGGGAAGACAGTCCAAGTAGAAGTTTGGATTGAGGTTCCCAAGGTTGGGGGTTAAGAAACTTCCAGTGATAGGTTGGCGTATTCGTCGTAACACATGGCAACCGTGGGGTTAGATCCGAGTTGAGGGTGGTGTTAGAGCCTCCCTACAAGTTCTTGTTTGATTAAGGCTTTGGGTTTCGAAGCATAACGATTATGATGATTGATATGGTAGATGGACTGTAAATCCATGGGTTGGGTGCATGGCAGCATGGAAGTGTTGTAAGGCTACGGGGCAACCGTAGCATTCACAAGTTTGATAGGCAGTTGTGGAAGTATTGTAAGACTACAGGGTAGCCATAACATTCACAAGGTTGGTATGCTGATGTGGGAATGTTGTAAGTCTGCGATGGGATCATATCATTCACTAGAATTAGGTAAGCCATTGTGGGAGTGGTAGTTCGACTGAGGAATGATCAGGATTACTCTTTGTTGGTATGATGATTGTCAGAACCTAGGCGAGGTTAAGCCTGTACAACACTCGATTGGGTGAGACCCGTTCGATTGTGCAGATTTGGTGAGACTCGTAGGCGAGGATCGTTTGGTTGTGATAGAGTGAGTGAGACCCGGTGCAATTTGGCTTGAGCAATGTATATGATCACGTTTAGGGTGGGATGACTCTTTGGTCAATGTTTCGTATCCATGTGATGTGTAGGCTAGGGTAGCCCATATCAGATAGAATCTTAGTAGGAGCCTGGTGGTGGGGCCAAGTGTGAAACTGTCAGTCTTAGCGGTGGATTAAGGATTTTATATCTTAGTTTAGTGGAAGGTCGCCGTGGAATCATAAGATTTCAGATAAAATATAAGTGTAAATCTTTGGATTTCGGGATATGAGTTATGTATCGGGTTGGAAAATGGACGAGACTCGCTTTGGGAGTCGTCTTTGTATTTACAACAGATCTTTTCATCAGCAAGTTATGGTTAAGGAATCTGCCTACCAAAGGTATCAGTTGGATAATTCAGGATCAAAAGGATGTTTTTCAGTTCAGATTGTAGTAAGAGGTCCTAGTGATTGTGTTTTAGGACAATTCTACCTGTGAGGAGGCCAGGTAAAGTTTTGGGGGTCTCAAACTTGTAGCAGTGAGGTGATGGTTGTCAGTTAGTGGTTCAATAACTTGTTCACCATTAGGGTGTATGAGTTCTATTAAAGTTGGGTTTTGATGGTAGCATTGAAAGGTCTCTATGAGTGTGAGTCAATCTTTTCGTCAAGGGGGGGGGGGGGTTCAAGAGGAGTTAGCCGGATCGTATGGTTTCTAAGAGGCTGGTAATGAGTGATTTCGAGGATGAAATCTAATTTAAGTAGGGGAGAGTTGTAACACACTTTTTTGAATCATTTCATAATTCGGGGCTGTGACCCAAATATCAGTTATCATGAGGCTTTGCGCCTATGGGGAAAGTGAGAGATAGGCCCCTTTGGATGTGGATAATGTAGATTAGGTGATCCGAGAGTTTAGCTTGTGTTTTGGAGCCCATGGGTATAACTATAAAGTGATAGTTAGGGGCCTTTTATGAATTCTAGATTTTAATGCAAGGGATATTTGATTGGATTGTAGACCTTCTCATTACCTTTTCGTGGATATAAAGAACGTCGAAATCAGAGTTGGAACAAAAAAGTTACAACCGTTTAAAGTTATAAGGATTTAGGGTTAAGCCAACAACGTTGGGCATACAGGGAGTACGCTGAGCGTACGAGGCTCAGATGATCGTGACGGATCACCCACATACACTGGGCGTACAATCTATACGTTGGGCGTACGCCAAACAGACCAAAACACTAGTTTTGGGTCTTGGACCCTATTTAAACACTTTAACTTCTTGGGAACCCTTCTTATCTTCAGCCACCACCTCTCCAACACTTGATAACGAAACCCTCTTTTCCATTTTAGTGTTTTTGAGTTTGGAAGTGACCTTTGAGGGTGTTTCTGGTGATCATGAAAGAAGAAGAACTCTTGGAGGTTGCATTGGTGTACTTGGAGCTTGTGGATCCAGAATCCTCACCAACTTGGAAAGCTTTACTTGATGGGTAATTATAAGAGATCTAGTTAGGCCTTGTTTTTGTGCATTTTATAGTCCCTTAAGTCATGCTTGGGAGTATGAGCTACTCCAAAAGCTAGATATGGTAGATCTTAACATTTTTGAGGTTCTGTGTGCATAAAAATGCAATCTTGATATGTTATATTGGACCATGCATGAGTTAGGGTTCTTATTATAGGTTCTATTGGTCAAAATCAAGTATTGGGTCCCATTAAGACATGCAATGGAGTAAAGTTTCCAACTTTATGTGTAAGTCTGAGTACGTCGGGCGTACTCAGTAGTTGTTGAATTTTGTTGACTTTTGTGATTTGGGCCTTATTTAGACTATTAGGGTTTTGGATCTTGTTGGGCCACTAGTATTTCTGACTTTGGGCAATTGTTAGTCTTTGGGTCTTCTTGGATTTGGGACTATAATGGGCTTTGGGTATCATTTAGAAATTTGGGCCACATTGGGCTTTTGGTGCCATTGGGCTGGAGCTCAGTTATTGGGCCAAGTGAGGAAAGGGTACAATGGTCTTTTACCCTAGGCGTCGGACAAATGAACTAGATTTCCTAGTTATGGTTATGGCCCAATGATGAATTAGGGTATTGTTTGATGATATTTAGTGAGGAGATTTTCCGGATCAGTAGTCCGAGCATTTATCTAATTTTTTCAGCAGTTTGGGGTGAGTCTCCTCACGGTACTTGCGGGTCGAAGGCACCAATGTCGGCCCATTAGACTATGTTATAGTATGTTAGCTGTCGTTATGAGGAAATCTTCAAGACATAGAGTCCACTAAGCATATCTTGAGTTGGTGCCGAAATCGGATCCCCAATCTTGCATGTATACCGGGCGGGGTCTGATGCCAGGAGGGGCCTGATGAGTGTGTTGTATACGAACTGTCTTTGTGATTCTTACATGTATTGTATGTATTTCTATGTATATCGGGCGGGGCCCGATGCCAGGCGGGGCCTGATGAGTGTGTTGGGTTGGGCCCATCACATGTTATTGACATATCTGTTCCGAGCGTGGCTCGATGTCGGGTAGGGCCCAATGGTTGTTGGGCATGACCCATTGTATGTTGTTATGTATGGTATGAGTTTTTTTGGGGAACTCACTAAGCTTCGTACTTATGATTTTATTTAATGTTTCAGGTACTTGTAGATCGAAGGGGAAGAGCTCGGGATGATCGCATCGTACACACCACGATTTCGGCTTTATTAGACTTTGATGTGTTGGAATGATTGATTGACATACTTTGTTTTTCATTTATGGTTTTATAAACACGTTTTGGTTGATGGTTTTAGTATTATGAAAATGAAATTGTTGGTTTAAAATTTTGGGACATTTCAAGTGGGTACTACCACATTCGACGTATTCTTTGGGATGTGTGGAAGACTGCCTTCAAGACTCGTGAAAGGTTGTATAAATGGTTGGTGATGCCTTTTGGTTTTTTGAATACTCCTAGCATCTTTATGCATGTAATGAACCAATTTTTCCCGCCCTTTAATTGTAAATTTGTATTCTTCTACTTTGATGACATACTCATTTATAGTGTTACTTTTTATGAGCATGTTAGCCATGTGCGTCAAGTTTTGACCCTACTTCACAGAGATAGTATGTATACAGGTGGATGAATCTAATTCAGAGGTTTTCACATAGTGACCAGCTCAAACCACCATCACAGAAGTATGAATCTTCCATGGTCTTGATTTATTCTATAAGCGGTTTATTCCACACTGCAGTTCTCTTATGGCATCAGTGACTGATTTTATGAAGGAGGAGACCTTTTCTTGTACCGAGGCAGCAGAATCGGCTTTCCAGTTGATAAACGATAAGCTTACAATAACACTAATTCTTATATATCCAGATTTTTATCAAGTTTTTGAGTTGCATATTGATGCTTCAAAGGTTGGTATTGGAGCGGTTCTAAGTGAAGTGGGATGAAATATTGGCTATTTTATAAAGAAATTAGCATCGCCAAAGTTGTGATATAGTACTTACAATGTTGAATATTATGCAATGGTCCAGGCTATAAAGCATTGTCGTCACTATCTACTCCGTAAGGAGTTTGTGTCATTTATAGATCATAATTCTTTAAGACATATTCACAATCATGATAAGGTGTAACATAAGCATGGGTGGTGGGTGAAATTCTTGGAAAAGTTTATTTTCATGGTGAAACGCAACTTAGGAGCATCGAATTTGGTGGAAAATGCTTTGAGTATGAGTTGTAACTTACTGGTTTCCATGAGGGTTGGTGCGGCATGGTTAGTATCCTCATGGAGCAGCTCACCGTTGATCCTTTTTTTCTATTGTTCTATAGAATATACAATCTGGAAAAGGCCTGATTTTTTGGTGCATAATGGATTCCTTTTCAAAGAAAATTAATTGTGTATTCCTGACTCTAGTGTTCGTCTTCAAATCATCAAGGATTTACAAGGTGAAGAACATGTTGGACGATATCACACTCTACAGTTGGTGCAAGCACCATATTTCTAGCGTACTATGCACAAACATGTGTATTAATATGTTAAGCGGTATAGAAATTGTCAACTATCAAAGGGCATAGCTACCAATGTTGGACTCTATATGTCTTTACTTGTTAGTCACAACCTTGGGTTGATATGAATATGGATTTTATGTTGGCATTACAATGTACTCAACGGGGTAATTATTCAATCTTTGTAGTTTTTTTTATCATTTTTCTCAAATGATGCACTTTAACCCTTGCAAAAAAAGACGACATATGCAGTTAATGTGGCTCACCTATTCTTGTGACAACCGTCAAATTTGAGAGAGTTCTAGATTTGAATAAAATTAGTTACACATATAGGCACGACACATACTAGACTTAGTAACTAGAAACTAAGTTATAACCTACTAGAAACTTGGAAACAATTAGAATCAATGGATAGTACACTTAGATTTCACATTGATATGTGAATTCTACAACTACTTAACTGTAGAGACTATCCATATTTGGGTCACTCTTTGACTCAAACACCTTTTCATGAATCATATACACACATCATGCATTTGACCTAGTAGTAGAAATTAGGTCCGAGTCTCATAGAAACTTAAGTCAAAGCTGAAAACTAGAACTAGTATAATTGATTCGTCACTCTCGCTTGAATCTCGGAATCACTACATAGAATGCCAATAAACCGGTAAAAAATGAATTACAAACATTATTTTTAACTAGAAAATAGTTATGAAACTCTATCATAATTTGAAATCTCAAATAATTCAATTTATTTTGATATCCAAATATTTATTAAATCTCAAGACCCTAAAAACCCTAAAATCTCAAATTTATAAACTTTAACACCTAAAAATCCATAAAATTTGGTATGGACTTTATAATATCAATTTAAAATAACTCAATTTAGTAAAAATATAACCAAGGAGAAATAAAATTTAAGTCAATAGTATTTAACCTTATTTTCTAAGCCAAAAATCAAGGTTTTGGGAATGAAAACTAGGATAAGGTGCATATTTTATAAAAACTTGATATATTTATAAAATAAACTTATATTTTATAATTTTTAAAAGAGGGAGACCCTCTCTCCATTCAAATTTCGGACCTCTCTCCTCTCTCTCTCTCTCTCTCTCTCTCTCTCTCTTACTTGAAAACCCTAATACACCATTTCCCCATATCAAGAATCACTTTCACTTTTTCACTTTACCTCTCATTCTCTCTCACACTCTTCATCACCACCACCATTTTCTCTCACCCTCACCCTAAGTCAAGAAATTTTCTAGAAAATATGTCCAAGAACACACCTCAAACTCGAAATCTTCATCATCTTGTGGTGTTTTTGAAGGTAAAATCGATTTCTACTTCACTATTCCTTCAAGTTTTACTATTTCTTCTTCTCCATAAACACTTTTCTTTGAGATTATTCATATGCATGTTCATAACCATGATTTTTATGATGATGGTGATATTATTTCACCCAAAAACCAACATGCATGTGCTGATCTTCAAGCTTAGATGCTTGATGATCAATGTTTGTTGTTAAAAGCTTTCAAATATGTTCATAAATGATTTAATTCCAAATAAACCTATAAAACTTCTTTTCTGATCAAATCCAATTTTTCCCAGAATTCCACAAACAAAATGAGAAGTTCTACAAATTTTCAGAAAATAATTCATTTTTCTTGAATTATTATAATTATTGCAAGAAAATAGGGCAATAATTCATATAAAATACTTTCTGAGGTCTATAAATCCTAGGTAAATTCTTGGTTGACCCCTAAAGTAAATGATGACATCTCAATGAGTTTCATCGATTTTGGTTACTGTTTGGTATGGTTGTGAATTTTCTTTTTGTTTAATTAAAATAAATCATAAAACCACTTTAGGGAATGTTAAAAGGATATCTAAGATTTTTCAGCGATCCTACCTCATATGGGATACTCAGAAAAATATTTTCAGAATTTTTCATAATGCATACCTATTTTTCCCTGATTTTTGTATTTATAATGGGCTAATAACGGGAAAAGTAGTTCTACTCATCCAAAATTCCTGAAACGTTACCAGAAGACCTTATATTATATTAGAACTCTAAATAAAACTTTGGATGATTTGTATATTCAGTATGCTATTTTTCTTCTATTTTCTAAGATTAAATACACTTAAATCCACTAAATCGGATTACAATATATAAAAATCACCATTGGTATTTTTCCCGGATTATGTACACTGTAAATGATGTTAACAAAAATTTTGGTAATTTAATCTAACTGTTTGATAATTATTCACCAATTAATGATTTTTCAAGAGAACAAAACAAAGAAAAATAGGAAAAATAATTGCAAAATATCTTTTATACTTTTCACAGCTTCTATATGTATAATAACAGTGTAACAAAAAGTTTGGCCAATTTTGAAAACTGTCTTCTATTTATTTCCATTTTGGTTAGAATAAATGCACTAAAACTATAAAATCGAGTTAAACTATTTAGATACCCATTTTTATATTTTTCCGAGCTTAAGTATGTTTAATGGCGGTATTATAAAAAGTTTGGGAATTTTTATGATCTGGATACTATTTTTCACAAATTTATATTGTTATGAAGGCTTAAAAATTTGGAAAAATAGTTAATCACATCAAAAATTCAGGGGAAACTTTCTGCAAGACCTCTACTGTATTTAGATTGAAAATACAAAGTTTGAGAATTTTTGGAAACTGTTTGATAATATTTTGGATTTTTAGGAGTTTAAAACACCTTTAAATGTATTGAAATACCCTCAATTAATATTACAAAAATCTGGAAAATAATATCCAAAATTATCTTAATCACATGAGTTATAAAATTTCACAATTTCAGAAAATGTTTGTAACTTAACAATATTAAATTTTGACACAATATGGGAATAATTCTATTGTAGTAGCAAGTATACTAGTATTGGCTTTTTATTAGAGACTCATTAGTGTGTAACATCGTGTAGGAATCGATAGTGGTGCAAGTGGAATGTAGTTCAATCATCATATGCATCATCTCAAAGCATTGTGAGTATTCACACATTCCCGTATTTTCGGTTTTTATGTTTTGGGGTGGTAAAGCATGTGCGAAAAACTATTTATTGTTCGATGTATTTAAATTCATTTGTATCAAATTTGATTGCTATATTTTGCTATGTATGTCTATGAAACTTGAAACATGAGCCCTTATTGTCTTAAGTCCCTTCTCTTAGACTTTAATCCAACCATTAACTCTTTGAGCCAATGGTCATTATGGATAACGCTATTAGGAATTGACAACTCCTCACTCGCCCGATTGCTTGAGTGCATGATACCATATAATCTATGGAGCGATAAGCATAGATCTTGATAGGACATCAGTCATAGGCTTGGTTGTGAACTCATTGTTTGCTCATATACATATAAACTTGTTATTTATTATGGCAATAAACTTGTTATTTATTATGGCAATAAACTTGTTTATTAATTATAGCAATGAACTTTGTTTCTCTTTATAGCAATGATCTTTGTTTCTCATTACAACAACGAACATCTATTCATGAAAACTTATTTACTTATTTTAGAAATCAACATTGTTTACGGAAACTGTTATCAATATTCTGATTATCACGATTTCAAACTATATTATGTTATAAACATGTGAGTACTCACCAACTATTTTTTATAGTTGACGCTCGTTTTACATGCTTTTTCAGGAATCATCGAGTAAGTGGCACTTAGGGACACTTCACTTTTAGGAGCATTCGCATGTGTTGTATTTCAGTTTACATTGTAATTTCTTTTAAAAATTTGTTCAAAGTCATTGTAAATTTGTAATGCTTTTTAATACTATGGTTGGTGTTGTCTTTTAACTTTTGCTATGAAACCCTTTATACTGCCACGTCTCGTGTTTCCGCTTTAGCGGGGTGTGACAGAAATGGTATCAGAGCCGAAGGTTATAAAGAATATCGATTTTCCTTTGGAGAACCACGACTATAGCCAAAAAAAATTTCAAAATGTTTTTTTAAAATACTGAACGTACTACTGGTATAACTAATTCGAGTACGCATTGTTGGACTTAAATTAAGTATAGCCTGGCCAACTATGCTTAATTAAGTAAAATTAATGTGAGGCTGGAAACGGTTATAGTAGAATTATGTTCAAAACGATTTTCAACTCGAACTTTTGGAAACAAAATTTTTCGGTGTGCGTATGGGCATTTCATATTATAGGCATTCATTTAGGTACACTTAGAAACTAAGTGCACTTTTATCACCATGTCTTATTTAGAAATAATTTTATCCCTTATCAAGTGCTAGGTTAACCACTTAGGCTATATCACTAGCCACTCTAGGAGCAATTCACTTAGTACTGAGAATGAGTATTCCTCGGTAGCTATTGACTTTAGATGTAAGGTTAGTAGCTAGATATACACTAGTAATAATCTTAAGTCGAAACCTATACCAATTATTCCTCAATACCTCTTCATCGTCTTCGTATTGGAGTTACTACTAGGAAAGCGTTCCTATACCGACACGGATGAAAATTGGAGCATCGCGTAAGGAGGTAGATGAGTCGTTACTAAGTAATCACTTGGATACCATTGGCGGGCATTCCGGATTCGACTCACAAGGAGACACGGAGGTTTCACCCATACATGAGACCTTATTACTACGCTACGATTTAGCTCTAGGTTGTTTTCCACCTTGAGCTTAAAACTTAACATAGGATATCCCTTTGACCTCTATAAAAGGTCGTAAACTGCATTGACACCATAAAACGTTTTACAAACAATTTCTCCTGTCCTTTATCTTAGGGAAAAGACATCGGTACTCGCCTTATACTCACCTTGTACTCGCCTTAGTATTTAGGTACGATCAGCTACACTAATATACTTATTCCTTACTTCTTAATCTTCCATCGAAAAGTTATTTCGCTTCATCGGTTTTACTTATCATCGATAAAATATTTTATAACCACTTCATACAACTTACTAGACCTTTCCTAACAATGTAAGCCATAATCTCGCTAAAAATCTTTTGACAATTTGCTCTAACTTAACACGTTTCTTCAAAACTCAATTTAACCAATATTGGTTTTAACCTTTCTATTTCAATTTCATTTCAAATCCATTTCAATGGATACATGTGCTTTTAAGGGCATATAAACCATTTTAAATCTTGCTTACCATTTTGACACGTTTTTGAAAAACTTAAAAAAACATTTTCTTTTATAAAAGTGTTTAAACTCTATGCTATAAAACTTAAACATATGACATTGAAGTTCATATTATGTGAAAAAGTTTCATCGAATCTTCAAAACAGTTTTGTTTTGACACTTTTAACAACTTTCTCATTCAGACAATGTAATTTTCTTTAATGTGTTTTCTCGAAACCCAACATGATATTTATGCAAATTTCTACTTCAAACATGTCTATAAGACATCTATAATGCTTATATTTCAAAACATACCTTATTTGTGTACTTTGCTTCAATATAGTTTTATAATATATAAAGTTTTTAAAATTTATAGCATTTGAAAACTTAGTGTTCACTTTTAAATTTCCAGTGATACACTCTCAACAATGAATAATTATTCTTCTAAATATATTGAGTCTTTACCTTATCCATTTTAATCATTGTTGAACTTCAGTCTAAAAAGTCAAAATTGTCAGATTTTCAATTGCCATTTGTAGGGCTTCTTCTTTTTCACAAATGGAGTTTAACTTAATAGATAACTTATGAATTTTTAGCAATCCTTAGCAAACACTTTAAAACTTCCACATTTATATCTAATCATCAAAATACATTAAGGATTCAAGTTTGAAGTATTTATATACCCATATTTTTTTTATCTACCTATATGTATTGTTCTTAAAATTTTAACAATAGCAATCATTGCTGCCACCTTGCTTTTCTTTCCCCCGAACTTGATTTCTCGCTCTCCTTCTGATTTTAGATCTCGCACGCCCATAATAATAACATAATACATTGTCTAACTTTGGTTCTGTCTATTTTTCTTCTCTTGGTACCATGTTCATACGCATAAAGACTAGAAGTCTACCCTTATCAATCTGAGTGATTAATACGTGTATAGTCATGAGACAAAATTTTGACTTGGTTCCCTTTGATATATTCAATTACGCCTTTTATCACAGTTCCCTTTGATATATTCAATTACGCCTTTTATCACATACACTTTATTTTTATTATGAAATCTACAGTAAACAAGTAATCCTTATTTACATTTTCTCTTTCGTACTAAATTTGGAAACTTGATTTAAAGTGCAATTTTCATTGTATTTTCCTTACAATTAATACACAAGATGAATAACATTGTTCTTATCATTTTTCTATATCCGGAAAAATATATGTGAAGGATATGTTTTCTTATGTTTCTTCTTTTCTTTAAATACATCAAAAGTCTTGAATTTTACTATTATCTATTCTCTAAATGATTGTTTTTGTAGAAACACTAATATAAGAATGCACTATTTTCAATGATCGATATTTTTACACCTTTCTTAAAATAGCATTCTACTTTGTAATTTTCAGTGAGTTCCTAAACTCTCAACTTTGTTTTCATAAATGTTCTGACTCGTAAGCTTGAATTTGTCCTGACTTAGACAATTAGACAATTTTTCAAAAGAGTAATCAAAATATTTATGTATAAATTCCCTTATTGATGACTTAAACCTGTAACCTTAATTAATCTTTTTATTATTTTACTACTTCGTTTGATCGCCACACATGTATCTTCATTATCTTGGAATTATTACACCTTTTGATAATAGTGAGATTTTTATCCCTTCTAAACACTTAAAATGCTATCTACACAATGCAATTTAAAATATCATAAACTTTCATCGCCTTCATTAGAAACTATGACTCTCTAATTATATATACTCTTCGAATATAGTTCTATTATTGTAAGACTAACCGTAGTAGTAATTATAGCCTCGGAGATCCTCAATCATTTCGTAATTTATTTTGTAGACGACACTTAAATAGCCTTTATATTTGAGATGTACCAAAACTTCGTTGCCTACCCTTAGTATGTATTTTTAGGAGCTCACCCTCGATCACTTCCCTTTCATTCGTGCTACCCCTTCTTATTTCTGAATATATCTTTTCCAGATGTAGCAGCCAACGCAGAAGTGAACAAATTATTCCTAATCTCTTCTTTATTAGTCGGCGAATTTACACTTAGTGCTAATTTAGAATGCAACTTAAGGATCAATGCGGATTTAACGCTCAGTGCAGTTGGTCTTAGCAAAACTTATACCGCTCTCTTAATTCAGATAATATCTAACTAGATGATATTTTTCGACTAGGTCGCCATGGTTGGATCATAATTCCATGAACCAAATTTTCCATAATCTAGATGAAAGAACTCGAATTAAGGAAACAGTAATTTGATTATAGATAAAGAATTGAGCTCTTCCCTTGTGGAATTAACTCACAATAATAAAAGAGCTCTTCAAGTCACCACCTCTCCAACTATATAATTGTATTCGGCTGAGTTCTAATAGAATACGTCACGAATTGAATTTCGGGACGAAATTCTTTCAACCGGGGGAGACTGTGTCAACCGTCAAATTTGAGAGAGTTCTAGATTTGAATAAACTTAGTTACACATATAGGCACGACACATACTAGACTTAGTAACTAGAAACTAAGTTATAACCTACTAGAAACTTGGAAACAATTAGAATCAATGGATAGTACACTTAGATTTCACATTGATATGTGAATTCTACAACTACTTAACTGTAGAGACTATCCATATTTGGGTCACTCTTTGACTCAAACACCTTTTCATGAATCATATACACACATCATGCATTTAACCTAGTAGTAGAAATTAGGTCCGAGTCTCATAGAAACTTAAGTCAAAGTTGAAAACTAGGACTAGTATACTTGATTCCTCAATCTCGCTTGAATCTCGTAATCACTACATAGAATGCCAATAAACCGGTAAAAAATGAATTACAAACATTATTTTTAACTATAAAAGAGTAATGAAACTGTATCATAATTTGAAATCTCAAATAATTCAATTTATTTTGATATCCAAATATTTATTAAATCTCAAGACCCTAAAAACCCTAAAATCTCAAATTTATAAACTTTAACACCTAAAAATCCATAAAATTTGGTATGGAATTTATAATATCAATTTAGAATAACTCAATTTAGTAAAATATAACCAAGGAGAAATAAAATTTAAGTCACTAGTATTTAACCTTATTTTCTAAGCCAAAAATCAAGGTTTTGGGAATGCAAACTAGGATAAGGTGCATATTTTATAAAAACTTGATATTTTTATAAAATAAACTTATATTTTATAAATTTTAAAAGAGGGAGACCCTCTCTCCATTCAAATTTCGGACCTCTCTCCTCTCTCTCTCTCTCTTACTTGAAAACCCTAATACACCATTTCCCCATATCAAGAATCACTTTCACTTTTTCACTCTACCTCTCATTCTCTCTCACACTCTTCATCACCACCACCATTTTCTCTCACCCTCACCCTAAGTCACGAAATTTTCCAGAAAATATATCCAAGAACACACCTCAAACTCAAAATCTTCATCATCTTGTGGTGTTCTTAAAGGTAAAATCGATTCCTACTTCACTATTCCTTCAAGTTTTACTATTTCTTCTTCTCCATAAACACTTTTCTTTAAGATTATTCACATGCATGTTCATAACCACGATTTTTATGATGATGGTGATATTATTTCACCCAAAAACCAACATGCATGTGATGATCTTCAAGCTTAGATGCTTGATGATCAATGTTTGTTGTTAAAAGCTTTCAAATATGTTCATGAATGATTTAATCCCAGATAAATCTATAAAACTTCTTTTCTGATCAAATCCGATTTTTCCTAGAATACCACCAACAAAATGAGAAGTCTACAAGTTTTCAGAAAATAATTCACTTTTCTCGAATTATTATAATTATTGCAAGAAAATAGGGTAATAATTCATATAAAATACTTTCTGAGGTCTACAAATCCTAGGTAAAATTGTGGATGACCCCTAAAGTAAATGATGACATCTCCGTGAGTTTCATCGATTTTGGTTACTGTTTGGTATGGTTTTGAATTTTCTTTTTGTTTAAATAAAATAAATCATAAAACCACTTTAGGGAATGTTAAAAGGATATCTAAGATTTTTCACCGATCCTACCTCATATATGGAATACTCAGAAAAATATTTTCAGAATTTTTCATCATGCATACCTATTTTTCCCCGATTTTTGTATTTATAATGGATTAATAATGGGAAAAATAGTTCTACTCATCCAAAATTCCTAAAAAGTTACCATTAGACCTTATATTATATTAGAACTCTAAATAAAAATTTGGATGATTTGTATATTCAGTATGCTATTTTTCTTCTATTTTCTAAGATTAAATACACTTACATCCACAAAATCGGATTACAATATATAAAACTCACCATTGGTATTTTTCCCGGATTATGTACACTGTAAATGAAGTTGAAATTTATTTTAGTAATTTAATCTAACTGTTTGCTAATTATTCACCAATTAATGATTATTCAAGAGAACAAAACAAAGAAAAATAGCAAAAATAATTGAAAAATATCTTTTATATTTTTCACAACTTCTATATGTATAGTAACAGTATGAAAAAGAGTTTGGGTAATTTTGAAAACTGTCTTCTATTTATTTCCATTTCGGTTTAAATATATGCACAAAAATTATAAAATTGAGTTAAACTGTTTAGAAACCCATTTTTATATTTTTCCCAGCTTAAGTATGTATAATGGCAGTATTATAAAAAGTTTGGGAATTTTTACCATCTGGATACTAGTTTTCACGAATTTATATTGTTATTAAGGCTTAAAATTTTGGAAAAATAGTTAATCTCATCAAAAATTCAGGGGAAACTTTCTGCAAGACCTCTACTGTATTTAGATTGAAAATACAAAGTTTGAGAATTTTTGGAAACTGTTTGATAATATTTTGGATTTTTAGGATTTAAAACACCTTTAAATGTATTGAAATACCGTCAATTAATATTACAAAAATATGGAAAACAATATCCAAAATTATCTTAATCACATGAGTTATAAAATTTCACCATTTCAGAAAATGTTTGTAACTTAACAATATTAAATTTTGACATAATATTGGCATAATTCTATTGTAGTAGCAAGTATACTAGTATTTACTTTCTATTAGAGACTCATTAGTGTGTAACATCGTGTAGGAATCGATAGTGGTACAAGTGGAATGTAGTTCAAGTCATCATATGCATCATCTCAAAGCATTATGAGTATTCACGCATTCCCGTATTTTCGGTTTTTATGTTTTGGGGTGGAAAAGCATGTGCGAAAAACTATTTATTGTTCGTTGTATTTAAATTCATTTGTATCAAACTTGATTGCTATATTTTGCTATCTATGTCTATGTAACTTGAAACATGAGGCCTTATCGTCTTAAGTCCCTTCTCTTATACTTTAATCCAACCATTAACTCTTTGAGCCAATGGTCAATAGGGATAGCGCTATTAGGAATTGACAACTCCTCACTCGCCCGATTACTTGTGTGCACGATACCATATAATCTATGGAACGATAAGCATAGATCTTGATAGGGCATCAGTCGTAGGCTTGGCTGTGAACTCATTGTTTGCTCATATACATACAAACTTGTTATTTATTATGGCAATAAACTTGTTTATTAATTATAGCAATGAACTTTGTTTCTCATTATAGCAATGAACTTTGTTTCTCATTACAACAACGAACTTCTATTCATGAAAACTTATTTACTTATTTTAGAAATCAATATTGTTTATGGAAACAGTTATCAATATTCTGATTATCATGATTTCAAACTATATTATGTTATAAACATGTGAGTACTCACCAACTATTTTTATAGTTGACACTCGTCTTACATGCTTTTTCAGGAATCATCGAGTAAGTGGCACTTTGGGACACTTCACTTTTAGGAGCATTCGCATGTGTTGTATTTCAGTTTACATTGTAATTTCTTTTAAAAATTTGTTCAAACTCATTGTAAATTTGTAATGCTTTTTAATACTATGGTTGGTGTTGTCTTTTAACTTTTGCTATGAAACCCTTTATACTGCCACGCCTCGTGTTTCCGCTTTAGCGGGGTGTGACAATTCTTCTGGGATGTCTACCATTTTTATGGTTTTCCATCCTATTTATTTTCGGATCGAGACACTAGATTTTTGATTCATGTTTGGTGTAGCTTGTGGGAGATGGTGAAGAATCAATTGAATTTTAGTAGTGCCTATCATCCTCAAATCGATTGGTAAACTAAAATCGATCCCTTGGTAATATTTTAAGGTGTCTAATGGGTGATCACGTGAAGTCATGGGATTAAAAACTATGCCATTTAGTCTATTTCATATGGTCTATTTTGTTCAACCATGAGGATAACTTTAACCACGAGGACCACTTGATTTGATGTCACTTCTTATTTCTGGTGTTGTTCTGAAAAAACTACAAGATTTTGTTGAATGGCTATAGGAAGTTTACAAGGACATGCATGACACCATGGTTCTAATCAACTCCAAGTAAAAGAAAGATATATATAAAAAACACGAATAAGTTAATTTTGAGGCGGATAATGTTTTTGTGCTGTCTTGACTAGAGATCGTTTTTTGGTTGATGAGTATAACAATCTATCGGCCAAGATAATTTGTACCCATGCTGGTTGTGGACAAGATTAACTCTAATGTTTATCGTCTAAATTTCAAAGTCATATTCATTGTTCAGATGTTTTAAATGTGAAATATCTCCTTTTTTTCATGAGAATTCTTCAGATGACTAGCATGCTGCACATTCAAGGTCGAATGTTGTCTACCCAGGGGGAACGATAAGGGACCTACCATGGATGCTCAAGATATGACATCCCCCATTTTTCAGAACAAATTTAAAAGTTTTCTTTACGCTTTTAGGTATTGAAATGCGGAAGTTCCCATTTAAATAAACATTTTCTAAATAACAAAAGTTATTTTATTAAAACTTTCGGGATGTCATTCGCTTATATCCGAACATACGTTAGAACGTAAATAAAAAGGTCCTGAAATAACTAATGCAAGCCTATAATTTATTCCACTCAACATCCTAACTAGGCAATTTCAACTTTGGCTCCACTACCTGTGATGCAATTAAATGAGTGGGTCAAGTTTGCGAAACCAGGTGATATATGTAGGGTTTTCAAGCCTATAACATTTAATGATAAAATATCATCCCTGCAAGACATATATAAGGTGTAAATATGTAACCTATCCTAAGACCATCTACCCAATCCCAATCGATCCTCACAAATCCTATTTTGTCAATCATCTGGAAGAATCACCTTACTAGATAAACTGTCTAAGCAACTGTTTGACTACACCTGCTAGGGGAGTCCTTGGCTAGTGTAAGTAATATAAGTCAAAAAATGTTTAGAAATTTTGATGAATATGGCTTTCCATTTCATCTACGTTCATGGGTTATAAAGCAATTCTAGCAACGTAATTCACAAGACCGCCTAGAACAGCCAAGAGTTGGTCATCTACTTTGGTCGACGACCTAGACATACCGTTCGGTTGTCTGATCGGGACCCACCATTTCTGGTCATCCGAAGACGGGGAGGAATGCAGTCTGACCTAGTCACAGAAACTCTAACCCAACTATGAGACCTAATCGATGTCAAGCCTATTTGACACTATGAAATCCTTTATAAGTCTTATTCCTAATCTAAAGCAAGACCTATATCTAAAGGAAATTGATTTCTAGAACCATTCCTAATCCAAACGTTACTATCTTATCTTTACAAATAGCACATAACAAAGATAATACAAGCAACCTTTATTATGTGGGTATTTTTAACTTAAGATTATGTTCTTGATAATAACTACGCACTCACTTCACAAAGTGTCTGGTGATTGGTGAATCGGGCAGAGCTTGGCCTTACACCTTTCTCGAAAGACCTAGATATACATAACACTACGTCTTAGTCTAGTTTCATACTACGTGGAACTATTGTCTTAAGAGTTTAGATTCCTCAACAATTCCAAAGTCTACTTCAAGATTAAACAAGTAAGGATCAGCCAGGAAGGACAGTAGGGAGGCAGGATCATTTCGTCATATAGTCTTTCTGAAATCCAACAACCAAGCCGACGTGACAATTCTAGACATCTCTCCCATAGTAGATCAATCAACATAACTACTTGGAATTGTTGATAAATCTAAATTATAAGATCGTAGTAACGAGTCACAACTATAATTATAAATTACACATGGGCAGAGTAAGTGTAGCTCACTTACATAGATTATGGAAAGTTGAGCACTTGAGGGTGTCGTAGGGCTTCGCTGCAGGCTAGAATGAAGAAAAATCGGCAAACTATCAAAATTTTCAAAGAGATATCGACTGGAGAGTGTGGGGAGGAGTGAAAGAATAAGCTGGTATTTATAGGTGAGTTTGGAGGCTTGCGCGTCATGCAACAGGAGGTGTGCTGTGTATAAGGGTGACGGTGATCCACTGGGCTGCCGACACGTGGCACGATCTGGGTGGGGCTACGTGGTTGACAGCGCGCACAAACTATGTGCAACATGCGTGCATGTGTGACGTTTTCCATATTTACGAGCTCCATTTCTGACGTTCTTTATATCCACGGAAAGCTCTTCACGGGATCTACAACTTTCCTTTAGACTTCTTCAACTAATTTTGACTTTATTTTATTTACAAATGCTTAGCCTGTTAAAGCCCATATAAAATTCATAACTCTCACGTCCGACATCCGTTTTCGATGGTTTTTATATCGTTGGAATCCGAACAATGAGATCTTCAAGTCTCGTTTAGATTGTTTTGGCTAACAATCTATCGATGTAAAATTAAATATCAATGCACACACTGTTGCGCCGAATTTTAGAAAAATCATAACTTCCTCTAGTGAAGTTAGATTTAGACGATACCTATACACACGAATTCGCTTCTACAAAATCTATGAATTTCATTTAAACTTCCTAAGCTAAAAAAAATCTAGCCCAGATTCACTTTTTATGCTATCCGTAGCCGTGTCGGTTTTATCGTGAGACTTTGGCGCTTCCTAACTTCTTCGTTCTAAGTTGGATTGAGGCATTCTAGATGTGTACGGGATCCTAGTTACGAATACTATAACTAGGTTGAGATTATTTTCCCTAAGTGATATTTTATTTTTGACGTGTATTTTTAAATCTTATTTATTTTATTATATAATATATCTTAATATCATATAAAACACATAAGCACAAAATATATGAATTATCCTGTCTTTATTCATTCACAAAATGACTACATGACTTGACCACAAAGGTTATGTTTGATTAGTAAGCCTAGCTGGAAACGCGGGGGTTACAATTCTCTCCCCTTTAGGATGATTACGTCCCATAATCATGTGTCAGCAAACAGATGTGGATAGTGACTCTTCATGTCACTTTCTGTTTCCTAGGTGAGATTTGACCCTGTTGGGTGTTTCCATCACACTAGCACTAAGTCAATCATCTTACGACGTAACTTCTTTGTCTTACGGTTGACGATTTCTACAGGCTCTTCAACTAGCCGCCTATCTTTGTCGATCCTTAACTCTGAAAGTCGAAGCATATCCACTTCTTCTCCCGAGTACTTCCTCAAATAACAAACGTGAAAGGTATTATGGATACCTTCCAGTTCGGCGGGAAATTCAAGCTTGTAAGCTTGATTCCCAATCCTTTGAAGTACCTTGAATGGTCCTATGAAATGAGGACTCAACTTACCGTGCCTTCGAATCTAATAAGTCCCTTCCTTGACGAGACTTTAAGTAACACTTGATCACCCATATCAAATGTTATTGGTCGTCGTTTCTTATTTACGTAGCTTTTTTGATGAATTTGGGAAGCTAACATCCTTTGCCTAATGACTTTAAGCTTCTCGTGTCACAATCCGAAAATTTTAGAGCAAGCAAGGTCTAAAGCCTAACCATGTATAAGTGAAACCACATTGAAACCATGATGCATTGTGTCCTCTATAGCCTTGAAGACTTGTTTATAAGCTAGTAACTAAGCATAGTTTGAAACCTAAGTTGATTTATGTTAGAATAAACTAATATAAGGCAAAAGTTTAAAGTTTAACCATAAAGTAATACCTTAAATAGAGTTTTTGGTCTTAAGCTTCTAGAACCATGGAGTTTTCGGCGTAGGGATCTAATGTCAAGTAGTTTGCGGTCCGAGGAAGTAAAGGACAAAGTTGTTTTCGGCTGTGAGTCAAAGAATCATGGGTTTTCGGTCAACACATGACCGAAATCTGTAAAGCTAAGCCATTAGGGTCGTAACACAAAGATATATGACCGAAATCTCAAGTGTTCTAGATGGAAACTTGGCCGCAAAAAGCTTATAATATCTAGATATTTAGTCATTTAGGCGGTGATACTCTTTCCAAGATGATAAGTTACACATTTCAATGTAAACATCTTATCATGTATTATCCCATATAAATATATGACAACCGAAATCAGGATTCATTTCACACCCTCTACCTATGAAAACTCCTAAATTCTCCCTTGAATTTCAATAGAAAACATTCATATCTTCCAAGCACTTACCCAGTTAATCTTCAATCTTCCTCTTACATTCAAGAACACTACACGTCTTCATCCAAAATTTCTAGAAACTCTTGTAAGTTACTTTGAACTAGCTTGGTCCTTTAAAACACTTAAAATATAAATTTAACTAATTCATACATAATATTATGTGTTAAATATTATTAGGATACATTTATTTACACGTGTTCTAACCCGGGGATCATCACAACCACATCGTACCCAACCAAAAACACGAATTCGAGGTAAGTTCATACCCCTACGTTTTCACAATTTTTAAATTGTTTTAGGGGGGGGGGGGAATACAAGTAAAACACAAGAAATCTTGTGTTTAAAAATATAAATTTCTTATTATGTTTTCTTATTCGTTAATATGAAATTAAACGTGAAATTTATTAAATATGCAAAACATCGTTATTATTAAATTACAAAGATTTACAAAACATGTTAAGACGTAACGGTTTTCACATCAACGAAATAAACATATAAACTATAATAGGTATAGTTTATGGAACAAAGGAACTATTTTACAAAGTTTAGGTTAAAACACGGAAACAAACTTATAAACTATAATAGGTATAGTTTATGGAACAAGGGAACTATTTTACAAAGTTCAGGTTAAAACACGGAAACAAACTTATAAACTATAATAGGTATAGTTTGTGGAACAAAGGAACTATTTTACAAAGGCCAGGTTAATATATAAACAAAAAGGGTTTTCAGTTATTACTCGTAAACACGTTGAAGCAAATTGTGAGACGTCTTTGTGTACTTATCTAAGTACGGGTAGAAGTCCTGCATTATAACCAGAATTTCTTGTAGGGGGAGCGAGATATTTGTGTATAGATCTATTTGGGACTAAAAATCCCACACCTCGACTGTTAGCTACAGTTAGGCCGGCAGGCCTAGGGTGACAAATGTCGTTAACATTCCGACGCCCGAAGAACGTCGCGATCAGGCCGACTGGGTTAGTATGGTTATAAGAACTCACAAGGAGAAAACAACGACATATTTACGAATAATATATTTTCAAATAATTTGATTTGAATATTAACTTTACATTCGGATTTTAGGGCAAATATACTTTCAAGGGTTTTATTTAAATAATAAAACAATATTACATTATTTGCAAGTACAAAAATTCTAGAATTACACTCAGTTACACGAAAAGAAACAAATTATATTATTTACTATTATGGTACGAATAGAAGTTCAGAAAACATATATCGAGTATTCTTCTTACTAAAGTCTATGATTACTTATTATATACATTAGGATTATATATAATAAAGATCCGATAGACAGTGGAATGTGTGAATTCCTCCTTTCTTCCTATTCCTTTTTAGGTTGTGGGCTTAGGGCAGAATCACCCAATCGACTGTCCGTTCGATTTTAATTATATATAATTTGTCTACACTAAGCAATCATAGGAGTTAACAGTACGGGTCATACAAATTACATGAATCAGAACCTCGGATCACATATTATAGACATAAGAAACTTATACTTTTTGGTCTCAAAGTACTAAGACGATCACTTATTTACTAAGAAAATATTGGATTTTTTGGAAGAACACATTAACATTTTCAATAACAAAGAACATGTCTTTTCCAACAAAATACTTATGAACTCACCAACTTTAATGTTGACACTTTTTCAAACCACTTGTATTCTCAGGAAAATTTGTAGACATGTACCCTCTCAGGCGTTATGAAGACGGAGCATAGTAGCATTACATCTTATCTTTTGCTATAGTTTTAATGTTAAACAATGTAAATACTATGTTATTAATACAATGGTTGTTGTTGCTTTGATTACTATTATTCAATTGTTGTGATATTGTACATGACGTCCTCCGCCCCCAAACGTTTCCGCCGTTCCGGTTTGGGGTGTGACATCTCGGTGGTTTGATGTACTATATCCATACTGGCAAAATGCTTCTCTCCCGCTTCTAGCCAACATGACGACGTTCGACACTTCCTTCCATATTGTGCTTCATAAGGAGGCATCTTGATGCTTGATTGATAACTATTGTTGTAGGCAAATTCGGCCAAGGATAAATGATCATCCCAACTACCCAAAAACTCTAAGGCGCATGCCTGAAATATATCCTCCAAGGTTTGGATAGTTCTCTAACTATGTCCATCTGTTTGCGGATGATAGGCAGTACTCAAACACAACTTCGTGCCTAACTCCTCCTGCAAACTTTTCCAAAATCTGGAGGTGAATCTATTGTCCCTATCTGACACAATAGATAGGGGCACTCCATGAATCCTTACGATTTCCCTTTCATAGGTCTCTGCCAACTTCTGCATAGACCAATTCTATCGTGTGGTTATGAAATGTGAACTATTCGTAAGTCGGTCTACTACAACCAATATCATGCCATGACCTCTCTTTGTCTTTGGTAACTTTGTTATGAAGTCCGTGGTAATATCATCTCAGTTCCCTATCGGTGTTGGTAAGGGTTCCAGACTCCCATATGGCTTCTGATGTTGTGCCTTTGTGAGACCAAGGATGATCTGGTGCGCAGGGAAAAGGTTTGAAAACTAAAACCTTGAGTTAATGCTTAAGATCAATGTCTGCTTGCTAAGGAATGTTCCAGTTAAGTCCGGCAAGACCAGTCAAGTCTGAGTTAATGCATTCAACAAAGTATTCAAGATATTAATGAAGAATAAAGTGAATGATCAAAGTAAAGATGATAAATGATGATAAATGAGGAACAAGAAGAATGTTTGAGAGAATAACTTGAAAGGTGAAGTAAACTAGAATATTGATATATTTGTTTGAACAATCCGTCACTTGATTTATCATAGAAAGCTCCCATAAATAGGAGAACATAATACATCGTACAAACCAAATACAAGCATAGGACCGGATAATAGAGATGTTTCTGAACCTCTGATTATCTATGTTTGACAAAAGAGACTAAGTCCTATGACATGTTAAATCAAGCTAAATGACAAATACAATTAATACAAACAGACAAAAGTACATTTTGACAACATCAACTCCGGAACATAGACTTTGTTCCGGACACCATCTTCAATCCGGAGAACTGATTGACTCCGGAACTGCTTCTGACTTCGGAAATACAATCTGACTTCAGAACATGCTTACCACAGAACATACAAGGATAGTGATTGCTAGAGGTTCACTTTCAGGTTCCAAAAATCTCCCCCTAAGTGAACTTAGCAATCTAGTAAGTTTAGCTTGAATCTTCCTTGATGAAAACGTACGTCGTGTATAGCCATTCTCTAACCGGAATATACCATTGAAGTTGGCTTACGAACTTTTCCTTCACATGCTCTGGAGCTTCGGAATTGGATGCTCGGCTGATGAACTTCTGAAGAGCTTTAGTGGGAACCAGGTGCTTGTCTTGGACTCGGAAGAAGTCCTTCTGATAATTTTTACTTTGATGGTAGACAAAGCCTAACACCGGTTCATCAATGGGTCCTTCTGCAAGGATTTCAGCTTCAGGAAGTTTGAAGTCGATTTTAGCCAAAAATTTATCTGTTCCGAATAGGTGGGCTAATTCATAGTCGCATTGACAGAACTCAGCAACGTAGTCCTTAAGAAAGCTTAAGGCTGAATGATAAGCTCCCATGTTGAGATCATCTGACTGGATGCTTCGGACGTGAGCACCAATAGTCAGGATATCATTCGGACTATGTGATACGAGCATAAAATGCAGTTGAGCTCAAATTTTGTCAGAAATTTTCTTTCGAATCCAGAGATCTTAGTGATCCTTTTCCGAGACCACACTTCTTTGAGAGGAAGTGAGTTCTTGTCATAAAAGGTCTTCAGTCATTCTCGCTCAGTTCAGATGATCATTTGAGGATCATCCTCCAGATGGAGAGGTGCGAATTTGGTGTAGAACTTACTGAACGGAGAGAGAGGTAGATCAAGTTGTTCCGAATCATTATTGGGAATATCATAGTACATGAAGGGTACTATATCGACATCCTTTAGGATTCCATCTCTACAAAGTGGAGAGATCCCTAGCATCGGATGCGGATTGCCATCCTTAAAGGATTGAATCCCGATGCTTTCTTCTAGAGCTTGAAGGATCTCTTCTTGACACCATCCTGATTTTGGATTTGGTGGAGGTCCAGAGTAGAGAGCTTGATTGCTTTCAGTGATGGGCTTCTTACCCTTGTCCTTAGACTTTTGAAGAGTGGAGAGGATGTGTTGCATAATTTCATCGATTATGAACTGTGGTGGAGAGGAAGGCAGAGGCTCTTTCGGAATGTCATCTGGCTTCCGGAGTGGAGAGCCTTCGTCGATAGGAACGATTTTTGGAGCCGGAATAGGAGGCAACATTGAGGAAGTGGCTCGAAAAGCATCAGCAGTCAATTGGCTTTTGGCCTTAGCCATTTCAATGCTGTTGTGAAGGACTTCAGCTGTCACACCCCCGAACCAGACGGTGGAAACGTCCGGGGGCTTGCGCGTGACTTCATCTTGAAATATCATTACAGTGAATATAAATGAAACATAACATCATCATCACCATGCATAATTTAATACAACTGCCATTGTTTACATCAAGTACAATCTTTTAAATTACATGACCAAAACATTCACTGTATGACGTTTAACAGTACACAAAACAAAATCCCATATTCTTGATGATTCTTCTGCCTAACGAGTCCCTGAGAATACAAGTTATTTTGAAAACGTCAACATATATTATGTTGGTGAGTTCATAGCATGTTTGATTGAAAAGTTTTGTATAGTTCGTAAAGCACCAGAAAATCCGATATTTTCTGTAAAGTGTCTGAAAATGATGTGAAAATCAAGTATTTATGCATGTGTGTTTACTACTTTTGAAATGTATAAATAAACAAAATGTAATCCATATAGAAATCCTGTATTTTTCTGTTGTAAGTGGAAGGTAATGTATAAATGTATTTATCCTAGAAAATCCGATATTTTCTGCATATAAAAGTATCGAAATCATAAAATTTCCAAGACCGTGTATCGATGTATGTATGTTTTTAGTATCGTCTAGATTTGTATAAATATATCGAAATCTTTGATGAAGTTAGTCTCCAAGTGAGCCGTTACAACCATACTTGATAATGACTAATTCGCCTGTCTTGACGTTTTCAGGCGCCGATTTTGATGTAGGTAAGGTTTGTCTCCCTAGACTGGCCTAGTCTAGCTGTAACGAACAGCTAAGGTGTGGGGGGTCACCCCGTATAGATATATACACAAACTCCCGCTCTCCCTCCAGGAAACTCTGGTTATAACTACAGGCTACAATTGTACACTCAAAGGTGCCAACCGAGAAGTCTCACTAGATTCTCAACCTTTCCTACCATGTTTAATGTTTACATGGATGTTGTATGTTCTCATATCCAAAAGGTACATATATATAAGTATAGGAAGTTCAATAATTATCTAAAGGTATAGTTACGATCTACTAAGCATGAATTTCAGTCCAAGCCCAATTAGCATGTGAATGGACCACAAAGGCCCAATAACACGTAAAAGGGTAATTTGGGCCCAATAGGCATGTAATTGGACCACAAAGGCCCAACAAGCATATGATCCATAACTCAGGCCAAAATTAACATGTAAATGGGTCGCACGGCCCAATAAACACGTCATGGGAAATATTGGGCTCAATATACACCTGGGTGGGCCCTTAGGGCCCATTGGCCACGTAACGTGAATATTAGGCCCAATAAAATTGTTATCGTTGTATTACGTCCATTTAGTATCATTTCGATATTTGTTTTAGTTCGAGATTTACTGAATTGAATATAAAAAGTCCTCTTTTGTGAAAACGATGTTCTTGGTCGATAAGTTCCAAAATTTTCAATTAAGGCCCAAAGTTTGTAAAAATGACACTTTAGTCCATAATTTGTAAAAATTTGTAATTTTGTCCCAAATGTTATAAATTCACGGATTTAGTCCAAAAATTTATATTTTGACATTTATGGCCCAGTTTTGCAGAAAGGTGCATTTTCAGCCCTTTGTTTGTAAAAATTGACACTTTCAGCCCAATTTTGATAAAAGTTACATTTTTGGTCCATATTAGAAATAAATGTTATTTTCACCCCTAAATTTGGTTTATTTAAATTTATGATTCAAATTTTGCTCAAATAACATTTTTAGTCCCAAAATTTTCTCTTTTTCGCAAATTTGGGCGCAAAACCGTGAGGCCCAATTGTTTGGCCCATTAAGCTAAAATTTACATTTTTGCCCTTTGGAAAACATGTTTATCATAAAAATCCATTTTTATACAAGTAGGACCTGTTTGGTGCTTATAAAAACTTAAATTTCACTTTTTGCCTTTATCTTTTGTTTTCTTGACAATTTTGACCTTTAACAAGGTTTTTGCCTTAAATTTTTATATCTTAAGCATATAACACTTTTAACTTGATAATATGATGTATAAGGTGTCTTAGTTCATGGATCTTAACTCCATGTTACTTAAGATGTCGAGATTTGTTAAGATCTAACACATTTTTACAAAATAAACTAAGAAATCACACAAGACATGCATATAACACATAGATCTACACATTTTACTTGTATTCTCCCCCAAAAATCATGTGAAAACCGAACAAGGGGGTATGAACTCACCTTTGCTTTGATGTTTCTGTTTTGAAGAAGAAATGAAGAAGATTTTTATCATAGCAAGCTTTCTTGAGTGGATTTCGAACTTAAGAAGTTCTAGGAAGCAAAATCACAAAATATATGTTGATATGGAGTGATTTAGCTAAAGAATGAAGTAATTCAACTTGAGTGTACAAGATCTTACCAAGGATTGATGATATTAATGAAGAACCTTCTTGGAACACATGCAAAAATCTCAAAAATCTTGATGGAAGGAGGAGTATTCTTGAGATATTTGAGAGTGCTTTGAAAAAGTGTGTATGTGTGTTTGTTTTGCCTCTCGGCCGTAAATAGAAGGAGAGAGGGGAGAGAAAGGTTAGAATGTGATGGATACTTGGATGCATGAGATGTATGGGTTATTTAGTGGGTAAATTGCATGGAAGTCCATTATACAATAATGATGTGTCTAATGCTAGTTAATCCTCTTATTTCCCTTTTTTTTAAAACATGGGCCGAGATTTGGGCTAGGAGGAAGGAGGGTGAATTAGTTTGGCCCAATTCTTTCTTTGGTTCGAAATTATGAAGCCCATAAAGAAAAATTTCGGCCCATTGGGCCTTTAGGGTAGTTCACGGCCCAAATGGCATAAAAGAATGGGTTTTATGGTCCATTAGGGTTAATTGGTTCAATTATGGCCCAATAAGGCCCGTTGAGGGTAAACCAATTTATTTTGTACCCAAAATGGCCCAAAATGCTAAGTTTTATGGAAGTGGGTCCAATTAGAGCCCAATTAAGGGTCCTAAGCCCAAAATAGTCGAATTGGAAGCTTATTGGTCCATTAGGCCCAATAAGGAAATCCTAGTCCAATATGGACTCAAACTGGGATTTTTAGGGTTTTCAGACTCCTTGTTGAACATGAGAGGTGCATTTGAATGAGAATAGAGTAGGATATTCGCTTAGAGTACAAGTTATTACACTAGGTGAATGATTACATGAGAGTAGAATTTCTTAGCAAAAATCTCAATTGTGACATCAGCCACAGTGGATGGCCATGATACTGCAGACCATATTCGTTGTTCTTCCTCCATAAGGACCTTGGCAGGAAACTTGCTCGGAGCTTGTAAGGCTAACACTCCATTTGTTACATACACATCTTCATCCTCACTGTCATCATCATCCTCAACACCTAGGATACCTGAAAGAACTTGAATACTGTTATCAGAATCTTCATTTTCATCTCGGAGCTGATATTCCGAGGCAGAATTCCGGGGTTGACTTGGGCCTTCTCCCCTTCTTGCAATGGTAGGCCTGACAACCGGTACAAGTGCAATAGACTCCTTCAAATCAGAAAATTTCTCAAACAGCTTCTGAAAGCTGGTGTTGAGTTGAAGGGTGAGAGTGTCATATGCTTCATCAGTGGGAGCTTGAGCGTTGAGATGATTGAACAGGTTGGAGAGAATAGAGATCATCTCATCGAACTTTTTGTTCGGAACATCCATAATGTTCCAACATGCTCTCAGAAGCTTGAGTAGGACCTGTTGCATGATGAGATTCATCTCATCTTTCTTCTGAATCTCTTTCTCTAGACGCTGAATCTGCTTCTCATGACGAACTTGATTTTTCTTGATGAGGTCATTGGTAGCAACAACTAGGTCATCATGGACCTTCAGCATATGAGTGATTGCATCCAAGTAATGATCAACAGAAGCATCATAGTTGTGTTCGACTTCTTCTATGGTGTGTTTGAGCCGGAGAGAAATAAGATGATCCAGTTGGGCTTCACTTTCCGCAATGGTTGGTCCGGAGGTGTTGATTGCGGATAAGGATTTCAGGATTGCATCCAGTTTGGAATCCAATCCGGAAACCTTGACATCAAGTCTGGTGTTGAGTCCAGCCACTGAAGCTTTTGTAGTTTTTACCTTCTTCATGGAGGGCAAATGGATCAACGTGGATTTCATGGAGGGCAAATGGATCAACGTGGTCTCCTGCGGAAGATCCGGTGTCCGAAGTGGAAGTCCAGGACTTGTGCTTGTCATCTTTTGGATCAGGTTGATGTTGAGGACAGTTAGGAGGAGAGGAAATAACATTGATGTTCTTGGTGGTGGATTGAGTTTCACCTTTAAGAGTGTCTTGGTCCTCCTTGTTCTGTTGTTCATCAGCAGGTTCCAAAGAGGAGGAGGAGGAGAGTACGAAATCCAAATCTGGCCTTGATGAGGAAGGCTTCGAAGGAAATGGAAATGAGGAAAACATATTGGGAAGAGAAATTGAGGCTCCTTTATCAGCAAACATTACTTCATCAGATAGCTCTTTATTGGGATCGAAATGCATTTCATCATGAAATGGATTTGTGGGAGTTTCTCCGGAAGCAAACTCCAAATCAGTTACCTCATCAGTAGGAACCACGAAGGGCATGTTGCTTTGAATTACCCTATTCCTCATGGAGATGAGGGTTGCTTCCACCTGGGATCTAGGTAGTTCTGGATGTCTCGATTGGGCCCTATCAAGAAAGTCTTCCCAAAGTGGGTCATTAACACCTGGTCGTCCTGTACTCCATCCGGGTATCAGACCAGTTGAGGCATCAAAAATAGGAGGGACAGCTCCCACTTCGGAATGCTTGCGGTCCGGAACAAGGGTTCCGGACGGTACAGGTGTTGAAGAAATAGGGATATCAAAAGTGACACGTGGGTTTGTTCCAGGAGGTGCAAGGAACTTTGTTCAACACCGGCATCACCTTTTTAGGAAGGTGAGGGTGGATTATGAGTAGACTCCCCGTGAGTGTGTGCTTGTGTTTTTGAAACATTGATGGGTACCTCGGATGAGTGGGTTGGTGGGGTGTTCGGATGGCCAAAGTCAGCCTGAATGTCATGAGCTCCTTCTTTTTGAGAGGAAGAGCTGACTTTGGTTCTCTTTTTAGGCTTTGGCTTAAAGGGAGAAGTCTTCCTTTTTCCAGACTTTTTTTATCTTTCCTCCGGACACAGTAGGATGGGCCTCTTTCGGAATAGGCTCAATGGGGACATTGATCGGTACCTCGGATGAGTGGGTTGGTGGGGTGTTCGGATGGCCAAAGTCAGGCTGAATGTCATGAGCTCCTTCTTTTTGAGAGGAAGAGCTGACTTTGGTTCTCTTTTTAGGCTTTGGCTTAGAGGGAGAAGTCTTCCTTTTTCCAGACTTTTTTATCTTTCCTCCAGACACAGTAGGATGGGCCTCTTTTGGAATAGGCTCAATGGGGATAGGGGCAGGTTGTGTTGGGTCGAACACAGCCGAAGTCTCCAAGTGGTGTTGTAAATGAATGGATCCGGAAGGTATTATAGCCAACATGTGTTCTGGTAAATGTCTTACAGGTCCAAAAGAAGATTGGTCCGGAATGCGATAATGTTTAATAGTTTTGAATGAGACATATACCTATTTCGGAATTGTAGACACTGAGATTGGTTCGGACCTTTCTTTGTAAAGCTCTTGGATCATCAAGTCCCAAAAACCTAGGGCTAGAAATCTCATTGTCCTTCCTCTTGATGGAAAATTTTCGGAAGTCTTGCCATAAGACTTTAGGAAGATCCACAACATTGTCCCGTCCGGAGTAGATACTGTACACCACATACAACCAATCATTGCTCAAGGTGTCGGTACCACCATGCTTTCCGGACAGCCAGCGACCGGAAACAACTGACTTCTTGAATTCTTTAGCCTTGTACTCCTGATCATAGCCGATGTGTGCCAAGAATTGCTGAAATTCTTCGTTGGTTGGTTCTTGAACCTTAAAACCCTTGGGGTTTCCCTAACTCCGATTGCTCTGAGAAATGTCGATTTGGAGATTGGCACGATGCGATCACCAGTTAGTTTGGTTTCGAGAACCCCATCAACGATCTTAAATCTCGTAAACGTTGTGTGCAGAAGATGGAGTGGAAGAGGTGGTTTTGGGATTTTAGTGAGGGGAATGGAGATTGGATGATGAGCAATGAACTCGATCATCACTCTTATGGATTCATCGAAATCCATGGTGTTAATGGAGAAAAGTTGTGTTGTGTCTCTGAGGAATGGTTCAGACGAATGTGAGGATGATGATCCTTTTGAAGATTTTTTCTTGTTAACAATTTTCTTGGCTGTAGGAGCAGTTTGAGCAGTTTGATCGACTTTTGTGGGGGAAGAAGAGGACGCAATTGTTGCATAGGTTGAGAGCTTGAAGAACACAAGTGTTGGAATATGAGCAAACATCATTCCTATGGTGTTCAGGCAACCCTTATTGCTTTGATCTAGGTTTTTCTATGTAAACATACAATATTGAATACCAAAGAAATAAACCCTAATTGACTAGCATACAAATCTGAAATTGACATATGATTAGGATTAGAATCATTACCTTGATTGTTATGTAGCAATAACAATCACAATCCTTCTTGATCTTGACTTCTGAAAGCTTAGAGCCTCAAATGTTGCACCTCTAATGGAGTCACAAACACCACTAGCAATAAGGATGAAGAAGAAGGAGAAGGAGAGAGGAGGCACCAAAAACGTCCTAGGGTTTCTCTTAGAATGTTGGGGACGTTTTTGGAGGCATAAGGGGTTCCTTTTATAGTTAGGCTTCTAGGGTTTTGAACTAGGAAACCCTAATCCAGTTGCTTAGTCCTTAAGCAGCCCAAAGACCCTTCCAGAAGGCCCTTGGATGATTTCTATATGGATCCCCATATAGAATTCGTCCATGCTTCCTTTATGGATCCTAAGCCCAACTTTGTAACTATCTTATAATTACAATATCAGTCCCCTTTATTTAATTAATCTCTTTTAGCCACAAAATTAATTCTTAATTAATTCTTGACTAATATTAATTAAACAATATGATTTCTCTTTTAATATATTATTCATATAATATATTAATAAATCATAATTAATCTTATTTCTCCTTAATTCATCCTATCAGTTGCTATGGTGAAGGCAACCCAAAAGGACCATGCTCATAATCGGGTCAAGTACATACCAAAATAGTTATGGGCTTATACACCTAATCCAACAGTCTCCCACTTGGATAAGTCTAATAACTATTTTGCATATGACTTTAGAATCTGATCAGCAATCGTAGCTTTCAAAAGCTGCTGTCAACTATGATCTTATCAGAAGCGCGTCCTTTAGATAAGGGATCATATATTCCTCCATTCTAGATATCGTATGAACTGAGACATGGATTTTAATCACACTCCCTATTCATGTGTTGTTTCCCGATTTCCAATTTATGACGACTGACAACAGACTACAATTAAACACATCAACTTAGTCCAGGCTTGGCCAAACACTTAGGGTGTCATCACTAAATCATCGAGGGGCCCATAGATATCGCTTTTATCCCACATTGGGTAAAAGGAACGGATAAACATCGACTCAAATGCTCGCTTGTACCTACTCATCAAATCACACACAACAATATGTTTTATAACACTACGTTACTGGTGCGTTTACATATTATCAATGTGGAACCGACTTGTAAATTACAACACACATGTCTCCGTTTCAAGAATATAAGATATTATCGTCTCACCAATCACTCGTGATAAAATCCATGAAGTGATCTAAGTGAGCGTGGGTTTAATCCAATGCTCAAATCTTAATTCATAACCACTCATGAACGTTGTAGCAAACTTTTGCTATGTCTAATACACTTTAGACAGTCTACAAGCCAATTCACGACAATCTAGCTTCGATACCTACTTCCAAAGTATTTATCGACCGTGGATGGTTTGAATAATCTTATTATTCGGGAAGTCAAAAAATGCAAAGTGAAACACAAGAATAATCGAATCCAATATGATCTCAAACTTGTGAGTATAAATAAAACACCTTTTATTTAGTCAACATATTGATTACACATTATTCATTGAATAATGTTTCAGATAATCAACTTATTACTTGAATTATAACAATAGTTGTCCCATGCTCTAAGCATGCACACTATGTTTACCTATGATCCTTTCTTTGTGAAATAGATCAATTGAAAACATTTCCAATGATGCTCATTTCATAATTCCTAATCCTCATCACTAGTGTAAGAATACCAAATTCTTGCCACTATTATAATATGTTAGATTCTAACATTTTATGCAACGATCCTTTCGTAATGTCACAACACCGATCCTTTCGTAATGTCACAGCACCAAAGCCAGCAAGACTTTGCCAATGTTATTACAAAGTACTCTATTGGAGATTGTTACAAGGCAATTCCATAGATATGAAGTCTAACATTCAAAGTGCATTCCTTTGAACATCCTTCTTGCATAAAAGTTTCTAATCTAGACATAGATTCTTGATATCCAACTCCCTTTTATGGAGACATTTCCATATTTTGCATATGACAACTCATTCTAAATAGAATCATATATATTCATAATAATGTCATTATGGTCCATTCGTTACTTTACTTCCAACTGCGCACAAGCGATCAATCCTTAGCGAACCTCAGATTGTCTATGACAGTCGTTTAATTATTTTAGTCAAAACCGGTTCTAGTCCCTTTCCCTCTTAATGCCCTAGGCATTTGGAAAAATTTTAGAACGTTCGAATATTACAGCATATGCAATCGATCCTATACCCGAAGTGTATGGGACACGATTCATAATGAAAAACGTGATACTTTACCAGTTTCTTGCTATAATATTGCCATATATAGAATTCCTTTATGTTGAATCTTTTCAACATAACATCCATATATGTCTTTTGACTAAATTTGATTAAAATTTCTCGATCCAAGCTTTTAGATTTGAAAATGAAGTATAATATTCTCTCCCATAATTATAGCAAAACAACTTTTTCAACCCCTGCAACTTTATAAGATGAAACCTTTTGTTTTCTATAATTAATATTGCCAACTTGCAATACTTAAAATAATAATCAAGCTCCCACTAACATGATTATTATATCCATACGAGCATAACATTTATGCTCCCAGTAGCTTTGAAACGTATTCAGAAACAGTTGAACTTCTAGAATTCAATACTTATTGACTTCTAAAACGAATGTTCATATTTTTGATATGATATGCTTCGATAAGCCTTTATCTAAGCTTCTCAAACTCATACACCTTTCCCTTAGATAGCTCACATGTATGTCTAAACTAATTCAGAACTTATAGCAATAAGTCCTAAAGGTTTAGACTAATTCCCAAATCTCACAATTCGAACTATGAAGAAGGATGTCGTAGTCATAATCGAATTTGAGAATGCAATTTACATAATCGCTATCTCATTAAAATCTTCCCAGTGAAAGCGTTTCCTCACAATCATTTTCATGAAGGAGAGAAACCTTATGACACTTAGATTTTATGGTGTATGTGTTCCTATCCATATGAATCTATCATAACCATAATTATAAGATAATGTTTGTGACAAATCCAAACTCTTATGGACAAAACTTGTTCATTCTTTATTTCTTGCCATCAAGGGTCCCACCATTGCTTCCAAGTCTTCGAGCAGCTCACCCCTACCTATCAATGTACTTTCCATTGACCAAGATGCCTTGCCTCTATACAATCAATTGAGAACTCATAGAACTCATATGCACAGTTGACTTAAACTGGAATGGCACAGAAACAAAAAATGTGTCAACACGATAGGTTACAAACCTCAAGTCGTGTGCTAGTGCTTAACAATAGGTTTACCCTTGATTAGTTCTTGAAACTTTTCAAGATCATTTAGACTCCCACTGACCTATTGACATATAAGATTCTCTTGTCAAGAAACATTTCTTGACAAAACAAATATTCAAGAGTTAGTGTAGGTCCTTATCAAGGCAAACACTACACACAATTGGTCTTAGTTGGTCTTTGTCTTATCCAAGACATCACAACTTACCAATTTCAAATGTGCAAGATTAAGAAAAACATTTTCTTCTACTCCACATTTCATGAGTGTGTTAAAACTTCTTAAGATGTATCACTCAAGTCACAATCTTGGAGTATGACTCTAAGACTTGATTTTGGAATGAAGTATGATTCAACTTTTGATTTAACCATTTCAACAATTTCTGATTCCTCTTCTTAGCCATACTAGTGTACTAAGGTGTCCTTAGAGGATCAATTTGTGACACGGTTATATAATTACTAAGTTAATCATAAAACAGATACTTAAGTACTCTCCCATCTTTTCAGATTGGAGAAACTTTTATCTTTCTGCTTAATTGATTCTTCTTATTCATTCTGCTATTCATTGAAACTTTTCCAATGACTTAGAATCATACTTAATCTTTTAAGTATAACCACATTTACTAATCTTTTAGCAAATCATGACGAATATTTTATCGTTCTTTGTGGTGGACTCGACCAGTGCACAACATTGTGTACCAGATCTCTCCTAGTCCTTCACTTGACTCACATACTTATGTGAACAAGGAATTAGTCTCAATTTCCCAAATACGAAGGTTCTCATTCATAACACAATACCAGTTGCATGATTCCAAGTTTGTGTCCAATTGAAACTTGGGCGATGAGAATCTTTCCTTATTTGGTAAATTTCTGACATTATCACAAATAACATAACTAAGAATCAAATCCATTCACAATATTGCTAACAATAGAAACATTTAAACACCAACTTTCATATAATCCATCGCAAGGAAACATAAATAAGACAAACTCAAAATTTATTTTATTGCGGAAAAATCTTGTCCTTACAATGCGATTACAAATGAAAATTGTCACACCCCGCTAAAGCGGAAACACGAGGCGTGACAGTACAAAGGGTCTCATACCAAAAGTTTAAAGACAACACCAACCATAATATTAAAAATCATTACAAATTTACAATGAGTTTGAACAACGTTTTAAAAGAAATTACAATGTATTTAAAAGTCAACACATGCAAATGCTCCTACAAGTGTTGTGTCTCTACGTGCCTCTTACTAGATGATTCCTGAAAAAGCATGTAAAACGAGTGTCAACTATAAAAATAGTTGGTGAGTACTCACAGATTAAAAATCATATTGGTTTCAAGAATCGAAATAAAAGTTCTGATAAAAGTTTCCATAAATAAAAGTATATTGCTAAAATGAGTTTTCAAGAATCGAAATAATATTCTTTGTTACAAGGAGCAAACAATTTCATTGCTAAAACAAGTATACAAGTTTTCAGTAATAAAAATTCGTTGCTATAATGAGAAACAAAGTTCATTTCTATAGTTAGTAAGCAAGTTTATTGCTATAATTAATAACAAGTTGTATGTATATGAGCAAACAATGAGTTCACAACCAAGCCTAAGACTGATGTCCTATCAAGATCTATGCTTATCGTTCCATAGATTAATTCCTAATAGCGCTATCCATAATCATCATTGGCTAAAAGAGTTAATGGTTGGAGTAAAGTGTACGGGAAGGGACTTAAGATGATAAGACCTCATGTTTCGTGTTGCATAAACACACATAGCAAAATATAGCAATCAAGTTTTAATACAAATCAATTTAAATACAACGAACAATAAATAGTTTGTTTTTGGACATGCTTTTCCACCCTAAAACATTTAAAACCGAACATAGGGGAAGTCGTGAATACTCACAATGCATTGAGATGATGCAAATGATGCCTTGATCTAAGTTCTACTTGTACCACTACCGAATCCTACAATAATGGTATACGCTAGTGAGTCTTTAGTCGAAATTTAGTGCTAATATACTTACTACTACAATAGAATTATGCCAATATTGTGTCAAAATTTGATATTGATAAGTTACAAACATTTTTCTGAAATGCTGAAAATTTATAACTCATGTGATTAAGACAATTTTGGATATTAAATTCTAGATTTTTATAATATTAATTGAGGGTATTTCAACCCATTTAAAGGTGTTTTTAAGCTCCTAAAAATCCAAAATATTATCAAACAGTTTCCAAAAATTGTCAAACTTTGCATTTTCGTTCCAAATACAGAAGACGTCTTCCAGAAATTTTCCCTTGAATTTTTGATGTGATTAACTATTTTTCCAAAATTTTAAGCCTTCATAACAATATAAATTCGTAAAAAATAGTATCCAGATGATTAAAATTCTCAAACTTTTTATAATACTGCCACTGAACATACTTAAGCTGGGAAAAATGTAAAAATGGATTTCGAAACTGTTTAACCCATTTTTATGATTTTTGTGCATTTATTTTAATAAAAATTGCAATAAATAGAAAATAGTTTACAAAATGACCCAATCTTTTTGTAACATTGTTATTATACATATAGAAGCTGTGAAAAATATAAAAGATAATTTTCAATTAGTTTTGCTATTTTTCTTTGTTTTATGCTCCTGAATAATCATTAAATGGTGAATAATTATCAAAATGTTAAATTAAATTACCAAAATTTTTGTAAATTCATTTACAGTGTACATAATCTGGAAAAAATACCAATGGTGATTTTTATATAGACTAATCCGATTTTGTGGATTTAAGTGTATTTAATCTTAGAAAATAGGAGAAAAATAGTATACTAAATAGACAAATCATCAAAATGTTTATTTAGTGTTCTAATATAATTTCAAGTCTTCTGGTAAATGTTCATGAATTTTGCATAAGTACAAATATTTTCTCCATTATTAGTCCATTATAAATACAAAAATTGGGGAAAAAGAGGAATGCATTATGAAAAATTCTGAAAATACTTGTCTGAGTACTCCACATTAGGTAGGAGCTGCGAAAATTATTAGATAGACTTTTTAAGTTCCTTAAGGTGGTTGTATGATTTATTTGAATTAAACAAAAAGAAAATTCAAAACCATAGCAAACAGTAACAAAATTCGATGACACTCACTGAGATGTTATCATTCACTTTAGGGGTCATCCACGAATTTACCTATGGTTTATAGACCTCATAAATTATTTTATATGAATTCTTGCCCTATTTTCTTGCAATAATTATAATAATTCGAGAAAAATGAATTATTTTCTGAAAATTTGTAGAACATCTCATTTTCTTGATGGAATTCTGGGAAAAATCGGATTTGGTCAGAAAAGAAGTTTTAGATATTTATTTGGGAATAAATCCTTTATGAACCTATTTGAATGCCTTTTAACGACAAACTTTGATGATCAAGCCTCTAAGTTTGAAGATCATCACATGCATGTTGGTTTTTGGGTGAAATAATATTACCATAATCATAAAAATCGTGGTTATGAACATGCATGTGATAAATATCAAAGAAAAGTGTTTATGGAGAAGAAGAAATAGTAAAACTTGAAGGAATAGTGAAGTAAAAATCGATTTTACCTTCAAGAACACCACAATATGATGAAGATTTCAAGTTTGAGGAGTGTTCTTGGGTTTGTTTGCTGGAAAATTTCGTGGTTCTTAGGGGGAGGAAGAGAGAAAATGTGTGTGAGAGTGTGAGAGAGAAATGAAGTGTGGAGAAAAGGAGAAATGATTTATATTTTTGGGGAAATAGAGTATTAGAGTTTTCAAGTAAGAGAGAGAGGAGAGAGGTCCGAAATTTTTGTGGTATAATACCCTCTTTCTCTTTTACTTTTATAAAAATTCAATTCTTTTATAAAAATATTAAACTTTTTATAAAATATACACCCTAACCTACTTTTTATTCATGAAACCTTGATTTTTGACTTTTAAATTAAGGGTGAATGTTAATGACTTAAATTGTTATTTTCCTTGATTATATTTCCCTAAATTTATTTATTTTAGGATAATATTATTAGTTTCATAACTATTTTTATAGAATTCTTGATGTTAAATTTTATAAAATTTAGGTTTTAGGGCTTTTAGGGTTTTGGAGTTTGATAAATCTTTAGATATCAAAATCAATAGAATCTTTGAGACTTCAATTTATCTTATGGTATTATAACTCTTTTATAGTTATAAATAGTGTTTGTAATTTATTTTATCCGTTTATTAGCATTCTATGTAGTGGTTTTGAGATTCAAGTGAAATTGAAGAATCAAGTATACTAGCCCTAGTTTTCAACTTTAACTTAAGTTCCTACGAGACTGGGACCTAATTTATACCACTAGGTCAAGTGCATGATGTGTGTATATGATTCATGAAAAGGTTTTCGAGTCAAAGAGCGACCCGAATATGGATAGTTACTACAGTTAAGTAGTTGTAGAATTCACATATCAATGTGAAATCTAAGTACACTGTCCATCGTTTATAATTGTTTCCTAGTTTTTAGTAGGTTATAAATTAGCATCTAGTTACTAAGTCTAGTATGTGTCGTGCCTATATGTGCACCTAAGTTTAGTCAAATCTAGAACCGACTCGAATTTTGACGGTTGTCACAAAAACTATGTAAATATTATTTAGCAATCTGTCCTAACTCTAAAGTAGCAGCTAAAAAATCCGATCTTTGAATCATGCGATCGAAATCCATTTCTTCATGACCAGATTCAGCTCACTTTTTTCTTTTAAGCTTCCTTTTTCTTCGATCCTATAAAACACCAAATGTAATCTTATCACATCATGTATTAAGAATCTACATCTTGACTCTCCCATCTCTTAGATCTCTCAGGTAGTCAGGGCAACTTCCTAACCAATGCCCCTTCTCTTGGCAGAAAAAACACACAGATTCTTTGGGAATGGTACACAGGACTATCTCAGACTCAGCCTTTCTCTTGCGTAGATAAAACTTTTCTAGACTTCCAATGTTGCCAATGCCCATAGAAGGTTAGGATATTGATTTACCTGTCAAATTTTCTCGACCAGTGCGCCAAATCATTGCTGATTCAGCAGCAATAAGCAAATAAGTCAAATCAATGAGGGTCATGTCGTGGTCCATCCTATAGTACTCTCTAATGAACTCACTATATGATTCGGGATGTGACTGAAGAACTAAGTCAACAGCCAACTTCCTTGAGACATCGACACCCAACATTCCTAATCTGTCAATATGCAACTTCATATCCAAGACATGAGCACGTATAGACTTTCCAACTTCGTGTCTTTTTGCCAATAGGGCTTGACTGACTTTGAACTTTTCAAGTCTTCGAACACTTGGGTCAGGTAGAATTATTGGAGGAGGTGGAGGAAGTGAAGCATGATTTCCATTTCCACAATCCAGTCGTGGAACATCATCTTCATGTGAAAAACTTTTTCCAAAGGATTCGGGAAGACCATAGTTGTCAGACTTTGACATCTACAAAACAGGAGAAATTCAAGTTAGTTGATTGAGTCCTTAATAAAACCCCCAAATGAGATATTAAGGCTAGGACCCAATACAATATTCTACAACTTGGAATAGGGATGCCGTAATCCAAATTGCAGAACATTTGAAGGTAGGTAAATGACGATTTACCAATTTCCACCATGAAAAACGAAAATTGAAAGTTTAAGTTTTAAATGAATTGAAACTCCTAGATCTTTTGAGATTCATTGAACTTTTCAATGGCATGTTTAATCTCGATTATGTCCTTCATTTGTGACTGGGATGCCGAGGATCAAAAATAAGGTGTGAATAACCATGTGAATGTACGTGGTGCCCTCAATGTTACAGTCACCTAATCGACGTGCCGGTTAACCACACACGCTCCATCGATCTATGACAAACATTGAGTCACCCTTTGCCACCAATGCCAATCCCAACTTAGTGTGCCGGTTAACCACACACGCTCCACTAATTGTCTCGGCAAGGGTACAAAGTGTAATTCCATGGAATTGCATCAAATTTACTTTTTCCTAAAGTAACTAAGATTTGGGAATTTATAAAAGCGTTTAGTTACTTCGTATTTCATTATACTTATAATGGAAGGTTGTGTCTTATCCTACCCGTTCGGCTAACGACCCTCCACTAGTCAAGAGTGCGGTGGGTAAGAGTGGATACCCATTCAATCGCCATTTTATAGGCAATTTCCTTAAACACCCCTTAGAGACCAGCTTCGTGAATGAGGCCTACTAACGGTAAGACTGACTCTTTACTTATACATATATAATATGTTAAACCTTTAAATGTTATATAGTATAAGGTGTATTTTATACTTTTAAAATACTAAGTGGTTTAAGCTTATTATTAAATTAGGCCTTTAATTTGATTAATCTTAAACCGTATAATTATGATTTATTAATTATCTCTTTTAATTAAACTCTTTATTAAATTAATAAACCATAAGGGTGTAAATTGAACTTTTCAAAACTTTAGGGTTTTAGAATTTAATATTTCAAAATTAATACTTTCTAATTAAAATTAAATTCCAAAACTTGAGGACAAGTTTTGAAACTTTTCAAAACATTAGGGTTTAACTATTTAAATTTCAAAAACTAAAACTTTTAAGTTCAAATTTAAACTATAAAACCTAAAGGGTGTAATTTGAAACTTTTCAAACTTACTAGGTCAAATATTTGACTCATAATAATCTTATATAATCCATATTTAACTAAATCCATTAATTTTGATAAGGATAATCATTCCAAACATAAAAAATCGATTTTAGGCAATAAAAACAAGTTTTGGTAATTATCCTTAACAAAATCTGCTCAAAAAAATCGAAAATCCCGGCTACAGCACACTGGACTCGCGAAGTCCACTGATAGACTCGCCGAGTTCAGGCTACTCGCCGAGTCCACTGATGGACTCGCCTAGTTCAGGCTACTCGCCGAGTCCACTGACGGACTCGCCGAGTCGGCGTCGCAGACAGCAAAAAAATTCGATTTTTTTGATCGTTTGGTAGTTCACTTTTGCATCTATTCACTAGAAAAACGACCTACGCTCTGATACCACTGTTGGAATATGAGCAAACATCATTCCTATGGTGTTCATGCAACCCTAATTGTTTTGATCTAGGTCTTTTTAAGTAAACATACAACATTAAATACCAAAGCAATAAACCCTAATTGACTAGCATACAAATCTGAAATTGGCATATGATTAGGATTAGAATCATTACCTTGATTGTTATGTAGCAATAACAATCACAATCCTTCTTGATCTTGACTTCTGAAAGCTTAGTGCCTCAAATGTTGCACCTCTAATGGAGTCACAAACACCACTAGCAATAAGCATGAAGAAGAAGGAGAAGGAGAGAGGAGGCACCAAAAACGTCCTAGGGTTTCTCTTAGAATTTTGGGGACGTTTTTGGAGGCATAAAGGGTTCCTTTTATAGTTAGGCTTCTAGGGTTTTGAACTAGGAAACCCTAATCCAGTTGCTTAGTCCTTAAGCAGCCCAAAGACCCTTCCAGAAGGCCCTTGGACGATTTCTATATGGATCCCCATATAGAATTCGTCCATGCTTCCTTTATGGATCCTAAGCCCAACTTTGTATCTATCTTATAATTACAATATTAGCCCCCTTTATTTAATTAATCTCTTTTAGCCACAAAATTAATTCTTAATTAATTCTTGACTAATATTAATTAAACAATATGATTTCTATTTTAATATATTATTCATATAATATATTAATAAATCATAATTAATCCTCTATCTCCTTAATTCATCCTATCAGTTGCTATGGTGAACGCAACCCAAAAGGACCATGCTCATAATCGGGTCAAGTACATACCAAAATAGTTATGGGCTTAGACACCTAATCCAACAACAAGAACACTGAAGAAGATGTGAGGGTTTAGAGGGATTTGTGTGCGTAAAGAGACAAATGAGGGTTTAAAGAGGCTTATATAGGTGATGGAATCGGGTCGGGTTATGAAGGGTAATGATGAAATCCAGAATTGGAAATGGGTCGCATTTATTATGTTGCCGTTTTAGGGATCAGTTGACTAATGATGACGAATGGTTTCTATGGAACGAAGTGAGGAATAGAAACCGTCAAACGTCGATGGGATGTTTGATTTTGTGAACGTGCAAACGTGGTGTGGATTTCAAGGGTGAAAAGATAATAATCTTTAAAAAGTAACCGTTTAAAAGTGTTTCACCTTAAAAACCTTTGGACTTCACAGCGTTTCATTCTGGAATGATGGTGTTTCGAAAGTTTTGAAAAAGATTTTCATAAAATAAGAATTCCGGGATGAAAGTTTGTGAGTTATTCCGGAATGAAGCATAAGATCTTAAAATGGTCCGGAGTTATTTTGAAAATTCCGGAGACAAAAGTTTTAAAAGGATTCCAAAGAAAAAGGTTGAAAAGATTCCGGAGAGAAAAATCTGAGATGATTCCGAAATGAGGTTTGAGAAAGATGTCTGGAATGGAAATTTGAAAAAGATTTCCGGAGAAAAGTTTGAAATTCCTAAATGATGAATTAGATGTTATGGAGTGTATTTGAAAGAATTTCCGGAGTAAGGTTTGAAAAACTTCAGGAGTGAGATTTGAGCAAATTCCGAAGTTTAAAATACAATACCTTTCCGGATTTGAATTCCGGGATGACCTTATGAAGTAGGTTCCGAGGTGAAAATTTTACCAATGTAACTATGTGGGCTATGGACATCATATGATAAAATGAACTGTACAACTTAAAACTCAAGTGCTGGTTAGAGATAAATACAAGTAAAATGATCCTATGTATTCCGAGAGACAATAGTTCCGAGATGAAAAATAATTTTGAGTTTGGAACCAATTTACTTTCTGATGTTTCCATCATAGAGTGAAAGTCTCTTGAAAGAACTGAGGATCAGGCATCATCATACTCATTTTGTTTAGAAAACCATTGAATTTGGTTTCGTCTAATGCCTTAGTAAAGACATCAACAATTTCATCGTCAGATGGAACAAAAATGAGTTCAATGTTACCATTTAAGACGTGATCTTTAATGAAATGGTATCGTATGTCAATGTGCTTCGTCATGGAGTGCTGAATTGGATTGTGCGAAATCGAAATGGCACTTTGAGAATCACAATAAATTGGAATTCATTGACAACGTTAACCATAATCCAAGAGTTGAGATTTCATCCAGAGAACTTGAGAGGTACAGCTGGCAACAACAATGTATTCTGCTTCGACTGTAGAGAGTGCAATGCAGTTCTGCTTCTTGGATGACCAACTAACCAATCGTCCACCTAAAAATTGACAGCCACCAGATGTGCTTTTTTTGTCCAATTATAGACCACCATAGTTTGAATATGAATATGCTTGAAGTAGGAAACTCTCATTTGCTGGGTACTAGATTCCAAGATTCTTTGTACCTTTAAGGTATCAGAATATTTGCTTAACAACCAAGAGATGAGACATCTTTGGGTTGACTTGAAATCTGGCACACAAACATGTAGAAAACATGATATCCGGACGACCTGTTGTGAGATAGAGCAGGGATCCAATCATTCCTCTGTACTTTTTTTCATCAACTGCTACACCTGAAGGGTCTGAAAAGATCTTGTGTCCGAAACCCATGGGTACCTTGGCTGAGGCACAGGTGTCCATTGAGTACTTTTTGAGGATTTCCGAAATATAATTCTCTTGGTGAATGAAAATTCCTCTGTTAGTCTGTTTGACTTGGAGGCAAAGAAAGAAGCTTAATTCCCGATTCATACTCATTTGAAATCTACTGACCTTTAACTTAGCAAAGTCAACAACCATTGAAGAATCGGTGGATCCGAAAATGATGTCGTCAACATAAATTTGGACCAGCATGAGATGCTTTCCATTTGACCTTCAGAACAGAGTATGATCTAGAATTCCTCTTTGAAAGCCTAAACGCTTGAGAAAATCAGTGAGGGTCTCGTACCATGCGCGAGGAGCTTGCTTAAGGCCATAGACAGCTTTCCGGAGTTTGTAGCAATAGTTCTGATATGATAGATTGACAAAACCAGGAGGCTGTTGAAGGTATACTTCGGTATCAAGTTCACCATTTAGAAAAACACTTTTGACATCCATCTGGTGAACCTTGAAGCCTTTATGAGCAGCATAAGAAAGAAAGATTCTGATAGCTTCAAGACGTGCAACAGGAGCAAAGGTCTCATCGTAGTCAAGCCCTTCAATTTGTGTAAATCCTTTAGCCACCAATGTTGCTTTGTTTCGAATGATAACTCCTGCATCATCTAATTTGTTGCGAAACACCCATCTAGTACCAACAATGGGATGATTTTGAGGAGGAGGGACGAGAGACCAAACTTCATTTCTATCAAATTCTGCCAGTTCTTCTTGCATGGCTGTAATCCAATCAGCATGTTCAAGTGCTTCTTTGATGGGTTTGGGTTCAACCATTGAGATACGTGTCGAGAAATGACATTCATTTTGAATACTTGTGGCAGAGCGAGTTTGTACACCAACGTTTGCGTTTCCAATGACTTGGTTTGGAGCATGATCCTTGGTCCAAACATGTAACCTTGGAAGTTCTTGTACAACAGATGATCCAATATCAACAATGGGGTTATGTTGCTCCCTCTGAATAGTTTGATCGTGTGGATGATGCTCCCCCTGAACTTCTGAACCCGATAGGTTGACGTCATCTTCAGGTGGGAATTCGAAGAAATTTGAATCATCATCGATGTTGATAGGATTGGAATCGAATTCAACAGCTGCATTGTGGAATCCATCCATATTTGATTCAAGGGAAGAGTGACCATTCTCCCCCTCAACCTGAGAAGGTTGAAACGGTTCGAAATCAAATGGAGGAAGACTTGGTGTCGGACCGGACACGTTTTGAGAGACCGGAGCTTCGGACATGGTTGGTCTTGTTCGAGATTCCGAATCAAGAGCCGTTTCTGAGGGTCCTAACAAGGTCTCAAAGTTAACTTCAAAGATTGTTTGCTAGTTCGGACATCCTGATGTTGGAGCATCGGACTCCATGATGTGAGTTGTAACATGGGTTGGGCCAGAATTCCGAACGAAATTGTTATCAAAGGTAACATCAAAGCTTTCTTCCAGAACATGAGTTCTCCGATTAAGAACTCGATAAGCCTTTGATTTAGAGGAGTATCCAAGGAAGATGGCTTCATGAGCTTTGGTTTGGAACTTGGTAAGTTGATCACGGTTGTTCTCAATGAAGCTTCTACATCCGAAAACATGAAGAAACGAGATAGTTGGCTTCTGACCGCTCATGACTTCATATGGTGTTTTGTTGAGGCGTCGATTTATGATACTTCTATTCTGAGTAAAGCATGCAGTAGAAACAGCTTCAACCCAAAGATAGAGTGGAAGATTTGCAAAGTTGAGCATGGATTGAGCAGCTTCAACAAGCGTTCTGTTTCGTTGTTCAACTACATCGTTTTGTTGAGGAGTGTATGGGGCAGAAAAATTATGGTCGATGCCCTTCTCGGTAAGGAAGTTTTCAATGGTAGAGTTGGTGCATTTCGAACCATTGTCACTTCGGATTCTCCTTATAGGGAGTTTGATAAGAACTTCAATTCCATTGATAAAGTTGATGAGCTCTGAGGCTGTTTCTGATTTCAGCCTTAGGAAGAAGACCCAGGTGAACCTAGTAAAATCATCCAGAATCACAAGAAAGTACTTTTTGTGATGCAAACTCTCTATTGTTGATGGTCCACACAGATCAATGTGAAGAATTTCTAATGGTTACGAGATTGATTTTTCAATGATAATGGGATGACCCTTCTTTGACTGCTTTCTACACTCACATGTAGCACGTAAATGATCATTTTCGAACTTGAGGAGTGGCAAACCTCTAACCATTTCACCCGAAACAAGATCATTCATATATCTAAAATTCAAGTGAGCAAGCCTCCAATGCCATAACCAACTGACGTCAGGAACAACTTTTGAGAGTAAGCAGAGTTGGAGCTTGCCAATGATCATGTTGATATCAAGAGGATACGTGTTCTTGTTGCGATTAGACTTGATCAAGCATTCCTTTCGATCGTCGGACATGACGTAGCTATGTTTCTTGTAGAATTCAACTCGACGATTTGCATCAGTGACTTGAGCCACACTTATTAAATTATGCTTCAAGTCAGATACATATGCAACGTTTGGAATGGAGAAGTTTCCATTGGTAAGGATTCCATAACCTTGGATCTGGGAATTGGAGTTGTTGACATATGTCACATAGCCATCATTTGGTGCAAGTTTGAGATCTCGCAAAAAGTCCTTCTGCCCCGTCATGTGCATGAGGCAAGCACTATTAATATACCATATTGTATCTTGCTCCGTAGCATAGGGTGCCTGCAAAATTAGTGAGTGGTGGAGTTTTTAGGCTTCGAGTTAGGTTTTGGGACAAAGGCACGAGTGGCTTCGGTAGTGACTTTTGAGCAACTGATGGTTTGGAAGGTTTGTTCCGAGATTCTTTAGGAAACAAATAGAAGGTCATAGTTCTTTCATCTATCCAGTAGTCATACTCAATGACATAAGAGTTAGGAACATCTTTCTTTGGTCTTTTGACTCCCTGAGTAGTGGGAACTACTTTGTATATCAGAGTTGTTGTTTCATCAGTGCGAGTTTTGACTTTCCAAACAAGGTTTTGTTTTGAAGAAATTGTTTTCTTAACACTTTGTCTTGGTTGATGGCACACTTGATTTTGAAAGTTGAGGTTTGAAAATTCTGCCATCGGTTTTTGCAATGAGAACAGATGAAACATTCCGAGGAGAGGTGTTTCGGACAGATGTAGTGCTTACACCTGACTTTTTAGGAGTGGGAGTGGCCACTTTCATTTCTTCTATAATACTAGAAGGATTTGAAGGCCTCTTTAGGATCTTAGTGGGTGTAAATGATTTTTTACTATGGGATGATGAATGAGAATTCCGAGATACACTCTTTTTGGAGTTCTCAAGGAATCTTGAATTTTGTCTAGTCTTAATTTCCTTTTTTTATGCATTCTGAGCTTCCACTTTAGGATCTACAATATCCTTCCCATTCAACATTGGCTTTCTTTTGGAATGAGACGATGATTTGGAAGTTTGTCCTACTGAGGGATTGTTGAACACAGGCTTAATAGGAACTAGATTTGTTTTGGAAATCACTTGAGGTTCAGAGTCACATGAGATTGACTCATCAACATCACTATCTAAAGATGCCCAAACATATTCTGAAGGTTCAGAAGCCGTTGATTCCGGAAAAATTTCCTCAACAACACAGTTGTTAGGAGGACTATGGTTTGGATTTGGAACAACAAACTTTGGAGTACTAGGGTTGATTTCAGAGGTCCGATTTAGGTCCAGGTTTATCAGAGGCGGAAATTGCGTGGAATCGGGACTCTTGACAACAATAGGCTTAAACTCAGGAATCAAGGATGCAAAATGGCCAGGAGTCTCATGAAGGGGCGACAAGGGAGAAACAGGTGTATCCGAATGTTTAATGTTCGGAACATCTCCCATAAAAGTCAGATTTTGTAACTCCTTCAAGGGACAAACAACTGGTTTTGAAAACTCGTTTCCAAGACCAGGAGCTTTTGACCAAGGATGAAAAAAATTGTGAGTCATCTGTTCATTTGCTTCAAGTATGTCTATGGCATGGTGCATGGCATCAATCTTAGCATTAAGACGTTTTTTATCAGAAATTAAAACATTTCTTTCCGAATAAGTGATTTCACATATGTCCTTAAGAATGAAACATTCATCATTTGACATTACAAGCTCATGTTGGAACGACTATATCCTTAACTTCTTATCCTCAAAACGTAACCTAAGACGAATCAATTCACTACCCTTCTTCTCACTGGCTTCTATGGCTGACTCATAGGCTTTGTAAATGATGGTCATATATGATTGGATCTGGGTTAGATAAGGTTCACAAAGAGACAAATCAAAATTATTATCAATAATCATAGATTTTACCTGTTGAACGATGTTTCTGCCAGGTGGATCGTTTGTAGCCATGTAGCAGTAATTCGGCTCAGCATCTTCATCATCTCTTTCGGAACCAGATGACCAGTAGCCTTCATCACATTTAATTTCTTGTCTAGACATAAGACACATATTTCTTCCAGTAGTTACGTCATCATTATCATCTCCAGATGACCAATACCCTTCCACATTCCTTGACACATTTGTAAAAAAAGCTTTTTCACTTTCAGCCAATTCTTGAGCTTGGCGTGCATAGTAAGCAGAGTCCTTGATCTTCGGTTTTTGTGGGACTTCAGCTAAGCAATCTTTGGCAAAGTGATTTACATGTCCACATTTGTGACACACAATCTTCGATTTTTCAGACTTCGGAAGTTGTGGAGGTTCCGATGTAGGATTCTGAGTAGGAAGATTTGGCTTGTAGGCTGGAGGGTTTTCGGAGGGTTTGTTGAATGGTTGATGATTATTTTGGTGAGGAGCTTGAAAACAATTGTTTTGGTGAGGAGCTTGGAAATGGTTGTTGTGAGGCTTGTTGAAAGGACGGTTATACTTTATAGAGAGTAGGGCAAACTCTTGTTGAAAACGTAGTTTGGAGTCCATTTCATCAGGGTTCAAAGTTTCCATAGAATGATAGTTAGAGTTTGTGAGAACAGGAACGTTAGGGGATGAGGGTTGAACAGGAAGAATGTATGGAACAACAGCGGTAAGAGTGTCCGAAATGGTTGGGTTTGAGGTTTGTAGGCCATAGGAACTGAATAAGGCAAGAGGACCTCCAATGAGTTCGCGTAGAGTTTGAGAAACATTCGACTTATGACCTTTAAGCTCATCAAAAAGTTGATAGATCTTGAGCTTTTTCAAAGATCCATTGCTCTGAAGACATGATTTCACATTTCCCCATCCCTTTCCAAGACTATTGATGAACTTGAGATTGTACTCAAGTGGAGTTAGGACTATCCCATGAGCTGTCATGTTGTTGACAATAATTCGGTATCTGTTTGAGGCTGAGGCAACATATTCACCATGTGTTGTAGTGAAAGTGTCGAACTCATTGACAACTGAAGTCAAATGCTTATCCTTCATGTTCTCTGTCCTTTCAAATAAGTCTTGAAGTGTGTCCCAAATCTCTTTTGCGGACTTGCACAGTTTGATGTGCTTAAAGAGAGAAGGTGGAACACCAAACACCATTTCAGAAAAGGCAACTTGATCAGCATTCAACTTTTCGAGATCATCAGCAGTGAGAGGGGCTTTTCATTGTTGATCTTGTCCCAAAAGAGTTGCAACAACATCTCTAACAACAGTACGAACTGGAACATGAGAACCTTCTTTAACGGATCTCCAGATAGATTCACCTTTCTCTTTTCCATGTAAAAATCTTTCCATTCTAAATTTCCAGTGACCATATTCTTCAACAACTAGCAGTGGGGCACGTGTAGGGAAACTCAATCTATTTGCTATTTACATTGAATACATTTGTTGAGTATTAGAAGAAGCCATTGAAGTTAAGATATCTTGAGCAAAAGTGGTATATAGAAGAACTTTTATCCTGAACACAGAAATGATCGAAATACCAAGGTAATCTCGAATCAACAATAATATGATATTATGGATTCAAAGGACAACCACTCAAGCTTTGAGACCAATTGTGAGAACAAGGACGATCTGGTGGGCAGGGACAAGGTTTGAAAACTCAAACCTTAAGTTAATGCTTAAGATCAATGGCTGCTTGCTAAGGAATGTTCCAGTTAAGTCTGGCAAGACCAGTCAAGTATGAGTTAATGCATTCAACAAAGTATTAAAGATATTAATGAAGAATAAAGTGAATGATCAAAGTAAAGATGATAAATGAGGAACAAGAAGAATGTTTGAGAGAATAACTTGAAAGGTGAAGTAAACTAGAATATCGCTTTATTTGTTTGAACAATCCGTCACTTAATTTATCATAGAAAGCTCCTTTAAATAGGAGAACATAATACATTGTACAAACCAAATACAAGCATAGGACCGAATATAGAGATGTTTGTGAACCTCTGATTTTCTATGTTTGACAAAAGAGACTAAGTCCTATGACATGTTAAATCAAGCTAAATGACAAATACAAGTAATACAGACAGACAAAAGTACATTTGGATAACATCAACTCCGAATCATAGACTTTGTTCCATACACCATCCTCACTCCGGAAAACTGATTGACTCCGAAACTGCTTCTGACTTCGGAAATACAATCTGACTTCGGAACATGCTTACCAAGGAACATACAAGGATAGTGATTGCTAGAGGTTCACTTTCAGGTTCCAACAACCTGCACTCTTGTACAAGTTACATATTCCGATACGTCATTTTCTATGTCGACTTTCATTCTTGACCACCAATAATAGGGCTTCAAGTCTAAGTACATTTTGGTGCTGCCTAGGTGTATAGAATACATAGTATTATGAGATTAGTCCATGAGAAGATCCCGTATCCCACCCCATCTTTGGAACCCAAACGCGATTCTTAAACTTCTTTAACCCTTGTTTGTCTTCTTCAAAGATGAACATCTTGCCTAGACGTTCATCCTTCAGATCACTCTTAGCTAGATCCCTTTTCTAAGCTTCTTTGAACTTCTCTATAATCGTTGAGATTACTTTAATCTTCAACGATCTAGCTCTCTTTCCTTCAAGAATCACCTTTCTACTCAGGGCATCAGCTAGGATATTTGCTTTACCCGGGGGGTAAAGTATCTCGCAATCGTAGTCCTTGAGTACCTCCATTCATCGCCTTTGTCTCATATTCAATTCCATATAAGCAAAGAGATATTGGAGGGTCTTATGATCAGTATTGAGTTTTCATTTGGTTTCATAAAGATAATGCCTCCATATCTTTAGGGAAAATACAATTGCTGCAAGCTCTAGATAATGAGTCGGATAATTTTGCTCGTGGGGCTTTAGCTGTCTTTAGGCATAAGCTACTACTTTGTCCCTTTGGGTAAGGAGACATCCCAATCCAATCTTAGAAGCATCACTGAAAACTGCGAAATCTTCACTTCCTTCTGGTAGGATGAGGATTCGTGCCTCACACAATTATCTTCTTTAGTTCACCAAAAGCTCTTTCTTGCTTCTCGCTCCAAGTATAGACAACTCCCTTTTTGGTCAGGGTTGTCAATGCAATCGCAATAGACGAGAAATTTTGTATGAATATTTAATAGTAGCCTGCCAATCCTAGAAAACTTTGGATTTCAGTGGGACTCTTTGGTGTCTCCCACTTCATTGCAGCTTTTATCTTTGTTGGGTCAACTATAATGCCTTCCTGGTTAACTACATGACCCAAGAACTGAATCTCTCGTATGTAAAACTCACACTTGGAGAACTTTTCATAAAGTTTCTCTCTCCTAAGTACGTCCATTACTTCTCGGATATGTTTGCCTTGATGTTGATTGTTCTTGGAGTAAATTAAGATGTTTTCTATGAACATTGTTACTGATTTATCAAGAAAAGTTTTACAAACTCGATGCATCAGATCCATGAATGTTGCTGGAGTATTTTTTAGTGTGAACGACATAACGAGGACTTCATAGTGTCCATATCGAGTTGTAAAGGTTGTCTTCTCGATATCTTGCTCCCTAATCCTTAACTCATGATAAACCTGACCTGAGATTAATTTTGGAGAAAACGGTTGCTCCCTGCAATTGATCGAACAAGTCATCTATCCTAGGTAAAGGATACTTATTCTTGCTCATAGCTTTGTTTAGCTCCCACTAGTCAATACACATTCTCATAGTACCATCCTTCTTATTTATGAACAGTACTGGAGCTACCCAGGGTAATGAACTAGGTCTTATAAAACCTTTGTCCAATAACTCCTGGAGTTGTGTTGTTAACTCCTTCATCTCTGTCGGCACTAAACGATACGACGCCATCGCAATCGACATCGTGCCTGGCTACAAGTCGATTCTGAATTCTACCTGCCTCTCTGGTGGTAATCCTGGTAATTCAATTGGAAATACCTCATGAAAGTCTCACACCACAGATATATCAGTCGTTGCCCTTTTCTTATTCTTCGTGTCGATTACTTATGCTTGGAATGCCGAACATCCCTTCGATAAGCATCTTCTGGCCTTTATCATCATGATGATTCCAAACTTCACTCTACTCTTATCTTCATAATCAATTAATGGCTTTCTTCCAGGTGGATTGACGTGCACCATCTTCCGTCCACACAAGATGTCTGCGAGGATCTCCCCCAACCAATCCATGCCGAAAATTACATCGAACTTGATGGGTTTTGAGCACTATAACACTCCTATGGTTCACATACAACCCTAATGCTTTGGATCTAAGTTTTCTCTCATTATACATGCAATATTGTTTCCAAAGCATGAAGCCTAAACTAGCATACAAATTTTGGTATATGAATCATAAAACTAGTTAGAAGAATACCTCTTGTTGTAGCTTGTTGTATTTGGCCTTTAAAAACTTAGCACCTCAAGTGTGATGCCTCAAATGGTTCACAAAACACAACCAACAATTGGAGAACTTGAGAGAAAGCTTTGAGGCACTCAAAATCGGCTATAGTTTCTCTAAGAAGACTAGTGTCACAAATTTTAGGCCAATCGGTTATATATATATATATATATATATATATATATATATATATATATATATATATATATATATATAGTGTAGAATTCCAAGGGTTATGTGTAAACCCTAATTCTTACACTTGGGCTTGCAATGGACTAACACTTTAAGGATCCTTACATAAGCTTAGCCCATCACTAATCAATCATGGATTACTAGCCCAACCTATATGTATCATTGATTTACACAATCAGCCCCTATATATTTAATTAGTCTCTTTTGATAACTAAATTAATTCCAAATTAATTCTTGATCAATACTAATTAAATAATACGATTCCTCTTTCTCAAATATCCATCCTATCAGATTGTTCTGGTGAATGCAACCCAAAATGGACCATGATAATCTTGGGTCAAGTACATACCAATTATAGTTATGGGCTTAGACACCTAATCCAATAGTCTCCCACTTGGATAAGTCTAATAACTATAACTGCAAATACGACTTAAAACCCAATAGCAATCGTAGCTCGTAAAAGCCGTTGTCGAACTCTGACGTGCTATTTTACATAAGAGATCATATAATCCTCTGTTCTTCAAGATTTTGTGCGGACAAATACATGGAACATAGCCATACTTATTGTCCAACAGTTTGTTTCCCGATTTCCTATTTGTTTGACATAGAACTTAATTGAACACATCAATCGAGTTCTGATCGGGCCCGACACATAAGTCAAAACAAATTCATCGAGGGGCCCAAGATATCTCTTTTAATCCTACAAGGATAAAAGGAACAGATAAACTTTGTCTTATATGCTTGTACTAACTACTCGTTAAATCATACACAATAGCACGTTTTATAACATCAAGTTACTGATGCGTTTTCGCACTATCAATGTACAACCAACTCATAGTCAACAACTCATACATCTCGGTTTGAAGACTATATGATATTATCGTCTCACAATCACTCGTGATAAATTCCATGAAGTAATTCATATGAGCGTTGGTTTAATCCAATACTCAGACCTTATGAGCACTCATGAATGTTGTAGGAAACTTTTGCCATGTCTAAACACTCTAGAAAATCTACAAGCCAAATTCATGACAGTCTTGCCTCAATACCTACTTCCAAAGTATGATTGACTGTGGATAGTTTGAATAATTTTGTTATTCTGGAAGTCAAAACATGCAAAATGAAACAATAGTAAACGATTGACACAAGATAGTAACTTTACTCATAAATAAAACTCCTTTTATTTAATCATCAAATTTCAAATACATTTTATCTATTACAAGATTCTAAATATCTATCTAATCATTAAAACTAATATTGTCCTTCAGCCAAATGCTCCTCGCATGTTGCAAGTGCTTAACCCTACTCAGTCCCTTCGTAAGGGGATCTGCTGGGTTCTCCTCTGACGATACCCTCTTTGCTACAAGGAGTCCTTCTTCTATCCGATGTCTTATGAAGTGATATTTTCTGTCGATGTGTCTGGATCTACCATGATCCCTCGGTTCCTTGGCTAAGGCGACCGCACTCTCGCTGTCACAGAAAATCTCCATAGGCTCCTTTATAGCTGGTACAACTCCAAGGTAACCGATGAAGTTCTTCAGCCATATCGCCTCCTTCGACGCTTCGCTTGCTGCTATGTACTCTGATTCGCACGTTGAATCAGCTACTGTCTCCTGTTTGGAACTTTTCCAAGTTATTGCTCCTCCATTCAGGGTAAATACCCAGCCCGAATGAGAGCGGAAATTATCTCTGTCGATCTAAAAGCTAGCGTCACTATACCCTGTCACTCTTAAGTCATCACTCCCACCGAGGGTAAGGACCCAGTCCTTAGTCCTCCGCGGATACTTGAGAATGTTCTTTACCGCAGTCTAGTGAGCTTTACCAGGTTTCCCTTGATATATGCTGACCATGCTCAAAGAAAAGGCCACATCAGGGCGAGTACAAGTCATATCATACATGATCGAGCCAACTGTGGAAGCATATGGTACTCGACTCATCTCTGCTATCTCAGCCTACGTACTCGGACTCTAAGTCTTACCCAGTTTGGTATTGCTAAGGATAGGCAATTCAACTTTCTTGGAATTCTCCATGTTGAAACGCTTCAACACCTTGTCCAAGTAGGTACTTTGACTAAGTCCTATTAGTCTTTTACTCCTGTTTCTCAATACCCTTATCCCTAGAATATAGGCAGCTTCCCTAAGGTCCTTCATAGCAAAACACTTCGCAAGCCAGGACTTAACCTCCTGCAAGGTTGGGATGTCATGTCATCCACATACAACACCAGAAATATAACTATACTCCCACTAACTTTGACATATACACAAGACTCATCCTCACTTCACAAAAATCCAAACTCTTTGACTTCCTCATCGAAACAAAGATTCCATCTGCGAGATGCTTGTTTCAATCCATAAATGGATTTCTCAACCTTACACACTCTATTAGGGTACTTTGCATTGACATCTATTTGCCATATTTCATAATCATGAAATGCAGCTATGGCTAGCATAACCCTTATAGGTTTAATCTTCGCTACTAGTGAGAAGGTCTCATCATAGTTAACTCCATGAGTTTGAGTAAAGCCCTTCGCAACCAATCGCGCCTTATATGTGTTTACTTTCCCATCCATGTCGATCTTCTTCTTGAAGATCTATTTGCACCCAACTGTCTTACGACCTGGTATATTGTCAACCAAGTTCCAAACTTGATTGTCTACATGGATTGAATCTCGCTGTCCATAGCCTCTTTCCATTTTCCAGACTTGGGGCCTGCCATGGCTTCCTTGTAGTTGTTAGGTTCATCCAAATTACATCGAACTTGATGGGTTTTGAGCACTATAACACTCCTATGGTTCACATACAACCCTAATGCTTTGGATCTAAGTTTTCTCTCATTATACATGCAATATTGTTTCCAAAGCATGAAGCCTAAACTAGCATACAAATTTTGGTATATGAATCATAAAACTAGTTAGAAGAATACCTCTTGTTGTAGCTTGTTGTATTTGGCCTTTAAAAACTTAGCACCTCAAGTGTGATGCCTCAAATGGTTCACAAAACACAACCAACAATTGGAGAACTTGAGAGAAAGCTTTGAGGCACTCAAAATCGGCTATAGTTTCTCTAAGAAGACTAGTGTCACAAATTTTAGGCCAATCGGTTATATATATATATATATATATATATATATATATATATATATATATATATATATATAGTGTAGAATTCCAAGGGTTATGTGTAAACCCTAATTCTTACACTTGGGCTTGCAATGGACTAACACTTTAAGGATCCTTACATAAGCTTAGCCCATCACTAATCAATCATGGATTACTAGCCCAACCTATATGTATCATTGATTTACACAATCAGCCCCTATATATTTAATTAGTCTCTTTTGATAACTAAATTAATTCCAAATTAATTCTTGATCAATACTAATTAAATAATACGATTCCTCTTTCTCAAATATCCATCCTATCAGATTGTTCTGGTGAATGCAACCCAAAATGGACCATGATAATCTTGGGTCAAGTACATACCAATTATAGTTATGGGCTTAGACACCTAATCCAATAGTCTCCCACTTGGATAAGTCTAATAACTATAACTGCAAATACGACTTAAAACCCAATAGCAATCGTAGCTCGTAAAAGCCGTTGTCGAACTCTGACGTGCTATTTTACATAAGAGATCATATAATCCTCTGTTCTTCAAGATTTTGTGCGGACAAATACATGGAACATAGCCATACTTATTGTCCAACAGTTTGTTTCCCGATTTCCTATTTGTTTGACATAGAACTTAATTGAACACATCAATCGAGTTCTGATCGGGCCCGACACATAAGTCAAAACAAATTCATCGAGGGGCCCAAGATATCTCTTTTAATCCTACAAGGATAAAAGGAACAGATAAACTTTGTCTTATATGCTTGTACTAACTACTCGTTAAATCATACACAATAGCACGTTTTATAACATCAAGTTACTGATGCGTTTTCGCACTATCAATGTACAACCAACTCATAGTCAACAACTCATACATCTCGGTTTGAAGACTATATGATATTATCGTCTCACAATCACTCGTGATAAATTCCATGAAGTAATTCATATGAGCGTTGGTTTAATCCAATACTCAGACCTTATGAGCACTCATGAATGTTGTAGGAAACTTTTGCCATGTCTAAACACTCTAGAAAATCTACAAGCCAAATTCATGACAGTCTTGCCTCAATACCTACTTCCAAAGTATGATTGACTGTGGATAGTTTGAATAATTTTGTTATTCTGGAAGTCAAAACATGCAAAATGAAACAATAGTAAACGATTGACACAAGATAGTAACTTTACTCATAAATAAAACTCCTTTTATTTAATCATCAAATTTCAAATACATTTTATCTATTACAAGATTCTAAATATCTATCTAATCATTAAAACTAATATTGTCCTTCAGCCAAATGCTCCTCGCATGTTGCAAGTGCTTAACCCTACTCAGTCCCTTCGTAAGGGGATCTGCTGGGTTCTCCTCTGACGATACCCTCTTTGCTACAAGGAGTCCTTCTTCTATCCGATGTCTTATGAAGTGATATTTTCTGTCGATGTGTCTGGATCTACCATGATCCCTCGGTTCCTTGGCTAAGGCGACCGCACTCTCGCTGTCACAGAAAATCTCCATAGGCTCCTTTATAGCTGGTACAACTCCAAGGTAACCGATGAAGTTCTTCAGCCATATCGCCTCCTTCGACGCTTCGCTTGCTGCTATGTACTCTGATTCGCACGTTGAATCAGCTACTGTCTCCTGTTTGGAACTTTTCCAAGTTATTGCTCCTCCATTCAGGGTAAATACCCAGCCCGAATGAGAGCGGAAATTATCTCTGTCGATCTAAAAGCTAGCGTCACTATACCCTGTCACTCTTAAGTCATCACTCCCACCGAGGGTAAGGACCCAGTCCTTAGTCCTCCGCGGATACTTGAGAATGTTCTTTACCGCAGTCTAGTGAGCTTTACCAGGTTTCCCTTGATATATGCTGACCATGCTCAAAGAAAAGGCCACATCAGGGCGAGTACAAGTCATATCATACATGATCGAGCCAACTGTGGAAGCATATGGTACTCGACTCATCTCTGCTATCTCAGCCTACGTACTCGGACTCTAAGTCTTACCCAGTTTGGTATTGCTAAGGATAGGCAATTCAACTTTCTTGGAATTCTCCATGTTGAAACGCTTCAACACCTTGTCCAAGTAGGTACTTTGACTAAGTCCTATTAGTCTTTTACTCCTGTTTCTCAATACCCTTATCCCTAGAATATAGGCAGCTTCCCTAAGGTCCTTCATAGCAAAACACTTCGCAAGCCAGGACTTAACCTCCTGCAAGGTTGGGATGTCATGTCATCCACATACAACACCAGAAATATAACTATACTCCCACTAACTTTGACATATACACAAGACTCATCCTCACTTCACAAAAATCCAAACTCTTTGACTTCCTCATCGAAACAAAGATTCCATCTGCGAGATGCTTGTTTCAATCCATAAATGGATTTCTCAACCTTACACACTCTATTAGGGTACTTTGCATTGACATCTATTTGCCATATTTCATAATCATGAAATGCAGCTATGGCTAGCATAACCCTTATAGGTTTAATCTTCGCTACTAGTGAGAAGGTCTCATCATAGTTAACTCCATGAGTTTGAGTAAAGCCCTTCGCAACCAATCGCGCCTTATATGTGTTTACTTTCCCATCCATGTCGATCTTCTTCTTGAAGATCTATTTGCACCCAACTGTCTTACGACCTGGTATATTGTCAACCAAGTTCCAAACTTGATTGTCTACATGGATTGAATCTCGCTGTCCATAGCCTCTTTCCATTTTCCAGACTTGGGGCCTGCCATGGCTTCCTTGTAGTTGTTAGGTTCATCCAAATTTACCAGTGTGATATCACTAATAAATGTATCACCATCTATAGTAATATGGAAACCATATAACACGGGTGGAACACTAACTCTACTGGAACGCCTCAGAGATAAGGACTCGTCAACTGGTTCAACAGGAGTTCCTCCTCAGGTTGAGTGCTAGTGTTTGAGGTTCTCTTATCACTTAACTCTTGAAGCTCTTCAAGTTCAATTTGCATCCCATTGTCCTCTTGGCATATGAGTTCTCTCTCTCGGAAAACCCCTCTCCTCGCAACGAAGACAACATTGTCACTCGGTCTGTAGAAGAGATATCCAAAATAATTTTGTGGGTAGCTAATGAAAATACAACGCTCACTACGAGGTTCAAGCTTGTCGTGAGTCTCACGCCTCACGAAGGCCTTGCAACCCCAAACCTTGATATGTGCTAACGAGGGAACCTTCCCTGTCCACATCTCGTGAGGTGTTTTGGAAACCTTTTTAGTAGGCACTAGATTAAGGATATATGTGGTAGTTTCTAAGGCATACCCCCATAATGAGATAGGTAACGAAGCTCGACTCATCATGGAACGAACCATGTCCAACAAGGTTCGATTGCGCCTCTCAGCCACACTATTAAGCGGTGGTGTCCTGGCTGGCGTCAATTGTGAAAGAATTTCACATTCCTTAAGATAGTCGTGGAACTCGATACTAAGATACTCACCACCCCGATCGGATCAGAGCATCTTATCTTCCTGCCCAGCTGATTTTCCATTTCTTTTTTAAACTCTTTGAACTTTTCAAAGGTTTCTGACTTATGCTTGATCAAGTAAATATATCCATATCTGCTATAATCGTCGGTAAAAGTTACATAGAAGCGGTTAGCATCCCTTGTGGCAATTTGTAAGGGCCCACACAAATCAATGTGTATGAGATCCAACAAACCCTCACCTCTTTCACAAGAACCAGTGAAATGTGACTTGGTCATCTTTCCAAGTAAACAAGATTCGCACGTGTCATCCGACTTTAAGTCAAATGAATCTAAGACGACAATGCCACAAGCATGCCTTGTCCAAACCATTGGACGAATCAATATGAAATACATTATTTCCTAAGTTGTCTACAACCATCACAGTTTCATATACACCATTATAAGGCAATGCTTTAAAATAAAACTTATCATTATAAAAAGCATTAATAGACCCAATTTCAGTGTTAAACGAAAATCTAAAACCTTGTTTATACAAACCATGAAAAGAAATAATGTTTCTCGCCATATCGAACGAGTAGCAACAATTGTTTAAATCTATCCCTAACCCATTACTAAGCAATAAAGAATAAACTCCAATCTTGGTGACAGGCGACGCTTTCCTATTCCCCATGATCAAGTTCATATTCCCGTGCTCCACATCCCTACTTCTTTTTAGACCCTACAAATCAGAACAAATGAGAAAACCACATCCTGTATCAAGGACCCAAGAATTAGCACGTGATGAGTTGTTAGATTGAATAATGTAAATACCTACGAAGGTGGGCTTTATCTTCCCATCCTTAATGTCCTACAAGTATTTAGGGCAGCTTCATTTCCAATGCCCTTTATCATGATAGTAGAAGCACTCTGCTTCTTTTGGAATCATATAGGGATTAGCAGAACCAACTTTTGTCCCACTGGAAGAGGATTCATCATGAGACTTTCCCTTGCGGCTCTTAGAAGGAGCCTTCCTCTTCTTCCCTTTCCCATGTCCAATTTCCAGGACTGGGGCAGCAGCAGTAGGAGTAGGAGTAGATACAACAGATTTTCCTTTTAGACTACTTTCAGCAGTTCTCAAAAGGCCTTGAAGCTTGCTAAGACTGACCTCTTCCTTGTTCATATGATAAGTCATACGAAACTGATCATAGCAAGGAGGCAAAGAGTGTAGGATAATATCAATGGCCAACTCTTCATCGAAGTTCACATTCAACTTCGGCAAGCGGTCCACAAACCTTTGCATTTTTTGCAAGTGGGTCGTGGTGGACTCTCCATCCTTCATTTTTGTTGTTATCATGGAGGCAACGATTTCATACCTTTCCTGACGAGCACTTTGATGGTATATTTCCATCAAGTCTTGGTGCATCTCGAATGGGTAGTAGTCCTCATAGGACTTTTGAAGTTCAGCTGTCATAATGGCAAGCATGATGCATGACACCTTTGTGGTGTCCTTCTCATGTGCCCTATATTCAGCAACCTCTTCAGGAGTACCAGTAACTTCATCAACCTCCTTAAGCTCTTTATCGAGTACATATTCCTTGTCCTCATAACGAGTGACCATCCTTATGTTCCGAATCCAATAATTGAAATTCGAACCATCAAAGATGACCCTCCCACACAAGTTCATGAGGGAGAAAGAGCCAGAAGGGTTTGAGCCAGAAGCGGTGTTGGAAGACATCTGAAAAAGAAAGACAAAGTTTAGATTAGATAAGAATCCTTAATATAACACCCAAATGAAATATTAAGGCTAGGACCCAACACAATATTTTACAATTCGGAAGAGGGATGCCGTAATCCAATTGCAAAATATTTGAAGGTAGGTAAATGACGATTTACCAATTTCCACCATGAAAAATGAAATTGATTATTAAGTTTTAAATGAATTGAAATTCCTAGATTCTTTTGAGATTCATTGAACTTTTCAATGACATGTTTAAATCTCGATTATGCCCTTCAAGTTTGTGACTGGGATACCGAGGATCACAAACAAGGTGTGAATAACCATGCAAATGTGCGTGGTACTCTTGATTTCATTTATCACCTAATCAATGTGCCAGTTAACCACACACGCTCGTTGATCTATGACAAACATCAAGCTACCCTTTGCCACCCTTAATAGTCCAAGTTAGTGTGTCGGTTAACCACATACGCTCCACTAACGACTTGGCAAGGTGCAAAGTGCAATTTCATGGAATAGCGTCATTTCCACATTTTTCCTAAAGTAACTAAGATTGGGAATTTAATAAAACGTTTAGTTACTTTATAATTATCATTATACTTTTAACAAGACTTAATGTCCTATCCTACCTGTTCGGCTAACGACCCTCCACCAGTTAAGGAAGTGGTGGGTGAGAGTGGACACCCATTAAACCACCATTTTATAGGCAGTAACCCTATACCCCCCTTATAGACCGACTTCGTGAATGAGGCCTACTAACGGTAAGACTAACTTGTCTTATACATATATATAATTATTAAACTTTTAATATTATAATATTATAAGAATTGAATTTTAAACTTTTAAAATCCTAGGGTTTGGAATTAAATGTTTCATGAGTAAGACTTTACAAATTCCAAAACTTGAGGGCAAGTTTTGAAACTCTTCAAAACTCTTGGTTTCAATAACTTATGAGTTAATGCATTTTTATGAATGAGACTTTTCATTTTCCATAACTTGAGGACAAGTTTTGGAATTCTTTAAAGGCATTTAGATCAATTTTAACCAATAAAATTATCATATAATTTGTCATTGATCTAAGCTAACTCATAAGGCAATTCAAATCAAATAATAGTAATAATCAACTTATTATCTTAAATTTGATAATTGTCCTTTAATTGATGAGTATAATCACCACCATATAAAAAAAAACGATTTTTTAATAGTCAAAACAGTTTGTGGTAATGATTCTCATCCAAACTTGGCCAAAAACAAAAAAAAAACGTCCACTGAACAGTCACCACGTCGTGGTCACATTGACCACATCGTGGTCATCAGTCAGATTCCAAAGAAAACGATTTTCTTGCTTTGAACAATTACCAATGCATCAATATTAGAGAAAGCACCCTAGGTTCTAATACCACTGATGGGTTTTGAGCACTATAACACTCCTATGGTTCACATACAACCATAATTCTTTGGATCTAAGTTTTCTCTAATTATACATGCAATATTGTTTCCAAAGCATGAAGCCTAAACTAGCATACAAATTTTGGTATGTGAATCATAAAACTAGTTAGAAGAATACCTCTTGTTGTAGCTTGTTGTATTTTGCCTTTAATAACTTAGCACCTCAAGTGTGATGCCTCAAATGGTTCACAAAACACCACCAACAATTGGAGAACTAAAGAGAAATCTTGGAGGTACTCAAAATCGGCTATAGTTTCTCTAAGAAGACTAGTGTCACCAATTTTAGGCCAAGGGGTTACATATATATAGTGTAGAATTCCAAGGGTTATGTGTAAACCCTAATTGTTACACTTGGGCTTGTAATGGACTAACACTTTATGGATCCTTACATAAGCTTAGCTCATCTCTAATCAATCATGGATTATCAGCCCAACCTATATGTATCATTGATTTACACAACCAGCCCTTATATATTTAATCAGTCTCTTTTGATCACTAAATTAATTCCAAAATTAATTCTTGATCAATACTAATTAAACAATATGATTCCTCTTTCTCAAATATCCATCCTATCAGATTGTTCTGGTGAATGCAACCCAAAATGGACCATGCTACTCTCGGGTCAAGTACATACCAATTATAGTAATGGGCTTAGACACCTAATCCAACAAAACTTACTTAACTGAAAAGGTAAAATCTATCGACATAATTCATTCCTATTGAAATCAATAGTTATCATCACTAACCTATTGCTAACATGTATATTCCTACCACTAGGTACTCTTAATAAGATAGGGCTACTTAGTCTAAGCGGTGATAGTCTACATTTCCTACCAAATTCATGCGATATAAATGAATGATCTGCTCCAGAATCAAATAATATCTTTGCAGGAATTTGAGTAACTAAGAATGTACCTGAAGCAACATCTGTTTCTTCCTTATCCTCGTTGAGGGTTACCTGGTAACTCCGACCCTTGGGCTTTGGTGGCAAGATCTTTGGGATCACCTTCTCCGCTTTTGAGCACTCCGCCTTTATATGCCCCTCCTCTCCAAAATTAAAACAAAATCTTCTTGGTTGCTTCCAGATTTATCGTTTGTTTTTGTAAACTTCTTCTTCTTCTTCTTACTTCCCTCAACCTTTCTCTTCTCACCGACCTCGGTTTTGTCGGTAGCTTTCTTCTTCATCCTTCATTCGACATACTTTGCAGCCCAGACGGCTGCTTCGAAGGTAGGTTCCTGCTTTACTGGTACAGTTAACTCCCACGGTAGTCCCTTGGCATACCGATCAATCTTGTTCAGTTCGTCTGGAATGATTCATAAGGCGAACTCCATTTTTTCAGTGAAGGAGTTGGTGTACTCATCCACCGACATGCTTCCTTCTGTCAAAACCAGGAACTGATTTTCCAATTCCAGCATCTTCTCATCTGAACAGAACTTCCTCTTGAAATGGGTCAAGAATTCATCCCAAGTCAGTTGTAACGACTTATTGGGGCTCAAAATCTTCCCCAACATGTTCCACCAACACATCGTCGTACCCTTGAACTGCCTCACATCATAGGTGGTTTGTAGCTTTCTTGTGCATCCACACGTCAGGAAAGACGACTCCATATCCGATATCAAATCCATGACTCCTACGAGATATTCCTTCATGTTAAATGATGATGGCTTGCAAGTCATAAAATCCTCATACTTGCAGTAGCCTCTGGGTTCATCATTTCTATGGATTTCATGTTGCTCCAGTCCCTAACAACTCTCTAAGTCATCGTTTTTTCCTTCTTGGACTATCGTTGAATGTGAAGGAATTGGTTCGTTATTGACTTGTTGAACAAGAATCGGTTCATTGACTACTGACGCTCTTCCTCTAATATTAGCCATATCCTGAGCTAATAACTCCCTAAACTCACGTTACTGTTGATTGAGCATTTCATGCATCATCACCCGAGCTTCTTTCATCGGGATTTGCATAACAGCTGCTCTGACGTTTTGAGGTGCTAGACCTCCTTCGTTCGCGACGACTCTACCGCTCCTCGTGATGGTCATGACGTTTGAGTACTAAAGTCGTAGATATGAGAATTTTAGGATAAGGAAGATAGACTACCTACCACATATATTTAGCATATAGTTAAGGCATCTTCCTATAGTGTCCTAAGGCAAGTGTCTAAAGCAACTAAGACATCTATCGCACATCGTACTGATCATACTTAGTATATAAGTTTATGTCTACAATTTTCCTAAATTCCTAGTTCGCTTAAACGAATGCTCTGATACCCTGTGACCACCCCCATTTTTCAGAACCAATTTAAAAAATTTCTTTACGCTTTTATGTATTGAAATGCGGAAGTTGCCAGTTAAATAAACATTTTTGAAATAACAAAAGTTATTTTATTAAAACCTTCGGGATTTCATTCATTTATATCCGAACATACGTTACAGCGTAAATAAAAAGTACCTGAAATAACTAATGCAAGCCTATCCTTTATTCCACTCACCATCGTAACTAGGCAATTTCAAATTTGATTCAATTACCTGTGATGCAATAAAATGAGTGGGTCAGGTTTAGGAAACCTGGTGAGTTATGTAGGGTTTTCAATCCCATAAAATATCATTCCTGCAAGACATATATCATTTTTAAATATGTAACCTGTCTTAAGACCATCTACCCAATCCCAACCGATTCTCACAGATCCTAATTTGACAATCATTTGGAAGAATCACCTTATCGGATGAACTGTCTAAGCAACTGTTTGACTACACCTGCTAGGGGAGTCCTTGGCTAGTGTAAGTCATATAAGGAAACCAATGTTCAATGATTTTTGATGAATATCGCTTTCCATTTAATCTACGTCCATGGATTATAAATCCATGCTAGCAATGTAATTCACAATACCACCTAGAACACAGACAAGAGTTGGTCATCTACTCTGGTCGATGACCCAGACATAACGCTACGTAATAGTTTTAGTCTAGTTTCATACTACGTGGAACATAGACAAATGTTGGTCATCGGGCAGAGCTTCGCCTTACACCTTTCTTGAAAGACCTAGATGTACATAACGCTACGTCTTAGTCTAGTTTCATACTACGTGGAACTATTGTCTTAAAAGTAAGGATCAGCCAGGCAGGACAGCAGGGAGGCAGGATCATTTCGACATATAGTCTTTTTGAAATCCAACAACCAAGCCGACGTGATTAGTGTATACACCTCTCCCATAGTAAATCAAACAACATTACAACTTGTAATCATTGATAAATCTAAATTATAAGATCCTAGTGATGACTAACAACTATAATTATAAATTACACAGGGGCAGAGTAAGTGTAGCTCACTTACAGAGTACAATAGACGAGAATCGTGACCTAAACGGCCGGAATACTGACTTAAGCCCTTCCCACGTGAATATTATGGCAAGATGAGCACTCAAGGGTGTTGTAGGGCTTTTCCGCAGGCTAGCATGGACAAATATAGGCTAACTATCGAAACTTTCAGAGATATCGTCTGGAGAGTATGGGGAGGACTGAAAGAATAAGTTGGTATTTATAGGTGAGTTTCGATTCTTGCGTGTCGTGCAACAGGAGGCGCATCATGCATAAGGGTGACGTTGATCCACTAGGATGCCGACACGTGGCACGATCTGGGTAGGGCTACATGGTTGACTTTGCGCGTAAGCTACACTCGACGTGCTTGAGCATGTAACGTTGTCCAGATTTTGAAAATAGCATAACTCCTTTATATGAGCTACGTTTTTGATGTCTTTATATCCGTGGAAAGCTCTCAACGAGATCTACAACTTTCCTTTATACTTCGACGTCTAATTTTGACTTTATTTTATTTACACATGCTTAGACTATTAAAGCCCGTATAAACTGCATAACTCTCACGTCTGGCGTCCGTTTTCGGTGGTTTTTATATTTTAGGAATCCTAAAAATGAGATCTTCAACTCTCGTTTAGTTTGTTTTGGCTAACAATCTATCGATATAAAATTCGATATCAGTGCACTCACTGCTACGCCGAATTTTAGAAAAATCATAACTTCCTCTAGTGAAGTCAAATTTAGACGATACCTATACGCACGAATTCGCTTCTATGACATCTATGAATTCCGTTTAGACTTCCTAAGCTAAAATAAATCTAACCCAGATTCACTTTTTACGCTATCCATAGCCGTGTCGGTTTAATTGAGAGACTTTGGCGCTTCTTAACTTCTTCGTTCTAAGTCAGATTGTGGCGTTCTAGATATGTACGGGATCCTAATTACGAATACTATAACTAGGTTGAGATTATTTTCCATAGAGGTTACTTATTTGATTAGTAAGCCTAGCTAGAAACGCGAGTGTTACGCAAGAATGTATGATTCTAAATGCCCATGATCGAGTGAAAAAAGGGCTTCACGAAAATGGCCTTAACTATCCCAAATGAGTTGAAGTGTTTTCATAATTGGCCTATTAAATGCTTCCATGATGGGTCTTTATTAACTTAATAATGGATCTTTATTAATTGTTTATATGCTTTAGACTTTTCATTTTTCCATGAGTTATGTTCTTAGACCTATTAATAGAGCTCCATGATGTACTTGCAAATCATCTATCTTTTGAATTATAAACTTCACTTTCCTCCCAAGATTTTGTGTGTTAGAAACCAGATTTTGAAGCCTAATTATATGGTATTCGTAGAATAGACATGGTTTGGAAGAGATTCTCCTAGGTATTCTATAAGAATTAATAGGTTCAATCTTGTTTCATTTGTACGCTGCATCAAGGTCACATCATCTGATGTGCTAGTCTTCTGTCAGATCCTCCACCCAATACTCCATCATGATTTCTAATGCTCCCATGTGCTTCCAAATGCTTCAATTAATTGTTAAGTTCTCCAACACTTATTTCAGGTCTTTATTTATTAAGTCACATTTAACGGTGTCCACCTTGACTTGAGTATTCTCTGAATGACTCCATAAACTGAGAACTTCCTCTCCCATCCTACCATCATTCCACATAGAGACTTAACACCTGCAAACTTCAACCAAGTCCAAGAAAATGTTGAACTTCTCCATGAGTAGAGATCTTTCCAACATGTGTTCCAGATTCTCCATGGTATCAATCTTTTGAATGTAAAACCTGTCCCAAAACGTGATAGATTTCTCCACCTTCGAACCCATACTGTGAATTATACCATACACCAATAATCTTCTTACACCATATTACCTACATTATATGAGTCTACCAATCCAACCAAGTCACTATATCGTATGTTAGTACCATATACCATAAAAAGATCTAACGTTCTGTCACACCCCCGAACCGGACGTCGGAATCGTCCGGGGGCTCGTGTGACTATCAATTGAAATATCATCACAATCAATATACATGAAACATAACACAATTATCACCAAAAATTACATATTACAACTGGTATTGTTCACATCAAGTACATTGTCTTAGATTACATATTCCCAAAATATTAATTGTACGATGATTGACATTACACATAATTAATTCCTACACTTGAAAGTTTCCCCTGCTTAACGGTTACCTGAGAATACAAGTTATTTTGAAAACAGTCAACATATATAATGTTGGTGAGTTCATAAGCATGTTTCAATGAAAGTCTTTGTATTATTTGTAAAACCTAGAAAATCCGATATTTTCTGTAAAAAGTTTTGAAAAATGATGTGAAAAATCGAGTATAGATGCATGTGTGAATTTCATAGTAAAAACATGTATAAGTATGCAGTCCAAATTTCTTTGTATTCTTTCTGTTGTAAGTAGAAGGTAAATGAATAATAATATTTCCCCAGAAAATCCGATATTTTCTGATTATAAATGTGTTGTGGTCTTAAACCCTAAGACCATGTATTGATGTATGTATGATTTGTATTGACATGATTCATGTTCTGATTTCCGGAATGTTATGATGATAATGATCTCTATGTGAGTCGTTATAACCATGCTTGATAAGGACTAATTCGCATGTCTTGGCATTTTTTCCAAACGCTGGTTTGATGAAGAAAAGGTTGTCACCCTAGACTGGCCTAGTCTAACTGTAGCGAACAGCTCAGGTGTGGGGGAGTCACCCCCCGTATAGATCTATACACAAACTCTCGCTCTCCCTCCAAGAGACTCTGGTTATAACTACAGGCTACAATCATACACTTAGTGGTGTCAACCGACATGTCTCACTAGATCCCAATTGTTAATGTATAATCATTCGAATTTCACGATATAATATGTATATGAATTTAGATTCTTGCACATACCAATTAAGAATTTATATGAATAGACAAAGCCCAACCAACATGGAAGAGGGACAACTGTGGTCCATAAGGCATGAAAGGTATTTCCAGGCTTGATAAGTATGCGAAAGGACACTTTAAGGCCCATTAAGCATATAATGAACAGTCCAGGCCCAATCAGCATGTAAATGGGCCACCAAGGCCCAATAAACATGTAAAAGATGATTTCGGCCCATTAAGCATGTAATTGGGTCACTAAGGCCCAATGGACATGTAAAGTATGAATTGGGCCCAATAAACATGCAATTTGGACCACGAAGGCCCAATAAGCATGTATAGTGGTTATTAGGCCCAATAGTCGTACAATCGTTGTATTTTGTTTGTTCATCATAACATGGTTCTATCTATTTGAATTGTTTAACGAAGATGATGTAAATAGTCCAATATTTTTTTATAAGGATATTTTTAGTCCATTAAGTCAACACTTTACAATTTCAGCCCTTATTTGATAAAAATGGCATTTTCAGCCCTTATTTTATAAAAATGGCATTTTCAGCCCTTCTTTTATAAAAATGATATTTTCGGCCCAAATTTTATAAAATTAACATTTTTGGCCCAATTTTTATAAAATTAACATTTTTGGCCCAATTTTGAAATAAGTGTCATTTTCAACCCCTAAATTTGTAAGTTTTCATTTTTGACTCAAGTTTTGATCAAATAAAATTTTAGTCCATAAAAATTTATATTTTTGCAATTTGGGCCCAAAAAGTCGTAAGGCCCAAATTAAGGCCCATAATGCAAAACTTTCCACTTTTGGTCCTTTGGAAGGTATGATTGTTATAAAAACTCATTTTTATACAAATGTGACCCTTTTGATCCTTACAAAACCGTACGTGTCACAATTATCCCAGTCTTTTGTTTACTTGTCAAAAATTATCCTTTTACAAGATTTTTGTTTTGTTTTTGACATCTTAGGCATGTATAACACTTTTATCTTTGTAGTATGATGATTAGAGTGTTTTAGTTTAGGAATCTCACCCATTTTTGTTATATTTTTCGAGATTCATCAAGTTTTATCACATAATCATAACATAAGCCAAGAAAATCACACATAACATGCATAAATACATAGATCTACACATAAACACTTCTATTCTCCCCCCAAAAACATGTAAAAACCGAAAACAAGGGGGTATGAACTCACAATGGGTTGATGATCTCGGTTGTGAAGAAGAAAACGGAAAGATCTAGGCCTTTAGCAAGCTTTCTTGAGTGGATTTCGAACTTAAGAAGTTCTAGGATGCAAAATGACGAAAATTTGGTGGAGAATCCTCTTGAAACAACTCTAGATCTTCGAAAATTTGAAGGAGGAAGGAGGTTTTCTAGAGAGAGTTTCTTAAGAGATTTTTGAAAGAAATGAGGTAGTGAGGAGAGTGGTTTGGCCGAGAGGAAGAAAAGAGAGAAAGAGAGGAAAGAGGTTAGATGTGATGGAAGCCTTGATGCATGAGATTGGTGTTTACTTGGAGGATATTTAGCATGGAAGACCACCATGCAATCTTGAGGTGGCACCATAAGATCTTTTCTCTTTTTTTCACACATGGGCCGAGAATGGGCCAAATGGAGTGAAGGAAAAATAATTTTGGGTTCAAATCCTTATCTTTGATTGAATTTCATAGACCCAATAATATTTTTCAGCCCATTGGGCCCTTAGGATGGTTCACAGCCCAATGAAAGTCCATTAGGTGGTTTAAGGTCCATTAGGGTAAATGGAATCATTTATGGCCCAATAAGGCCCATTAGAGGTAACTAATCCATTTTAGGCATAATGACCCAAAATGTTGGGTTTTTATGAATGTGGGTCCATTTAGAGCCAAATTAGGGTTTCTAGGCCCAAAATAGTCGAATTGAAGGCTTATTGGCCCATTAGGCCCAATAAGAAATCCTAGTCCATAGCAAACTTGAATAGGGGTTTCTAGGGTTTCTAACCCTTAGTTGAACATGAGAGATGTATTTGAATGAGCATTGAGTGATATTCACTTAGAGTACATGCTTTATTATAGTTGAATGATTACATAAGAATATAATTTCCTAGCTAAAATGCTAGTTGTGACACGTTCCCTTCAGGTGTCGTATAATCCATTTGAACACTTCTGAATGAGATTTTCCTAGATTATAGTCAACCACTAAAGGAGTACCAACAGGTTTGGAATGATCAAAATATAATGAATGCAAGACTTTCTAAATGTAGTGAGAAACGTATAACAATCGTGCTTTTCTAGCCCTTATGATCTCCATCCCTGATATATCTTCTTTGCAGGTCTCAAATACTTCATCACAAACTCATTCTTCAAAAGTTCCTTCAAGTTATCTCTCTTTGCATTAACATCACAAGACTCTTTTTCCATGGGTTGTTCATGGGGCTCCTTACGTCGATGTTGTGCAATGTTGTTTTGTTGTTCCTTATTTATCATAGTTTTGTGTAGGGTTTGTGTTAAAAACTCCACCTTCTTGATATCATCCTGATCACTCCATGCAACACTTGTACCACCTCCTATATTGTAACGCCCTCAACATTGGGATAGAAATTTAAGATATAATAATTAATAGTTATTTATTTAAAATCCTCGAATATGATAATCGCTAGTCTTACGCCTTGCAGACTATATAATGTAAGCCTTTTAGGGGATTTATCGATAAGCGATAAAATATCAATTTCGATAAAAGGTTTTTTTTGATAAATAATCTTATCCAAAGTTATAGTATGTATGACAAGGATTATGTAAATATAAAGAACTATGAAATCCGACTTTGTATGAAGAAGTTATGCTTTTTCGAAGTTCTTGCGATTAAACCGGCACGGCTACATGCGTCTTAAAAAGTGAATTTTAGATGCATTGCTTATTAGCCTGAGCAATCAAAACGAAATTCATAGTAATCATAAAACCGAGAGCATGCATATATAGAACGTCCAAATATGAATTCATATGAGGAAGTTGTGATTTTTTTTATATTTCAGCGTAATAGTGTTAGCGTAGAAAATCAAATTTTAGATCGGTTGAGTGTTAGCCGAAACAATCTAAATGATAGTCAAAGATCTCGTTAATAGCAGTCTGTCGATATAAAGACAACCGAGAAAGGATGTTGTATGAAAGAGTCATTATTTTTATACAGACTTTAACAGTCTAAGCCCGTTAAAATATAACTTTAAAAATAAGGTGACAATTAGCTGACAGAGTCTAAACAAAAGTTGTTGATTTCGTCAATAGCTATGTGTAGGCATAAAGAACGTCAAAAATGGAGCTCGTATGAAAATGATATGAATTTTTGAAAATCAGTAAAATCCACGTACGGGAGGCAGTTGTTTTACACGCGTCCACTTCCTGGGGGAGGGTGTGCCGACCAAGACAGGGCACAACGCGCTCCTTCTTTGGGCACGATGTACACCTCTAAAAAATGCCCTATAAATAATTCAACTATCCCATTCACTTCCCTCACACTTCACAAATCCCTATCTCAGTTTTCAGTCCATTTTAGCCGAAAAATATATTTAGTTTTATGTCTCTAGCGATGCTCTGTACATCTAGGCTAGACTAGTAGGAGCTCTTGAGTCAAAATTCTGCCAGTGTAATTTCCGGTCTTTTTTAGGAAAATGTCTGTAAGTTAAGCTACATTTATATTGTTTTAAGTGTAACCTATATTTATAATCATAATTATTATTATGAACCTATAAATAAGATTTATCAGTGATTCCGTGTCAAAATATTGATTGATCTACTTACGTCAGTGATGTCTAGGTTGGATTTAGTGATGTATTTAAGGTGCGATTTCCTACCTGGTTATTCCTTACTTGATACATATTGATGTAGAAATTAGGATTAGTGAGGAATCTAGACTATCATTAGTCACCAGGAATATAAGTCTAAGACTCGGTCTTAATCATAATTATATCACGTCAAAAGAAAAGCAAAGCTATTAGGTGAAGCTATTCCCAAATCACCAGTCAATCCACTTAAGTATGGTGAGTGCATAGTCCCTGTCATGAACATGAACTTAATACAAATATTAATTAAAGTATTAAATATTTGTTAGAAATGTATTTGAGGATATACGATATGCGAACCATATATGGTTATATATATATATATATATATATATATATATATATATATATATATATTACATGAAAACAATAATAGATATATCATTAGAAAAAAGAATACAAATATATTAATACATAAATATTATGCGCCAAATATATAGATTGAGATAGGGTACTGTTTTCTAAGCAGAGTTAGTATTGGGAGCTTAGTAGTTCTGCCTGTTAATGAGATACAACTTATTATAGATACCTAGTTCAATTAAGTTTGATATTGGGTAGTCATTTGGAGTATGTGTGTGCAAGTTAGGAACAGAGAGTAGAGCTCTATTCCATAACACTTTCAAGTGTCGATGGTACGAAATACGTAACGAAATAAAAATCGTATTCCTTTTTGGATGACTAGAATTGGTGGGTCCAGGTCAGGAACCTGTAAGGGTATGTATGGTCATCTCCCAGAGTAAGATGACAATACTTGATCATTCTAGATGGTATTGTGAATTACGTTGATAGTCTGGGTTCATAACCCACAAAGGTAAATGAAATGGTATACCATATTCCTCAAATAATCTGATGGCTTGGGTGTCTTTATGACATTCAGCAGCCAAGGAATCCCCTAGCTGTAACCTCCTGTTCTAGATTGTCCGTGATTTAAGGATTCATGGGCTGCAAATCGGACATAAGGAAGTCTCGGGGCTGCGACGATTTGAAGCGTAGGGCTTCTCGTCACCTTTCTGTGGATATGAGGTTCATGCGAAACAAACTTATAACAAGGGAGCTATGACAGCTAGAAGATTGGGAAAGATAAGTCCTATAATTGAAAAAGGTGGCAGCGGAGTACGCTGGGCGTACGTGTGTGTACGCTTAGCGTACTCGTGTGCGTAACTTTTAAGCGAAGCCACCTCGTATGATGGGCGTACCAGAGAGTACGCTGGGCGTACTAGGCACAGAAGGAAACCATAAATAAAGGGGGTGCCCCTATATAAAGAATGAGATGGCCTCATTTGATTTGTGCATGATAGTAGAGTATTTTAGGGTTTTTGTCCCAAAAGTTTGAGAGTTTATGAGATATTGAACTCCAGATACTATGATCAACCCTTTTGAGTGCAATTAGTGGTGTAGTTGCATAAAAATCAAGCCTTGGTCGTTGGAATCAAGCCATGCAAGAGAAATGAGCTTTTTAAGATGAGATAGTGTGTGTTTTGTGTGTTTATGACCATATCAGCCATGCAATGGCTTAAAGTCACCGACTTTATGGAGTAAGAGCTATTAGGGAGTCCAGATCTGAGAAATGAGCTAAGGTCTTAACGGGTTAAGACCAAGAGAATGGATTAAGAAAAACTTGTCATACGCCCAGTGTAATTCCAGTATGCCATGCGTACTGGGTTGGTGTCCCCGATCAGATTCATGCATGCTAGATGTACGCTGAGCGTACCAAGGGAGGTACGCCCCGCGTAACCTCACTGTGAGCTTTTTGGGCTGAATTTTATAATGGGCCTTGAGGGTTGAGCCTGGATATTTAGGCTTGTGTATTAGAGACTTTGAGCAGAGAAATATTATATTATGCCTTCGGCCCTTATGTTGGGCTTGTCACTTGGACTTGAGAGTTGGGCCTCGGGAGAGCCCAATCATAATCGGGCCTTGGTGGGCCCAATGAGTTTTAGATTATTAATGGGCTAGTTAGTGGACTACCTTTAGACCTAAAGAGCAAGGAATTGGACTTAGATCTTAATGGAGTAATTGTGGATTTTGGTCTAGTGTTAGAGACCGGTGCAACAGCAGCATCTTTAGGAGCTGTTCATCATCCAAGGTTAGTCTTCTCACCATACTTTACCTAGAGTGGTAACTTTTGTGTGACCGGAGGGTCTTATGTGCTTATATTGAGTATTGTGATATCCTGCGTTATGTCTTTGTGATTTATATTGTGTATATTTCTGAGCTATCTGAGTTAGGACCGGAGGGTCCACCTGAGATATGGGACTGGAGGGTCCCACTGAGACACATTCACCGGAGGGTCTTATTGAGCTATAGCCATGAGAGGCTAATGAGATATGTATGGTATTTTGGGGAACTCACTAAGCTTCGTTCTTACCGTGTTATGTGTTATGTGTTTCAGGTTCTTTTCAGGATCACGGGAGGGCGCCGACTTGATTGTACACACAAGAGAAAGAATTATGCTTTAAGCATCCTGGATTGTTAATTAAATAATTATGTGTCACACCCCCAAACAGAAACGGCGGAAACGTTCGGGGGCGGAGGACGTCATGTACAGTATCACAACAATTGAATAATATTAATCAAAGCAAGAACCATGGTATTAATAGAATAATGTTTACATTATATTTGAATCATACACGATTGACTCCAAAAGTAAATAACAAGCAAAGACTCGGAATACTATGCTTCGTCTTCTTGAACCCGGTGCGTGTACCTGTCTACTAATGTCCTGAGAATACAAGTAGTTTTGAAAGAGTATCAGCATAAAGCTGGTGAGTTCATAAGCGTTTAGTTTTGAAAAAAAAATGTTCTTTGTTCTTTTGAAAAGTGTGTTATCTTTCTCCAGAAAACCTTATACTTTCTGATGTGATGAATGTACAAACCTTCAGTAAAAATGACTCTTACTAGTTTCTTCTGTGAGTATTTAGTGTATACAAATCATATACAATCCAGATCGAACAAACAATCGATTGTGTGGTTCTGCCCCAAGCCCACAACCAAACACGTAACATAAAGTGGGGCGGAGTCCACACATTCCACTGGTTGTCGGATCCTCATGTACATAATCCTGAAGTATTCACTAGATACTTACAAAGTTAGTTGTATTGTTCCTTTGATATCTGATGAAAGTGTTCCTCAAGAAAATCCATTATTTTCTTATTGTATGTATGATTAACCAATTCTTTTTTATTACTACTTAGCTCATACTAGCTATGTATAAACCAATATCGGACAGACGATTGACTGTGTGGATCTGCCCTAAATCCACAACCAAACAAGGAACAGGAAATGAGGCGGAAACCACATATTCCATGGTTTGTCGGATATTCTTCACACATAGCCTGGATGCATAAACTAAGGAGTTACAGAATTATTATAATGAATATTTGTTAATTGAATAATTAACCAATTGTTTGTAAAGTACCGATGTTTACCCTGGAAAATCCTATATTTTGCTAAGTGTATGTTATGTATGTATTCTGTACGAAAACCTTTGTATGAAAACCCTTGTATGAAACCATTGTATGATAGTCTTATTATATAAATAAAACTAGTTGAATGTATATTGTATGGTATACTGAAAGTGTTGTTAATACCCTCCTGTGATCACCAAGTACATACGAGTCATAGAAATCTAGATCGAACAAACAGTCGATTGGGTGATCCCGCCCTAAGTCCACAACCATACAAGGAACAAGAAATGAGGCGGAGGTTACACATCTCACTGCAAGTCGGATATTAATTTCATATTACCCTAGTGTATATACTAAGTTATCACATAGTTATTAACCCAAATGTCTGTTTGTTAAGTGTATTATTATGTGAACAAGTCGTTGTTTCACCTGTGGATTCTCATAACCATACTATGGACGATCAACAATACGACGTACCCGGACGTACGTCGATAAAAATGACGTTCACCCTCGGTTGACTGTAGCTAATAGTCAGGGTGCAGGATTGTCACTCCCGTATAGATCTATACACAAACTTACGCTCTCCTTCCCAGGAGACTCTGGTTACAAGGCGTCTCACACAGCTGGCTCTCTCAACGAATTCACGAATAATACTCTGAAAACCATTTTTGTTACGAATCTTATAAAATAATATCTTTTGTTTCATAATTTATAAGTTTTTTTCCTCTGTTCTGAAAACTATGTTTGTAATGTTTGTATTTTAACATGTTTTGTAAAACTGATTTCAAGTCTAGTAGTAACGATGTTTACCATGTATGCAAGTTCTATGTTCAATGTATACTAATGATAGGAAAATATAGTAAAGCAAATTACATTTTTTAAACACAAGAATACTTGTGCTTTTACTTGTGTTCCCCCCTTGAAAACATTAAAAACTCGGAAAATGTAGGGGTATGAACTCACCTTATGTGTTAGATTCGATCGAAAGTTCGCGTATGGATGAGAAGTTCCATGAATGAATTTCCGAGACACAACGAGTCGTAAATGACATATAATGGCATATATAGGCATGTAATTAGTGTTTTGGACAACTAACGTGCAAGGAAACACCCTTAGGGACTAGGAAACACTTGAAACTAAGTGTTACAATCACATGTGATTGACTAAAAGGGGTCTACGGCCATACAAGGGAGTGTACGGCCAAGGGTTCAAGGCTAACATGAGTGTACAACCATGAGTGTACGGCCATACACCCATGAAAGGAACATGCAAAAAGGGGTGTTTGAACAATGGGGAAGCTAGTGGGTCGATTGCTCATCAAGAATATGAACTAGGTTCTCACTTTGGAGGCCTTTTTGGGGTGTTTTGAGGTGTGTACGACCATACAAGGGTGTACGGCCGTACACTCCTTTTGTTCTTGCAAATTGGTTGTTTCTAAGGTGAATATCAAGCATTTCTAGTTGGTAACAAGCATAGGAAGCAGTTACTCACGATTTGGAAGCTTGAAGAGGGTTTACAACCACCAAGAACTAGTGTGTGTTCTTTGTGTTCTTGGTGAAAGATGAAGATCTAGCCAAAGATGAAATTAATGAGATGAAAACATGGATTCACCACTAGATAAAGCATTGTAGCGACAATTCAAGGTGGGAAACACTTACATCTTTGAAGATCTTGGTGAGAAATGTGATGATAATAGAGAGAGAAATCCGAAATCTGGGCTTGGAAGTGTAAAAAGTGTTGGAAAATGGCTAAGTATCACTTATATAGGGAGAGTGCACGACCATGAGGGGTGTACGGTCGTACACCCATGTGTACGGCCGTACACTCATCCTGAAGGAGTGTTTGGCCCGAAATGCCACTTTATGACTTTATTAACTCATCCCTAAACCCAACCTTGGTTGAACTTAAGCTTAGAACACTTAAACGGACCCTAAACAATGCTAAAAGATAGCAGAAACGAGTCTGACACTCGGTTGAATTGAATGGCTGGACTTACAAGGCAAAAATTTTCGGGTTGTCACATCATCCCCCCGTTAGAGGGAGTTTCGTCCCGAAATTCAGACACTGAATATGAATCATGAACGTGGAAATAGATGTGGGGTATCACAAGTGTCTCATCGGATAGACACCTCTCTAGGATCGGTAGGGTACTTGGGTTTTGATAAATCCCTCGCGTTCTCCAGTGAATTCAGATCCTAGCTGGGTGTTTCAGCGGATCATCATTGTTGTATCTGCTGTTCTTGTTTGTGAAGGGTGTGTAGGTTTAGCTTGCTCAGCCATGTTCATCCAACTGGTAGGATGCCCCTTCGTAGCTCCGAGTAGCTTTTTCCCTGAAGCTCATGGTAGGACTCATACCTGGTTCATCTATCATTGTCTCGAGTACACAAGTCGTATATAATTAAGATTGATAAGACGGTCGGATGGGTGGCTCTGCCCCACGTACACAACCAGACAAGGGACAAGAGATAGGGCGGAAACACACATCCTAAGTCCGTATAATCTTAATCATATACCACCCTCGTATGTACATTTAACATGGATAGGTTAACCGTATTTGTCGCTAGCCTCTGTGCTTGAACTTGACTTGTTGCTCGAGTGGTATTTCCAGAATGGTCTGCCGAGGATGCGTAAGGAATGTTATGGGTGGATACCATACTCTTCGCATGAATATTTTCGGGGTTTGAAGGGAGATGAATTTTCGAGGTTCGCATCTAGTTTGTCGTTATGAGTGACGAGAGTTTTGGTATTCGATCGGTTTAAGGCAAAGGGTCTCCTCGGTGACACGTGGGTTTGGTATGACGCAAGATCAGTCGGAGTAAGCGGGATGACATCGTGGAATTGCGTGTTAAGTTAGTTCAGAAAGTGCGCTTTGTTAGAACATCGGTGCATCTTGGCGTATGTTTTTGGTGCTTTTTGTTTTGATCATGATATTACTACTACAATAGTTTTGTATTGACTTACGTGTGTATTAACTGAAAGATTGTTCTCGTGACTGATACTTGATGTTATGACCCCTATCCGGTCCCTCTATAATCGATTGGTGTCTACAAGTCATATATAATTAAGATTGACAAGACGGTCGACTGAGTGACTGCCCTAAATCCACAACCAGATAAGGAACAGGAAATAAGGCGGAATCACACACTCTAAATCTATTGGTTATTAATTATATATGGCCCTAATGTTTACACCAAGTCATTATAGCTTACCAGAAAGAGTATTTAGTTTCTATATAAACTATGTGCTTAGTTTAGACGAGGAAGAAACTATTATAGCTAGGATTTGGTTAGGAAATGTACCACTGTTCTCAGGTGGTTCCGGGGTAGACTCTCCTGCAATGATCATTAGCACTCTTCATTCTTCACCAGGGTTCCTGACCAATGGACAATCTCTCCTGAAGTGTCCCGTTTCGCCACATTTGTGGCAAGTCTGACTCACTTCCTCAAATGGGACCTGAGAGATTGGTCGTGTCGGTGCCCTACAGAAGCGGATGGTATGTCCTCTTCGGAGGGAGTTCTTGTAATACAACTTCTGACACCTTCCGGTATGTTGGAAGTTACACTTATTGCATTTAGGAAGGGTTCCGGCGTAACGATTGTCGGGTGCTCCTGTGGCTGGGGTCGTGGCAGTATAGGTTGTGCCTGTTTGTTGTTCCTCGGAGGGTTCTTGTGTTGATTGTCTCCTCTTCCTGCTCTCGAACCTTTGTTTGTCGTCACCTCCTTCGGTTGACTCATGAACTGGGTCCATTATGCCGTGGTGGATCCCATAATCCACCAATGTTTGAGCCAGGCGTTTGGCACTGTCAAACGTAAGAGGTTTCGCTGCCAATACATTTCCTTGGATTGGAGAAGGTAGTCCCCAAATGTATCTCTCTACCTTCTTGCTCTCCGGGGTAACCATTCCCGGGCATAGTGCAGCTAAATCGTTGAATCTATCGGTGTAGGCATCTATGTCTGAGCCTGCCATGGTAAGATTCCACAGCTCATGCTCTAGTTTCTGTACTTCGCCCCTCGGGCAGTACTCCTCCAGTATCATCTCCTTTAGATCTTCCCAGCCCATTGCGTTTGCTATAGGAAGAGTCAATGACTTGACATGGCTGTTCCACCATGTAAGGGCTCTGTCAGAGAAGGTGCAGGCAGCAAACTTCACTTTGCTCCCTTCTGGGCACGCGCATAACTCAAAAATCGATTCTGTCTTCTCGAACCATCACATTAGGGCGATGACTCACCCATTTCCATCGAAGGATTTGGGTCCACAAATTATGAAGTCCTTGTATGAGCACTTCTTTGTGTGTCCGTGGTTAAAGTTGTTGGTTTCACTACCCGATCCACTATTACGACTTGCATTGATTTGAGTCATGACAGCTGTCACTCGGCTGTTACTGCCGCCTGAAAGACAACCGGGTCATACTGACGAGGTGGCAGTGGTGGTGCATTGTTTTTGTTTTTGTTCGACTTTTTCGGTGATATCTTTCTGCCAAAAGGTTTAAAAGACGAAATGAGGGTAAGTCCTTAGATGTTACGAACTAAGTGTATTCTGAATCGGAGTTATCTTAGTTCTGAGTGTTTCATGTTCTAACGTTTGAAGCAATTCATAACAGAGGTCTACGAAACATAGACTTATGAATTTGATAATGACTACCCTCTTACTGAATTTATGGAATCCGGTTTACTGTTACTTAGTTGATATGATAAAGGCAATGAGCCTGACACATAGTGTGAGCAGTGTAATCACTAACTCAATAGATCAAATTAGTTAGTTAATTATTAGTGTGACGTATATGGTGCTCTACCACCTTGCGTGCCTCTGGAGGGGTTTATGTTCTAGTTATAATGGTCCTGAATTCAGCTGTGAGGGTTTGTTGTCTCTGAACCTTCCTATAGTTTTTCCTATTCACTGTAGCTCATGCTTCGGGTTCTACCATAGATCTCCATCACCTCCTGATGGGAGATTTGTCTCCTCGTATGATTCCTTCTCGGAATCCACTTTACGAACCCTCTCTTATTCCTAATTGACTTCTCTGTTGGCGGTTAGAGTGGCTATCTATATCTAGGTTGTTCGCGCGAGAATGGGAATATCTAAAGAATCTTATGAGATTAATTAATTCATTTCTTCTTATAGATATTGATGATCTAAACTGGGTCCTCCTATAGTCAAGCAGTGCATGCAAGCTGTATATAACCAAGATCAAATAGACCTTCGAATATGTGATCCTACTCCAAAACCACAACCAAACAAGGAACAGGTAGTAGAGCGTAGATCACCAATTCTGAGTCTATAAGATCCCAATTATATATAACCCTGGAAGCATACACTTCGCAACTATAGACCTGCCAGTAGAGGTCTTTTAGTTCTCATTCAAGGTTGTTATAGTGCCAAAAATACTCCTATAGTATTTTATCTTTATGTTTTGTTCTAAGGATACTTTTGTATATGGAGTTAGGTAAGTTTTAGGCTCGTTGAAACACTACCATCACTCCCAAACACATGTTGGTCGTATCTTGAATAAATATAGTTGATCAGGTTATATTTATTCCAGATCTGATTACATAGCTGCTTAGGTTTGACTGTAGTGTCCAACATCTAAATACTTTTATTCGTTTTGTTCTTACTTGTTCTTATTGTGATACTTGTTCTTAGTATGTATGCTTATTAGTATACTTATCATAAAATACTTTATATTTTAAAAGTACACTTTTAGTCAGAGCCCTCTGGCCCCATTGTATTTATAGTCATATATCTTTTACTGGTTGATATACTAAGTTCACTATAAACAATGCTCTGATACCAATCTGTCACACCCCCAAACCGAAACGGCGGAAACGTTCGGGGGCGGAGGACGTCATGTACAGTATCACAACAATTGAATAATAGTAATCAAAGAAACAACAACCATTGTATTAATAGAATAATGTTTACATTATATTTAAATCATACAAGATTGACTCCAAAAGTAAATAACAAGCAAAGACTCGGACTACTATGCTTCGTCTACTTGAACCCGGTGCGTGTACCTGTCTAGTAATGTCCTGAGAATACAGGTAGTTTTGAAAGAGTATTAGCATAAAGCTGGTGAGTTCATAAGCGTTTAGTTTTGAAAAAAAAACTGTTCTTTGTTCTTTTTAAAAGTGTGTTATCTTTCTCCAGAAAACCTTATATTTTCTGATGTGATGAATGTACAAACCTTCAGTAAAAATGACTCTTACTACTTTCTCCTGCGAGTATTTAGTGTATACAAATCATATACAATCCAGATCAAACAAACAATCGATTGTGTGGTTCTGCCCCAAGCCCACAACCAAACAAGGAACAGGAAGTGGGGTGGAGTCCACACATTCCACTGGTTGTCGGATCCTCATGTACATAATCCTGAAGTATTCACTAGATACTTACAAAGTTAGCTGTATTGTTCCTTTGATATATGATGAAAGTGTTCCTCAAGAAAATCCATTATTTTCTTATTGTATGTATGATTAACCAATTTTTTTTTACAACTACTTAGCTCATACTAGCTATGTATAAACCAATATCGGACAGACGATTGATTGTGTGGATCTTCCCTAAATCCACAACCAAAAAAGGAACAGGAAATGAGGCGGAAACCACACATTCCATGGTTTGTCGGATATTCTTCACACATAGCCTGGATGCATAAACTAAGGAGTTACAGAATTATTATAATGAATATTTGTTAATTGAATAATTAACCAATTGTTTGTAAAGTACCGATGTTTACCCTGGAAAATCCTATATTTTCCTAAGTGTATGTTATGTATGTATTCTGTACGAAAACCTTTGTATGAAAACCCTTGTATGAAACCATTGTATGATAGTCTTATTACATAAATAAGACTAGTTGAATGTATATTGTATGATATACTGAAAGTGTTGTTAATACCCTCCTGTGATCACCAAGTACATACGATTCATAGAAATCTAGATTGAACAAACAGTCGATTGGGTGATCCCGCCCTAAGTCCACAACCAAACAAGGAACAGGAAATGAGGCGGAGATTACACATCTCACTGCAAGTCGAATGTTAATTTCATATTACCCTGGTGTATATACTAAGTTATTACATAGTTATTATCCCTAATGTATGTTTGTTAAGTGTATTATTATGTGAACGAGTCGTTGTTTCACCTGTGGATTCTCATAACAATACTATGGATGATCAACAATACAACGTAACCGGACGTACGTCAATAAAAATGATGTTTGTCATCCTCGGTTGACTATAGCTAATAGTCAGGGTGCGGGATTGTCACACCCATATAGATCTATACACAAACTCATGCTCTCCTTACCAACAGACTCTGGTTACAAGGCGTCTCACACTGCTGGCTCTCTCAACGAATTCACGAATAATACTCTGAAAAGCCTTTTTGTTACGAATCTTATAAAAGAATATCTTTTGTTTCATAATTTATGAGTTTGTTTCCTCTTTTCTGAAAACTGTTTTTGTAATGTTTGTATTTTAACATGTTTTGTAAAACTGATTTCAAGTCTAGTAGTAACGATGTTTACCATGTATGCAAGTTCTATGTTCAATGTATACTAATGATAGGAAAATATAGTAAAGCAAATTAAAATTTTTAAACACAAGAATACTTGTGCTTTTACTTGTATTCCCCCCTGAAAACATTAAAAACTCGGAAAATGTAGGGGTATGAACTCACCTTATGTGTTAGATTCGATCGAAAGTGCGCGTATGGATGAGAAGCTCCACGAATGAATTCTCGAAACACAAAGAGTCCTAAATGACATATAATGGCATATATAGGCATGTAATTAGTGTTTTGGACAACTAACGTGCAAGGAAACACCCTTAGGGACTAGGAAACACTTGAAACTAAGTGTTACAATCACATGTGATTGACTAAAAGGGGTCTACGGCCATACAAGGGAGTGTATGGCCAAGGGTTCACGGCTAACATGAGTGTACGGCCATGAGTGTACGACCATGGAGTGTACGGCCGTATACCTATGAAAGGAACATGCAAAAATGGGTATTTGAACAATGGGGAAGCTAGTGGGTCGATTGCTCATCAAGAATATAAACTAGGTTCTCACTTTGGAGGCCCTTTCGGGGTGTTTTGAGGTGTGTACGACCATACAACGGTGTACGGCCGTACACTCCTTTTGTTCTTGCAAATTGGTCGTTTCTAAGGTGAATATCAAGCATTTCTAGTAGGTAACAAGCATAGGAAGCAGTTACTCATGATTTGGAAGCTTGAAGAGGGTTTACAGCCACCAAGAACTAGTGTGTGTTCTTGGTGAAAGATGAAGATCGAGGCAAATATGAAATTAATGAGATGAAAACATGGATTCACCACTAGATAAAGCATTGTAGCAACAATTCAAGGTGGGAAACACTTACATCTTTGAAGATCTTGGTGAGAAATGTGATGATAGTAGAGAGAGAAATCTGAAATCCTGGCTTGGAAGTGTAAAAAGTGTTGGAAAATGGCTAAGTATCACTTATATAGAGAGAGTGTACGACAATGAGGGGGTGTATGGTCGTACACCCATGTGTACGGCTGTACACTCCTCCTGAAGGAGTGTTTGGCCCGAAATGCAACTTTACGACTTTATTAACTCATCCCTAAACCCAACCTTGGTTGTACTTAAGCTTAGAACACTTAAACGGACCCTAAACAGTGCTAAATGATAGCAGAAACGAGTCTGACACTCGGTTGAATTGAATGGGTGGACTTACAAGGAAAAAAATTTCGGGTTGTCACATTATGGAGTTGTGTTTTTTGTAAATTAAATAAATGGGATTTTTGAGAAATGTGTTATGAGAATTATGTGATTTTAAATGAAATTTTTGTTTGAAAATTTACGGTGTTACAAGTTGGTATCAGAGCCTTGGTTTGAGAGATTCGGATTCACCTCCGGGTGTGTTTGGACTTAAACTAAGGGTTTGAGAAAAATTTTCAAAAGAGATAAATTTTTCTAAAACGAGAAAGAGTTTAAGAGAAAACGAGTTGGAGTAGTGTGTACAATCAGCCAGAGCCCAAACGGTGATTTCCCAAAATACCCTTACTTTTGTGTTATGGGATATTTATGAGATATTTTATGAGATATTATGCATGCTAGAGGGTAGGCTAGGTATTTCATATGTTAGGACTAGGTTGGCCTGATTTGTGATGCCTTAGCTAGGATTTGCTGCTATCTGTGATGTGCTTTTGAGTATGAGTTGAGTAAGAGTATTTAGCAGGAATCACCTAGAGAGAGTTCTGAGTTGAGTGATAATCTAGGGGAGATACCTAGATGTGCAATTGAGGAGTTTACTGAAAGAGTAGTGAGATACCCACGAGAGGTAGGGATTCTTGAGTACGGTAATGCCTCTCAGAGTTGTGTATATAGCAAGTGGAGCTGTGTGCTAAAGTGATTTTATGTGTCAGTGAGGGTGATTCGACGCCCGAATGCTGCTTGCTTTGTGTATTGTGGAACTCTTGATGATGGGACACAGCTACTAAGTGGATATTACTATATTCAGGAGGTAGATGGCTGGCATCATAAGGAGATCTTCAGCAGCTGATGGCAGAGAAGTGTGAGAACCTAGGAAGAGCCTAGGAAGTGACTTGAGTCAGATGAGTACGCTGATAAAAGAGGGTATTCGCTGGAGGGCGAACATGTGTAACGGGATTGGTGATCGAGAAGGTTGAGCAACTACTTAAGAAATCTGGGACGATCCGTGTGGAAAGTACGGGTAGATGTGGAAGGTAGTATGGGCCCGTACTACTGAAAGGAGAGGACCCATACTCGAAACAGGGAGAATTCCAGAGGTTCTAAGTAGCAGATTGAGAAGAAATTACATGGTTCGAGTACCATGATTTGTAGCAGATTGAGAAGAGATAACATTGTTCGAGTACCATGATTTGTAGCAGATTGAGAAGAGATAACATGGTTCGAGTACCATGATTCGTAGCAGATTGAGAAGAGATGACATGGTTCGAGTACCATGATTCGTAGCAGATTGAGAAGAGATGACATGGTTCGAGTACCATGATTCGTAGATGATTAAGAAAAGATGACATGGTTCGAGTACCATGATTTGTAGCAGATTGAGAAGAGATGACATGGTTCGAGTACCATGATTTGTAGCAGATTGAGAAGAGATAACATGGTTCGAGCACCATGATTCGTAGCGGATATCACTTCTGACTTTACCAGTTGTCCCGTTGCGAATGTTTAGACTTAGGACGGATATGATAGAGTGTGGGGTCAGAGGGCCATGATGAACGAGTTTCAGTGGGACATACCTGGAGAGGGAATTCGAGTTAGTTTGAGAGATTTTCATTGGTGAGATGCCAGTTGGAGTCGCAAAACACCGGGATGAGTAAAGATGAGACTTTATGGAGAATTGCGGCCTGAGTTGAGCAATCGGCCGATAGTTGAGATGTCACTTTTTGTGACAAAAGTTGCACTGTTCCCGTTCCCTGGGAGAAGCAGAAGAGATATCGAGCTTCCAGTTTTAGAGTTGGAGGTAAACCCGGTGGGGTAGCATATGGTTGCGATATTTTCACCAGAGTATTTGGGTAGCATGTCTACTGCAAAGTATTTCCTATACCATGATAGAGTCATTAGTGGGGACTGAGATGAAATAGAACAACAAAGTACCTTCCTGGGGGAGACATACTTTTTAGCAGCAGTTGCAGGTGATTAAGAGGAGTATACCCGGGCGGTGGCCCACATTGCTTATGTCGTGTATCGGCTGTGAGAGTGAAGTCTCCTGTTGCTATGACGATCCACACGATGGGATGTTGGATGAAGGATCGGAGACGAGGTGTGTGATTGCACATTATTTCCAGATTGAGATTCGGGACAGTTGGGATATCCGGCGGTGTGTCGGTCTGAGACATCGAGATGACTAGAGGCAGTCGTGTTAGGAGGATTATGAGATTTTGTATGGGTTACGGAATATTTGGAGTTATTTGATTATGACCCTGAAGATCATCGAGTGATGTGTGGTACATTCCATGAGCTGGAATTGGTACGTCTGGCGAGCCAGTCTATGTGGTAGAGTGTGGTATGTCAATTGGTGATGGTTCGAACCCTGAGTGGGGGAGAAATGGGTATTTTATTGAATGGATCAGATATTTGTTCGAGTGCGGTTAGAGAACTGGTTATGGAGATTTGCGGTACGGACATTTGAGACTTGGGTTATATGTGGATGAGGTAAGGTGCGAAGCGAGATAATGCATGTTGTATGAGTTCAGAAGAAGATAAGGTTCGGATTGTCGCCAAGGTGTTCTCAGTTATTAGCGATTCCTCCATGCTTCAAATTGGGAATGAGGTATTTCGAGATTAAGAGATGTGCGGGAAGGAGATCCGTGGTCGTAGCGAGACATCATGAGAATTGTGAAGGGGTACCGAGGTATCCAAGTATGAGACTCTAAAATCTTGGACTATTTTGAGACTCGAGTTGTGAGATGGCAAGTGGTGTGCCAAGAGACGATTGTTCCAGTGGGGACCCTTCAGCTATTTGTCATCGAACGGTATTATCCAAGAATGTGAATTGCAGCAAGAGAAAGTGTTTTCCAGGACGGTTGTTGTCAGGAGAAGTGATGCTTAACATGGGTGGGTGAGTGTACCTATCTATGTTGGACCGTGGAGTATTTGATAGTGGACTCAGTGTGGTAACGACTTGAGGATGAGAATATGGGGTGATAAGAGAGTAAATGGATCCGGGTAGGAGTAATCACTTAGGACTATCAGGGGACACCATGGGGAGAGCCCAGGGAGAGTAAAAGAGAGTATCGTGTGACTGCAGAGGGTTGTAGCATACGTGAGTTAGAGAGAGAGTACCGTGTGACTGCGGAGAGCTGTAACATACGTCAGTTAGAGAGAGAGTATCGTGTGACTGCGGAGAGCCGTAGCATACATTAGTTAGAGAGAGAGTATCGTGTGATTGCGGAGAGCTGTAGCATACGTGAGTTAGAGATAGAGTATCGTGTGACTGCGGAGAGCCGTAGCATACGTGAATTGGAGAGAGAGTATCATGTGACTGCGAAGAGCCGTAGCATACGTGAGTCGGAGAAAGAGTATCGTGTGACTGTGGAGAGTCGTAGCATACGTGCGAGAGTATCGTGTGACTCCAAAGAGTCGTGGCATACATGAGCCAAAGAGAGTATTGTAAGACTGCGGGGAGCCGTAGCATTAGTGAGCCAACAAGAGAGAGAGAGAGAGAGAGAGATAGAGAGAGAGAGAGAGAGAGAGATAGAGAGAATATCGCAAGACTGCGGGGGCCGTAGCATTCGCGAGGAAATGAGAGAGTGCCATAAGACTACGGGGAGCCGTAGTAATTGATAGTCAGTGAGAGAAAGTGTTGTATAACTGCGGGAACCACAGCCTTATTAGTCAGGGTATGACGCAGAGCGGCTCCCAGGCATGGATAGCCTTACGAGAAGAGTCTGTGAGAACCTTGGGGCGGAACCAAGGGCGAGACTAGGATCTCGTCAGTGGTCGAAAACCATTGTGTTTTGAGTTAAAGAGGGGTTGTCGTGAATCGGACGGATCGAGGTGTAATGCATGCATATAATCGTGGAACATGGGTCATGAGTCGAGTGCTAGATTGGGATGAGTGGTTCCAATTTTGTGTCGGACCAGACTCTGGTGGGTGAGTTTGGTTCTATTTGTGTGGAGGACGAGCAGTTTGAGATTTTGGGTGGATCTCATTCTAAGAGAGATGTGTTTCCGTTTGATGTTTTAGACTTGAGTGAGCAAGTTCTAATAGCTGCTCATGCAGTGGGTCCTTGGTGGGATGTGACCTTTCCGTTCCTTTTGTGTTACGTCCGGGGTCGATTAGAGAAACATAATTGGTAGAGTGTTCCTAGAGTTTGTTATTTGACGAGCGAGTAACATGATGATATCTTGCGAGGGTGGTCCAGCAGGGACACGAACCACTAGAGTTTTCAAGTTCTGAAGAGACAGAATGAGTATTGCAGTTGCAGGAGGGTCTGTCCTTTTTCGGGAATGGGATTTCTTATTTGGTTCGATCGATGTGTTGATAAGGAGCTATTTCGAGGGCGAAATCAAATTCAAGTGGGGGAGAATTGTAACATCTTGTTCTGGATCGTCTGTGATTTAGGGATTCGTGGGCTGCAAACCGGGCATGAGGAAGTCTCGGGGCTGCGACGAGTTGAAGCGTAGGGCTTCTTGTCACCTTTCTGTGGATATGAGGTTCATGGGAAACGGACTTATAACAAGGGAGCTATGACAGTTTGAAGATTAGGCAAGATAAGTCCTTTAATTGAAAAAGGTGGCAGCGGAGTACGCTGGGCATATGTGTGTGTACGCTTAGCGTACTTTTGTGCGTGACTTTTAAGCGGAGCCACCTAGTACGCTGGGTGTACTAGGTACAGAAGGAAACCCTAAATAAGGGGGGTTTCTCTATATAAATAATGAGATGGCCTCATTCCTGGCCACAATTCTCAGTCAACAAACCCTCCAAAACCCTAAACCTTCGTTCATAGAGCTTTTGAGTGCATTTGAGAGCCTTTGAGTGATTTTGTGTGTTCTTGGAGTGAAGAAGAAGCTTTGGATCTGAGCATATCTGTGTTGGGAGCTTCATATTGAGGTATAAAGCTTCAAGCTTTCTCACTCTTTTGATTTGTGCATTATAGAAGAGTATTTTAGGGTTTTTGTCCCAAAAGTTTGAGACTTTATGAGATATTGAGCTCCAGAGACTATGATCAACCCTTCTGAGTGAAATTAGTGGTGTAGTGTTGTTGAATCATAAAAGTGACCCTCTTGAACTTCAGCTACCGCAACCCTCAAGAATCCGCAATCAGATCTTCATCAGCAACCTTACCCGAAGTCATCATCAATTGCAGTAATTCATTATTACTTAGACGATTACTTTACTTTATCTACTTTTGTTGTAATACTCTCTATTGTCCAGTATGCCTTGCATGGCTACTCTTAGAGATTTGATCCAATGTAATCCATGAGTCTCTATATAAAGAGCTCAATCTTTCTCATTAATATAACTCTTCTACAATCTATCTCAACTTCTATGCTATCAAATATATCTCTCATCTCTATCTGATTACGCACCTTAAATCTCTCCTTACTCTGAAAACTCACTAGATCTTTACTGAATACTATTACTCTTCGGAGCAAGTCATTCGTGACTTAATCACTAAGTTCGATCTCACTTACTAACTTGGTCTGAATGCATTCCATGTTATGAATCAACTTATGTGTATACTTGATATATCATTTGCTGTCATTTATATTTCCTTACATTTCTGCAACTAACTCTCTAACTATCTAACTCGTTAACTTATTATTAGTGTTGAGCTTTTAGATCCTTTGAGATAAACTATTCCACAACTATACTTGTTCTAACGTTTGTTCAAGTATCTCAAGTTTTTCTCTCCACAATTGGTATCAGAGCCATAGTGGTTGCTTTTTGAAAAAACAAAACTCTGATTTTCAAAGGGCCTTCTATACCACTGAAGCTCATTTCTCAAAAAAAATTTAAAAACAAGGAAAAAATGGCACAAGCACTATCTCTGAATGTTTCCAACAGTCTTGGTGGTTCGAATCGAGCCCCAATACTGGTTGCAAATGAATATCATCACTAGTCTCAGAGAATGGAAAGATACTTAAGGAGACTTGGTAGAGATGTATGGCGATCTATAGAAGAAGGACCACATGTCCCTGTTCTTACACCAGTTCAAACTGATGGCGCCATAGCCAGACTAGGAGGAGGACAACCAGTCATGAACCGTCCCACCAAAGATGATCTCGATAAAATGGAAAATGATGTTGTTGCTTTTTATGAAATCTCTTGTGGAGTTGCTCCCGACAACTTCGACATTATCATAAACTGCAAATCAGCAAAAGAGATATGGGAAGTTCTCAAGAACTTGTACGAAGGCTCAGAACAAGCTCAAGATAAGAAGCTCACAACTGCACTCAATGAGTTCAACAATTTCAAAGCTCATACTGGTGAAAGCTTAGAAGACTCCTTTAAAAGGTTCAACCTGATAGTCACCAAGTTGTCAAATGTTGGCACCATCCGCAGTAACCATGAAACAAACCTTCAGTTTCTCAATGGTTTAGGAAGACATTGGACTACTGCTAAGATGATAGTTCAAGGAGATAGAAAGATTCATTCTTTGTCTCTCTACAAGCTCTACGGGGAACTGCAAGCACAAGAATCAACCGTACTCAAAGACTGTGCTGATTTCGGAGGACCACTTGCTCTTATAGCACAAGCTCCACTTAATCAATCCTACTCTCCCTCGTATGATACTACACCGCAGTCATACGAAGCTGACTCAGAGTATGATGATGAAGAAGAATTTCAGAAGGCTATTGCTCTTGTTAGTCAACAGTTCAACCGACTACCACCTCCTTCTTTCCGTAAAAATCAACAGTTCAGCAAACCTCCATTCAACCGTAACTTCAACCCACAGAACAACCATTCTCGTTATCCCAAAAGTTCTCATCCACCACCGCAATCTCAAAATACCCAACCAAAGGAGGCACCACAGCCCATTCAAACCACTGACCCCGGTACTCCCTCAGAAGACAAAACTGATGTTGTGATTTGACACAAGTGCAACAAAGAGAATCATTTTGCAAGAGATTGCAAGGCAAATGTAGTAAAAGTCAGAGCATTGTACCTTAGAATGGCTCAAGAATTGGAAGAAAAAGAAAAGGCTAGGGCATACGTAGCCCATGTCAAAAGAGACCATCAAGTTTGGTCATTCGGAGATGAAGAGGAAGCCATCAGCAATGTCAAAGGAAAAGGCAAAATCTGCATGCTGGCAACTGCGGATGATGATGGGTCTACAAAGCTGGAAAAGAACTACTGCTACATGGCAAAGGATGGAACTCTAAGCATCGTCGAACAGGTAAAACTCATGATTCAAACTCTAAACTATAACATGCATGACTGTCAACCCTTCATAGACAATCTTAATGACACATGTGCTGCCGTCCTTACAGACTATAACAAAGCCTTAGATGAGAAGAACATAGCGTCCCAAGAGATGTTTCATGTAAGAGGACGACTGGACAACAAAAGACTCAAAATAGCTATGTTAGAAAAGGACTTAGAGTTAGAAAAAGATGCAAGAATGTTGAGTGAAACACAACTAGAGATAGCTTTGAACCAAAGAGATTTAGCTTAGAGTGAGATTGTACGCTTAAATCTTTTAATAGAAAAATTGTTCAATGAAAGTGAAGCTATCGAAAATTTGGTCAATAATGGAACTGTGGACAATACATACAATTGGGGTTGGTACAATGGATATCCTACCACAAAGGATTCCTCACCCCGGTTTAACAAAGATCGACTGTATGTCCCTCCGGACCGAGAATTTCATTTCCCAGTCAATGACAAGACCTTTCCTGAAGATATCAGAACACACTTCGGTAGACTTCATAATCAAAGTAATAACTGTGTCATAGAGGAAATCGTGCCTGAGGTTTTGGGTCACACAAGTGATCAAACTCCTATCTGTGGCATAATCTATCCAAATTCTCAGACATCATCAGTTGTTGATGAAGAAATTGTCATAGAGAGTCCCGAAGTCTCACAGGACTTTCCATCTCTGCCCTCAGACCGCAGTGTCTCTCACTGTAGTCATAAACCACAGAAGTCCCACAAAAGTCCCACTGAAGTCCCAACTCAGACTTACTCTGCGGTAGTCAAATCATCCCTACCGCAGTCCTCAACAAAAGGTTTTGTGACTCTTCAGCCAATTCATCATGAATTACCCATAGAGAACTTTGAAGTGGGTCAATGCTCTCAAATCCCTGAATCTTCGAGTTCGGATGAATCAAGTCCTCGCTTTCAAAAAATTTCAAAGCCTTCCAGGAAACCGCATCTGAACACTAATGACTGCGGTTCTCCAAAAACTTTAGCAAAAAAGGCTTTCTAAGACGAAATTCGATCCCGAGGCACAAATTGACAAAACTTTTGTAAAAACAAAAGACATATCAGATTCCCAAAATCTTAGAGTCCAGAAAAGTTTGTTTTCTCTCACTATTTTTTTAAAAACTCTCCCATCAAGAAAACATGCAAAAAAGAATGTACAATTTCAACAATCATTCGTAAATCATCTGACACAATCCAAAAAGGTGTAAGGTCTTTTCGAAGCAATGGTTTTCAAATCTATTCCTCAGATGATCCAAAATGGAAGGGTATCTTACCCACTCCAACACTTTTAAAATCACATCAAAATTTTAACAAGTGGAAGGGCATTTTACCAAATCCAATAAAAGGTCCAAAGACTCTACACGTGCTAAATCTTTTTCGAAACAAACTTTTTCAAATTCCAACAACGCCAATGTCAGATTTTACCAACCTCGGACCGGTCACAAGTCTACTTCATCCTTTAGACCGCTGACCAAACCAAGTGTCAGAACAAAAGACAAAATTTCAGCATGTCAATGTCAGTGTAGTTGTCAAAATGGTTCATCTCATGTCAAATCTAATCCGTTTCAGACACCTCGTAACTTTTCCAAAAAACGCAACACTCCAAAAACTCACAAACACCCAGGACTAGGAGTAAAAGTTGATACGAAACCAGTCCCTGCAACCTCGGTTCATGCATCATTTAGAAATTCAGCTTTTGGTCCAGGCTCCAAACTAGTTTGGATGCCTAAACTAACCGTGTAATTCTCAGGCTTTGTGCAAAGAGGAACAAGAAGAAGAATGGTTAATCGACAATGCCTGCTCCTTGCACATGACCGGAAGGTTAGAATATCTTCGGGATTTCAGGCCCATTTGCAACGGTGGAAATGTCACATTCGGCAACAATGCAAATGGGATAATCCGAGGTTATGGTGTTCTTACTACGTGAAACTTCTCTATTCAAAAGGTTGCTTATGTACAAAGCCTTAAACACAATCTCATCAGTGTTGGTCAACTATGTAAGGCAGACCATCGAGTTGAATTTGATAACCAATTTTGCTATGTAATGACAAGTGATAGGAGCACGTGTCTGATCAAGTCCCGATCCGAAGGTACTATGTATCCTCTGGATGTATCTCTGATCATAGGCAAACCGCAGTTATGATTCCTATCCAAAGTAGTATCCGAAGTCAGCTGGCTATGGCACCGCAAGCTAGCTCATTTCAACTTCAGATAGATCAACAATTTGGTCACCGGAGAACTAGTCAGAGGTCTTCCAATCCTCAAGTTCAGCAATGATACTCTCTGTCCTATGTGTGAATGTGGAAAGCAATCCAAATCAAGTCACCTCATGGTGATTGACTCCTTAATTTCCGAACCATTGGAACTATTGCACATGAATCTCTGCGGTCCATCTACCGTAGCCAGTCTTCACCAGAAAAAATATATACTGGTTATAGTTGATGACTTCACACGGTTCACCTGGGTCTTTTTCTTAAGACTCAAATCAGAAACTCTGCAGATCATGATCAATTTCATCAAGGAAATTGAACTTCAAATCAAACTACCAGTACAACGTATTAAAAGTGATAATGGAACCAAGTTTACTAATCATCTCCTAAATAGTTTCTTGGTTTCAAAGGGCATCACTCACAACTTCTCAGCTCCTTTCACACCGCAACAAAATGGGGTAGTAGAGCGAAGGAACCGCACTCTAGTAGAAGCTGCCAGATCTATGCTCAACTTCGCACACCTTCCTCTCTACTTCTGGGCCAAAGCAGTGGTCACAACCTGTTTTGTTCAGAACCGAAGCATTGTGTGCAAACGTCTCAGCAAAACACCTTATGAGGGCCTGAACAACCGTAAGCCAAATGTCCGATTCTTTCATATATTTGGGTGTAGATGTTTCGTAATCAACAAAGACCACCTCAACAAATTTGCACCGAAGTCTGATGAAGGCATCTTCCTTGGCTACTCCACTAACAAAGTTGCTTATAGGGTTCTCATTAGACGCACAAGGCTGATAATTGAAAGCTTCGATGTGAAATTTGATGACTATCACATTCGCAACACCGCTCCATCAACCGAAACCACAACAATCCTAGAAAGTGATATTCCTGCTTCTTCGGGTCCACTCAACCTAGTTGAAGTAAACTATGATGATATCTTTGACCCTGTAGAAACAGCCAAGTTATCCGAAGTTCTTGTGTCCCCGGAAGCTCAACAGCATCATGTTGACGTATCTGGTCCTACACCGTCCGATGAGGTATCACTAAATACTTCCACCTCGCCAGTTGTGGGGGAAAACTCAACTTCGGACCATACAACAACCATCGAGGTTCCAGTACTAGAAGATGCAGCTCCAATCCCTATCCGCATAGACTTTCAACCATCAAACGTTTCTTCGGACTCGGATGATGAAATCATAAAGAACATTGACACAGGAACAGACTCGAGGATTATCACACTCCCATCCGCAATCCAGGGGGAACCTTCTCGGGTTCAAGAGGAACTCCCGTCTGCACCCCAGGTGGAACCTTCACCATCTGCCCAAGAAAACTCTGATCCCACCTTTCCAGTTCAAGACAATTAAGCAGGATGTTCTCAAGTCCAGGGGGAACTGCCATCCCCAACCGCAGAGTCTTCCGATATTGAAGACATTCCCTCTACCGCAGCTGTTGATCATCTGCAACCCCGTCTACACGTATGGACGAAGGACCACCCACCAGGTCAAATCATCGGCAACCCATCCACAGGTATTCAAACCCGATCTTCCAAGGATTTATCTGATCATTGTCACTACACAGTGTTTATGTCCTCGGTCGAGCCCCGAACGATCAAAGAAGCATTACTAGAACCAGACTGGATATCCGCAATGCAAGAAGAGCTAGAGAATTCAAAAGAAACAAAGTATGGCAGCTTGTTCCGAAGCCGCAAGGTCACACCATTGTTGGTACTAGATGGGTGTACAAGAATAAGTTGGATGAATCTGGTGCGGTCGTCAGAAACAAGGCAAGGCTAGTTGCCAAGGGATATAGTCAACTTGAAGGTATTGACTATGATGAAACGTATGCTCCGGTAGCATGAATGGAAGCCATCCAAATCTTGTTAGCATACGCAGCTCACAAGAACATCAAGGTTCATCAAATGGATGTGAAAAGTGCTTTTCTCAACGGTGAATTAAAAGAGGAGATTTATCTTCAGCAACCTCCGGGCTTTGAAAGTCTTGATTTCCCAGACCACTGCTACAAGCTTGAAAAAGCAGTCTACGGTCTAAAGCAAGCCCCAAGAGCATGGTACGAGACTCTCTCTAAATTTCTTGTCTTGTCCGGATACAAAAGAGGAGTGATTGATCCCATTTTATTTAGAAAAGAAAATGGTGATCCCCTTATGCTTGTACAAATATATGTGGATGATATCATCTTCGGATCAACTGATCAAAAGATGATGAATGAATTCGCTAAGCTCATGACCAACAAGTTCCAAATGAGCATGAATAGAGAGATTAACTTCTTTCTAGGACTTCAAGTGAAATAAGTTCCTCAAGGGATATTCATTCATCAGGAGAAATACACCATTAAATTGTTAAAGAAATATTCAATGGACAACTGTTCTTCGGCTAAGGTCCCCATGGCCTTCGGATATAAGCTATCTGCTGATCCACACGGTGAATCAGTGGATCACAAGACTTATAGAGGAATCATTTGCTCATTGATGTACCTCACCGCAAGCCGACCAGACATTGTTTTTTCAAAAGGTGTATGCGCAAGGTACCAGGCTGACCCAAAAATGTCACACATGACCGCAGCCAAGCAAATTCTAAGATACTTAAAGGGTAGAAAGACTCTTGGCTTATGGTACCCCGCAGGGAATGACTTCAGCCTACAGGCATTCACTGATGCGGATCATGCCGGATGCAGACTAGATCGAAAAAGCACCTCCGGTGGATGTTAATTTCTGGGTGGAAGACTCGTTAGCTGGTCATCAAGGAAACAAAGTTGTGTATCATTGTCTACTGCAGAAGCTGAATATGTGGCCGCAGCCAGCTGTTGTTCACAAGTCTTATGGATGAAGACACAACTCATGGACTACGGATACAGAATGCTGCGGATACCAATTTACTGTGACTCTGAAAGTGCTATAGCGATTTCTCACAATCCAATTCAGCAGTCCAAGACAAAGCATATTGAACTACGGTATCACTTCATCAAAGACCACATCCTGAAAGGTAACATTGAACTAATTTTGTCCATACTCATGAAGAGATTGTTGATGTGTTCACAAAGGCAGTTGACTCTACAAAAGTCAACAGTTTCTTACAAATGTTAGGAATGATGAATCCGGACCCATAATTCTTCTTGAATTGATAGGTACCGCAGACCATCCTTGGTCTTCGTTGCGGTCCTAACTGAAGTTACATATGATAGATGGTTTTAGTATATCCTGTGTACCGCAGTCTATGTACCGCAACCATATATCATATTTATCTCTCAATGGTCCTTATTGTTTGTTGTTACTAATTTTTGTTCAAGTGTTCTCCTCAGTTCCTCTACTGCAGTCATTCAACCATCCATCCGCAATGACAAACCGTCCATCCGCAATGACAAATTTTCCGTCCGCAATGAAATCTCAATCCGCAACCACATTGATTGTTTTCTCAACTGTTTCATTAATTCTTGATTCATAGTGTGCTATTTAACGACCCTTCATTAAATAAGAAAATCATTTAAAAAAAACATTCTTTGTGTAACTGTCCCATTTCCCTGTTTTGAATAAACCTTGTGTCAGACCTATTTTAGGTATGATGACAAAAAGAACGTTTTTCCATAAACAAATCTTTTTAAGCTGTCCCTTCCTATACCCCAAACACGTCCAATCCGTTACACCTTCCCCTTTTCACAACGGATTAAACCCACCCTCACCACACGTTCTTCAGACGTGACATTTTTTGACTGACACTTCATTAAATGCCAACCCTTTTTTTTTGAAAAATCAAAAAAATAGATTAAACCTTTTATTAATCTGTGGCTGAGATTTCATCTCCCAATCGAAGAAAACACCCAAACGTTTGTTACCTTATCTAATTTCACCTAGGGTAAAAACAATGACCGTTCCCATTCCACCACTATAAAACCCCTTCTTCTTCCCCAAGCAAGGTTTACGCTTTCTGAACAATCGAACTTACTCTCCATTTTTCTTGCACTCTGTTTTTGCAACTTTATTCAGAAACAACTTTATTCAACTTCTCAACAATGGTGAAATCCAACATTTCAAAGAAACACTCCAAGGCTTCTGCCTCAGCAAACCCTACTGGTCCAGACTCTGCAACACGGAACCAAATGCCAACGATTGCCTCAAGCAATTTTAGGGCTGTGTTTGAAGAGCATTCCTCCTACAATGCTCCGATCAAACTAATGATCAAGTTCCTGAACAATCACCCTCTGTTTGGCCCCTTTGATTCATTCACAGATGTTGTTCCTCTTTCAACTCTATTCAAATGTGCCTTTTCTGCATATCGACCCCTCGAGAATTTACAAGAGGTGCATCTCAATCTGGTGAATGATTCTTTGGTCATTCTGAATAAAGAAAAATTCCTCAATGCCATCAATCTGCTTGTTCATCCTTCCACCAAGGTTTTTACTCCAAGCATGGCGGACATTCTCTCTACTCTATACCAGATGGGTCACCAGAAGAAAATCAAAGGAATAGGCGAGTTCAAAAAAAATCAGTTGCCTGCGGTGTGGCAATTCGTTTGCCACTTTGTCATCCGCAGTCTGTCAGGTCGAACCGGAGGCACTGATAATATGGGTCTGAAGCTACTAGAGCTGGTATGGAGTATCTTCACTGGCCATGATGTCAATTACGGTCAGATACTCTGGGATGACTTCTTGCAGTACATTCCCAAAGAGATTCCAAGAGAAAACCCTACCGAACTCACTTTTGCTAGGTTCTGGTCTTTTTGCATCTCACATCTTCATGCGGATGCAGGACTTAGCATGGCAACAACACCAATCTCTTCATCACCAAAGATCTGAAAAGGTACAATCCCTCTACTGATCTATCTATTTTTGGACTCATTAGACGACTACTAGTCCACATCCTATCTTCCCTTGGTCTTGAAACCCCTGAAGTCACAGACCATATAGAGACTACGGAAGGTATTAGCCCATACCTTTCTACCCCGCCTCTACAAGCCACAACCGCACTCACCACTCCTGGTAGTACCGCTGTCCCATCCTCCACCACTCTATCCAATTTATCACAAAGACGAAAGAAGTTAGCCTCAGCCCATCAAGGCCCCCGCAACGTCTCCAAGAAACAAAGAACTCCAAAGAAGAAAGATACTCCCAAACAAGCTGAACCCTCAAAGAAAGAAAGATCATACAAACTGTGCCCTCAGATGACGAATCATCCGAACATCAACCTCACTCTCCCTCTGTGAGTGATTCTGATGAGGATGCACAACCCATCTCCATCCTTAAGAAAAGAAAAACCAATCCGATAGACCAAATACGTGACCAGACTGATACTGAAGCCTCTCAAAAGGCTCTGGTAGTCCTTGGGGTGGCCGCAGACCCATTCAATACCACAATTGAATTCCACTCAGACACAGAAAGTGAGTCTGTTTCATCTCAACGTGGAGACTCACCCCTAGCTCACTCCCAAGGGGATGGAACTGGTTCTCGCCCTAAGGTCTCCAGGGCTTCCCGTCTACACTTCTTTTCCCCTGAGGAGTTGAACTCCATACTTTTGTCTGTCACCCAAACACTGCAAACACCTTCCCAACCGCAAGGCGATTCTTCTGCCTTTGCCAGAACTGAGCCGAGGCCAGACTTGACCACTGGTCAAGGAGACCGAGGAAGCTCAGGAAATCGTACTCTGCTTACATCTTTTACAGGTGGTTTAGGCACGGTTAGCACCAATGTGTAAGGATCCGTGGACCCGAGGGACACCTCGGTGCGTTTCCAAGGATTTGACGGTGATGAGTCGAATGACTCATGGTTACATTACACTCCGGTATCTGACTCTGATGTCAAGAAATATGCCGCTTTTCGTAGGGCATTTCAAGCAAGGAAGGATCAGCAAATCAAGCAACTTCAACAGAAACAACAGGAGATCCAATCCGTAGCCAAGTACTGGGCGGACGCAATCAACAATGCTAATACCGTAGCCACCATTCTGAAAGTACAAGAGTTGATGACCGAAATGGCTGAGACGATCCGCAAGGCTCAGTCCACTCATGGTGGTGAAGGTACATCTAAGCTCCCTCCAACTCCAACTCCAACTGTTCGAGATTCTCAAGAAGAGGGAACCGCAATCGAAGTTAGCTCTGCTCCTACCTTTAGATTCGACGATGTCGATCTCAATAAGGTAAACCAGCCTAACCCTTCTGATGATGATTTGATGATGTTTGATGAAGAAGACGAATCTAGTGGCTCTCACCATTCAACCTCCAAGACAAAAGAGAAAAAGAAGAAAAAGAATATGGTTGTGTCCAAGAAAGAGTTTCTGAGTCTACAAGCCAAAGTAGACCAGATCCTAGCTGCGGTCAAGCCCACTCAACCGCAACCTGAAGACGTTCCAGGACCGCAGTCCTTAATTGAAAGAATTGAAAGACTGGAAACCCATGAAAGATTGGCTGCTGAACGTATTTCCCTGAAAGTTGAAATGGGAATCCGATCCCTGGATAAAAGTTGCCAGGCTGATCACGAGCAATTCATGGCTGCTGCGGAGCGCCTCATCTCTGAGGTATCCGCAATCAAGTCAGACTTACAAAATGCCATTGCGGACCAATAAACTCACTCCCAAAAGCTGATAGCAGAGACTCACACTGCTTATGTGTCCACCATCTCAGTCCTTCAATCCACAATCAACAGACTTCAACAATCTTTATCGTTAAATTTTCATGTCTCGGAGATTCTTCAACTGACAAAGGAGATTCATCGACTACTCTTCAACACCGCCATCCTAGACAATCAGCAACTGGCTGATGCTCTGAAAGCTCAATTCCAGGAGGTGTGTGCCAAAGTTGATGGTCTCAAACAATGGCTTGAGGATGCTCCGGTGTTGCATTCCTCAAGAGGGGGAAGTGATGAAGACCATCACTCAAACAACGTCTCTCACCAAAGGAGCCCCCCCATCATAACTGAAAAAATTCCCTCACCGCAACCATCTCCTCATCAAACACCACCGCATCAAACACCACCTCATCAGAACCCACCGCATCAGTCTCCACCACAACACAAAATCATTCAAGAAAGTTCTTCTGAGCGACCGGAGACTCCTCCCCACTTCAAGAATCTTGCATCCAATATGTCATCCGAACACTCCGACGACTCTCCCACTACGAAACAGAAGAAAGCATATTGGAAAGCAACCAAGTTTGCTGAACTCATCTGGAGAGAAAACGGATTCGACATCACTATGGATGAATCCTTAGTGAATTCCTGGATCAATCCCCACCGAAGACTGTTGGATGATGACTACAAACCTTACCTTACCTACGCTGAACCCCCTTCTGATGGCTACTGGGATGTTCCAATCTCCCCAAATGGTAAATACTTCACTGTATTTGAGCAGTTTGACCGTAGCATACCCGATCACAAGAGACTGCCTATGGAATTTGAAAGACTTAACCGTGTCTATGCCAAACATGCTTCTTCCATAGAGAAAATTTGGTCTAATGATAGACCATCCGCAGTCAAGAGCTTTAAGCCCCAGAAATTCATGAAAGCTGACTTCATTCAGTACACGCTTACAAGAAGGAATTAGGACTATTTCCGCACCCAATCTGACTTCCCATGTATGAATCCAGAAGAAGTCTTCCTGATAGCAAAGGTGTTCAAAAACAAAAGCGAAAAGTATCCGAAAATGAAAATGACACTTGAAAGGGCAAGCACATTTCTGAGGGAACCCGTCTGTGACTTTGCAAAGATTGATGCAGACATCTACCCCACAATTGCTAAAAAGTTCGATCTACCACCACTTGATCCTGCACCGATGCCTACCGAAGGTTATCAAGAAAGATCCCTAGGTGAAACAAACTTCCCTGAGCTCGGAGTCATTTTCAAAAGGAAAGTCGATAAAATCAAATACTTCATTCCTATGACTGCCATGAATCGTCTTACAAGGAAGCAACTTGAAATCTGTCGAACCGTAGTTGAAAGATCAAAACACATGACTGCCAAAGTCAAGTTCGAAATTTTAAGAAGGATCACATGGTTGGAAAATATCAGAAGGTTTTGGTGGATTCTGATCAAGTTCTTAAAACTTGATAACCAAAGAGAAGTTAAAAGGGTCACTTAGGGGGAAATTGTTGAATCATAAAAGTGACCCTCTTGAACTTCAGCTGCCGTAGCCCTCAAGAATCTGCAGTCAGATCTTCATCAGCAACCTCACCCGAAGTCATCATCAACCGCAGTCATTCATTCTTACTTCGACGATTACTTTACTTTATCTACTTTTGTTGTAATACTCTCTACTATCCAGTATGCCTTGCATGGCTACTCTTAGAGATTTGATCCAATGTAATCCATGAGTCTCTATATAAAGAGCTCAATCTTTCTCATTAATATAACTCTTCTACAATCTATCTCAACTTCTATGCTATCAAATATATCTCTCATCTCTATCTGATTACGCACCTTAAATCTCTCCTTACTCTCAAAACTCACTAGATCTTTACTGAATACTATTACTTTTCGAAGCAAGTCATTCATGACTTAATCACTAAGTTCGATCTCACTTACTAACTTGGTCTGAATGAATTCCATGTTATGAATCAACTTATGTGTATACTTGATATATCATCTGCTGTCATTTATATTTCCTTACATTTCTGCAACTAACTCTCTAACTATCTAACTCGTTAACTTATTATTATTGTTAAGCTTTTAGATCCTTTGAGATAAACTTTTCCGCAACTATACTTGTTCTAACGTTTGTTCAAGTATCTCAAGTTTTTCTCTCAACAAGTGTCATAAAAATCAAGCCTTGGTCGTTGGAATCAAGCCCTGCAAGAGAAATGAGCTTTTTGAGATGAGATAGTGTGTGTTTTGTATGTTTATGACGATATCAGCCATGCAAAGGCTTAAAGTCACTGGCTTTATGGAGTAAGAGCTATTAGGGAGTCAGATCTGAGAAATGAGCTAAAGTCTTAACGGGTTTAGACCAAGAGAATGGATTAAGAAAAACTGGGCGTATGCCCAGCGTAAGTCCAGTACGCCCCGCGTACTGGGTTGGTGTCCCTGATCAGATTCGTGCATGCTAGATGTACGCTGAGCATACCAAGGGAGGTATGCCCCATGTAACCTCACTGTGAGCTTTTTGGGCTGAATTTTGAATGGGCCTTGAGGGTTGGGCCTGGATCTTTGGGCTTGTGTATTAGAGACTTTGAGCAGAGAAATATTATATTATGCCTTGGGCCCTTGTGTCGGGCTTTGGTGGGCCTAATGAGTTTCAGTTTATTAATGGGCTAGTTAGTGGACTACCTTTAGACCTAAAGAGTGAGGATTTGGACTAAGATCTTAATGGAGTAACTGTGGATTTTGGTCCACTGTTAGAGACCGGTGCAGCAGCAGCATCTTTAGGAGATGTTCATCATCCGAGGTGAGTCTTCTCACTATACTTTACCTAGAGTGGTAACTTTTGTGTGACCGAAGGGTCTTATGTGCTTATATTGAGTATTGTGATATCCTGCATTATGTCTTTTTGATTTATGCGGTGTATATTTCTGAGCTATCTCAGTTAGGACCGGAAGGTCCACCTAAGTTGTGGGACTGGAGGGTCTCACTGAGACACATTGACCGGAGGGTCTTATTGACCTATAGCCATGAGAGGCTAATGATATATGTGTGGTATTTTGCGGAACTCACTAAGCTTCATGCTTACCGTGTTATGTGTTATGTGTTTCAGGTTTTTTTCAGGATCGCGGGAAGGCGCCGACTTGATTGTACACACCAGAGAAAGAGTTATGCTTTGAGGATCTTGGATTGTTAATTAAAAAATTATGGAGTTGTGTTTTTTGTAAATTAAATGAATGGGATTTTTGAGAAATGTGTTATGAGAATTATGTGATTTTAAATGAAAATTTTGTTTGAAAATTTACGGTGTTACACTAGCGGTGTAGTCAAGCCCTTTCTTTTAAACAATTTATCTTCTAGATAATCGTGAAACTACGATCTGTGTGGATCGATTGGGTGGCTGTGTATAGGTATCAGGTTTTATAGATATCCAAGTCGGAAATATATCTATATGTGTTTTGGTAACATTTGGTTTTGTAGGATTAAGATATATATATATATATATATATATATATATATATATATATATATATATATATATATATATATATACATATATATATATATATATATATATATATATATATATATATATATATATGTGTGTGTATTATAACATTGTGGGATTAAAATCCCTATGTATCTCACCAAGTTTCTCAACCTGACCCACTCAGTTTGTATGCATCGCATATATCAAGACTTAAGCCACTAGAACATGATTAGGATGTTGATTGATTAAGAGAAAGCCTGCAATGGTGTTCAGGACCATTAGTTATTTACGTTGTAACCTATATATATGTATTGATTATGACATCCTTAGGATTATATTTGAGACAATCTTGTACTCAAAAGAATTTTATATTTGAGACAATCCTTACGATAATATGTATTGATTATGACATCCTTTGGATTATATTTTCTACATCAATGTTTGGTTCATTTGTTATGCCACTTCATTTTGTTGTGGTGTGTGCTGTATAGTGTGATGCGTCACTGTACCTTCTATTTCGTAGAAGTTGTTAAAAGAAGCCTTGAAGAATTCCAACCAATTTTTCGTTCTGAGTTTCATGACTTGTTTCACGTTTTTTTTTCAACCAAAGTCTTTCACTCGTTGAACATCCCAAACACCCCATCTTCATTTTTAGTATTCAGAAAGTACACCCAAACATTCCTCGAGTAGCCAGCGATAAAAGTCAAAACGTTTGACATCCACCATGAGACTTCACTGGAGAGGGTCCCCATAAATCTAAGTGAACATACTTGACGATCTACTTGATTTTATGTTCACCGATACTTTAATTCACCATGTGTTGCTTCCGTTAAACACACGCTTCACATGGTTTAACCTTTCTAGTTACTGCTCCACCAAACAACCCATGTTTACTTAATATTAACATACCCGTCTCACTTACGTGTCCCAACCTATGACGCCATAGTTCGATTTTATCATTATATTATTCCAAGCATTGGGATATATTCACCATTCCTTTCACCTTGCAACATTCCAAAAAATAAATTCCATGTTGCAGTTTATCCTTTATAATTACTAGAGCACCTTTGGAGAACTTTACCCAATCTCTTCTTCACCATAATACTTAAGTGCATCCTTTTATAAAGTGCTAAGAGAAATCAGGTTCTTCTGAAGATCCTAAACATACTAGAAATCGATTTTCTTGACCATACCATCGTACATCTTGATTTTCATTGTGCCACTTCCCTTGATACTATGCATTCCATCTTCATCATGACATTCGACTCTTTAAAAGATTTAAACCAATCATGATTAAAATTCATATGTTGGGATACTCCTGAGTCCAAGATCCAAGCATTTGCATAACTAGTTGTACATACACTCAAAACTTCACCTCCATCAAAACTATCTTGAACCATGAAAATACTGTTATTAACGCTTGAGTTAACTCCATCATAATATCTTTTATAATGACTTTTACCTTACAATTATATCATATCTTAGCTGAAGCTTTAGATTCAGAACATGAATTCCCTCATTTACCACCACCTCAATTTGATTTTCTTCCTCTACCTGCGAATAAATTGAAAACAAATTTACTAACTAACACCTTTCTCTTCAGTTCCTTGGACAATGAAGAATCCTTCACATTATTCATAATAATTGTTGAGATACCATCCAACCTGGTATAAAAAAATTGTCATACAAATTTAGTGGTAATCATAAGAGGATAAGTTCTTAATCATCATCTTCAATCTTTATGATCACACCATGTAAATCCAAGATCATATGATTGAAGTTATCTACACAATCCTTCACTAGGGTACTTTCGGACATCCAAAGAGTATACAAACGTTGCATCTCATTCAACCTATTAATTAGAGAATTGTTCTAATACATTTCATATAGTTTCTCTCATAGCCTAACAGTACTTGTTTGATCTATAGCTCTTGCAAAACTTGGTCTGTCAAACTCAACAAAATAGTGTTATGCGCCTTTGCCATAGTATTCCCCTTCTTCTTAATATCCATGTCTTTCAAAAAAAATTCTTATCCTACCAATTTTTTCGAACAACCATGATGAACCAAGATTGTTATCATCTTCACCTTCTACAAAGTGAAGTAATTTAAACCATTGAATTTTTCAAAATCAAACTTGTGGATCGGCATGTTCAATTAACAGAATAAACTAAGCTCTGATACCACTTGTTTCGAATAAGAAATCCCTTTTCAAGAATTTGAAGTTCTCTTATGCCACATATTAAGGTTAGATACCACTTTTTTGGAAGTAAAGTGGATAACTAACAAAACCACATACAAAAAATACATAATATTTACATGGTTAGGTCAAGGTCGCCTACGTACACAAGAAGGAGGGAGTATTCTTATTTAGGAGCTCTCAATCATAGATTATAAGTAGAATTTAATAGAGATTAGAACTACTCACTAGAATTCAAGATATAAAACAAATAAATAGTAGCCATCCCTATTTATAGAATAAGGATCATACCTAAACCCTAATACGCCAAGCCCATCAATTCGTAGATCAATGGAGGGTATCAAACAACCACAGGTCGTCATGAAACTGCTTTTAGAACTGTAAGTCCCCAGTCTACTTGTGTATCAATCAGATCCGTTTGATGGTGCGGAATCCCAATCAAACGGATGATGCCAGATCAATATAGAAGAGAAGGAGAAGAAGAATAACTTGAATCTTGAATGTATTGAAGATATGGATGATGCTCCTTACACAAGATTCTCTCACACACACTATTCTTCTCTCTAGTTTCTCTCTCTAGAACATGCTCCTCTTCTCTAGCCTTTTTTTACTCCTCTACACACTCCTCAGCCTATATATATGCGATGTGGGACGTACACGGGTGTACGGCCATACACCCGTGTACGACCGTACACACAAACCGCAAACACAAACAACATTACATAAAAATATATTTTCCTAGAAAAGCAAAGTATAAACCAAATTTAGACCCAACAATCTCCCCCTTGGTTTATAGCTTTCTTTTCTAGTTGACCCAACAAGCTCCCCCTAAAAAGTAGCTGGCTTTTCTTGTCAATCTTTATTGGGAGCTTGGCTTCAACTATAATCTTCGATATCTTCATGACATCAAGATGAACATATGAATCTTCAATGAATGACTTCATCTTGAGCAGTTGGGCTTTTCTTCAGAATTTGGCATTGAACGCACGTTGGGTGAGGAGGCTTCTGGATAAGATTCTTGAAAGATAGCGCTTTCAGCTTGAGAATCTTCAGAGAGAAAATATCAGAGAGACACAATCTTCTGGATCACTTCAGCAGGTACAAGATAGCAGCAAATTGATTGAGGAGGCTTCAATGCAATCTGTCACATAATCTTCAAGTACAACTTGACCTTGCTTCTGGGGTTGAAGGATTGAATGTTGAAATAATAATCTTCATTTCTTGCTCCCTCGAATGAGAATTCTTCGATGCTCACGGATGACGCCTTGGCTCAGAAATTTTCGATTCAGTCTCCATGAGTCTCATCTACATCTAAATTCACTTTTCAAGACAAAACAAAACTAAAAGAAAACTTAGCACACAATATTTTTGGATTTTTCATATATTATGAAAATAATAAAACAAAAACAAAAATATTTTTGGATTTTTGATTTTCTTGAACAAGAAATAAAACAGAAATAACACTATTTTTGGATTTTTAATTTTTCTGATTTTTGTTTGATTTTTGAATTTTTTTAATTCTCCCCCTAAATTTGTGCATAGAGGAAGACTAGAAACAAATTTAACAAAAACAAAAATATTTGGGATCAAAGTTGTCAAGCAATCCAATATCGTTTATCAGCAGACACCTGCATGTCTAGATCTGGTCAATCATCGGAATTGTAGTCCACTTAAACACAAAGGATGTTGACAATTTGGACAGATTATAAGTGACAAGTCATTGTGATATATATTCCGAAATGGACATTTAGCAGACGACGACCAAGGATATTGTTCTCCACTTAAATTAAGCAGCAAGATCTACAGACAACCTCTTAAATGGTTCAATTTTAGTTGCACTATAACGTGTTCCCTACTTCCCGATATACCCCGGTAATCAAGAACTTCCAAAGAACTCCTTACTTTAGGTGAGTATTCAATCATTAAGAAAGAATTCAGATATAGAAGTGCATATGTTGTATCCCAGGTCGGATGTCTTCCAATCACACAAATGGGACAACATATGACTAACAAAGATAGAGGGATTGAGAGTTAGAATGTTGCATATGATGTGTCCCAGGTCGTATCTTCCGATCACGCAGAGGGGACATCATATGACTAACAGATAGAAAGAATTTATGTGACAACCCAAAAAATTTTAAAATTTTGACTGGTAAAGCTCCACCAGCCAACTTGACTGAGTGTCAAACTCATTTTTGCTATCATTTAGCCTTGTTTAGAGTCCATTTAAAGGTCCAAAGGTCAGTACATTCAAGCATTGAACATAGGAATGGATCGCATACACTTCTAGCATACAAATCGGGCCTTACACTCCAACACAAGGAGTGTACGGCCGCACACATGGGTGTGCGGCCGCACACCCCTCTTCTGGCAGCACACTCACGTGTATAAGGGGAATACTCAGCCTCCTTTAATCCCTTTTCACCCTCCCAAGCTTAGAACTCGATTTTGCTCTCAACTACCGTCCGATTTTAAGCTTAGATCTTCGAGTTGGTAAGTGTTCTTCTCCCGATTTGTTGTTAATCTTCATAAACTAGTTACATCCCTTCGCTTCATCCGTTGGAAATCATGTTTTGTCTAGATCTTTAAGTTACACCAAGAACACACACTTGTTCTTGGCGATTTTGAGCCTTCCCGAGCTTCTGGATCATAAGTACTTCTTCCCAATGCTTGAAACTTGTTAAGAACACTTTTTTAAGTCCTTAGAAAGGCCCAGAACTCGTGATCATATGGTGTGTGCGGCCACACACACTCATGTGGACGTACACCCTCCAAACATCCCCCAAACACCATCAAAACACCCTTAAAGGCTTGTATACTGTGAATACCATTCCCCAAGCTTGTTACTTACTAGATAAGGGCCTTAGAAAACGTCCAAAACATGTTCATCAAGGAGTGTGCAGCCGCACACACTCCATGTGGCCGTACACCCCTTTATTTGTTGCTTAAGGGCTTCCAAAGTGCCTTTCTAGCTTCAACACTTGATGAGCATCAGTCCTACAAGCCTCCCCACCAATTGGAAAACGTTTTGAGCACACGTTACCATGAGTGTGCGGCCGAACACTCCCCTGGCCGCACACCCATGGCCGCACACTCCCTTAGGTGGCCGCACACTCCCTTAGTTTGAATCACATGTGATTCCAACACTTGGACAAAGTGTTTCCTAGTCCCGTAAGGTGTTTCCTTGCATTTGGTTGCTTCCAAGCACTATATTTATGTCAATATATGTCATTATATGTCGTTTAGGACTCGTTAAGTCTCGGGACTTCATTCGTGGAACTTCTCATCCTTACATGCGTATTCGTTGAATCACCCGCATCAGGTGAGTTCATACCCCGTAATGAATCTTTTAACTGTTTTAACTGTTTTAAGGGGGGGGGGGAATACAAGTTGAACACAATGATAATTGTGTAAATATTTGTTATAAATATCTTTCAAAATGTTACTTATGTCATTTATAAGTTGTCTAAACATTTCAAAAACTCTTTTAAGTTACTTTATAGTTATACAAAATTCTGTTTTTAAAGTACAAACATAACTCAGTAGATAAATGAGTCTTTTCAGTAACAGTCCAAGTAGAACATTACTAGTAAACTATAATAGGTATAGTTTAGGAGTATACTACTCACTATTTCTAACACTATGAAACATACAAAGAGTCAGTTCACACATGAGTCAATGCATACTGTAGACAATACATACACTACACTATATAACTGAACATACTACACACTAGAAAGAGAGAACATACACTAATACACACTATTCATACACACTAAACTCTATACTAAAGAATCCACTATGATGAGGATCAGGAGAGAACATACACTACACTAGTACAAGGAATACATATACACTATAACTAAAATGTGAGGCACTACTTCGGGGCATGGCTTCTCTGTCATGGCTCGACTTGTAACCAGAGTCTTCTGAAGGAAGAGCGTGAATTCGTGTATAGATCTATACTGGACTGACCGTCCTACACCTTGCTGCTAGCTACAGTGGGACCTGCAGGCTTCGGGTGATGAATGTCATACCATCTCGACGTCTTCGAGCGTCGTGTTTTACTAAGGTCGATCAAGTATGGTTACAATTATATCACATTATACATTAATTAACAATTGGATTAAGGTAGTTAGTACAACAGTAGTCACTATAGTATAATACTACAATACTTTGTTATATTCCCATTACTTTCATAAAGTGACAGTACCACTTGAAAGTCAAACTCAAACTATTTTCGAGTTAAGGTAGTTATAAACTAGGGAGAACATACATTTTTACAAACGACAAACAGAACAGTCGAGTCTAGCACATAACAGTAGATGCCTTGGTAGAAGGCTACGTTTAATAGAAAGGACCATAATGCTAACCTTATGATTTCTTAATGAATACATCAAAGAATATATATATACTAATAGGATCCGACAGGTAATAGGATGTGTGCTCTCCGCTTCATTTCCTGTTCCTTGTTTTGTTGTGGGCTTGGAACGAATTCACCCAGTCTATTTTCTATTCGATTCTAGATATATATATGCTTAGTATACATTAAGACATCATAAGGGTACCAGGTATGGGTCAAGTCATAAGACACAGAGTCAAAGCACAGTTTTCTAGTACAAAACATACTTTTCAAATGAAGAACTTTTGAATACAAAACTAGAAACTTAACCAGTAAAGGGTTTAATCCATTTTATTAAACCAGTAAAACTTAAAGGACCTTAGGTAGCAAATTCTATAATACCTTAGCTTATACACCAAGGTTATATATATAATTAATATCCTATAGGTATTTAGATGTGTGATTTCCGCCTCATTTCATGTTCCTTGTTTGGTTGTGGGCTTAGGGCAGATTCACACAGTTAACTATCTGTTCGATATTAGATTATATATAACTAGTATAAGCTAAGTGATTATAGAAGGAACTAATGTGGTTATCACTTTATATTAAGAAATAAGGGTTTTCTTAAAGGATCTTTTCATCAATTATAAAGGAACTATTACAGTTAACTCCGTGAGTACCGAGTGAATATGCAGGGGTTATATACAATGATGATCTAACAACCAATGGGATGTGTGTCTTCCGCCTCATTTCCTGTTCCTTGTTTGGTTGTGGGCTTAGGGCATATACACATAACCGATTGTTTGTTTGCTCTGGGTTTTATATAACTTGTATCCATTTAATACGCATAGAAAGGACTGTTGAGTCATTTTTACTTATCTTTCATTAAAGCAGGAAATATAGAATTTTCTAGAGGAACAGGCAAACTTTTCTAAACAGAACTTAAAACGTACTACATTTTACAACAACTTTCTACAACTGACTTACATCACTCAAATCTTATGAACTCACCAGCTTAATTGCTGATCAACTCTTTCAAATAACTTGTATTCTCAGGAGACTATTAGACAGCTTAATTGCGTTATATCTTCAAGTCTTGTTTTGTTATTTGTTTATGAATTTTATGTTTTGTGAACACACACACTGTAAACACTTTCTTTCTAAATGAAATGGTTGTTCATTACTTTGTTTACTGTATACATATCTTGTGATACTAAACATGACGTCCTCCACCCCAAAACGATTCTGCCGTTCCGGTTTTGGGGTGTGACAGATTGGTATCAGAGCATTGTTTATAGTGAACTAAGTATATCAACCGATAAAAGGTATACAACTATAAATACAATGGGGCTTAAGTGCTCTGGATAATGATATATTTTTAGAATATAACTACAAGTTATAAAAATATACCTACTTGCTTATACATGTACATAATAGAACTAGTGTCACGAGGAGAACAAAAGTAAAAGTATTTAGAGGTTGGACATGTCACACCCCAAAACCGGAACGGCGGAAACGTTCGGGGGTGGAGGACGTCATGTACAGTATCACAACAATGCAAAGTAGTAAACAAGCAACAACATCATCCATTGCATTAATAATATAATTTAATACAAGTGTGTTCTGTCAAGTTATATAGACACCAAAATATGAATCAAAATAAAAGATGAGTCTTAAACGAGCTCCATCTTCTCAAAACCTGGCTCCGGTACCTGTCTATTGGTGACCTGAGAATACAAGTTATTTTGAAAGAGTTTATCAGCTTTAAAGCTGGTGAGTTCATAAGTATATTAGTGTATGTATTTGTATGAAAGTGTTTGTAAGTCTGTAATGTATAAGTTTGTAAAAGTTTGTAATTGTTTGAACTCTCCTAGAAAACCCTGTGATTCCTACTAAAAGTAGCCTTCTACCAAGGCATCTAGTGTCTGTGTGTGTGTCTCTTGTAAGAGTATGTATTTTCCCAAATCTGACTATCATTTACCAAAAATATAGTTTTTACATTATTGTTTATTGTGTGAAGATCACAATTTGAATGCAAATGGGAAAATGAAATAGTACTGTAGTGTTGTATTAAGTAACTACTGCTGTACTAACTACCTTAAACCAATTGTTATTTAAAGTACCATGTGATCGGCCTGTATCCTGCTACCGACTATAAACACGACGATGTAAGACGTTGTAAAAATGACGTTTGGCACCCGTAGACTTGCAAGTCCCACTGTAGCGAGCAGCAAGGTGTATGATAGTCAATCCAGTATAGATCTATACACAAACTCATACGCTCCCCACTTAAGGAGATTCTGGATACAAAACGGGCCATTACAGGTAATGCCATGCCCCCCTTACGTGGCTCACATAATTGTATTAATGTTCTTGTATATGCATGTGCTAGCTGTATTGTGTGTTCTCTCCCTGTCTAGCATGTATGTATGTTCTCTCTCTATGGTATTGTTTGTTTCTCATCATAGTATTGTCTATCTGTATGTTATGTTCTCTCTGTAGGGTATTGACTCATGTATGAACCGACTCTTTGTATGTTTTACTGTTCTAGTAATAGTATTAGTATCTCCCTAAACTATACCTATTATAACTTACTAGTAATGTTGTTTGAATGTATGAACATGTGTGCATACCTTTGCTACCCAAAGGTATTGAACTGAATGAAAGAAGGAACTTTTATATCTATATACATATACATAATATATAACTAGGACTCAAACGACCTTCCGACAAATAACCTGAATACCCTAAGTCCACAACCAAACAAGGAACAGGAATTAAGGTGAGTTATCAGTCCTAAGTCCTTTCAATCCTACTTATATAACTATATCTATATAGATACACAGAATATAAGTTAAAAGCGTTTAATAAAAGTATTTGATATGTAAAAGAGTTTGTAAAACAGTTTGGTAACACAGTTTGAAAAGTAAGAAATCCACTTGTTTGGTAGTTATTAATCACATGTGATTGATATAATAACTATAATAGTTCAACTTGTATTCCCCCCCCCCCATAAAAGCATTTAAAATCATTTAAAATGTTGATTAAGGGGGTATGAACTCACCTGTAGTGAGTGGTTTGGATGAACGGATTGATATAGGATGCTAAGTGTCAAGTGAAGACTTGAACACACACAAGGATCCTAGTTAACATATAATAACACACATATGTATCCAAATAGTCATTAAACAACTAATTAACCAAGTTAAGACATCCTAAGACATGTAAAACACTTGATTTAAGTGTTATAAGTACTAAGGATTACATCTAAGGGTTGTAGGACTTGGCTATTGAGTTTGGGGTCCAAGGGTAAACTCTTTATGAGTTTACGGTCTTGGGACCAACTCTTATTGAGTTTACGGTCGTAAACCCATGATTTTACGGTCGTAAACTCATGGTACTTATACCATTTTGAGTTTTGAAGCTTTAAAGGTCATAAGAAGCATTCCTACTTCAAGTCGAAGCCTTTGGATGTGATTAGGGCACCATTTCACCCCTTTGAGGAGTTTACGGTCCATGGACCATTTCTCCTTGGGTTTACGGTTGTAAACCCAAATGGTTTATGGTCTTTTGATGTTTTAAGGTCCTAAGCACATCAAGGATAGATCTAGACTAGTATCCAAGGCTTGTATGGGACCAGGGCACACTTTGGCCCCTTCTTTAGGGTTTACGGTCCAAGAACATCTTGGACCGTAAACACCTTTGATCTTGTGTTTCTTTGTGTTTCCTAGATGATTTATAAATGTAGTAAGACTTATAACAAGCCAAGGTAAGAGTACTTACTATGTAGAAGCTTGAAAGGGTGTTAGAAGTCCAAGAACACTAGTGTGTGTTCTTGGTGTTCTTGGTGAAACTAAGAACACTTGAAGATCTACACAAACGGAAGGATTTCACGGATGGAATCACGTAAGATCACTAGATTAAGTAAGATATCAACTTTTTAGGGCAAGAAACACTTACATAGTTGAAGATCAAGAAGAAAAGTCGGATGCTACTTGAGAGGATTTGAGTTTTGGATCTTGAAATGTGAAAAAGTGATAAAAATGGCTAAGTGCCATATTTGTACCCTCTTGGGGTTTACGGCCGTAAACACCTTGTTTAGGCTGTAAACTCCAAACTCTTGGAGTTTTGGGACATTATTGTTGTACAATAAAATCTAGGGCATCCTCTCTCCTGTTATCTCTTGAAGCACTAACTTTAAGACACTCAGAATGACTCCAAAATGCTTAACAGTTAGCAGAAACAGTTTTGACTTCCATTGAAGTGACTGGTTGAACAGAATAGAAATTTCGGGTTGTCACAGGACACTATCGTCAACTTGAACAATTATATAATCATAGCTAGGATCAATATAGCCTGATCAACTATATTCATTTGAGATGTGACCGACATGTGTTTGGGAGTGATGTGGTGTTGCAACAGTCTTAAAACTTACCTAAACACCAGTCAAGAGAATACTAGATCAAGTACATTTGAGTTAGAATACTATAGGAGTATTCTATGATACTATAACGCGATAACAAGTTTGAAACATATCAAGTACGTTACATTAAAATACTATAGGAGTATTTTAGGCACTATACAAATAACTTATGTGATAACTTAAAAGACCCTTACGGATAGGTCTATAATCTTGCAATGTAAATTCCTAAAGTTTGATATATAATTAAGATCTTATGAACTTAGAATCTGTGGTCTACGCTTCGCTATCCATTCCTCTTAAGGGTGTAATTTTGGAAGTAGGATCACTTATTCAAAGGTTTATTTAATCCTCAGCTATATGCAAACTTGTATACATTGTACAATTATAGGAGGACTCCGTAAGGATCACCCCATAAAGTTACCTTAAAGCTCATAGATTCCTTAGTCACTTTCATTCTCGCACGACAAGCCCAGATAGATGTAACCACTTCCTCATAGTAGACAACAGAAGAGTCCAGGAGGAACAAGAACAAGTTCATGAGAAGTTTTAAAAGAGGGATCAACCGAAGTAACCAAAATGTCTTACACGTCACATTAATAAATAATAATCTTGTTAATTTAATGAGCGAGTGGAAACATAGCTCACATTTTATGTTAAGGATTATTTTCTTACTTGCAGCTGGTAACAGTTATTCAGGGAAACAAATATTCATTCGAGGATAGTCATTCCAAATTCATCGAGTTTATTAGGTATAGACTCTTTTATGAATTGTTTCTAGAACCCTATGGAAGTCAGGACCCGATACATCCAGAACTAGGATAACCTTGTCTTTTCAGCTTTCGGCTTGTGTCCATTGCTTTAGACTTATTCTGTATCATCTTTGTGTTCTTTTAGCAAAGATGCCTCCTCGCAGATCTATCAGACGCACTACTCCGATAACTCCAATACCGCCTCCTTCGCAAATCGATATGGCAGCTATAAACGCTGCAGTGGCTGCGGCTGTGGCAACAGCCATGGCTCAATATCACTCCATCAGTACCCGCGGAGGTGAAACGCCTACTGATTCTACTCGAGGTGAAGTCCCTGTGCGCTCGGAAGATTTCTCCTACAAGGATTTCACCAAATGCCAGCCATTGTCCTTTAATGGGACTGAAGGGGTCATTACCCTCATGCAAGGGTTCGAGAAAACAGAGTTGATCTTCGAAATCTGCTTATGCCCAGAAGGAAGCAAAGTGAAGTTTGCTGCCTGCACCTTCTCTGGCAAGGCCCTAACATGGTGGAACAGCCATGTTAAGTCACTGACTCTATCAGTGGCTAACTCAATAGGTTGGGAAAACCTAAAGGAGTTAATGCGAGAGGAATACTGCCATTTAGGCGAGATTCAAAAGCTGGAACGAGAGCTGTGGGATCTCACTATGGTCGGCTCAGACATAGTGACCTACACTGACCCGTTCAGCGAACTAGCAGCTCTATGCCCCGGGATGGTTACCCCGGAGAGCAAGAAGATAGAAAGATACATTTGGGGTTTGATTGCTCCGACCCAAGGAAATGTGTAGTCTTCTAACCCAGCCACATTCGATAGTGCTAAACGCCTGGCTCAGCGACTCATCGACCACGGAGTCTGCCATGGTGTAAAAGTCCCTATTCCCGAGCCGCCGAGGGAAGAGGACTATAGTCAGAAGTCGGGGAACAAGAGGAAGAAGAAGCAAACAACACAGAACACCCCGCAAGAGCAAAGAGAGAGTACTATGTACGCCGCTACAGCGCCTACTGCTCCAGCACCTGCCAGTCGATATGCTGGAAACCTTCCGAAGTGTGGGAAGTGCAACTTTCACCATACCGGAGTATGTCGGGAAATGCAGTGTCTGAACTGCCACAGAAAGGGACACATAGTCCATTTCTGCAGGGCACCGGCTCAACCGATCTCCCAAGTTCCCGAAGCTGACGAAGACCAAGCCTGCTATGGCTGTGGTGAGGCTGGACATTTTCAGAGGGACTGCCCGATAGTAAAGAACTCAGGCGTGGATGGACGCATTCTGATGATCACCGCAGGAGAATCTACCCCGGAGTCGTCGACGAGTAGCGGTACGTTTTCAAAATAGTAATTACTTTTAAAATTAATTTATATTCATATAAGATTAAAATTTGGGGATAACACCTAAAAGTAATTATAATAACTCACATGTTGAAATAGGTCACATTATTCAAGAAAACTAAAAGATCCGTTTAGAGAAGCTATTATGGCTTACCATAGACATCAGGGTTGTGCACAACTAAGATGTTGCAGACTTAGAGTGAGTGACTCCGCTTAGGTCCCCATTCCTTAATTGGTTGAGAATTGGAGGCAGAGGTACTCAGTCGACTGCCTGGTTCATCTTAAATATTCATAACTTGTATATGGAGGGCGATTGTAGTGGTACCAAGGAGGATCATGATATAAAGTATCCCCACCGGTTATTAGATCACTTTCGTTTGTATGTATGCGCACATAGCGATACGATACATAGGAGTGCTAACTTCAAGAGAAAACAGGAAACACGGGAACATTTACAAAAGGTACATTGTCGAACATACTAGGAGTGCAGTATCGATCATACAAGGGATACATCATCGTATATCAGACGTTTCTTTCATTTGACCAAAACCTTGTTCAGAAAAAAGTCCGTTACTATCTTTCGTCATGAGTTGGTGTGCTCCTCACCATACTGAGTTCATATGTTTCTATCGCCTCGATCGGCAAGTTCTCGAAACTTTCGTCATTCGTATCGAAAGTCCGACCTAAACCTCAGTTTTATCTTTCATATTCTAAACCCCGAAGTACTCGTGCAAAGAGTACTTTGTCCTCCAAAGCCTTATCGTTTGATGTCCGCAGACCGTCACGAAATACCACTCATCCAGCAGACCAAGTTCGAGCACAGAGGCTATGGACGAATACAGCCCACCTATCACTATTCAGTGTATACGCAAGGGTGGTATATGATTATGATTACGCAGATTCAGTATGTGTGTTTCCGCCCTATCTCCGGTTCCTTGTTTGGTTGTGGACCTGGGGCAGAGTCGCACATCCGACCGTCTTACTAACCCTGATTATATACGACTTGTATACACGAGGTAATGATAGATGGACCAAGTACGAATCCTATCAGGAACACCAGGGGCAAAGTTGCCAGGTCTACGAGTAGGTATTCTGCCAATCCGAGGAGCGCAACCCCAGTAGTACGGCTAAGAAAGCTAATTTCGGGACGAAATTCCAAACTAACGGGGGGATGATGTGACAACCCGAAAAATTTTAAAATTTTGACTGGTAAAGCTCCGCCAGCCAACTTCACTGAGTGTCAAACTCATTTATGCTATCATTTAGCCTTGTTTAGAGTCCATTTAAAGGTCCAAAGGTCAGTACATTCAAGCATTGAACATAGGAATGGATCGCGTACACTTCTAGCATCAAAACCGGGCCTTACACTCCAACACAAGGAGTGTACGGCCGCACACATGGGTTGGTGGCCGCACAGCCCTCTTCTGGCAGCACACTCACGTGTATAAAGGGAATAATACTCAGCCTCCTTTAATCCCTTTTAACCCTCCCAAGCTTAGAACTCGATTTTGCTCTCAACTACCGTCCGATTTTAAGCTTAGATCTTCGAGTTGGTAAGTGTTCTTCTCCCGATTTGTTGTTAATCTTCATAAACTAGTTACATCCCTTCGCTTCATCCATTGGAAATCATGTTTTGTCTAGATCTTTAAGTTACACCAAGAACACCAAGAACACACACTTGTTCTTGGCGATTTTGAGCCTTCCCGAGCTTCCGGATTGTAAGTACTTCTTCCTAATGCTTGAAACTTATTAAGAACACTTGTTTAAGTCCTTAGAAATGCCCAGAACTCGTGATCATATGGTGTATGCGGCCGCATACACTCATGTGGCCGTACACCCTCCAAACATCCCCCAAACACCATCAAAACACCCCTAAAGGCTTGTATACTTTGAATACCATTCCCCAAGCTTGTTACTTACTAGATAAGGGCCTTAAAAAACGTCCAAAACATGTTCATCAAGGAGTGTGCGGCCGCACACACTCCATGTGGTCGTACACCCCTTTGTTTGGTGCTTAAGGGCTTCCAAAGTGCCTTTCTAGCTTCAACACTTGATGAGCATCAGTCCTACAAGCCTCCCCACCATTTGAAAAATGTTTTGAGCACACTTTACCATGAGTGTGCGGCCGTACACTCCCCTTGCCGCACACCCATGGCCGCACACTCCCTTAAGTGGCCGCACACTCCCTTAGTTTGAATCACATGTGATTCCAACACTTGGACAAAGAGTTTCCTAGTCCCGTAAGGTGTTTCCTTGCATTTGGTTGCTTCCAAGCACTATATTTATGTCAATATATGTCATTATATGTCGTTTAGGACTCATTAAGTCTCGGGAATTCATTCGTGGAACTTCTCATCCTTACACGCGTATTCATTGAATCACCCGCATCAGGTGAGTTCATACCCCGTAATGAATCTTTTAACTGTTTTAGCTGTTTTAAGGGGGGGGGGAATACGAGTTGAACACAATGATAATTGTGTAAATGTTTGTTATAAACATCTTTCAAAATGTTACTTATGTCATTTATAAGTTGTCTAAAAATTTCAAAAACGCTTTTAAAGTTATGTTACTTTATAGTTATACAAAATTCCGTTTTTAAAGTACAAACATAACTCATTAGATAAATGAGTCTTTTCAGTAACAGTCCAAGTAGAACATTACTAGTAAACTATAATAGGTATAGTTTAGGAGTATACTACTCACTATTTCTAACACTATGAAACATACAAAGAGTCAGTTCATACATGAGTCAATGCATACTGTAGACAATACATACACTATACTATATAACTGAACATACTACACACTAGAAAGAGAGAACATACACTAATACACATTATTCATACACACTAAACTCTATACTAAAGAATCCACTATGATGAGGATCAGGAGACAACATACACTACACTAGTACAAGGAATACATACACACTATAACTAAAATGTGAGGCACTACTTCGGGGATTGGCTTCTCTGTCATGGCTCGACTTGTAACCAGAGTCTTCTGAAGGAAGAGCGTGAATTCGTGTATAGATCTATACTGGACTGACTGTCCTACACCTTGCTGCTAGCTACAGTGGGACCTGCAGGTCTTCGGGTGATGAATGTCATACCATCTCGACGTCTTCGAGCGTCGTGTTTTACTAAGGTCGATCAAGTATGGTTACAATTATATCACATTATACCTTAATTAACAATTGGTTTAAGGTAGTTAGTACAACAGTAGTCACTATAGTATAATACTACAGTACTTCGTTATTTTCCCATTACTTTCATAAAGTGACAGTACCACTTGAAAGTCAAACTCAAACTATTTTCGAGTTAAGGTAGTTATAAACTAGGGAGAACATACATTTTTACAAACGACAAATAGAACAGTCGAGTCTAGCACATAGCAGTAGATGCCTTGGTAAAAGGCTACGTTTAATAGAAAGGACCATAATGCTAACCTTATGATTTCTTAATGAATACATCAAAGAATATATATATACTAATAGGATCCGACAGGTAATAGTATGTGTGCTCTCTGCTTCATTTCCTGTTCCTTGTTTGGTTGTGGGCTTGGAACGAATTCACCCAGTCTATTTTCTATTCGATTCTAGATATATATATATATATATATATATATATATATATATATATATATATATATATATATATGCTTAGTATACATTAAGACATCATAAGGGTACCAGGTATGTGTCAAGTCATACGACACAGAGTCAAAGCACAGTTTCTAGTACAAAACATACTTTTCAAATGAAGAACTTTTGAATACAGAACTAGAAACTTAACCAGTAAAGGGTTTAATCCATTTTATTAAACCAGTAAAACTTAAAGGACCTTAGGTAGCAAATTCTATAATACCTTAGCTTATACACCAAGGTTATATATATAATTAATATCCGATAGGTATTTGGATGTGTGATTTCCGCCTCATTTCCTGTTCCTTGTTTGGTTGTGGGCTTAGGGCAGATTCACACAGTTAACTATCTGTTCGATATTAGATTATATATAACTAGTATAAACTAAGTGATTATAGAAGGAACTAATGTGGTGATCATTTTATATTTAGAAATAAGGGTTTTCTTAAAGGATCTTTTCATCAATTATAAAGGAACTATTACAGTTAACTCCGTGAGTACCGAGTGAATACGCAGGGGTTATATACAACGATGATCTAACAACCAATGGGATGTGTGTCTTCCGCCTCATTTCCTGTTCCTTGTTTGGTTGTGGGCTTAGGGCAGATACACACAACCGATTGTTTGTTTACTCTAGGTTTTATATAACTTGTATCCATTTAATACGCATAGAAGGGACTGTTGAGTCATTTTTACTTATCTTTCATTAAAGCAGGAAATATAGGATTTTCTGGAGGAACAGGCAAACTTTTCTAAACAGAACTTACAACGTACTACATTTTACAACAACTTTCTACAACTAACTTACATCACTAAAATCTTATGAACTCACCAGCTTAATTGCTGATCAACTCTTTCAAATAACTTGTATTCTCAGGAGACTATTAGACAGGTGCTCGTGCTGGGAATTCAGAAGATACAGCGTTATAGCTTCGAGTCTTGTTTTGTTATTTGTTTACGAATTCTATGTTTTGTGAACACACACACTGTAAACACTTTCTTTCTAAGTGAAATGGTTGTTCATTACTTGCTTACTGTATACATATCTTGTGATACTAAACATGACGTCCTCCACCCCAGAACGATTACGCCGTTCTGGTTTTGGGGTGTGATAGATTGGAATCAGAGCATTGTTTATAGTGAACTAAGTATATCAACCGATAAAAGGTATACAACTATAAATACAATGGGGCTTAAGTGCTCTGGATAATGATATATTTTTAGAATATAACTACAAGTTATAAAAATATACCTACTTGCTTATACATGTACATAATAGAACTAGTGTCACGAGGAGAACAAAACTAAAAGTATTTAGAGGTTGGACATTGTCGTCAAGTTGAACAGTTATGTAATCATAGCAAGGATCAATATAGCCTGATCAACTATATTCATTCGAGATGTGACCGACATGTGTTCGGGAGTGATGTGGTGTTGCAACAGTCTTAAAACTTACCTAAAAACCAGTCAAGAGGATACTAGATCAAGTACATTTGAGTTAGAATACTATAGGAGTATTCTATGATACTATAACGCCATAACAAGTTTGAAACATATGAAGTACGTTACATTAAAATACTATAGGAGTGTTTTAGGCACTAAACAAATAACTTATGTGATAACTTAAAAGACCCTTACGGATAGGTCTATAATCTTGCAATGTAAATTCCTAAAGTTTGATATATAATCAAGATCTTATGAACTTAGAATTTGTGGTCTACGCTTCGCTATCCATTCCTCTTAAGGGTGTAGTTTTGGAAGTAGGATCACTTATTCGAAGGTTTATTTAATCCTCAGCTATATGCAAACTTGTATACATTGTACAATTATAGGAGGACTCCGTAAGGATCACCCCATAAAGTTACCTTAAAGCTCATAGATTCCTTAGTCACTTTCATTCTCGCACGACAAGCCCAGATAGATGTAACCACTTCCTCATAGTAGACAATAGAAGAGTCCTGGAGGAACAAGAACAAGTTCATGAGAAGTTTTCAAAGAGGGATCAACCGAAGTAACAAAAACGTCTTACACGTCACATCAATAAATAATAATCTTGTTAATTTAATGAGCGAGTGGAAACATAGCTCACATTTTATGTTAAGGATTATTTTCTTACTTGCAGCTGGTAATAGTTATTCAGGGAAACAAATATTCATTCGAGGATAGTCATTCCAAATTCATCGAGTTTATTAGGTATAGACTCTTTTATGAATTGTTTCTAGAACCCTATGGAAGTCAGGACCCGATACATCCAGAACTAGGATAGCCTCGTCTTTTCAGCTTTCGGCTTGTGTCCATTGCTTTAGACTTATTCTGTCTCATCTTTGTGTTCTTTTAGCAAAGATGCCTCCTTGCAGATCTATCAGACACACTACTCCGATAACTCCAATACCGCCTCCTTCGTAAATCGATATGGCAGCTATAAACGCTGCAGTGGCTGCGGCTGTGGCAACAGCCATGGCTCAATATCACTCCATCAGTACCCGCGGAGGTGAAACGCCTACTAATTCTACTCGAGGTGAAGTCCCTGTGCGCTCGGGAGATTTCTCCTACAAGGACTTCACCAAATGCCAGCCATTGTCCTTTAATGGGACCGAAGGGGTCATTACCCTCATGCAATGGTTCGAGAAAACAGAGTCGATCTTCGAAATCTGCTGATGTCCAGAAGGAAGCAAATTGAAGTTTGCTGCCTGCACCTTCTCTGGCAAGGCCCTAACATGGTGGAACAGCCATGTTAAGTCACTGACTCTATCAGTGGCTAACTCAATAGGTTGGGAAAACCTAAAGGAGTTAATGCGGGAGGAATACTGCCCTTTAGGCGAGATTCAAAAGCTGGAACGAGAGCTGTGAGATCTCACTATGGTCGGCTCAGACATAGTGACCTACACTGACCGGTTCAGCGAACTAGCAGCTCTATGCCCCGGGATGGTTACCCCGGAGAGCAAGAAGATAGAAAGATACATTTGGGGTCTGACTGCTCCGACCCAAGGAAATGTGTAGTCTTCTAACCCAACCACATTCGATAGTGCTAAACGCCTGGCTCTGCGACTCATCGACCACAGAGTCCGCCATGGTGTAAAAGTCCCTATTCCCAAACCGCCGAGGGAAGAGGACTATAGTCAGAAGTCGGGGAACAAGAGGAAGAAGAAGCAAACAACACAGGACACCCCGCAAGAGCAAAGAGCGAGTACTATGTACGCCGCTACAGCGCCTACTGCTCCAGCACGTGCCAGTCGATATGCTGGAAACCTTCCGAAGTGTGGGAAGTGCAACTTTCACCACACCGGAGTATGTCGGGAAATGCAGTGTCTGAACTGCCACAGAAAGGGACACACAATCCGTTTCTGCAGGGCACCGGCTCAACCGATCTCCCAAGTCCCCGAAGCTGACAAAAACCAAGCCTGTTATGGCTGTGGTGAGGCTGGACATTTTCAGAGGGACTGCCCGATAGTAAAGAACTCAGGCGCGAATGGACGCATTCTGATGATCACCATAGGAGAATCTACCCCGGAGTCGTCGACGAGTAGCGGTAGGTTTCCGAAATAGTAATTACTTTTAAAATTAATTTATAGTCATATAAGATTAAAATTTGGAGATAACACCTAAAAGTAATTATAATAACTCACGTGTTGAAATAGGTCATGGTATTCAAGAAAACTAATAGATCCGTTTAGAGAAGCTATTTTGGTTTACCATATACATCAGGGTTGTGCACAACTAAGATGTTGCAGACTTAGAGTGAGTGACTCCACTTAGGTCCCCATTCCTTAATTGGTTGAGAATTGGAGGCAGAGTTACTCAATCGACTGCCTGGTTCATCTTAAATATTCATAACTTGTATATGGCGGGCGATTGTAGTGGTACCAAGGAGGATCATGATATAAAGTATCCCCACCGGTTATTAGAGCACTTTCGTTTGTATGTATGCGCACATAGCGATACGATACATAGGAGTGCTAACTTCAAGAGAAAACAGGAAACACGGGAACATTTACAAAGGGTACATTGTCGAACATACTAGGAGTGCAGTATCGATCACACAAGGGATACATCATCGTATATCAGACGTTTCTTTCATTTGACCAAAAGCTTGTTCAGTAAAGAGTCTGTTACTATCTTTCGTCATGAGTTGGCGTGGTCCTCACCATACTGAGTTCATATGTTTCTATCGCCTCGATCGGCAAGTTCTCGAAACATTCGTCATTCGTATCGAAAGTCCGACCTAAACCTCAGTTTTATCTTTCGTATTCTAAACCCCGAAGTACTCGTGCGAAGAGTACTTTGTCCTCCGAAGCCTTATCGTCTGATGTCCACAGACCGTCACGAAATACCACTCGTCCAGCAGACCAAGTTCGAGCACAGAGGCTATAGACGAATACAGCCCACCTATCACTATTCTGTGTATACGCAAGGGTGGTATATGATTATGATTACGCAGATTTAGTATGTGTGTTTCCGCCCTATCTCATGTACCTTTTTTGGTTATGGACCTGGGGCAGAGTCGCACATCCGACCGTCTTACTAACCCTGATTATATACGACTTGTATACACGAGGTAATGATAGATGGACCAAGTACGAATCCTATCAGGAACACCAGCGCAAAGTTGCCAGGTCTACGAGTAGGTATTCTGCCAATCCGAGGAGTACAACCCCAGTAGTACAGCTAAGAAAGCTAATTTCGGGACGAAATTCCATCTAACGGGGGGATGATGTGACAACCCGAAAAATTTTAAAATTTTGACTGGTAAAGCTCCGCCAGCCAACTTGACTGAGTGTCAAACTCATTTATGCTATCATTTAGCCTTGTTTAGAGTCTATTTAAAGGTCCAAAGGTCAGTACATTCAAGCATTGAACATAGGAATGGATCGCGTACACTTCTAGCATCAAAACCGGGCCTTACACTCCAACACAAGGAGTGTACGGCCACACACATGGGTTGGCGGCCGCACACCCCTCTGCTGGCAGCACACTCACGTGTATAAAGGGAATACTCAACCTCCTTTAATCCCTTTTAACCCTCCCAAGCTTAGAACTCGATTTTGCTCTCAACTACCGTCCGATTTTAAGCTTAGATCTTCGAGTTGGTAAGTGTTCTTCTCCCGATTTGTTGTTAATCTTCATAAACTAGTTACATCCCTTCGCTTCATCCATTGGAAATCATGTTTTGTCTAGATCTTTAAGTTACACCAAGAACACCAAGAACGCACACTTGTTCTTGGCGATTTTGAGCCTTCCCGAGCTTCCGGATCGTAAGTACTTCTTCCTAATGCTTGAAACTTGTTAAGAACACTTGTTTAAGTCCTTAGAAATGCCCAGAACTCGTGATCATATGGTGTGTGCGGCCGCACACACTCCATGTGGCCGTACACCCCTTTGTTTGGTGCTTAAGGGCTTCCAAAGTGCATTTCTAGCTTCAACACTTGATGAGCATCAGTCCTACAAGCCTCCCCACCATTTGGAAAACGTTTTGAGCACACTTTACCATGAGTGTGCGGCCGCACACTCCCCTGGCCGCACACCCATGGCCGCACACTCCCTTAAGTGGTCGCACACTCCCTTAAGTGATCGCACACTCCCTTAATTTGAATCACATGTGATTCCAACACTTGGATAAAGTGTTTCCTTGTCCCGTAAGGTGTTTCCTTGCATTTGGTTGCTTCCAAGCACTATATTTATGTCAATATATGTCATTATATGTCGTTTAGGACTCGTTAAGTCTTGGGACTTCATTCGTAGAACTTCTCATCCTTACACACGTATTCGTTGAATCACCCGCATCAGGTGAGTTCATACCCCGTAATGAATCTTTTAACTGTTTTAACTGTTTTAAAGGGGGGGGGGGAATACAAGTTGAACACAATGATAATTGTGTAAATATTTGTTATAAACATCTTTCAAAATGTTACTTATGTCATTTATAAGTTGTCTAAACATTTCAAAAACTCTTTTAAAGTTATGTTACTTTATAGTTATACAAAATTCCGTTTTTCAAGTACAAACATAACTCAGTAGATAAATGAGTCTTTTCAGTAACAGTCCAAGTAGAACATTACTAGTAAACTATAATAGGTATAGTTTAGGAGTATACTACTCACTATTTCTAACACTATGAAACATACAAAGAGTCAGTTCATACATGAGTCAATGCATACTGTAGACAATACAGACACTACACTATATAACTGAACATAATACACACTAGAACGAGAGAACATACACTAATACACACTATTCATACACACTAAACTCTATACTAAAGAATCCACTATGATGAGGATCAGGAGACAACATACACTACACTAGTACAAGGAATACATACACACTATAACTAAAATGTGAGGCACTACTTCGGGGATTGGCTTCTCTGTCATGGCTCGACTTGTAACCAGAGTCTTCTGAAGGAAGAGCGTGAATTCGTGTATAGATCTATACTGGACTGACTGTCCTACACCTTGCTGCTAGCTACAGTGGGACCTGCAGGTCTTCGGGAGATGAATGTCATACCATCTCGACGTCTTCGAGCGTCGTGTTTTACTAAGGTCGATCAAGTATGGTTACAATTATATCACATTTTACCTTAATTAACAATTGGTTTAAGGTAGTTAGTACAACAGTAGTCACTATAGTATAATACTAAAGTACTTCGTTATTTTCCCATTACTTTCATAAAGTGACAGTACCACTTGAAAGTCAAACTCAAACTATTTTCGAGTTAAGGTAGTTATAATCTAGGGAGAACATACATTTTTACAAACGACAAACAGAACAGTCGAGTCTAGCACATAACAGTAGATGCCTTGGTAGAAGGCTACGTTTAATAGAAAGGACCATAATGCTAACCTTATGATTTCTTAATGAATACATCAAAGAATATATATATACTAATAGGATCCGACAGGTAATAGGATGTGTGCTCTCCGCTTCATTTCCTGTTCCTTGTTTGGTTGTGGGCTTGGAACGAATTCACCCAGTCTATTTTCTATTCGATTCTAGATATATATATGCTTAGTATACGTTAAGACATCATAAGGGTACCAGTTATGGGTCAAGTTATAAGACACAGAGTCAAAGCACAGTTTTCTAGTACAAAACATACTTTTCAAATGAAGAACTTTTGAATACAAAACTAGAAACTTAACCAGTAAAGGGTTTAATCCATTTTATTAAACCAGTAAAACTTAAAGGACCTTAGGTAGGAAATTCTATAATACCTTAGCTTATACACCAAGGTTATATATATAATTAATATGCGATAGGTATTTGGATGTGTGCTTTCCACCTCATTTCCTGTTCCTTGTTTGGTTGTGGGCTTAGGGCAGATTCACACAGTTAACTATCTGTTCGATATTAGATTATATATAACTAGTATAAACTATGTGATTATAGAAGGAACTAATGTGGTTATCATTTTATATTAAGAAATAAGGGTTTTCTTAAAGGATCTTTTCATCAATTATAAAGGAACTATTACATTTAACTCTGTGAGTACCGAGTGAATACGCAGGGGTTATATACAACGATGATCTAACAACCAATGGGATTTGTTTCTTCCGCCTTATTTCCTGTTCCTTGTTTGGTTGTGGGCTTAGGGCAGATACATACAACCGATTGTTTGTTTGCTCTGGGTTTTATATAACTTGTATCCATTTAATACGCATAGAAAGGACTGTTGAGTCATTTTTACTTATCTTTCATTAAAGCAGGAAATATAGGAATTTCTGGAGGAACAGGCAAACTTTTCTAAACAGAACTTACAACGTACTACATTTTACAACAACTTTCTACAACTGACTTACATCACTAAAATCTTATGAACTCACCAGCTTAATTGCTGATCAACTCTTTCAAATAACTTGTATTCTCAGGAGACTATTAGACAGGTGCTCGTGCTGGGAATTCAGAAGATAGAGCGTTATAGCTTCGAGTCTTGTTTTGTTATGTGTTTATGAATTCTATGTTTTGTGAACACACACATTGTAAACACTTTCTTTCTACATGAAATGGTTGTTCATTACTTGCTTACTGTATACATATCTTGTGATACTAAACATTACGTCCTCCACCCCAGAACGATTCCGCCGTTCCGGTTTTGGGGTGTGACAATTTCATAGATAAGGAGGTGCGTAGAATTAGAGTTGCATATGTTGCAATCCAGGTCGGATATGTTCCAATCACGCAAAGGAAGCAACATATGACTGACAGATAGAAAGCAAGAAAATAATTTCCTACAGACCTACTTTATCAGAACCCCCCAGTTGCCCTATCAATACCGAAATTAAGGACATGAGTCCATACATCAAGGAAACGTTCAGCCACAGTTCTAGATAATTAACTTTTAGTGTATCTCGCAGGCTCCCATGTTTATCTCAGTGCTCAATCTACCCGAACATCGTATGGTCAGTCCAAATGAAACTAACTAAGTCTATATTGTCTAGTCCTTTCATGGTCAATTAATGTCTAGTCCTTTTGAATCCTTTGTGCCTACCAGCAGATTGAATACAGAGTCTAGACAATTCGGCTTAAGTGCATTACACGCATCATAAATTGCCCTTTAGCACTATACTTCATATTACTTCCCAAAACAACCTACTAAAGAAAGACGTATAAGGAAATAAAAAATTTTCTTCAAAATGAATCAGTATAAGATAAGCTCAGAAGTATAGAAAAGAAAACTCAAACCGTAAGTCACCGATTGAATTTGCATCCAGAAGGTCTGAGAACAGCACGCATAATCTTAGAACAGATCTGAAAATTCTTCACATCGTTAAGCATAAACCCCATGAGTGATCCCTTCCTTTCTTCCTTTCCCGCAAAGGACACATACTCTCAAACAATGTTCTAGTTGTTGTACAGTTGAGAGATGCCTCTTATCATGTGCCAGGAACAACCATTACCAACAAACCGAAGTTTGATGATATGCCTCCATAGCTGCTCCGACACAGAGCGGGATCAGTTGGTCTTTGGAACCCAGTCCATTTTGAATCTGGGTTGACCTTTGTCATCTGTGCAAGGTACCCTCTCCCATGACATATCCTGTTTATTACAAACAGAAGATGAAGAAACGTTAGAAGCATTAGGAGATTTGGGAGAGTGAACCTTCGGAACCCATCTGTAGTTGCGTTTAACCCATTTCTTGTTCGATCCGATGGGTGCCCCGGCACTTGTTTCAGAACTTGAAGCTGATCTTCGACATGATTTTGACCTAACCGGTCTTGGCTTCACTGGAGCATCTCTTGATCTTTGCTTCTTGGCCGGCATTCCCTTCTTGTTGTTGGGAGTTGATTTCTTGGCCTTGGGAGTTGAATTCTTGCCCTTCATGGCATTCCAGTCGCCATTGTCTGATCGTGACCTTGAGGGGTTTCTTTTGGAAAATCTCCCTCCTGGCGCGTTCTGCCAGCCTTGTGCGTAGTAGGGAATCTATGCACGATTTGGACAATGTCTGGCAATGTGTCCAGGTGTTCCACAGTGAAAGCAAATCTTTTTCTTCACTGGGAAGTTGTTTCTTCCTGCCCTTGGTGGTGTGTCCTTGCCTCGTCTCTGATTTTTCGCACAAGCACACTTGCAGCAAGTCAGCTGTTTCACTTGGTTTAGTGGCCTGTACTTCTCAACAGCAGGTTTGTAAGGAGTAACTGAGTTAGAAGCAACAGATTCAGAGTTCAAGGAGTCATTGGATTGTTCAATAGTTTTCTCCTTGTTGTTATCTTCTGCTACTTTACCTGCACATGAAGTAGAAGCATTAGAATCGTTCAGCTCAACACTTTCTGGCACAACGACGACAGAATTATCAAAGATATCATCAAATATATCAAAAAAATTTGAGTCATCAGACTTTGACACAAAATTCTTTATCAGACTCAATATTTCCTTCCTCCTGCTTTCCCTGGCTTACTAACGAATCTGCATTGGAAGTAGAAACGTTAGTATCTTTCATCTCAATACCCTCAGTTGGCCCTGATTGTTCAGTTTTAACTGAAACTGGAGCAGGAGGTTGGCCATACTGAAGGTGTGCTTCATTTTCAACTTCTTCCTTAGTCAGAGGGGTATAAGAGTAGTTATGATTGAAAGGAGGAGGAACACTCTCATATCCTAGACCCTTCTGTTGGTTATCTTTAAATTTCAAACAATTGTCAATCATGGACACAACTACCTCACTTGACACATCAAATTTCTTAAAATTAAAGCATCATTAAATTTAGCCTTCAATGCATCAAGTTCGGCAGTTAAAGCAGCAAGTTCTTCTGTCACATATCTATAGTTAGCACATTTATTGCTGTACTCTACCTGAAGTTTTCGGAAATCCTTGATTTTGGCTTCTAGTTGTGCTTTTAATGGTTTTTGTTCTTTCCTAATAGTGTACCTCTCATATATTAGGTCCTCATTCTCTCTACGTAATATTTCATAGTGTTCACGTAAATTTTCCAAGGAAATTTCATTGATATTGATTTTTGAAGAACTCTTTGTTTACCAAAAATGCCCTTTAACTTGAAAACTCAAAAGTCAACCTTAAAAAATCAATTTTAAAAAGTCAAACTCAAAAGTCAAACTTAAAAAGTCAAACTTAAAAGTCAAACCGAAAAACTAAATTTGAAATTTTAAAGGTTAAACGAGAAAGTCAAAGTTTAAAGTCAAAGGTCAAACTTGAAAGTCAACGTCAAAATTTTAAGCAATAAGTCAAATATTAAAATCTAAAATTTTTGGTTGAAAATGAAATTTAAAAATAAAAGAAATTGATTTTGGGGTTAAAAGTGTTAAATTTGCGAAAATAGTTGCGAAAAGGAGTGCTTTTGAATAAAAATCGAAAGGAATGAAACAAGATGCAGCCTAGAGCAATTGGTAAGACGCGTGTGTGAGGAGATAGGAGACTTGGGTTCGATCCCTGGCACCCCCAAAGTCGATTCCCTTTTTTTTTAATGGACGCACGCTGCGAGGCTGCTGAGATGCGAGGACGAGAACGAAGCGATGCGATGCGAAGTTGAGAACGAGACGAAGACTGCACACCGAGCCGCACACCGAGGCCGCACACTCCGAGCCGCACACCGAGCCGTACACTCCAAGCCGTACACCGAGCCGCACACCGAGCCGCACACCTTCAACTGGCCGTGGCCGTACACCTTCAACAGATGCGAAGAAAAACGACGTTTTTCACCATTTTTGCTCCAAAACTCGATCAAAAACTCGATTTTATGAAAAATGCAAAGTACAAACCCCCCCTAATTTTCAGATATCTATCCAAAAATGCAAAAATATTTTAAAAATAAGATCAAATAAGATCAAATAAGCTCCAGATCTAACAAAATTTATTAATACAATCCAAGCTTTGATACCACTTGTAAGTCCCCAATCTACTTGTGCGGAATCCCAATCAAACGGATGATGCCAGATCAAAATAGAAGAGAAGGTGAAGAAGAATAACTTGAATCTTGAATGTATTGAAGATATGAATGATGCTCCTTACACAAGATTCTCTCTCACACACATTATTCTTCTCTCTAGTTTCTCTCTCTAGAACATGCTCCTCCTCTCTAGCCTTTTTTACTCCTCTACACACTCCTCACCCTATATATATGAGATATGGGACGTACACGAGTGTACGGCCATACACCCGTGTACGGCCGTACACACAAACCGCAAACACAAACAACATTACATAAAAATACAATTGCCTAGAAAAGCAAAGTATAAACCATAATTTTGACCCAACAAGAACCTTTAACCTTAAGAGACAACACATGGGCACCATCCATGCACAAGGAGTGAACCATGATGCCACAAGTACGCCTCATGCTCGATGGGGGAATACATCTTTAGTACCTTCAACTTCTAAGAAACCCGTGACTTCCTAAAATAGCCTAGCATGCATCATAGCTAGAGAGGCGCATCATCCCAACTAAGGGCACATCATGCACTATAGGGGCGCATCATGAACCCCAAGGGGAATTCATGTGTCATGAGGATGCATCATACCCCTTGGTGATACATCCTCCTTCCAGTAGCACATAAGCAACACATAAATACTCCATAGTACATCAGAACAACCACGAAGTTGCACCTTGACTATAAAGGGATGCGGCTTATGCCATCAAGGGTGCATCTTGAAACCTAGGAGTGAATTTTGATACATGGCACTTCATCTGATATGCCAATCTTCAATCAGATGCTCCAACCTAATTCTAAGCACTCCATCATGATTCTTGATGTTCCCATGTGCTTCCAAATGCTCCAACGAATTGTCAAATGCTTCAACTCTAATTTTAGGTCCTCAATTCTCGATTCACATTTCAGAAACCATTTAACTTGATAGTTAATGTATCTTCCTAAATTCACACTCAATCCTAAATATCTTGTCACTTTATCAATTAGGTAAATTGGTTTCAACTCTAGTTCTTAAGAATGAGTTTTTGTCCCTCATCTATGATTCTCCACATTTAAGGTCCACATTATTTATTCTCATATGTTTATTTAATAACTATTCAATTATCACTTTAAAATCGATTAATTAATTATTACTTTATTATAAGTATTTTTTTTTATTTCTTAAAAAAATAATTTTACTAAAAAGGGAAAAAACTCATGCCCATTTTGAGGATGTTGCACATAGAGCCCTCAAATCACATCTTCAACATCATGATCTTCCATTTTAGGATCCATAAACCCCATGTTATTTTTCTCCTTTATTCTAGACAAATCCTCAATAAACTCTAGAATCCAAACTCGAAACCTCCTTGACTTGGACCATATATACTTACTTTCCATTCCATTATATTTTTTACCGTCTCCATAATTAAATAACCCATGTCCGTCTTCATACAAATCTGAATAGTATAAAGGATATTTTTGTTAGAATCTTCGATATATAATAGCTCCTCTTACTTGTATGAAATTTAGGTGAACATTTTTTGAGTCCACGCTTTACTTGGCACAACCTCAATATAAATCTAAATGATCCATTTCTTAGAGTAAAATTCATAAGACCAAGACCGAAGCTTTGGAAATCAAGAATTTGCCCCATAGTTGTTTATGAAATTGTCATAGGACCGCCTTTATTAAATCCCCAAAGAAACCTAACACCCTCCGAGATCCCATGTAACAGTGTTATGGAAACCCTCTTTATGACATATCACCCGTAGAATAGTAAGCGAACGAAATTCATTGACACATGTAATGAGTGACAAATAATAACCATTTATGCTAAAGCAAGTTACATCAATGAAAATGGTTGGAGTATCATCATCTTCTACGTGACCATGAGTCCCCTTATCTCCCTGAAGTGTCAACGCATATGAAAAAATATTTTTATTAAGAGTAGGTTGTGATGATTTCTCGATAGACTTGTGATACCATCAATGTTAGAAAACAAACCCAACTTGCAAAGGAAACACATTGTCAAAGAAAGCTGCTACAGGTGGTGCTACAGGTGGTTATTGAAGTCCAAGAAAGTTGTTGAAGTCCAAGAATGTTGTTGTAAGATGTTGGCTGTTAAAGAATGGTATGAACACAAGAATAAATGATAGGCTTGATTCAATGAGGTCAGTGTAGAACTAGTACTATAAATAGATGAAGCTTGTTATAGGAAATATAAGTAGTGTAAAGAAGAAAATAAGAGTGAAAGAAACAGAGCAGTAGCTCTTTGTATTCTCTGTGTGTGTGAGTTTAATAAAATATCATTTTGAGTTATAAACTTGTTTGTGAGCCCACTCAAAGCTTCCAACAAGTGGTATGGTTGCGTACCGGGTCATTTTGCTCGAAAATTGTTTTTCTCATAACCCATTTCTAGGTACACGGTTGGAAAGGGTTCGTTTCAAGGATTCCGAAAATATATTTTTTGGAATTTTTTGACCACAATAAGGCTTCCAAATTACCGGTCAAAGTTAGTCAAACTTTGCCGGAATATTCGCCAGAAAAACCAGTTCGCTGGAAAAGACGATACTGTAGCATCGGAGCTTTACCGGAGAAGACGATACTGTAGCGGATACTGTAGCAGTGACGTCATCAGTGGCCAGAATTATGAAAAATTGCAATTTAGCTCCCTTAAGTTTCATCCCTAAATTTTTAGAAAATTTGTATTTTGGTCCCTATATTTCAGAAAAGTTCAATTTCGTCCTATATTTCTGAAAAATTATAGAAAACAAAGAGATGGCGAATACGATTCAACCACAAATCCCAAAATTGACACCAACAAATTATGGTAACTGGAGTATTCAAATGAAGGTGTTACTCAGTTCTCAAGATATTTGGGATATAGTTGAAGACGGGTACATCGAGCCAGTAGACGCAACAGCTGAAGCCACTTTAAAAGATGCTCAAAAGACAAAGTTAAAGGAGTCACGAAAAAGAGATAAGAAAGCTAATTTTTTGATTTTCCAAGGTGTTGACGAATCAACCTTTGAGAAAATATTAGATGTAAAGACTTCGAAGGTAGCTTGGGAAATAATACAAAAATCACTCTAGGGAGCAGAAATGACGAAGAAGGTACGACTCCAATCACTCTGAGCTGAATTTGAAACGTTGAAGATGAAAAGTTCGGAAAGTATCAACGATTATGTTACTCGCTTGAAAATGGTGGCAAACGAGATGAAAAGAAATGGAGAAGCTCTTGATGAAGTAAGGGTGATGGAAAAATTACTTCGTTCATTAATAAGAAAATTTGATTATGTAGTCACGACCATTGAAAAGTCAAAAGATTTGTGTCAAATTTCAATTGATGAGCTTGTGGGCAGTCTTCAAGCGCATGAACAGAGAATGAACCAGTATGATGATGCTAGCAAGTTGGAGCATGCTTTACAAAGCAAGATGTCCATCAATGAAAATCAAGCAAGAAGCAGCTATGTACGAGGAAGAGGAAATTTTGGTGGTCATAGAGGTGGCTAAAGAGGTGGATCTGATAGAACAGGTCGAGGTAGACAATCTTTTGATAGTAGTCAAGCAAATGAAAGATATCAGCCATCTGATCGTGGTTGAGGATTTCAAAACAGAGGAAGACGAAGAGGCAGGTTTCAACAACAAAGTGACAAGTCTCAGGTTCAATGCTACAACTATAATAACTATGGTCATTTTAGTTATGAATGCAACTATCCAAAAATAGAAGAAAGAAATCACTTTACAACAGCAACTGAAGATAAATATAAAGATGTCAGACCTACTGCATTTCTCACATACAAAGGAGATGAAGAAGGAAAGCAAAATATTTGGTATTTGATAATGGTACAAGTAACCACATGTGTAACGACCAATAATTTCAACCAATTTAAAACATTTTAGTTCATTCAAAAACCATTACGTTCATACATCTTGTTTTCAAAACATTTTAAACATCAGAGTATTTCCCCAGAACCATATCTCATAAAACATAAACATGAGGAGCGGTACGATCACGCCTTCGCCTTGCCACGATTTCCTGAAGCACCTGAAACAATAAACCACAACTGTAAGCCTGAAAGCTTAGTGAGTTTCCCCCAAAGTACCCATACACACACAAACATACACATACAGCAAAGAACAACATACTACGGGTCCATTCACCCTTCCGGTTGAAATACCCCCGGCCCTCAACCATCGGGTTGGAATGCCTACATAACGCGAGCCCAATCATCCTACCGGGATGGAATACTCTCGTCCCACAACCATCGGGTTGGAATGTCCAAACACCTATACATACAACGATAGCTACTATGGGTCCAATCATCCCTTAGGATGGAATACCCCAGGCCCCTCAACCATCGGGTTGGAATGCCAACATACTATGAGTCCAATCATCCTACCGGGATGGAATACTCCTGGCCCACAACCATCGGGTTGGAATGCCTCACTTCCTATATATACAGTAACTACTACTACTATTATGGGTCCAATCATCCCTTGGGATGGAATACCCCAGGCCCCTCAACCATCGGGTTGGAATGCCAACATACTATGAGTCCAATCATCCTACCGGGATGGAATACTCCTGGCCCACAACCATCGGGTTGGAATGCCAATCTACTCTAGCAGACATGCACACATATCAGGCAACCACATAACACTCTACAGAACTAGCACACTAGGGCCCTATCATCCTACCGGGATGGAATACCCTCTACCACTGCTCAACATACATAACCCACAGGTATCCTCCTACCAACGTACATAATGTAAGACCCACTACCGGTCTATAAATAATCACTACCCAACTACCAGGGCGCTGATCCAACAGAACTAGCCATCATACAACTATCCATCTCTCTAGGATACTAGGCAAAAGGCATACTCTCATATCACTATCTTATCCACCAGGATACTAGCAAGCATATAATCACATAATATAACAAGCTCTAACAACAATTCAAAGGGTCGGCCTTGGTGCCTTAGACCCTTGAGTACAGTGAGGAAAACTCACCTTGAACTGCTTGAAACACTGCTGGTACCCTTCTGGCTGCTATCTGACAATCCCCGCACTGTTGCTCCTCTAGCTCCCCGAACTATCAATGCCACAATAACACTTAGCCCAAAACAATATCCTTCTAAGGGTAAATTGACCATTTTACCCTTAACCCAATCTGGTTCATGACTAAGGCCCAACACCATAATATGAAAGGTCCAACACTAGGTAAGCTTCTCAAGCCCACTAGTGACCCACTAATGGCCCAATTTACTACATTGGGCCCAATCCCTTAATGGGCCTCACCCTAAGCCCAGAATATATTCCTTGGCCCATATAATATGATTTCTGATGGCCTACTAAGGCCCAAATACCCAAACATGCCCCAAACCACGGCCCAAAAACTCAAGATCCATACAGACAGAGTACGCGGGGCGTACCCCCATGTACGCTAAGCGTACATGCAGAATGGTGAGTACGCTGGGCGTACCTGCACGTACGCTCAGCGTAATACCTCTGTTAAGACCTTTTCCCAATAAGTGCTTAATACTCAGATCTACAAGCTACCATTACAGATCCTGGTCCTTTTCCATGTCTTAACCCATAAAGTCACTAACTTGGTGACTTGTAACCCACCAAATAAGCCTAAATTCATAAGGTGACAACATACTTCCATAACAAGGGCTAAATCTCATGCATGAACTCATTAGGACCATCAAGATTGCAACTTTATTACTTGTGGGACACTTTTAGCTCTGAGGGTGGCAACCCCAAGCTCAAAATCGAAGTTGCTCCAAAAAGGTCCATTCTTGGGACCAAAGAGTCCATAAAATTGTACCAAGAGAGATCTAAGAGATTATTCATCAAGCTCAAAGCTTTTTACCTTGAAGAGGTCTGAAATGAAACACTTGTCCCAGATCTATAAGCTCTAGCTTCCAAGGTTCCCCCTTCCCAATCTTCTTCCTTTCTCTTCCAAGCTAAAAACCACCAAGATGAGCTTTTCAAGGCCAAGATCTCTAAAAATGGAGGTTGGAACGTTCTAGGGTTTCTTCTGAGGTTAGGGAGGCTGATATGGGGGCTAGGTTTGAAGCCATTATGTTCTATTTATAGTGGCTCAGCCAAAATTAGGGTTTAATGAACTTTTGCGTACGCTGGGCGTACCTTTACGTACGCTGGGCGTACGCCTCACACCTCCGCGATCCAAAGACCCGCTACGTTGGGCATAGCCACGCGTGTCCAAAAGCATGCATGCCCCTTTTTCGACAACTTTTTCCATTAAGGGACCATAAATGACAACAACTTCAAAATGTTATAACTCCTTCATTCTAAGTCCGTTTCCGACGAACTTTATATCCACGAAAAGGTGGCGAGAAGCCCTACGCTTCTAACGACACACCCTGGTCCGAAACCTTCTCGAATAAATCCCATTGCCCATAAAAGACCGAAACGCCCTTACTCTTGATCTCGGGGATCCATGAATAATTACTCTTAGAACGGGGCGTTACAATTCTCCCCCACTTAAATATGATTTCGCCCTCGAAATCGCCAATTGTCAACTCCGACTACCCAAACGTACATACATCAATACCCTTACCAAAAACCAACACTCACACCTGGCCCAATCAGCCTCCGGCTGGAATACCAGGCATGCCTACGACGGGTCCGCTCATCCCTAGGATGGAATACCCTCGCATCCTACTCATGTTTGGCCCAGTCAACCCTCGGGTTGGAATACCAAACACATCAGGTCCAATCAATCATAGGGTCCGGTCATCCTCATCATGGAATACCCCAGATTGGAATACCTCCACATACATAACTCAAACCCAAAACCATACTCGGAACCAAGGACCTTGTCCTTGCATTCCCCTCGAACTCTCCGGTTCGTCACACTTGAGTATAACCCACTCATACTTCCCTAACACAATCTCTAGGTCCTTGACCTACGACTGTACAGTCCTCATCATCGATCCAGACTGCTCCCGAGTCTGCTAACCTGCTATCTCGCCTTCCTTTGTCCAAACCTCCAATTTGGAGACACTATCCCCCTCCTCTTCCAAGGAGACTGAAAACATGCCTACGCATCATCCAACCTCTGGTTCAAAGATCCTCGACACTTGCAAAGCCCTTACTATGACTGAACCGCCTCACCGCACCATACCAATAACCAACATTCAAACCGCGTCAGACAACCTTCTACAACCAGCGGCTCATCCGAGAATTTCCAATTCTCCCCCACTTAGGGCACTAACCCTTATCCACTAGCAGAGAAGTTAACACGCTGCTCAATCGAACCCCACTAATACACCGAACTTCAAGGAACCTAAGTTCCAGCTGAAACTTCCCGAATCCCCGAACCATAACCTTCCTTCCTCACGAATTCCACACCGGATACTATCTCTCTAACAACTCTCAATACTAACTGTTCTCTAACACATACAACACTTTATATCTCATGCAAGAAACAACTCAATCATACATAAACAAGATAAAGCAGAAAAACATACCGGCTGACACCTCTGGCTCAGACCTGATCGCCTCGGTCACAAGCTGATAAGCACGCCCTGGAGCCATCGGAGGCTCTGCCCGACCCTGACTCCAGTCAGTAAGTCTCAACGTGGATGGCGTTGGGGCCTGCACTGACCTGGCAGCCAGCAGAGGACACTGGACCTTCATATGGCCCACCTGATCACAATGATAACAAAGTCGGACTCCTGCAGGTGGAGTCGACTGCCTGCAATCTCTGGCTATGTGGCCCTCCTTGCCACACCTGTGGCACCCCGAAGAAGAACGACAACTACCCTCGTGCACCTTGCCGCACTTCCCGCAAGTGCGACTTATCTGACCTCCCTGCCTATAATTAGCGGCCCTCATCCGCTTTGGTGCAGGTTGCGACTGCACCGGGGCCTGCCTCTGTTCTCTCAACTGGAGCTCCATCTCCAACTCGCACCGCCTGGCGGCCTCCTGCAACTCCAACAAGGTACTACACCTCTGCGTGGACACAAACTGCCAGATATCCCTCTTGAGCATACTCAGATATCGGGACATTTAAGCCTGCTCCGAAGCAAACTCCGGGCAAAACATCGCCCTCTCAGTAAACATCCTGGTGATCTTCTTCACCGACTCTGAATCCTGCTTCAGCTCCAGGAACTCCTAAGCCAACCTCTCTCTCTCAACCTGTGGAACATAACGGGTACTGAACATCTCCCGGAACTGATCCCACGAAACCGCTGCCCGCTGCGCATCAGAGTAAGATCCCGTAGTCAACCTCCACCAATCCTTCGCCCCGAGCCTCAAAAGGTTCAGAGCACACCTCACCCTCTGATCCGCAGGGCATGAACACGTGAAGAAACAACCATCCACGTCTGACAACCACCTCATAGCAACAAACGGATCCTGAACTCCATCGAAAGTAGGGGGCTTCGTATTGTCGAAATCCCGATACTGAAAACCCCGACTGCCTCCTCCCCCTGCCGCTGCGGCTGCCGCGGCTGCTGTCTCTGCACGAGCCGCATAACGCTCATCAAAATACTCAACCATGGCGGTCTTGATCGACCCAAACAGTTCCGACAACTCAGCCCGGAACATAGCAGCAACCTCATCATGCAGGATATCACGAATCCTAGCATCCAACTCATCCGTACTCATCTGACCAATCACCTCGGGAGGTGCTGATCCATCCTGACCCCCCTCTACCGATCCCGAACCGGATCCTGACTCGAGACGTCTCGCATTCGCCATACTGCAATAAACTACAAGAACCTCAAATACCTCGCATAACCGCCGAGAAATAACCTCTAACCAACAACCTAGGGGTTGTGACTTCCTTGACACGCGTATGGGTCCTGTGCTTTCAGTAGTACGGGCCCATACTACCTTCCACACCTACCCATATTTGTCTCAAGTATCATCACAACGCCCTAAGCACAAACATACATAGCAGGCACTCAATCCTCACCCCTAGAGGAATACTGAATATCTCATATCAAGAAAACCCTAGGCTAGCAGGCATCACAAATCAGGCAATTCTATCATGCAATTCCTGAAGATCCCTAGCCTAGTACTAGCATGCTGTTCTAACATATCTCATAAACAAATAACTTGTATGGTATTTTGGGGTAACTTACTGGCTCCGGCTGATCGTACCCTCTGCTTCCTCCTTTACATATTTTGAAAACCATTTGAAAACTATTTTTGAAAATCTCTCCTTGATTTGAGACTGGATTCACACGAATGTTCCTCCAATTCACTCAAACCAAGGCTCTGATACCAACTTGTAACGACCAAAAATTTCAACCAATTTAAAACATTTTATTTCATTCAAAAACCATTACATTCATACATCTTGTTTTCAAAACAGTTTATACATCAGAGTATTTCCCCAGAACCATATCTCATAAAACAAAAACATGAGGAGCAGTACGATCACGCCTTCGCCTTGTCACGATCTCCTGAAGCACCTGAAACAATAAACCACAACTGTAAGCCCGAAAGCTTAGTGAGTTTCCCCCAAAGTACCCATACACACACAAACATACACATACAGCAAAGAACAACATACTACGGGCCCATTCAACCTTCCGGTTGGAATACCCCCGGCCCTCAACCATCGGGTTGGAATGCCTACATAACGTGAGCCCAATCATCCTACCGGGATGGAATACTCTCGGCCCACAACCATCGAGTTGGAATGCCCACACCTATACATACAACGATAGCTACTATGGGTCCAATCATCCCTTAGGATGGAATACCCCAGGCCCCTCAACCATCGGGTTGGAATGCCAACATACTATGAGTCCAATCATCCTACCGGGATGGAATACTCTTGGCCCATAACCATCGGGTTGGAATGCCCCACTTCCTATACATATAGTAACTACTACTACTATTATGGGTCCAATCATCCCTTGGGATGGAATACCCCAGCCCCCTCAACCATCGGGTTGGAATGCCAATATACTATGAGTCCAATCATCCTACCGGGATGGAATACTCCTGGCCCACAACCATCGGGTTGGAATGCCAATCTACTCTAGCAGACATGCACACATATCAGGCAACCACATAACACTCTACAGAACTAGCACACTAGGGCCCTATCATCCTACCGGGATGGAATACCCTCTACCACTGCTCAACGTACATAACCTGCAGGTATCCTCCTACCAGCGTACATAATGCAAGACCCACTATCGGTCTATAAATAATCACTACCCAACTACCAGGGCGCTGATCCAACAGAACTAGCCATCATACAACTATCCATCTCTCTAGGATACTAGGCAAAAGGCATACTCTCATATCACTATCTTATCCACCAGGATACTAGCAAGCATATCATCACATAATATAACAAGCTCTAACAACAATTCAAAGGGCCGACCTTGGTGCCTTAGACCCTTCAGTACAGTGAGGAAAACTCACCTTGAACTGCTTGAAACACTTCTGGTACCCTTCTGGCTGCTATCTGACAATCCCCGCACTGTTGCTCCTCTAGCTCCCCGAACTATCAATGCCACAATAACACTTAGCCCAAAACAATATCCTTCTAAGGGTAAATTGACCATTTTACCCTTAACCCAATCTGGTTCATGACTAAGGCCCAACACCATAATATGAAAGGTCCAACACTAAGTAAGCTTCTCAAGCCCACTAGTGACCCACTAATGGCCCAATTTACTACATTGGGCCCAATCCCTTAATGGGCCTCACCCTAAGCCCAGAATATATTCCTTGGCCCATATAATATGATTTCTGATGGCGTAGCCACGCGTGTCCAAAAGCATGCATGCCCCTTTTTCGACAACTTTTTCCATTAAGGGACCATAAATGACAACAACTTCAAAATGTTATAACTCCTTCATTCTAAGTCCGTTTCCGACGAACTTTATATCCACGAAAAGGTGGCGAGAAGCCCTACGCTTCTAACGACACACCCTGGTCCGAAACCTTCTCGAATAAATCCCATTGCCCATAAAAGACCAAAACGCCCTTACTCTTGATCTCGGGGATCCATGAATAATTACTCTTAGAACGGGGCGTTACAACATGTGTGGTTATAAGGATCTATTTGTGAAGTTGGACGAGACGGTCAATGGAGACGTTAGCTTTGGTGATTTATCAAAGATTCTTGTCAAAGGAAAAGGTACAATTATGATTCCCTCAAAGAATGGTGATAAGAAGTATATACATGATGTTTGTTATGTACCTCCTATGAAAACGAATATCATTAGTCTTGGTCAGCTTCTTGAAAAAGGATATGATATTCGTATGAGAGATAATTCTTTTACCGTCAAAAATTAATTTCAAGAACTGATTGCTAATGTTCAAATGACAAAGAATCGATTGTTCCCCATTAATATACAAACAGAGGTGCAATGGTGTTTGAAGGCAGACATTAAATATGACTCATGGTTGTGACATTTAAGATTTGGTCACCTTGGATTCTCTGGTTTGCAGTTGTTATCAAAAGCTAAGATGGTGAATGGGTTGCCAGAAATTAATCACCCAGATCATTTATTTGAAGCATGTATCAAAGGAAAGCAACACCGAAAAAGTTTTCCAATTGGAAGATCTTGGAGAGTTAGAAGGCCATTAGAGCTTGTTCATACAGATATTGCTATACCATACGATATACCTTCACTTGTTAAAAATAGGTACTACCTAACATTCATTGATGATTTCAGTAGGAAGAGTTGGGTGTACATTATCAAAGAAAAATCAGAAGCTCTTGATAAGTTTAAAGAATTCAAAGCAGTGGACGAGAAGCAAAGTCGGGAATATTTGAAGATACTCAGATCTGACAGGGGTGGAGAATACACATCAAACTTGTTTAATGATTTCTGTAAAGAGCATGGAATCATTCATCAGCTTACAACAACATATACGCCACAACAAAATGGTGTTCCAGAAAGGAAAAACCGCATAATTCGTGATATGGCGAGAACATGGTGAAAGGAAAACATTTGCCAATAAATTTTTGGGCAGAAGCTGTTGTTTGTGCTGTTTATTGGCTGAATCGATGTCCAACAAATAGTATAAGATTCAAGACTCTAAATGAAGCATAGTGTGGTCGCAAACCGACAGTTGGGCATCTCAGAATTTTTGGGTGTATTGCATATGCCCCTGTTCCTGATCAAAAGAGAAAGAAGCTAGATGATAGAGGCGAGAAGTGTATATTTATTGGATATGATAAAAGAAGCAAGGCGTACAGGTTATACAATCCATTGACAAAAAAGGTGATTATTTCAGTAGATGTTGAATTTGATGAAGCTGATTATTAGATATAGAGCAACGAAGAAAGAAAAAACTCAAGGCCAGTTCTTTGACGAAGATAATGATGATTTCAACACACCAAATAATGAAAGTAATGATCAGACTCCTCCATCAAGTCCTAGTCCAACAACTCCTGCATCAACATCATCGGCGTCACAAAGCAGTAGTAGCAGCAAAAGTTTAGGGGGAGTACCATCTAATATGAGAAGTCTAGAGGACATCTATGATGCAACGAGTCCATTACATTCACCATATAACTATTCACTATTTTTTTAATGGTTGAATGTGATCCAGTAACATATGAAGAAGCTAGAGAAGAAAGAAAGTGGAGTAAGGCTATGGATGAAGAAATCAACTCAATCAAGAAAAATGATACGTGGGAGCTTACAAGTCTTCTAAATGGACACAAAGCATTTTGTGTCAAATGGGTCTATAAGACAAATACCAATCAGAAAGGAAAAGTGGAAAAGTACAAAGCAAGGTTAGTTGCAAATAGCTACAAGCAGAGATATGGAGTTGATTATGATGAAGTATTTGCTCAAGTAGCAACATTTGATACAATCAGACTTCTGATAGCAATTGTAGCTCAGAATCAATGGAATATTTATCAAATGGACGTGAACTCATCATTCCTAAATGGATATCTTGAAGAGGAAGTTTATATTGAGCAACCCGAAGGTTATGTTCAAAAAGGTCAAGAAGATAAAGTCTATCGATTGAAGAAAACCTTATATGGTTTGAAGCAAGCTCCGAGAGCCTAGAACACACGAATAGATGAACACTTCCAGAAGGATGGATTTGTCAAGAGTCCATACGAGCATTCACTATATACAAAAATAAATAAAAACGAAGATATTATGATTGTATGTTTGTATGTGGATGACATGATCTTCACCGGAAACAATCCAGGTATGTTTAATGACTTTAAGAAAGTGATGACTACAGAATTTGAGATTACAGATATTGGCCAAATGTCATACTTTCTTGGATTCGAAGTAAATCAAAGAAAAAAAGGAATATTTATGTCGCAAAAGAAGTATGAGGAGCAGATCCTACAAAAGTTCAGAATGGAAGACTGTAACTAGTCAGCACACCAGCAGAAGCAAGAATGAAGCTAAGTGTTGAATCAGTTAGAGAACCTGTAAACTTAACATTGTTCAAAAGCTTGGTGGGAAGTCTAAGATACTTGACCTTTACGCGTCCAGACATTATGTAAGCAGTTGGCATAGTCAGTAGATACATGGAGAATCCAAAGCAAGACCATTTCATTGCACCTAAAAGAATTTTGAGATACATCAAAGGTATATTCAGTCAGGGTTTGCATTACTCATACTCATAAGATGCAAAATTGATTGGCTATTCAGATAGAGACTATGGTGGAGATATGGATGATGGTAAGAGTATTTCTGGATTTGTTTTTCACATTGGTTCGGCAGTATTTTCATGGTCTTCAAAGAAGCAACAACCAGTTGCCCTCTCAACATGTGAAGCAGAGTACATGGCAGTCACAGTATGTGCATGTCAATCTATATGGTTGAAGGATATTTTGAGTGAAATGAATCTTATAAACAAAGATCCAGTTACAATATATGTTGACAATAAATCTGCCATTTCACTCACGAAGAATCCAGTTTCACACAGTCGAAGCAAGCATATCAACATAAAGTATCATTTTATTCGAAAACAAGTGAAAGAAAAAATAGTTGAAGTGGTGCACTATGGAACTGAAGAACAAGTAGCAGATATTTTCATGAAACCTTTGAAGATAGATAGATTTGAAAAATTGGTGAAGATGCTTGGCATGTGAAGTTGGTTTTGAGGGGGACGGTTAGAAAACAAACCTAACTTGCAAGGAAAACACATTGTCAAAGAAATATGCTACAATTGGTGCTACATGTGGTTTAAAGTCCAAGAAAGCTGTTGAAGTCCAAGAATATTGCCGTCAGATGTTGGCTATTGAAGAATGGTATGAACTAGTACTATAAATAGATGAAGCTTGTTATAGGAAGTATAAGTAGTGTGGAGAAGAAAATAAGAGTGAAAGAAACAGAGAAGCAGCTCTTTGTATTCTGTGTGTGTGTGAGTTTAATAAAATATCGTTTTGAGTTATAAACTTGTTTGTGAGCCCACTCAAATCTTCTAACAATCAATAGCCCATACCATGGTTTTATGCCACAACTAAAATGAGCCATGTTCACCACTAACCTCATCATCTAATCCAAATCGTCGATAAGTTTCAAACCAAATTTTGGACATGGTTAACCTTAATAAACCTCACAAACGCATAAGGTTTACCCAATTTCGACAATCTTCACGCAATAAACAACACAATCAAATTTCCAAAACGTTCATAAGTTTCCAAAGTTCACTAATCATGAAGTGTGTAGGGAAATTAGTAACAAAGATGTTATCTGAAACCCATTGTTCCATTGTTTCAGTAGAACTTCGATGATTCTGATCGTCCCTAATAAGAATTAAGAGCTTACTTGACGCCCCAAATAACAGTTGATATAATTTTCCAAATGGAGATCACAAAGTAAAACCCTAGTATATGCATTTATTTATTTATTTATTTATTTATTTATGTATGTATGTATGTATGTATGTATGTATATGTATGTCTCTGTTATAAATACATTTGATCTCGGAAAAGAAGATCATTCCGAGTAAAAAGGAGGTGAACCATGATTATATAAATTGGTGGTGGAAAATGTCTTTTGTCGGAGAATATGATGGTTGGGAAGTAGGTATTTTCTTAGTTGGATATTTGGTTCTTGTAGGATCAGCACCTCGAAAATATAATATGAATAAATTTAACTAATAGTTTTTAAAATATTAAATATCATCCTACATTTTATACCGATCCAACTTCATACTCCTATAAAATAATGACATATGGAATCCATTAATTCTTTATCTTAATCTTATTATTTAATTTTGACACTTGTCTTGATCTAAAAAATAGGAAGATGGGAATGAGAAAAGCATGCATGACCCTTGTATTTTGGAGGTCTCGTGTGAAAATCAAATTGAAACACTATAATTTAACTTTTTTTTTGTAAAATTTTATAAATTAAATCCTTAACGCTAAATTCAAAACTTAAACTTTGTAATAAGCACGACTACCATGATAGAATAAAGCATTGCACAACTAATAAGAAGTTCCAATTAAACTGCAATGTTGATAATAGGTACAAGAGGATAAAGCATTACATAACTGAATTTCTTATGAAAAAAACTTTCAAAAATATGGTAAACAGACACATAAAGTTACCAATTTCTAAACATCGTTCTTCTATTATTTTTAGAAGAGAAATCATCTATTGGACATTCAAAATCAATATTTTCAATGAACTCATTATCAATTGAAATGAAAGCCAAAAAATTTTGATCTATCTTTAGACATGGTAGAACGCAAATAAAATTTGAATAATTTTAGTTTTGAAAAGTTTCTTTTCGCTAATGCAAATGTCATTGGAACATTCAACAGTATTTTGTATGCCAAACAATAAACTATATAAGTGTTTAACCTTTCTAAGAAACTTAGTATTATGTTACCTATATCATGTTCAACTGGAAAAAAAATTGTAACAATTCTAGTTCATTGAATAAGCCATCACCAATTCTAACCTCTTTTCAAAAAATTAGCAACTTGCCTTAAGCTTGTCAGTATTCAGCTACTTCAACTTTCCAGTTGTGAATATGAAAACAAAATGTATTCACAATCTTTTTACTTCTATATTCTAAGCTCCAATGAAATAAGACCTTGATGAACTATGTATACAAAATAATGAAAATGTTTCTTGAGGTGAAAGTTCATGTACTTGTTCAGATGATTCAACGAAGCTCTTATCAAAATGTCTTTTCAAAAACAGAATTCGAGAAAGTTTAAAGACCTTATATGCCCAAGAGTCATTGATATTTCTAATAACATAAGATCCTATAAGGTTACACCTTATAGCAAGTTACTACTGATTGATTACTTATTAGAATAATTTCGACTATTAATAAATATCAATATTTGTATTTAATTAGAAAAACATTATTTTATGAAAGTAATTTTTTCAACATACTGGGATTTATTATTTCTAGGAAATACTAATAAAAGAGAACAAAAACTAGCTAAATATCATAAGTTATGATTATTAATGTTGTGTACAACATTTTTGGCCACTATGAGTAATTGTCACGTTTCATTCCATCTAACTAGTTATGTGATTGAGTAACTTACACAAGCATGCCCAAGCTTTCTTCTAAAACCGTAGCATGTTATGGGATATGGAACACAGAGTGTTTAATTATTTACCAAGAATTCTAGCTCCTCTCCATCTTCTTCCTTTTTGCAAATGGTGCTAGAAATGAAGTCTTATAAGTTTCCTTCTATTATGACTTATTTGGATATGTCTTAGTAGCTTAGAAGTAACTTATTAACAAATTAAAACTAGAATCTTTGGTAGTTTATTCGTGCCTTAGTGGATAAATTATAAAGGACTTCTTCTTTGGAGTTGAATGTCATCTTAATCAACTTCCTAATTGTCGAAAGTCTTCAAAGGTTGTAAAATTCTTCGTTCCTTTGATTATGTTTTAATCTTTATAAGCTTTGCAAAATGATCATTGGTGGGTAAAATGGTTTTAGTTTATTCAAATCTAAAAATGCTTGTGTTGCTAACTACCTCAAATTTGTCACTCTAATTAGGGTAATTTTGAATCAAAACCCAATAATTGGTATCAGAGCCATTTTTGTATCTTGGTTTGATTATTTGATAAGTTAGTAATATCTTTGTTTTTGGAAAACATGGATGGTTTTCTTTTTCTAAGAAAATTCATACATATTTTGTATGACAACTTTATAATTGTTATTCTTTAGTGACAAATATTTACATGTATTTTCTATGTCACCAAAAATTGTCTTACAAAAACAATATTTTGGTTTATATATTTTTAAGTGTGCGTGTATGTGTGTGTGTATATATATATATATATGTATATATATGTATATATATATATATATATATATATATATATATATATATATATAAGGATAGGTTATAATGTGGATGGACATCTATTGTGCGGATGTGTGTCAACAGTGCTACTCTATGAGAATGACTAAGAGAACAGGTTGTTTGGTAATGTGAATACGTTTAACCTTACACAATTATCGTCATTATCATGAATTTTCACTAATTCTTATTCATTTTTGTTCTCAAACGTTGTTTTTCACTCATTTTCATTCTTACTGAATACGATTATCAATTACACATTCTAATAAATAGAGAATAAAAAAAGTCTATAATACCCTTATAGACGATTTAATTAGGGAGAATACACGATAATGACAATAGTTATTATTGAGATAAAATCTCTAATGATCTAAAGATTCAAACAGGCAATAGAAAACAAGAACATAAGAATGGATCAAAATATGCTGAATGATTCAAAGTCACGCCTCAGAAGAACTCGATGAAGAATTGCTACTGTAAAGGCGTGTAGGGTTACAAGGTTATTTCCAAGATTACTAAACACGGTGCATGCATGCACCTTAAATAGCTAAACCCTAATAATTAATGAACGGATGGAAAGGCCCGAACCCGATTACATAAGGAACAAAACAAATAAGCCCAATGACGCAACACATATACCCAAAAATCTCCCCCTTTGCATCTATTGAGGCGGGAGGCTCTTCACTGTTGTGTCCTCTTTGCTGTGTCCTCTTTGTAGTCTTGAAGAGCTTGGGAATGACTGCGAGAATATGCATGCGAAATGCAATGTACCATCGAATCATATCAGAGTATTTCTTCTTCTTCGCAGCTGCATCATTCAGTTTGCATTGACATGTGATGTCTAAAATAAACTCCAAGCAAACTATAGAAAACAAATTCTTATCGGGCAATGTGAAGAGGCAATTTTGCAAGTTACCTCCTGAACCAAGATGAAACATTTCGGTCCAATTATCTTATTCAATCTTCCCCATCTGCATCTCATTGATGTCTTTTGTCTTGACAGTAAGGGGAGCAGTTGTAACAAACCGTTATTTCAAACCTATGTCATAATGTAGGTCAATTTGTATTTCTTTTTAAAATAATAAAAAATTTTTTTGGCATACTATGTATATTTACATAATTGACTCTCAAAAAAAATTATTAAACAATCTCGATTGGGATGAACCAAGTGATAGAGATTGTAACAAGGTTTCCAAAAACATAAAGAACACTAAAATCCGAGTTATAACAAAGAAGTTATGAACAATCGAAGATCCGCGACAAAACCAACAAAACACTGTTCAGTGTAAAAACTGAATTTTCAATAAAAGGCTTTTTAGCCTTAACAATCTAAATAAAAGTTGTAGTTTATGTTAAACCGAGAACTTTCATAAAAAGAACGGCAAAATCTGACTTCGTATGAGGAAGTTACAATTTTTCTAAGTTTCAGTATAGCAGTGTACAACTAAAAACACGAAATAAAGATCGAGTGATTTTTAGCCGACACAACCTAAATGAGAATTGAAGGTCTCGTCAATAGTAGTACAACGGTAAAAAGGCAGACAAAAACGGACGTCGGATGAAGAAGTTATGAATTTTTAACGGATTTCCTGTCCCGATCTGTTAAAAATAATAATATTAAAAATAAAGTCAAAATCAGCCGAGAAAGTCTAAACGAAAGTCGTAGAGTATAATTTTACCTACGCGTGCATATAAAGAACGTCGAAAACGGAGCTCGTATACGAAAGTTATGATTTTCGCAAATTTTTTGCACAAAAACCAAGAAATATCTAAAACCGGGCAATTTCGCATGGGTGACCTTCGGACACGTCACCCTCGCATGCAAGCCTCCACGTGTCACCTTCTGATAGGACTGAAGTTCGCCGTGGCACCATTTGATTGGACCCCAGCCGAGGTCCAGTAAGCAGTCGACACCTTCGCATGAGACACCCCCCGGACACCCCTCGGACACCCCCTCGCACCGTGCCTTCTTCCCATTGGACCGAAGTCTGATCCAGTCAGAAGCCACCACGTCCGAAATCTCGCCCCGTGTACCCTTCGCATGACCGACGCGTGTGCTACTGACTTCTTCCTTCGCCACCTGTCCGAACACATGGCAGCCTCGCGCAGCCTCGCATAGCCTCAGATCCGAGGCTCCGGCCTATATAAGGCATGCAAGGGCTTCCGAAGAATACACATTTTTCACACAAATTTTCACACACTTTCACCCCTTTCACTTCCATAAGCTCACATACAACCCCTAAACCCCTGGTATCAAGTCTAAAACCCTAAGCAAGCCTCGAAGCCCCGAGATTCCCGAGAAGTTAACCTCTCTCCAGCCGAAACTCTGCCCAATTTGAGCCGGTTTCTCGTCAAATAAACTCCTTTCCGGGAAACAAAACGCTTCCCAAATTCCCATCTAACAAGTGAGTTCATACCCCCGTATTTTCATAATTTCTACTGTTTTAAGGGGGGGGGGGGGAATACAAGCATAACACAATAGCTTTGTGTTATAAAATCATGATTTCAAATCATGATAAAACGACATCAAATCATCAAAAATACTGAAAACATTAAACTCTTTTATAAACTTATATTTTTCTCCAAATTTTATATTTGTATATATATATATATATATATATATATATATATATATATATATATATATATATATATATATATATATATATATATAATAAGATTTAAAAGGCTTAGGACTGATAACTCATTTTGGGTCCTTTTCCTTGTTTGGATATGGGCTTGTAGTACCGGTTATTTGTCCGAGTGTTATTTAAATTTTACTTATATATAGAATTGTATATGTATATAATTATAAAATTTATTTCATCAGTTTAACTACCTTTGTAACATGTTGAGCAAGGGATTACATGCAAACATAGTTAAATACCGATTCAGAAAGTACATATAAATTATAATAGGTATAATTTTTGATACATAGAATAATAATTCATGATTCAAGTATACTAGAATACACTGTTTTACAACAAACAAGGGTTTTGATTCAGAACAAATCAAGGGTTTACACTTATCAAATACATGTTCGGAATACAAATTCAAGAACATACTGTCAATCATTTATTTCAGAATGATTGGGTTTTGATTCAAGAACATACATGTTCGGAATACTAATTCAAGAACATACTGCCAATCATTTATTTCAGAATGATTGGGTTTTCATAACTAATATACATGTAACGTTTATATGCTTTTTATGAGACATTCAATTCAGGTTGTTTAATTCATTTTAGACAACCAAGGTAAAGCCCTGAGATTATAACAGAATCTCCTGCCCGGGGATTAAAACAAGTTGTGTGTAGATCTATATCGGGATTGACAACTCCGCACTCAGGCTGCTAGCTACAGTCAGGCATACACGCCAATGAGTGGCAATTGTTATCAACAGTTTAAACGCCCACAAAGCGTTTGTTTCAGGCCATCCGTCATAGTTTGGTTATAATAACTCATTAAAAAGATATTAACAATACGTTAATGTATAAACAGCTAAACGAAAGAACACCTTCAAAGTACCAGTTTACAGAATACAAACTACAATGGGTCAATACAGTTTTCGATAACAGCTGGTGGAGCCAGGCACGCTCTCAGTTACAAGTTTTTCATAAAGGAATACAAATACAAAACATTGATACAAAGAGAACGATTTTATGAGAATAAAACTACTTTTCATATACAACGGAAAATATAGGATTTTCTGTAACAGTTTACATATACAAGATACAGAGATACTCTTTTAAACATAAACACTTATGCACTCAATCAACTTTATGTTGATACTCTCTTTTCAAATTATTTGTATTCTCAGGGAAATAATACACAGGTACTCCCCAAGCTTTTTGAGAAGATGGAGCTATATTGAGTCATATCTTCTTTTGTATAACTATTTTGGTTCAATATACAATGATTAAACACATGTAAATACTTATACTTTTTAAATACAATGGTTGTTTGTACTTTGATTACTATGATGCATGTGTTGTGATACTACAATTGAAGTCCTCCACCCCCGGACGTTTCCTTCGTCTGGTTTGGGGGTGTGACAGATTGGTATCAGAGTATTGTTTATAGTGAACTCAGTATATCAATCCATAAAAGATATACAAACTATAAATACATCGGCGCTAGGATCTCTGACTATAAGTATACTTTTTAAAGATTTAAGTATTTTTACAAGAAGTATACTAACACTCATACCTACAAGTACAGTATCACAGTCATAAGAACTTAAAAGTATTTGGATGTTGAACACTACAGTCAAACATGGGCAGTTATGTAATCATATATGGAATTAATATAGCCTGATCAACTATATTGATTTGAGATATGACCAACATGTGTTTGGGAGTGATAGTGGTGTTGCGACATGTCTGAAACTTACCATACATATTCAGAAGAACTATAGAACAGAACACAAAGATTAAAATACTACAGAGAGTATTTTTCTAACCTTACTTCTAATACAGAACCTATGGACCCCTACAATCCACAAAATGCAGGCTGGATCACAGACTCAGATGAAGAACCCTTTGAGGACAGCGAATCAAGTGGTACGGATACAGAGCCATAAGTCTGCAACCCTGGGGAGCGTCCCCTAAGGCAAGAGGAAGCAGAACCCATACCCGAGTGGGGCCAATACATAAACTATTGGAGTCGACAAGACGGTCAACGCCCTCCTTACGGAATGGCACGAGGTTTCTATAACGTCTCGAGAGGAGGAACAACCGATAGAGCTCTTCCAGTTATAGTAAACCGAATAGCCCGGCAATTCAATCAATCAAGGATGTCGATCAATCGAATCCTAGAAGTGAATACGGTTGCGCAGGCGAACACTGCAGATATCCTTCATCTTGACGAAATACAGGATGACACCCAGCACCATACTAAAGGCCTTCAAAGGCAACTTAATGCTGCTGAATCAAATATAAGGGAATTGAGGGAGCATCAAGCTGCCCAAGAAAGGCGCTGGAAAGGAAAAGATGAAGCAGAACCCAACAACCGTCGTAGCAACCGCCGCAAGTAGTGTTCGCACTACTTCTACTTTCTACTTTCTATATCGAATGTATTTACTACTTTTCACGATATGTGAGTATCAATAAAACACTAAGCACTTTATTTCAACAAGAGTTAGTAAAACTCTCATAAACATCCTATTCCAAAGTTTTGAATCACAGAAATCTTCCAGTGTTATTTTTCATGCTTTCAATACGACCACGGAAATGTTATTTTCGATAGGTCGGTTTGATGTCGACGCTTTCTCAGTATCGAGGTATATTATAGACCTGCTTTAAGGTCAAGTGTTCCAGATTACATACACTTAATATACCAATACAGTCGACATGTACATTCATACTCTTTGAAAAATAACAATTCAATTTCATATTATCTTGTTGCAAGTTGTACTTGAAGTGGATTTCTATTTCCAATTCTTTGCGAAATTCATGTTGAATTAAGTGTTTAATTCAGAGATATCAAATTCATATTCATTCTTGATATCTCACTATCTTTTTATCTATTGACTTTTATAGAAAAAGATGCCTCCTCGTAGAAATCCAAGACATATCAATATCAATGAAGCACCGACGCCACCCCCACCACGACCTCCTCAATTTGACCCTGCTATGTTCCAAGCGGTGGTCACGGCGGCTGTAGCGGCTGCCATGTCTCATATCCATACTCCTGGTGTTAGTGGGTCGGGAGTTGGTGCACATCCTTCTAACCATGGCGAAAGTCATGGGCATTCGCGAGAGTGCACTTATAAGGATTTTTCTAATGCCAAACCCAGGACCTTTAATGGGACTGGGGGAGTTATGGCACTAAGGCAGTGGATAGAGAAGACAGAAGCAATTTTCGAAATTTACTCCTGTCCGCAGGGTAGCAAAGTTAAATTTGATGCATGTACTTTTTCAGATAGGGCCCTAACGTGGTGGAATGGCCACATTAAGTCACTTACTCTGGTAGTGGCTAACTCTATCAGCTGGGAGAGCCTAAAAGCCATGTTAGTGCGGGAATACTGTCCGCGAGGGGAAATACAGAAACTGGAGCAAGAACTATGGGGTCTTATAATGGTTGGTTCTGACATATCAACCTATACCAGTAGGTTCTGTGATCTGGCAATTCTTTGTCCGGATATGGTTCCTATGGAGAGCAAAAAGATTGAGAGATATATTTGGGGTATGTCGCCCCAAATTCAGTCAAGTGTTTTAGCTTCGAAGCCTATTACTTTTGACAGTGCCAAAGAGCTGGCACAATCTCTTATCGACCACGGAGCCCGTCAAAAATCTGTGGTTTCTGCTCCAGAACAACCCAAGGAGAACAACAACAACATCAAGAAGAAGGGTTGGAACAAGAGGAAGGGAAAATCTCCTCTGGAACCTGCAAAGAAGCAACAAGTAGTGGCAGTCCATGCTACTACTATACTTGCTACCATACCCGCTACTGTACCTACTGCTGTCCCTAATAACCTTGTATCAACTAAGCCCTATGCTGGTACCCTCCCTAAATGCAACAAGTGCAATTTTCACCACAACGGAAATTGCCAAGAAATGCAGTGTCGTAACTGCAATAGGAAAGGGCATACTGCCCGATTCTGTAGAATACCACCCCAACCACTTAACCAAGTACATGCCGCTAGAGTAGGCCGAGCATGCTACCAATGCGGTGATGTGGGGCATTTCAAGAAAGATTGTCCAAAAGCTGGAAATGCCGGTGGAGTTGGGAGGATTTTAGCACTGGGTCATGAAGAAGCGGTGGCAAACCCTGCAGTGGTCACGGGTACGTTCCTTCTCAACAATACTTATGAATGCATTCTATTTGATTGTGGTGCTGAGAGGAGCTTCGTGAGCCATAATTTTAAACATCTACTAAATCAAAACTCCCAACCACTAAATGAAACTTTCACAGTAGAAATGGCTAACGGGAAATCTGAATCCACCAACGATATATACATAGGATGTACCCTTACCTTGAATGACTTGTCTTTTCCAATAGACCTTATGCCGGTCTCTATCAAAAGTTTTGACATCATAATAGGTATGGATTGGTTGTGCCCCAACCATGCCGACATCCTATGTTATGAAAGAGCTATTCTTTTGAACTTGCCAACTAATGAAACTCTTATTATCTATGGCGACAAACCCGGAACGAACCTTCGGATCATTTCTTGCATCAAGGCACAGAAGTACCTTCGCAAAGAGTACTGTTCTTTCTTAGCTCACGTCGTAGACAAAAAGCACGAAGTGAAAGATATCGTGAGCATTCCAGAGGTCTGCAACTTTCCCGATATTTTTCCCGATGATCTTCCAGGAGTACCTCCCGAACGACAAGTCGAATTCCGAATCGACTTAATCCCTGGAGCTACCCCTGTAACCAAATCCCCTTATCGTCTTGCACCTTCTGAAATGCAAGAATTATCCAGCCAGCTTAACGAACTCCTTAGAAAAGGTTTCATAAGACCAAGCTTCTCACCATGGGGAGCACCGGTTTTGTTCATAAAGAAGAAGGATGGATCATTCCGCATGTCCATAGACTACCGCGAGCTGAATAAACTTACCATCAAGAATCGATATCCTTTGCCTCGCATTGACGATCTGTTCGACCAACTTCAAGGTGCGAACTACTTCTCGAAAATAGACTTAAGATCCGGGTATCACCAGTTACGGAATTTGGTGGAAGACATTCCCAAGACCGCGTTTAGAACTCGTTATGGTCATTACGAGTTTATAGTGATGCCATTCGGATTGACAAATGCACCTGTTGTGTTCATGGATCTAATGAACAGAGTGTGTCGTCCATTCCTGGACAAATTCGTCATAGTCTTTATCGACGACATCCTTATCTACTCTAGAAGCAAAGAAGAACATGGCCTACGTATTCGTCAAATATTACAAACCCTTAGGACAGAAAAACTCTATGCGAAGTTTTTAAAGTGCGAGTTTTGGATTAGGAAGGTTGAATTCCTAGGTCATGTGGTCAGTTCAGAAGGAATACACGTGGACCCTTCCAAAATCAAAGCAATTGAAAACTGGCCAGCACCCAAAACACCTACAGAAATTCGTCAATTCTTAGGTCTTGCTGGCTATTATCGCAGATTCATCCAAAATTTCTCCCAAATCGCTAAACCGCTTACCACCCTGACGCAAAAGGGTGTAACTTTTAGTTGGGGAGAGAAGCAAGAAGCAGCATTCCAAACGCTCAAACAAGCCTTGTGCAGTGCACCGATCTTGTCTCTACCCGAAGGGACAGAAGACTTTGTAGTGTATTGTGATGCTTCAAATCAAGGGCTTGGGTGTGTACTTATGCAAAGAGGAAAGGTTATCTCCTACGCCTCAAGATAACTTACGACGCATGAAGTCAACTATACAACACACGACCTTGAACTATGAGCGGTGGTGTTTGCTCTGAAGATCTGGAGACATTACTTATATGGCACGAAATGCACAATATTCACGGACCATACAAGTTTCCAGCATATGTTCGATCAAAAAGAGCTGAACATGAGACAACGACGATGGGTGGAGTTACTGAACGACTACGAATGTGAAATTCTTTATCACCCTGGTAAAGCAAACGTAGTAGCTGACGCCCTTAGCAGAAAAGAATACTCGGGACGCCGAGTAAAGTCGTTGACCATGACAATCCATTCACATTTGTCCACACAGATCAAAGAAGCTCAACTTGAAGCCTTGAAACCCGAAAACGTGACAGGTGAAACTCTGAGAGGAATGGATAAGAACTTTGAAATCAAGGATTATGCAGTCTATTATTTCATGAACCGGATCTGGACACCAAAGTTTGGTGGTTAAAAAGACGTGGTTATGAATGAAACACACAAAACCCGATACTCCATTCATCCAGGTTCAGACAAGATGTATCTGGACCTTAAGAAACTATATTGGTGGCCTAACATGAAGGTCGAAATCGCTACCTTTGTGGGCAAGTGCCTTACTTGTGCCAAAGTCAAGGTAGAGTACCAAAAACCTTCAGGTTTATTACAACAACCTGAAATCCCTGAATGGAAGTGGGAGCGGATTACAATGGATTTCATAACCAAATTACCCAAGACTTCGGGTGGTTATGATACTATTTGGGTAATCGTCGATAGATTAACCAAATCCGCACACTTATTGCCAATAAAAGAAACCGACAAGATGGAGAAACTAACCAGAACTTACCTTAGGGATATAGTTAGACTGCATGGTGTACCAATATCTATTATTTCGGACCGAGATAGTAGATTCACCACTCGTTTCTGGCAATCTTTACAAAACTCTTTGGGAACTAGGTTGGACATGAGTACAGCCTACCATCCACAAACCGACGAACAAAGTGAGAGGACGATTCAAAGATTAGAAGACATGTTGCGAGCTTGCGTGATAGAATTTGGAAAAGCATGGGATATTCATTTACCCCTTGTTGAATTCTCTTATAACAATAGTTATCACACTAGCATAAAGGTTGCTCCATTCGAAGCCCTCTATGGCCGCAAGTGCAGATCCCCTATGTGTTGGGCTGAAGTGGGTGACACGCAGCTAGCAAGAGGCCAAACTCCTGATAGTGCTCTCACTGGTCCGGAAATTATTCGAGAAACCACCGAGAAAATCATACAAATTCAGGAGCGACTTAAAGCTTCCAGGGATAGACAGAAAAGCTACGCTGACAAAAGGAGAAAACCCTTGGAATTCCAGGTTGGTGACAGTGTCTTGTTAAACGTCTCACCTTGGAAGGGCATGATACGCTTTGGAAAGCATGACAAATTGAATCCAAGGTACATAGGACCCTTCGAAATTCTTGCTAGAATTGGTCCTGTAGCTTACAAACTTCGACTACCACAAGAACTAAATAACATTCATCCTACCTTCCACGTTTCGAACTTGAAAAAGTGTCTATCCGACGAGACTCTTGTAATCCCACTCGAGGAAATAGAGTTAAACAAGAGCCTCAACTTTGTGGAAGAACCCGTAGAGATTCTAGACAGGGAAGTTAAGAAAACCAAACAAAGTCGTATCCCGATAGTGAAGGTTCGCTGGAATGCAAAACGGGGACCTGAATTCACTTGGGAACGGGAGGATCAAATGCAACAGAAATATCCACATTTTTTCCCTAGGCTATCTGAAATGCTAATTTCGGGACGAAATTCTCTCTAACGGGGGGATAATGTAACAAACCGTTATTTCAAACTTATGTAATAATGTAGGTCAATTTGTATTTCTTTTTAAAATAATAAAGAGAAATTTTAGCATATTGTGTATATTTACATAGTTGACCCTCAAAAATAAATTATTAAACAATCTCGATTGGGATGAACCAAGTGATAGAGATTGTAACAAGGTTTCCAAAAACATAAAGAACACTAAAATCCGAGTTATAACGAAGAAGTTATGACCAATCGAAGATCCGCGACAAAACCGGCAAAACACTGTTCAGTGTAAAAACTGAATTTTCAATAAAAGGATTTTTAGCCTTAACAATCTAAATGAAAGTTGTAGTTTATGTTAAACCGAGAACTTTCATAAAAAGAACGGCAAAATCTGACTTCGTATGAGGAAGTTACGATTTTTCTAAGTTTCAGTATAGCAGTGTACAACTAAAAACACGAAATAAAGATCGAGTGATTTTTAGCCAACACAACCTAAACGAGAATTGAAGGTCTCGTCAATAGTAGTACAACGGTAAAAAGGCAGACAAAAACGGACGTCGGATGAAGAAGTTATGAATTTTTAACGGATTTCCTGACCCGATCTGTTAAAAATAATAATATTAAAAATAAAATCAAAATCAGCCGAGAAAGTCTAAACGAAAGTCGTAGAGTATAATTTTACCTACATGTGCATATAAAGAACGTCGAAAACGGAGCTCGTATGCGAAAGTTATGATTTTCGCAAGTTTTTTGCACAAAAACCAAGAAATATCTAAAACCGGGCAATTTCGCATGGGTGACCTTCGGACACGTCACCCTCGCATGCAAGCCTCCACGTGTCACCTTCTGATAGGACCGAAGTTCGTCGTGGCACCATTTGATTAGACCGCAGCCGAGGTCCAGTAAGCAGTCGACACCTTCGCATGAGACACCCCCCGGACACCCCTCGGATACCCCCTCGCACCGTGCCTTCTTCCCATTCGACCGAAGTCTGATCCAGTCAGAAGCCACCACGTCCGAAATCTTGCCCCGTGTACCCTTCGCATGACCGACGCGTGTGCTGCTGACTCCTTCCTTCGCCACCTGTCCGAACACATGGCAGCCTCGCGCAGCCTCGCATAGCCTCGGATCCGAGGCTCCGGCCTATATAAGGCATGCAAGGGCTTCCGAAGAATACACATTTTTCACACAAATTTTCACACACTTTCACCCCTTTCACTTCCATAAGCTCACATACAACCCCTAAACCCCTGGTATCAAGTCTAAAACCCTTAGCAAGCCTCGAAGCCCCGAGATTCCCGAGAAGTTAACCTCTCTCCAGCCGAAACTCTGCCCAATTTGAGCCGGTTTCTCGTCAAATAAACTCCTTTCCGGGAAACAAAACGCTTCCCAAATTCCCATCTAACAAGTGAGTTCATACCCCCGTATTTTCATAATTTCTACTGTTTTAAGGGGGGGGGAATACAAGCATAACACAAGAGCTTTGTGTTATAAAATCATGATTTCAAATCATGATAAAACGACATCAAATCATCAAAAATACTCAAAACATTAAACTCTTTTATAAACTTATATTTTTCCCCAAATTTTATATTTGTATATATATATATATATATATATATATATATATATATATATATATATATATATATATATATATATATATATATATATATATATGTATGTATGTATATAAATAAGATTTAAAAAGCTTAGGACTGATAACTCATTCTGGGTCCTTTTCCTTGTTTGGATGTGGGCTTGTAGTACCGGTTATTTGTCCGAGTGTCATTTAAATTTTACTTATATATAGAATTGTATATGTATATAATTATAAAAGTTATTTCATCAGTTTAACTACCTTTGTAACATGTTGAGCAAGGGATTACATGCAAACATAGTTAAATACAGATTCAGAAAGTACATATAAATTATAATAGGTATAACTTTTGATACATAGAATAATAATTCATGATTCAAGTATACTAGAATACAATGTTTTACAAGAAACAAGGGTTTTGATTCAGAACAAATCAAGGCTTTACACTTATCAAATACATATTCGGAATACAAATTCAAGAACATACTGTCAATCATTTATTTCAGAATGATTGGGTTTTGATTCAAGAACATACATGTTCGGAATACTAATTCAAGAACATACAGTCAATCATTTATTTCAGAATGATTGGGTTTTCATAACTAATATACATGTAACGTTTATACGATTTTTATGAGACATTCAATTCAGGTTGTTTAATTCATTTTAGACAACCAAGGTAAAGCCCTGACATTATAACTAGAATCTCCAGCCCGGGGATCGAAACAAGTTGTGTGTAGATCTATATCGGGATTGACAACCCCGCACTCAGGCTGCTAGCTACAGTCAGGCATACACGCCAATGAGTGGCAATTTCTATCAACAGTTTAAACGCCCACAAAGCGTTTGTTTCAGGCTATCCGTCATAGTATGGTTATAATAACTCATTAAAAAGATATTAACAATACGTTAATGTATAAACAACTAAACGAAAGTACACCTTCAAAGTACCAGTTTACAGAATACAAACTACAATGGTTCAATACAGTTTTCAGTAACAGCTGGTGGAGCCAGGCACACTCTGAGTTACAAGTTTTTCATAAAGGAATACAAATACAAAACATTGATACAAAGAGAACGGTTTTATGGGAATAAAACTACTTTTCATATACAACAGAAAATATAGGATTTTCTGGAATAGTTTACATATACAAGATACAGAGATACTCTTTTAAACATAAACACTTATGCACTCACTCAACTTTATGTTGATACTCTCTTTTCAAATTACTTGTATTCTCAGGGAAATAATACACAGGTACTCCCCAAGCTTTTTGAGAAGATGGAGCTATGTTGAGTCATATCTTCTTTTATATAACTATTTTGGTTCAATATACAATGATTGAACACATGTAAATACTTATACTTTTTAAATACAATGGCTGTTTGTACTTTGATTACTATGATGCATGTGTTGTGATACTACAATTAAAGTCCTCCACCCCCGGACGTTTCCGCCGTCTGGTTTGGGGGTGTAACAGCAGTGGGTTTCCTCTTCAGAACTGAGGCGATTTCAATGTCAAACTTCGCCACTTCATAAATGTATGAAATTAGCATTCGCTTGATATGCCCCAGAACAGGTTCGTACTTCTTTTCATCTCTCAGAAGGAAATCAATTAGAACGATCCAATCATAGGGATTTAGGCACGGCAGATCAGCCAAGGAAAACTCGTGAACAACACTTTCGGATCCTCTTGTTGTTTTGAATTTGATATTCACGAAGCTCCCTGTTTCAATAGGCCCTATGACCTTCACATCAGTTATCTTTTGTGCACTCCATGTGAGGTATTGAGGCTTGGCATGAGACAAGTAAAACTCCTTCAAAGATTTATCAACATTTTCATCTGATGCAGGAGCATTCACAGTCGCCTCAAAACTACGAAAGAGAAATGCTCTCGGAGTGATAGGCATGTCGAACTAAGAATCCTACGAATTCTCCAGATCAAAGGAAGTTACAGGTTCCAACCAATGTATGATCGGATTATCAACAGCCTCATTAATGTTTCATCGTGGTTCAGGAGGTAACTTGCAAGAGTGCCTCTTCGCATTGCCCAATAAGCATTTGTTTTCTACAGTTTGCTTGGAGTTTATTTTAGACATCACAGGTCAATGCAAACTGAATGATGCAGCTGCGAAGAAGAATTACTCTGATATGATTCGACGGTACATTGCGTTTCGCATGCATCTTCTCGCAGTCATTCCTAAGCTCTTCAAGACTACAAAGAAGACACAGCAGTGAAGAGCCTCCTGCCTCAATAGATGCAAAGGGGGAGATTGTTGGGTATATGTGTTACATCATTGGGCTTATTTGTTTTGTTCCTTATGTAATCGGGTTTGGGCATTTCCATCCGTTCATTAATTATTAGGGTTTAGCTATTTAAGGTGCATGCATGCACCGTGTTTAGTAATCTTGGAAATAACCTTCTAACCCTACACGCCTCTACAGTAGCAATTCTTCATCGAGTTCTTATGAGGCGTGACTTTGAATCATTCAACATATTTTGATCCATTCTTGTGTTCTTGTTTTCTATTGCCTGTTTCAATCTTAAAATCATTAGAGATTTTATGTCAACAGTTATGTGAGGTTGAATGTATTCACATTAACAAACAACATATTTTATTATTTATTCTCACAAAATAGCACTAGAACAACATTGTCCACATGGTCGCACAATAGATGTTCATCCACATTTGAACCTAGCCCTACAACATTCTGTATTCCTATAATAACCTTGCCATATGCACAATAGTCTGATACGGCTACCTACGCTACTGACATCAGTCTGGGGGAAAATCAGTTAGGTATAGCTCATCCAAGAAACACCTTGAAGGTGGCTATTAATGCTCATGCAAAACAGAGTATGTAGGTGATTAATTAGTGACATCTCACCAAGACACGATAGAAACGCCATGACATCCATCCTGTATATTCATATAGCAGCCTCGATCTGAATTTTTATCATCAGGAGGACTTGTTGATGCAGGCCCATTAGCATGGCCTAGACAACCCTGGCGCGCTGTCCGGATAGTGCAGATGCACCAGAAAGAGATTGGGTCTCGGAAGCACAAGATGGGGGGCCCATCCCTTGGACTTGGAAAACACACAATTTGTGCCACTTTTACTCCTAGAGCAAGGAGAAAAGACAGAATAACACACAACAAGGGTGAGGGCAATGTGATCTAACTCTAAGTGGATAATGACACCTCAATAATAGCTCTTGTTTTGAGCCCATTTTTGTGTCAAAGTTTAGTTATCATTTAAGTTGGATATCATTTTAATAAGAGGTTGTGCACCTTTACCAAGTGATAACAAGGACTAAACATTCACGTCGCTTGAGCGAAATCGATGTGAGGATGCAACCAATAGGCTTTAAATGATCATAACATTTCCCTAATCGTGTCAATCTAACCAATGGACTATTACCTTTGTGTGTGACATGAACAAAGGCTTTAAAGGCTCATAACATTTCCCTTGATATGAAAAAACCTATGCCCTAAATGCCTCGAGGTGACGATCTCGGCTTAACTTAGATGACTAGGGTTAGATTACAACTATCATCGACCGAATACTTAGAGAAATGTCTTAAAGGGTAACTAGAAAACTTTACCAAAACGCGAATACCCTAATAACAATCTCCAAGGTTGTATGGCGAGCTCTCGCTTCTTAGTTACCTTAGCCTAGCATCTTATCGACACCATTGTTACATAGCATCCCAGCTCTTCATAACGTCGTTAGCAGCCTTCCTCTGCATATCATCATTAGCAGCCTTGCTCTGTATAACATTATCAGAAGCTAGCTCTGCATAACATTATCATCAACCATATCTGCATAACATTATTAGCAGCCCAGCTCTGCATAACATTATTATCAGCCCTGCTCTGCATTACATTACCAGCAACACCTGCGTTACATTACATCAACTCGATCATGCTCTCGAGAAGAAAGTAGTATCAAGCCAGCCAATGTTGCATAAGTCCAGTTCTACCTCATCATGTAACACCACATCTCTCATGTTCGAGGTTCAGTCGTTCTTTTTATCTCTTTAATGCATTATTGCTTTGACTAAATCCAAAATAAAGTCATTGGCCGCACACCAATCACATCGAAATGGGGGGACTTGTTGGCGTATGGTTCATTAGCATGGCCCAAACATCAAGGCTTGGCGCTCTCCTACCAGCCTTGTCTGACACCCGCGCCTAGCGCTCGCCTGGCACCCGAGCGCTCTTACCCAGCTCCTTTCTAGTTGGGCCTGAATTGGGTTGGCCCAAGGCCTGACCTAACTCTCCCTTGACCTAATTGTCCCCTATAAATAGTAGTTTCCTCCTCTAAGCGGAGGCAACTTCTAATGACCTTCTAGTCATCTTCTGTAACCTAGAGCTTCAGACCAGCCTCCATGGCTAAACTCACACCCAACACGCCAAGATGGTTCTCTCCGGATAGGAAGAACCATCTCATATCTACTAACCGATCTAACTTGATTGTCAGAGCTTGCTCCCGGGGCACAATCCCTGGGGAAACTCTAATGACTTTGATGTGATATCAGTTAGGTATCTCGTCGGGAACTCATTGATGGCACCACCTCCAAATCTCCGATCCAGATCCAACAAAGAAGACCTGGTGGCCTGAGCAAGTATCGTAACACACACACACACACACATACATGCACACACACACATATATATATATATATATATATATATATATATATATATATATATATATATATATATATATATATATACATATATATATATATATATATATATATGTATGTGTGTGTGTGTGTATGTGTTATGTACATAAACTATCTATGGACCTTATGTGTTGTTGCATGTGTTGATTTGTTTAAAATAGTTGTAATAATTTATTTATACATATGGTATGTAATAATTAAATAGATAGTTTTCATTTTGTTTATTTTTGTAAATAATTTATTAGTTTTAGAAGTAGTTTATTTTTATGAAAATGTGACAAGAGAAGATGAAGATATTTTTTGAAGATCAAGTGTTCACCCCATGATTTTATAAAATTTTTATCACTTTTATAAAATTATGATGTTTTAGAAATTGGAATTGTTAAAGTAAGTAGAATGACAAAATCCAACAAGTTGAAGATTTAAAGGTCCTTTTGTGTCCCTGGACTTGATATTTTTGTAATGACTCACAAAAATGTCACTAGTTTAGAAGTAGTTTATGCACATATGTTATAACATGCTTGTGTTGTTTAATATTTATGTTAATTTTTCGTTTTAATTGTTAAAATTAATTTTCACATACAAATAATATTTTGAACATAAATAAACATCACAAGGAGTTTGGTTATAATGAGACTTGCCATTTAACATAAGATGATAAAGTAGTTTTAAAAATAAACCAAGCTTTATTATTTAAAACTATCTAACGGCAGAAAACGGTAAATTTCAAGATTAAAATTATACAAGTTTAAAATTGAGATCTTACTCAAACGTTAAAACTTAATACTAGTTATTAAATTTAAAATTTGATCACGTCAATTATATAAACCTGGTTTTATAAAATAATATTGTTAAAATATGATTTTAAATAAAAGTGATAAAATATGATTATAAATAAAAAGGATGTTGGGTCTAAAATATGGTTTATACTTTACTTTTCTAGGCAATTATAGTTTTCGGTCTAGGACTGAAAACAACCTTGTGTTTACGGTTGTAAACGTGTTTACAGCCTCTGTTCTCTATAAATAGTGTCAGTAGATGTCAAATGGTAGAGAGAGTTTTCGGTCAAGTGTGTGCAAATCAAGGTGTTCTAGAGAGAACTAGTGTGTGTGAATCTTGTGTACGGATTATCATTCATATCATCAATACATCATAGATTCATCAAGTTCTTCTTCTTCTTCTTCTTCTCCATTTGATCTTGCATCATCCACTTGATTGGGATTCCACACCATCAAGTGGATCATATTGATACATCAAGTAAAATTTTGGGACTTACAGTTGGTATCAGAGCCAATCTAGTGTCAAATTTGTTCAAACTTAGTTTTTGGTTGGAGTTATTCCTCATTTTTGTGATTGTTCAAGCTTTGTTATTGGGTTTCTGCTGTTGATCGTGATTTCAAGGCCAAAGGGATTGAAGATCTGCTCGAAATCAGTTGTTTTCATCAAATTCTGGGTGTTTTCGGCTGTAAATTGTTCATCCGTTTTCAGCTGTAAACTCTTTTCAACTACAAACAACCTGTTTTCGACTGTAAACCTTTGTTTTCGACTGTGAACCTAATTTCGGCTGTGAGCCGTAAACCGTTCTCAAACGTAAACCGTGTACGACTGTAAACTCTTTTCGGTCGTAAACCCTCTTTGGCTGTAAATCGTGTTCTCTACTGTGAACCTCTTTTCGGTTGTGTTTTCTTTACAAGTTTTGTTTTCAATCAATTAAGAAAATTAAAAAAAAAAATTGATTTTAACTTTCAAGTTTCACCTTTGATTTTAAACTTTGACTTTCTCGTTTAACTTTCAAATTTTCAAGTTTAGCTTTTCGGTTTGACTTTTCAAGTTTGACTTTTAAGTTTGACATTTAAGTTTGACTTTTAAACTTGATTTTTTAAGGTTGACTTTCTTGGTTTCAAGTCAAAGGGCATTTTTTATAAACAATGAGTTCATCAAACATTCCGGTCAATGAAGTTTCATGCTCTCAATCTTGTGAAACTACTATTAAATTTCTCCGAGATCAAATCGATTTATTAAAAGAGAAAATGAGGACCTTAAATATGAAGGATATATCCTTAGGAAATGTCAAAAACCCTTAAAAGCACAACTAGAGGCCAAAACCAAGGACTTTAGAAAACTTCAAGAGGAATATAGCAAAATATGTACAAGTTATAGATATGTTAAGGAACAGGTTGCTAACTTGACTACCGAATTTGATGCATTAAAAGCTAAATATAATGATGTTGAATTCAACTTTAAGAAGTTTGATGTGTCAAGTGAGGTAGTTGCTTCCATGATATAAAAACAATTAAAATTCAAAGATAATAAAACCAAGGGTCTAGGGCATCACAATGTTCCACCTTCCTTTAATGACAACTATAACCCACCCCTTGAGACCAACGATGAAGAGACACCTACTTAATTTGGCCAAACCCCTGTACCAGCTTCAGTTAAGACTGAACAATCTGGGCCAACTAAGGGTGTTGAGATAAAAGCTACTAATGATTCTACTTCCTGTGCAGGTAATGTAGTAGAGGATGAGGACAAGGAGAACAGAACTAATTCTAGTTCTATAAATTTTGTTGACTGTCAAACCAATGACTCCTTGAACTCTGAATCTGTTGCTTCTAATCAACCTGATGTTGGTAAATACAGGCCACCAGAACAAGTGAAACAGCCGACTTGCTGTATGTGTGCATGTAGGAACAATCAGAATCGAGGCAAGAGCACGCCACCAGGGGCAGGAAGAAACAAATCCCACGTGAAGAAACAAACATGTTTTCACTATGGAACACCTGGACACATTGCCAGAAATTGTCCAAATTGCGCATATGTTCCCTACTACGCTCAAGGATGGCAGAACGCGCCAAGAGGGAGATTTTCCAAAAGAAACCCTTCGAGGCCACGTTCAAACAATGATGACTGGAACGCGAACAAGGCCAAGAATCAAGCTCACAAGATCAAGAAGGGAATGTCTGCCAAGAAGTCAAATTCAAGAGATGCTCCAGTGAAACCAAGACCGGTTAGGTCAAAGTCATCTCAGCGATCGACTTCGAGTTCAAAAGCAAGCAATAAGGCATCCATCCGATCGAACAAGAAATGGGTTAAACCCAACTACACATGGGTTCCAAAGGTTTACTCTCCCAAATCTTCTAATGATTATAATATTTCTTCATCTTCTGTTTGTGATAAGCAGGATATGTCTTGGGAGAGAGTACCGTGTGTAGATGACAAAGGTCAACCCAGTTTCAAAATGGACTGGGTTCCAAAGACCAACTAATCCCGAACTCTGTGCTGGAGCAGCTATAGAGGAATATCATCAGACTTCGGTTTGTTGATAGTGGCTATTTCCAGCACATGGTAGGGGACATCTCTCAACTTTACAACACTCAGAACTTTAAGTGAGAGTATGTGTCATTTGCGGGAAAATAAGAAAAGGAGAGGATCACAAATAGGGTTTGTGCTTAATGATGTGAAGAATTTTTGGATCTGTTCCGAGATTGAAACACAGCTAAGGCTGAATTCGTTGTTGCTTGCATCTTCAATTGCTGACTTTCGGCTTGAATTCTTCTCGATACTCTTGAGTTTATCTTAAACTGATTCATTTTGAAGACTAATTTTTTGTTTTAGGTTAGTTTAAATTTGTGCATTTAATTTCCTTTCTCTCCTCTGCACAAATTTAGGGGAGAAATAAAAACAAAACAAAAATCATAAAATAAAAAAAATAAAAAAATATGTTCTAATGCAGGTTGTCTGCAGGTAATTAGTTAGGAAGTGATATCAACCAAGCGATAACAGGCAATTTTAATTTGTCTAAGGTACCAATGCTGAATTGTCTAGGCTCTTTGTCCAATGCGTTGGTAGACACGAAAGATTTCAATGGACCAGACTATGCATAATTTGACATTTAAAGGACTTGACAAGTATTGACTTAGATAGTTTCGTTTGGTCTGACAATATGACGCTTGGGTAGATTGAGCATTGAGATATACATGGGTATCTGCGGGCTACACTAATGTAATCTATATCTAGAACTGTGGCGTAACTTTTCCTCGATGTATGGACGCATGTCCTTAATTCCGGTACTGATAGGGCGACTGGGGAATTCCGATAAAGTAGGTCTGTAGAAGGTTATTTTATTACTTTCTTTCTGTCAGTCATATGTTGCCTCCTCTGCATGATTGGAAGAGATCCGACCTGGACTGCAACATATGCAACTCTATTTCTATGCATCTCCTTCTATATGCAATTCTTTCTGTCTGTTAGTCATATGTTGTCTCCTTTGCGTGATAAGGTTTTATCCGACCTGGAACACAGCATATGCAACATTCTATTTCTCAATCCCTCTAATTCAGTTAGTCATATGTTAATCCCTCTGCGTGATTGGAAGAGATCCGACCTGGGAATAAGACATATGCATTTCTAAATCTATCTTCTTCCTTAATAATTGTCTACTCATCTAAAGTAAGGAGTATTTTGGAAGTCCTTGATTACCGGGGTATATCAGGAAGCGGGAAACACATTCTAGTAAATCTAAAATTGAACATTTAATAGGTTGCTTGTACATCTCGCTGCTAAATTTAGGCGGACAACAATATCATTGGTCGTCGTCAGCTAAATTAGTGTAATTTTATTTTTATTTTTTATTTTTATTTTTATTTTCATTTTCTAAAAATTAAAAAAAAATAATTAAAAAAAGTAAACAAAATTAATTTAGTTTAAATTTTTTAGATTTTATTTTATTTTATTCTTAGTTTTAAGTCTTCAAAGTGTCTTCAATTTTATTAAATTTGGATGTATTGGGTTTAGATTTGAGGTTTTTGGGTTTGCAACCCATGGGATATGGGCCGGAAATGGTCCGGTGTATAAAAGGTAAGGTTTCCGGCTGAAAACCCTACTACCCTCACTTTTTCGTTCTCAGCCGCAAACCCCTCCCACTTCTCTCTGACGAGTTACTGTTCATCATCACCAATTCACCATCTTTTTGCATTTTTCATCTGAAATTGATCCTTGAATCTTATAGGTACTGCAAAGGCGACCCCCACTATGTTAAATCTAACCTGAATCGATCGTGTTTTGCAGGATTTTGAAGCAGAAACGATTTTCGGCATCGAACTGCGTTTACGGCTGCAAATCGTTCACAGTCGTAAACCGTTCACAGCTGTAAACTCGTTTACGGCTGTAAACTTGTTTATTGCCTTAAACCAATTTTTCATTTAAATCAAATTAATTTGAGGCCTAATCAACTTTTAATTGAGAAAACTTAAGTTTTATTGATGAAATCCTTGGTTTTCTCACTTGGCTCGTTTGGTGCAGAACAAATGGCAGACTTGAAATTTTCGGATAACCACAACATTGCTGCTTTCTTGTTTAATCCTCCAGCGGCACACCAAGAATTTAGGTCCATGATTCATGGACTTTAGAGATGTTGTCTTGCATATGCTTTCACGACAAATCCCATCATTTATCATGACTTAGTGAAGAAATTTTGGAACAAGGCTTCCGTGAGTAAAGGAGAAGATGAAGAAGACATGGTGGAATCTGTTATTCAAGGAAAGAAAATTGTAGTGTCTGAGAAAACTATTCTTGAAGTGCTGCAAATCAATGATCAGCCAGGGTTTCAAGCTGAGATTTCTATGGAACATACTGAAGAGATTCTCGAAAGAATAGGCTATGAAGGAGTGTTTCCACCTACCGTGAAGAAGTTGTTGCCTCCTTACTGGCGATTTCTTGCTCACTACTTCGTAATTTGCATCTCAAGAAGGAAATCTGGTGCTGATGAGATTTCCCTATTGAACACTGGTGTTATTGCTGCTCTTGCCATGGGTCTTGAGTTCAACTTTTCAAGATACGTTTTGAATGAGATGATGAGAAATTTAGAAGGAAAAAGGAAGGAAAAATTTCTGATGTTCCCAAGATTTCTCCAGGTTACATTTGACAGTAAGTATCCAGAGTTAGAAAGAAGAGGTGAAATTTTGGACTTGAAGTCTTTGGGTGCTAATACTTTTGGTCTCATGAAACAAAACCTCAAGGGTACGAAATTTGTATTCCAAGGAAAGTACTCACTGGAGAAGTTTGGTCAGTTGGCGGAGATCAGTGAAGCATCCGAATCAGAAAGCTCCTCAGACAATGAAGATGATGAAGATGATGTTATTACCGTTTTTGAGCATGAAGAAGACTATGTTCCTCCCGTTGCAATTATTGTTGAGGAACATGTACCGATGACTAATGTGGAGGTAAATGATGATGATGATGCGAATGATGATGATGAAGGTGAAGATGTGATGAATCTAGGGGATAATGTACGTGACTTTGATGATGATGAGGGTGATGATGCAGCTAATATGGATCAAGGTGGTGATCTATCCGGATTTAATGGTGATAACTTATTCTTCGACTTCGAGCAGGATGATGATTTCAAGCCAAGTAATGAGGAACTCAATGCGTTCTTTGATGATGTCCATGATGTTGTACAACCTACAACGGAGACTGAGGGAGTTAGTAATGTTCTCAAGGTGACGCCTCCAACTACGGATCAGATGGCCGACACTTCAGCTAATCTGGATTCAACTAGAAGGATTCCTCCCTTTTCAGTTGCTACTCCAGCCACTTTGCCATCTGAAGGTGATCTTAGTATGACACTAGCCTCTCAACCTCCACTCAAAAGGAGAAGAGTCGATCCAAGGCTGGGAGTGCTGATTAGGGAACAAGCTTCGTCGGCCCAACAATTTTTTGCAACTGCTACACCGACCCAACAAGCCCATGTTTTGAAAGAAGGACCAAGTGATGTTCGATCTTCGTATGAAGCCGGGAGTTCTTCAATTCCTGGCGGTTCCTCTTCACCACAACCTGCGCACGATGCTGCCTCTGAGAGGCTTGCCAGGTTCTTGGCTCAACAAGATTCTGACCCTTCACCCCGAGGCAAAGGGATATCTATAGGTGAAGGAAGTTCAGGGGGAGCGGACCCATCAATTTTTGAGCTCAATGAGGAGATCAGAATTCTAAATAAAAAGCTTATCGAGAAGGATGTTTTGATAGGAAATCTTGACGTCAGAGTTTCCGAGCTTAAAGAGGAAAATATTCAAAAATCAAAACATATCTCCGAGTTATAGCTAAATCTGGGTGCATTATCTGTTGGGTACTTCGACCTGAAAAACAAGCTAATCAGTGAATTTGGCGACAAATTCAAGACATTGGTCGCTGAACCAAATGCAGCAGAACCTTCTCATTGTGCTCCTTCCCAAGCTGCTCAAGATCCTCCTATTGATCAACTTGTCAGAACCACAAGAATTGTTGACCGATTTGAGAAAGAACCGGCTCAAGCCAATCCAAGAGTTATTCTCAAACGAGCTTAGAAACAAGTATCTTCACAAAAGAGAGGGAAGTGGCTCTTCATGAAAAATTCAGATCAAAATGTTCGTGGAGACCAGCCCCAACTGACTGTGACTGAGCTCGGAAAGAAGCAATTCAGAGATAAGTATGGTGACCGGTCAGGAATTTCTAATGTGGGGTTTTCATGAAAAAATAAATTGCTGGTTGGCAAAGCGAAAGAGCGGAAACGTGGAGTATTACAGGCACAAAAACGACTTTTCTTCTTGGACGAAGGTGGACCTCATTGAACTTCCCGATTCTCCATTTTCAAACCCAGCTAATGATCCATGAGGAACAGATTTCAAACTCTTCTTAGAAAATCAAGTAAAGAGGAAATTCGATGGAATGAAGACAGTTGAATACTTCGTGAAAAGAGCCAAAGATGTTTTTAACCCTAAGACCAACAAGAGCTTCAAGATCGTGATGTGGCCTCCTACAAAGCAGATGACACAGATTCCTATTGTTAAGCATTTTTGTGATGGATCTCTGGATAATATGGAGTTTTGGGTTTATGATGAAGCTACAGCCACTGCAGTCATCAAATTTCCAACCGGCGTTTTCTGACTAGTTGAAGCAAAGGATCTTTTGCAATTTGGTGAACGCGACATTCATACCCTAGCTCAACATAAGATTGTGGTCAAGACTGAAATTTTAGAGCCTGATGCTAAAGAATTCACAGGAATGGCCGCAGAGATTATTAGCAAGAAAATGTGGTTGGGAGCAATGGGAAGGTCAGACGTGTTTATCATTGAGAAGGATTGAGCTTATGCTAGCCTCAAACCAAGGGGGAGACCGTTAGGTCATATTTTGTTGGTTTGAGCTAGGAATTCCTTTGTATGAGGCTTGTTAGTCTTTGTTTAGGTGTTTATAGGGTTTGCGGTTGGGTGAATCGAAAACAGGGTGTTTTCGGTTCAACTGGTGTTTGCGGTTGTTAGTCTGTTTGCGGTCGTGAACTCGTTTACGGTTCATGTTCCCTATATATAGTGTCAGTCTTGTCAGAAGTAAGTACGGTTGTATGTGTGTGTCCATTGTACCAGACATTTACGGTTCAATAGAAACATGTGCAATGTGGATCATTCTTGCTTCTACTCCTTATTGTTCTCTTTGATTATTGCTTGTTCTTGTGTTTGATCACTAGTTGGTTCCAGATTTGGGGACTTACACAAATATTAGATTAACACTGAAATATTAAGTACTTGAGTGTTAAAGGAAAGTATATATGTTCTATCTAGTAGATACCTAAAGTACTAGTGTCTTCTGACTTTCTTTTTAGATAAGAGGGACAATTCCTCTTCTAGTATCCTGCTTCTCCACAGTAGAAACATGATCCATATTTGTGGGCCTTCTTGGATTTTTTTGGCTTAAAGGTGTCCGTTCCATAAACTATGGGTCTCTTAGATCACATAGGGTTACTCTTTTCATCCTTGCATTATTCCATTGTTTGAACTGATTTAAAACAAACTATCACTATAATGTTGGAATATTTTCATAAGCTTTTATATCATCAGATATACATCTAAATTATCCAAGACTTTTTGGAAGTCAAAAATAACTATTCCTAGTATGATGTTAAAAGCATCTTCAGTATCACATATATGCCTTTACCATGTATCATGTTTAGATCTATTGCTCAAAGCAGGTGGTTTAGGAATAGATCCTTCAAGATTGTATAATTTTTGGTCTCTCAAGACACACTTATTCATTTAAAATGTATCCATCGAATGTTATTCTTTTATTTAGTTGAACAAGTGAAATATAACGCTTGGAAATGAGATTGGATTTTTTATTTACAAAATTTTAACAAAATGCATTTAGTATTTTCAATATTTAAATCTTCAATAATTAATACCCTTTTAGTTTCTATAAACATTAATTATCAAAGTCTAGGATCCAAGTTGCAAAACAAATAAATGGTTAGGTATCCTTTATCCCATTCATAGAATCTAATAAAGTGGAGATTGATTATTAATTATATATTAGTATATAGTTCCTAGACTTATGATATTGTTAATAACAAAGTTTAATAGACATGTTTGATCTCATCTCTACTTCAAATTGCTCATGCTTAGGTATCTTTTATCACAAAAGATTTCCAATCAAATTATCCAATATGAAAACTTTGGTAATCGTCCAATAACTAGGTTATTGAAATCATGAATACACTCATGCCATCAAAAGATAACACTAAGCGGTTAGGTATCATTTATCCCACTAACATATCAAGAGATGTGCGAGTGCTTTCAAAATGGATTGCATAGATTTGTGTTTATTAAGGGGTCTTTTATGTTTTATAATTATAGATTTAAAAAAATATATTATATCATGATTATTACATGCATTCAATAAATGATAGTATTCCTTTGTAAGTCCCAAAATTTTGCTTGATGTATCAATCTGATCCACTTGATGGTGCGGAATCCCAATCAAGTGGATGATGCAAGATCAAATGGAGAAGAAGAAGAAGAAGAACTTGATGAATCTATGATGTATTGATGATATGAATGATAATCCTTACACAAGATTCACACACACTAGTTCTCTCTCTAAAACTCCTTGATTTGCACACACTTGACCGAAAACTCTCTCTACCATTTGAAATCTACTTACACTATTTATAGAGAACAGAGGCTGTAAACACGTTTACAACCGTAAACACAAGGTTGTTTTCTGTCCTAGACCGAAAACTACAATTTCCTAGAAAAGTATAGTATAAACCATATTTTAGACCCAACAATCTCCCCCTTGGTTTATAGCTTTCTTTTCTTTTTGACCCAACAAACTCCCCCTAAAATGTAGCTGGCTTTTCTTGTCAATCTTCATTTGGAGCTTGGCTTCAACATTAATCTTTGATTTCTTCATGACTTCAAGATGAACATATGAATCTTCTATGTGAGTGACTTCATCTTGAACAGTTAGGCTTCTCTTCAAAATTTGACATTGAACGCACGTTGGGTGTGGAGGCTTCTTGAAAAGATTCTTGAAAATTGGCGCTTTCAGCTTGAGAATCTTCAGAGAGAATATCAAAGAGAACGAAACTTCCGGATCACTTCAGCAGGTACATAGATAGCAGCAAATTGATTGAGGAGGCTTCAATGAAATTCGTCACATAATCTTCAAGTCAGCTTCACCTTGCTTATGGGGTTGAAAGATTGTATGTTGAAAAATGATTTTCACTTCTAGTTCCTTCAAATGAATGTTCTGGAATGATCTCCGTTGCACCTTGCAAAGTAACCGAGACTAAAAAGTCCTTGTGGATCACAGAAAGAATCATAAAGAACCTTCTCACCACAGTTGTTCAAGGACGAATCCTTGGCTCAGAAAGAGACTTCTCGCAGTATCTGTGTGAACTCGGAGGAACACACTGCGATTTGTTGAGTATCAGAGAACTACTCATTGCTAGTTTTGATGTTAGCCCCTGTATATCCTTGATCATAGATCTCAATACAGTTATCAAGTTAACGAGTTAACTTGTCCCTTGGGTAGACGTTCAGCGATACCTGTTTCCCTGTTGGGTGAATCGCCCTGGTGCCGTGACAGTTCTTAGGTAAAGAAAACTGACAAGACCAATCTAACAATTTGTACAGTTTCAGACTTTCAATTCCTTAGATACGACAGTTCTTAAAAGAAAACTACCTGACTGGCATTTTGTATAATGTCACACCACGTATGAGCCATTATCCGTCAATTCATGGGTGAAATCTAGAACATTAAAAATGTTCACCGTCAATTCAGAATTAAATGGTTTTGGATTTTGGGTTTCACTTAGAGTCATGGTGACAACGACATCTAAGATCATAAACACAGACTTTTTGGCAACCATCAGCTGAGTTGTTTTATACTCGAACCTCAAGGGCTACCGGTACGTGGAAATGATTTGATGGAGAAAATTTTAGATATGGGTGAAGAATGGTTGGATGTTTTGCATTGGTCATGGTGAAAATGACATTTGATCATTAACATTTGATGCGAAGACTCCTCTTAAGACTGGTATACGTCTCAATATGGAAGAGGCTATCACTCGCACTTGAATTTTTCGTCAATTCCTTGTGAAAGTAGTGTGAAGTGTAAAGACCGTCAATTAATTTTCACGTTCAGGTTTCTTCTCCTTGCTCAGAATATTTCGATACAGTCTCCTTGAGTCTCATCTTCTTCTGAATTCACTTTTCAAGTAATTTAACTTTCCCTTCATCACTAAATCTCATATCATTTCCCAAATAATACCTACCAAAGACACATATTTTTTTAATTTACGTTTTTTTTTTGTATTTTGATTTCTCCCCCATAAATTGAGCATAGGGAAGAAATAAAATAAATGCGCAAAATTAAAAGAAATTTGTCTTTGAAACGAATCATTTTAAGGAAAAACTCAGGAGTATCGAAAGAATTCAAACCGAAAGTCAGCAATTGAAGACGCAAGCAACAACGAATTCAGCCTTAGCTGTGTTTCAGTCTTGGAACAAATCCAAAAAAATTTCACATCGTTAAGCACAAACCCCATTTGTGATCCTCTCCTTTTCTTCCTTTCCCGCATAGGACACATACTCTCAAACAAAGTTCTGAGTGTTATACAGTTGAGAAATGCCTTCTATCAAGTGCCTGGAACAGCTACTATCAACAAACCGAAGTCTGATGATATGACTCCATAGCTGCTCCGACACTAAGCGAGATCAGTTGGTCTTTGGAACCTATTCCATTTTGAAATTGGGTTGATCGTTACCGTCTACGCAAGGTACTCTCTTCCATGACATGTCCTGCTTATCACATACAGAAAATGAAGAAACATTAGAGTCATTAGAAGATTTGGGAGAGTGAACCTTCGGAACCCACCTGTAGTCGGGTTTAACCCATTTCTTGCTCGCTCGGATGGGTGCCTTATCGCTTGCTTTTGAACTTGAAGTCGGCTGCCGAGATGACTTTGATTTAACCGATCTTGGCTTCACTGCAGCATCTCTTGAGCTTGGCTTCTTAGTCGGCATTCCTTTCCTGTTCTTGGAAGTTTGATTCTTGGCGTTTTGCGCGTTCCAATCACCATTGCGCGATTGTGACCTGGAAGGGTTTATTTTGGAGGATCTCCCTCTTTGCGCGTTCTGCCAGCGTTGTGCGTAGTATGGAACGTATGCGCGATTTGGACAATTTATGGTAATGTGTCAAGGTGTTCCACAGTGAAAACATGTTTGTTTCTTTACTTGGAAGTCATTTCTACCTGTCCCTGGAAGCACATCCTTGTCTTGTCTCTGATTGTTCCCACAAGCACAATAACAGCAGGCACTTTGTTTCGCTTGTTTTGGTGGCCTGTATTTACCAACAGCAGGTTGATTAGAAGTGACTGAGTTAGAAACAATAGATTCAGAGTTCAAGGAGACATTGGTTTGACAGTCAATAGAATCAACTGAACTAGAATTAATTTTGTTCTCCTTGTTCTCATCTTCCACTGCTTTACCTGAACAGGAAGAAGAATCATTAGAATCTTTCATCTCAACACCCTCAGTTGGCCCTGATTATTTAGTCTTAACTGAAGCTGGAACAGTGGTTTGGCCATACTGAGCCTGTATTTCTTTCTCGTTGGTCTCAAGGGGTGGGTTATAGTTGTCATTGAAGGGAGGTGGAACACTGTGGTACCCTAAACTCTTAGTTTGATTATCATTAAATGTTAATTCTTTCTCTATCATGGATGCAACTACTTCACTTGACACATCAAATTTCTTAAAGTTGAATTCAGCATCTTTATTTAGCTTTTAATGCATCAAGTTCGGCAGTCAGGTTAGCAAGCTGTTCTTTAACATATCTATAATTTATACATTTGTTGCTATATTCCTCTTGAAGTTTTCTAAAGTCCTTAGTTTTGGCCTCTAGTTGTGTTTATAAGGGTTTTTGGGCCTTCCTAAGAGTATATCCTTCATATTTAAGGTCCTCGTTTTCTCTTTTTAGCAATTCATTTTGTTCACGAAGAAATTTAATTGTAGCTTCACAAGATTGAGAGCATGAAACTTCATTGACCGGAATGTTTGCGGAACTCATTGTCTACCAAAAATGCCCTTTGACTTGAAACCAAGAAAGTTAACCTTAAAAATCAAGTTCAAAAAGTCAAACTTAAAAGTCAAACCGAAAAGCTAAACTTGAAATTTTGAAAGTTCAACGAGAAAGTCAAAGTTTAAAGTCAAATGTCAAACTTGAAAGTCAAAATTCAAACTTGAAAGTCAAAGTCAATTTTTTTTTAAAGTCAAAAGTCAAAAATGATAGTCAAAAATTAAAGTCAAAGTTTTGTGTTGAAAACGAAATTTAAAAAATCGAAAAAATGATTTTTGGGCTAAAATTGTCAAAATTCCGAAAATAAGGTCGAAATTGTGAGGCTATATGAACTAAAAAGGGAAGACGTATAACATGTGGCTTGCTAGATGGATTGGTAAGGGCGTGGTTTGTGTATGCGTGAGACCCGGGCTCGAATCTTGCTACAAGCCGGATTTTTGATTTATTCGCTGTTGGCCGCGAATGCGAAGGCTGGATCCGAAGTGTTGGGCCGATATCGTGGACCGCAAACGAGTTGGGCCAAGAACTCTTCGGAAGCCGAAAACGCTGAGGAACCCTAATCCGAGATTTTGGCCGCCGCCGTGAGGACCGAGGTCTGACCGAAAACGTGAAACCCTAGCTGTAAACGAGCGACAAACCCTAGCCGTAAATGAGTTTTCGGCTGCAAACTGTAGCCACAAATGTGTTTCCGGTCGAAAACCGCCGCCACCTTCGCAAATTACGACAAAAAACTGCATTTTTTCACCTTTTTAGCTCCAAAACTCGATCAAAAAACCATTTTTATGAAAAACACAAAGAACAAACCCCCAAAATATTGTCAAAAACTATCCAAAAACGCAAAATCCTTCAAGAAAAAGTGCAAAAACGCTCCAGATCATGCCAAAGAGATTGATACAATCCAAGCTCTGATACCAACTGTAAGTCCCCAAATCTGGAACCAACTAGTGATCAAACACAAGAACAAGCAATAATCAATGAGAACAAGAAGGAGTAGAAGCAAGAATGATCCAAATTGCACACGTTTCTATTGAACCGCAAACGTATGGTACAATGGACACACATATACAATCGTACTTACTTCTGACAAGACTGACACTATATATAGGGAACATGAACCGTAAACGAGTTCACGGCCACAAACAGACTAACAACCTCAAACACCAATTGAACCGAAAACGCCCTGTTTTCGGTTCACCCAACCGCAAACCCTATAAACACCTAAACAAAGACTAACAAGACTCATACAAATGAATGCCTAGCTCAAACCAACAAAATATGACCTAACAATTTGTAAATGTATTGCAGATATTTACAGAAGAGTAACTAGTTGAGCACAAGAAAGTTGTAACTTCACTCTCGGAGTTTATTTTATTGTTTATTCTTAGAACATAAAAGTACTTGTATTGTAAAACGGTATTTGTTTTGGAACAATGTATGTTTTAATTTAGTTTGTCTAAATATGTGGCTCAATTAATTTATTAAAATTTGATTATTTACTTAAATCATTTTTTCATAACGATGACATTCATATTCAGAAATGATCAACTTCTTTTTATGAAACCAGATCTCTTAATAGAATTATAAAGTAAATATCAATATTTTCTAAATAATAAGTTCTAAGTACAAACACTATTGAATCACAACTTGATTTGAATCAAAGTTATCTAAGACATTATTATCTTTATTATATAAATAATATTCACATATTCCAACTCCAAGAAAAGGATTTTTGAAGGCAAATAATGTAGTTTATTTGACATACGTGAGTCTTGTTTATATATAAGAGTTTCCTAATGATATTTTCACTAATCTATAGAAAAATAATTATTAGGGAACTATACACTATGATGTATGATTTCCTTTCTAATGAATGTCTATGATTTAGCACAAGATACCAAATCAACTTTATTAACAACTATAGTCGTTTTAATTAAATTTTACATGTTAAAACATAATTATGAAACCGTTGTTGAATTTTTCAAATATAAAGTTGAGATAAAAACCAATAGAACCATCTAAAGCCTTAGTGATAATAAATGATGATCTAAACCTTACTAGATATGGTTTACTTTCAAATTGGTAAAATTATTTTTCCTTATACTTTTGGGATTATACCTTAATCACTATCGCTTGTACTTTGAATACAAACACCAAATAATAAGTAGTTAAAACACTTTGCAAGATTTAGTATGGAAAGGATCCATCCTTATCTTATTTAATGTCTTGAGGATTTGGAGTGTATGTTAGATTAAATCTTCTAAACCCAACATCTACTAATACATATTTGTAGAATATTCTAGAAGGTAGTTTAGATTAGTATATACAAACACACCAAGAATAAGTTCTTTTATTCCTCTGAAAGATGAGTTAGCATAAAGCAAGCTGCTAATGACAATGCAAGTGCGGGGCACAAGGAACTTGGAGCAGCTCAAGAACCATAGCATGATGTAGCACTAGTTAGCACTAGTTTAACAAGAAATTTTTAAACATGAATAATAACTATTCATAAACACAAATTGTTCACAATATTGGTAGAAATCATCTATGACTTGAGAAATGTGGAATCTCTCATTGATGAGTTCTTCTTGATGGTTTTTGAAAAAATACATCAACTACCAAAATGTTATATCATATCCCGAATATGGTTAATGACTAAGACTCGTGAACATTGAGATATAATCCATGCCAAATAATCAAGTATGTACTTGATTAATCTTCCTCCCTATAGCAAAGTTAGAAAAAGTTAGCAAGACCATAAAAGGATTTTCCCATACTCATCTCATTGACTATGATATTTATCATAATCATGTCATTGACTATGATCAAACCTTTTCTCAAGTAGCTATGATTAGATCAACAAGGATATTATTTACCTTAACTACATATTCTTAAATAAGATATGGAAAATAGATTTGAAGAAAAATCACTTTTCTTAATAGACACCTACTTGAAGATGTTTATATAGCTTAGCCGGGAGGTTTTCTTAATCATAGTTATCCTAATAAAATGTGTGAGCCTTTAGATTCATTTGTGGATATAAAGAAAACATCTCAAGTTTGGAATAATCATTTTAATATAAAAATACAAGGTATGCTTTATCTAAAAATGAAGATAACATTTACGTTTATTAAGAACTAGTGGGCAAAATAGTCATATTCATAATCTTGTATGAAGGACACATACTCAATCATGAGAAACTACATTCTGATTGTGTAATTCTCTTTCATCTTGAATCAGAAAGTGTTTCTAAGATGAAAGACTTAGAAAAGACAATATTGATTCTTGGAATGTAAAATATATAGAGATATATAAACATCAATGTTAAAAGTTTTAAATATTTATGCATAAGTTGACAATATGTTGAAAGAGATTAAGATATATGTTTCCTTTGGAGGACACTTGACATTGCCACATGGCATTATTTTGAGTCTGTTTCAAAAGGACATGGCACATAGATTTGAGCTAGATAAAATGATTTATATTCCATTTTCTTGGCAAATGAATCCATCATTTTTACCATGTTATGCACAACACTAGGTATCCATCATTTATACCAATTGGATAAATGGGTAAGTAATTGGATGACTATAAGGACATTATAAGAGCACTTAAGAATAACTAAGAGTATGTATATGATTTAATCTGTTTAGAAGAAGATCTTTATGTAAAGAGATATACAAGATGTTGACTTCAAAACAGATAGATTTAATTATGAACTATAATTGTATTATGACTTCATTATGGAATGAATAGTATGTTTAATTAGAATGAGGTCCAATAAAAATATATTTGCAAAGTCTAGTAAATAAGAATACACTGTTACTTCAGACGATGAAATCAAATATGATTGGATGAACAAGATCATCGAAAAATTAGGTTGAGTCCTTCCATTTAGGGATAACCTAGAAATATTTTGTGACTTACAAAATGTACTTAATCAAACTAAGAAACTATATGTCACATCAGAACACCAATCATATTATCCATGATATCTAACTATACTTAGAGTAAATTCAAATATGTAGATGATAGTATTCGTAGAATTCATACAATTTAAATTTAGTCAGACCCATTAATAAAGTCTTTCTTTTAAGCTAACTATAAATTGTCACACTTAAGCTATAGGACTTCATTATTCAAGAAATGAGATTTTGATTTGAATTTAGCATTTGGATATTGGAACATTAAGACAAGAATTATTATATTATTTTGATATATTGGGATATGATCATCAGATCAATATTTATTGTAATCTATATAAACATGTTTAATCCATGAATAATGTTATTATTCTAAAAAGTTCATATTCGGTTATATTTATGGAAGAAATTATGATGTAAGACTAATATGAATTGGATTAGTTGACTCTCACTAGATGAAAGTAGGCAAGTGGTTGTAACCAAGATTCCTAGGTACTTGTCAGAGAGTTGGTACTGAACAAACCTGTATAAATATCACCTCATAGATCATTGTTATGAGTGATACTTGACAAAAAAGGTACTATCTTTGTATCATTATACCAAAGATACATAGTGGGACTTAAGTGTAGGGAGTGTTGTGCTTTGATATGGTCAAATATTTTTCCTTAACCAGGAAGTTATAAAATCCATTTTCAAGTATGGTGTGAACTATACAAGAGGCTTATGTATCCAAGAAAAGGGTTTTTCCCTCTTATGTATTGAGAGCTAGACATCTAACGCGCGTTACCTGAAATGGAACTTTAAATGCGATTGATGTGATCCAAGCCTCATGTTCAACATGATATTTGTAACAAAACGGCAAGTGATAAACTTATCATATACATTAATTAAATCTTTGAGATTTTGGGAATTAGATGTTGATGAATGGAGTTCTTCATCGTGTGTTATTGGGGGTAGTGAAATGTTGCTAGACGTTTACTATTTTCTATATCAATATATGATGAGTCTTATGCAAGTGGCAGATCAAAAGATCTTATATATCCAAAAGTCATTGTAGAATGATATTGCTAATAACATATGATTATATAGGGTCACACCTTATAGAAATTTACTACTAATTGATTATTTATTAGAGTAATTTTTGTTATTAATAAATATCAACACTTGTATTTAATTGGAAAAACATTATTTTATGAAAATAATATTTTCTAACATATCGAGATTTATTGTTTCTAGGAAATAATAATAAAAGAGAATAAAAACTAGCTAAATATCATAAGGTATGATTATTAATCTCATATACAACATTTTGGCCCTTTTGAGTATCCATCAAGTTGCATTCCAACTAACTAATGATGTGATTGCGTAAATCTTACACAAGCATACCCATTCTCCTTTCTAAAATCGTAGCATGCTATGGGAGAGGAAACATGGAGTGTTTAATTGTTTAATGCTTTCCTCCATGCTTCTAAGAAAAGCCTTAGACTTCCACTTTATTTTCTTGACTTTGGTATATGCTTGGATATATAAAAGAAAGACATTAGATGATGAAAGTATTGGTTCTTTTATGCATGAAATATCTCTTTTTGGGCTACCATTTGTCGAGAACTCTATCCCCTCTCCCTCTTCCAACTTCTTGAAAATTGTGCTAGAAATGAAGGCATATAAGTTTCTTTCTATTATGGCTTATTTAGATATGTATTAATAGCTTAAAGTAACTTATTAACAATTGAAGACTAGCATCTTTGGTAGTTTATTCTTTCCTTGGTGGATACATTATAGAGGACTTCTTCTTTGGAGTTTAATGTCATATTCATCACCTTCCTAATTGCGTTGGCAGATACATTATAGAGGGCTTCTTATTTCCTTTGGTTATGTTTTAATCTTTCTAAGATTTGCAAAATGATCATTGGTGGGTAAAATGGTTTTAGTTTATTTAAATCTAAAAATGCTTATGGTGTTAATTACATCGGACTTGTCACTATAATTAGACTATTTTTGAATAAAAACCCAAAAAAGAGAAGAATCAATATTCAGTTCAAAAGAATACGTGTTTTTAAAAACAATTTCCTGATGATAGATGTTGAATGATGCATTGATGTCGGAAGTTTCAACAAAGATTGAGATTACGGAAATCCAAAATCAAGAATTTCATAATTTGTGTTCAATCTTCCTTGTTCGTTAATCCCAAATTAGTATAATATCCCCTTCGAGTTGAAAAACACAAGAGGAAAATCAGTGCATCAAGAATAATTACTTATCTGTTTTTTAAGTTGTTCAATGAGTCGAGAGGGGTTGAGGGAAATAAGGTATGAGTAGTCGTTGTCCAATTAGAAACAGGATTATGAGAGCTGAGAGGGATCAAAATTCAAAAACATCGCTCTGAATCTCAGTCTTGCACTTATTAGTTTCTGCAAAATTAGAATTTGGAAACATGAGTCCCTATCTTTCATATTTCATCATGTTGTAGGCTGCATGCATCCCATTAGCCCAAATCTATTCGTCATGAGCCAAAAGAGCTCAGATACCACTTGTAAGGAACCAAAAGAACTCTGATACCACTTGTCAGGAAGTGAAGGAGAAGACACATGAATCACACACACACAAATACTAAGACACACTATTTAATGTAGTTCGGTCAATGTGATCTACGTCTATATGGAAGGAGAGAATATTCTTATTTACTAGCTCATACAGAGTAACAGTACAATAAAGACCCGAAAAAGACCTAATAAAGACCACATTAAATATCATCCATAAATCTTAGCTAGCAACACATATTTATTGGTTGATGATCAGACATAAAACCCTAATGGACCAAACCCATCCATTCATAGGCCCAAACATATGTCACCCAATCACAAGTCACCATGCAAAGCTTCTAAAATCTACAACCTTAAGGGATGTACATGGTCACATCCCATGCACATAGGAACACTTTTGACCAATGAGCACCTTTACTCTAAGAGAGAAACTTTACCGCCAAAGAACACCTTTGTACCTAGGAGAGAACATTTACCACCAAAGAACACCTTTGGGCCTAGGAAAACACCTTTACGACCAAAGAGCACATTTGTACCTATAAGAACACATTTACCACCGAATAGCATATTTACACCTAGGAGAATACATTTACCACAAAAGAGCACATTTGATGAGGATGGAGCACCTTTACCTTAGTTATAGTGCATTCATGAGTCTCCAACGTGTAGATCCTGGAGCACAATCTCCATTTCTACAACGCATTTGTCTAGTGCATTTTTCCCATTGCATTCTGGAAAATGCTTCAACCCAGCTCAAAATGCTCAATCGCATCTTTTTGGTCTTTAATGATCAACTCAGATTTAGCACCATTAAAAAAAAAAAAGATAACATGGGATATTTTCCTTTTGATATGAGGCCCTATAAAATTATAGGTTCCATTCAACCACACGCACTACATAGCTCTAGGGCCGTCGTTGAACAAAAAATAGAAGAAATTTGATTTCTTATACCTTTTTTATATGAGATACTTGTTTCATTAGTTTTAAAAGTAAAAGTCCACGCTATAGAAAGTTAATTATTATTTTAATTAATCAAATATTTTACTTAATAATAGACTCTTAATATTGGGTTTAAGATATATTTTCTGCAAACAATTTGTTTTGCATATGTTTTATGTTTTATTAACAAGTAGAAGTTAACAAATGGTATGATTAATCATGATAATTGATATTAGAAGCAAATATCCACCTACCGATCACTTTTCACCCCTTCTTCATCATCATTTCCTGTTTATTCAACATTTTCCCACACGTTCTCCTAAATAAAGCAATACTGTGTTATTAAAATGTTTAACTAAAAAATAATAACCCATGTAGAATATTAGAGTTGAAACTAAAATGAGTTAGATGCGTCGAAAGTAAGCGAAATTATATCTATAACTAACTCACACAACAGTACAACACCATAAATCATTATAGATATGAGAAAAATGGCACTAGTATAAAACAATAAAAATCTATTTAAGAGTAAATACCCGTTTAACATGTTAGCAAAAATATTAAATCGCAAATCTACAAACTAAAAAAAAAAAGAAAAAAAAATGGTATGGCTTATGTTATGCACTATTAATATGTAATACATCAATATTTTTAAGGAAATTTAGTAAATTAACCTTTTTAAGTGATCTATTTGAAAAAATGACCATTTGTTCTCTAAACTAACCACTTTGTCCGGAACACGGGAGTAGGATTTCAGATAGTTGTTCTGGATTAGGTTTATTTTTTTTATGTGTAAAATATGTTTAGTTCTTTTATATAAATTTTTTTTGTATGAGTTTTGCTTTTATAAAATCTAAAATGCAAATATAATCTTAAGAATCAACAAAAAACTAATAAATACATAAACTTAAGAGATTTGTTTAAAATAATATTCCAATATTCAAATGATCTTTGTCTTTGTACCCAAAAAATTCGTCAGTCGTTTAGAAAATTATATAGCCCATGGACCGCTTTTGCCTTCTAAAATATATGATTTCCCGGTGATCAATATTTCCAAGAACCAACACAAAAACAATCCACAATCCTCTCTACTGTCAATCTGTTGTGGTATGTCTGGGGCTTCTCGAGGGTCGTGTTGAAACACTCAAGTGGGATTGTATCGGCTGGTTCGATACCCCAATAGTTGATACTCACTAGCAGTCTGTGGATGCGGTCTCGCATACCTATAAACCATTCCTATTCTTCTGAAAATATATTTGTTATTCCATTGACTATGTATATTGTCATTTTGAATGACTTCAAATCCAAAGCACCAAAAAACCAGTGAACAACTGATATATTGATTGGGATATAAAGCTACACAAAATGTTAGAAATAATTAATCATCAAATAGCATTATGAATAAATTAGAGAAATGGTCACTGTGCTTTGGTTAGATTTGCAGCTTTGGTCCCTAAGTTTAAAAATTGATTGGTTGCATCCATGTGGTTTATAAATATTACACTTTTGCCCATTGCTTTATATAAAAAAGACTAACTTACACTTCCTTTTTCTTTTTCATTTTCTTTGAACAATTTATTATTATTATTATTATTATTATTATTATTATTATTAGCTTTATTTATTTATCTTTGTCTTTGTGGTTTAAAAAATCTTTTAATATTTTTGGCGTCTTATTCAATATACGATTTAATATTTTTTTTTACGTTTTGTTCGTTCAGATAATATAACGTTTTTTTTATGTTTTGTTCGAATAAACAAATTATAACAGCGCCCCGGATAACTATCAAACATCAAATATAATTATTTAATGTTGTTTTTTTATGTGTTTTTTGTTTACATCATTCGTTTATGTGCTTTACTTTTTTTTATTCAGCTTTAAGATGTTTTATTGTTATTTAATGGGTATTAACAAGCGATAGATTTTATTTAAGATTATATATATATTTTATGTGCTTTATATTTTTTTTTATTCAGATCATATATATACTTAATGGGTAGTAACAAGCGGTAGATTTTATTTAAGATTATTCTTATAGCAAATAGTTGTTAGAATATAGTTGTTATTTCGATAGTTGTTATGACAGTATGATAGATGTTTATTCTAATATTTAAGATTATTCATTTAAAAAGTAACAATAAAACATTTTAAAGTTGAATAAAAAAAGTAAAACAAATAAACGAATGATGTAAACGAAAAACACATAAAAAAATAATATTAAATAATTATATTTGATGTTTGATAGTTATCTAGGTTTCTATTTTATCTTGTTTATTCAAGTAAAACATAAAAAAACATTATATAATGTGAATGAACAAAACGTAAAAAGATATATATGTTAAATTATATATTCGAATAAGACCTCAAAAATATTAAAAGATCTTTAAATCTCAAAAACAAAGATAAATAAAAAAGCTAAGAATAAATAATAATATGATATATATATATATATATATATATATATATATATATATATATATATATATATATATATATATATATATATATATATATATATATATATATAAAGATAACTAATTTAAAAAAGTAAAAATAATTTTATAACAAATTTTTACAAATTCTATTAAAATAAAGAAAAAATAATATAGTATAATAATAACAATAATAATACTAAGAATAATAATAAATTGTTAAAAGAAAATGAAAAAATAAAAAGGAAGGGTAAGTTAGTCTTTTTATATGAAGCAAGGACCAAAATTGCAATATTCATAAACCACAGGGATGCAACCTACCAAATTTTCAACTTAGGTACCAAAACTGCGAATATGACCAAAGCATAGGGACTATTTCTATAATTTACTCTAACATTATATTATAAACTACTATTACTTTGGCAATATAATACAAACACAATTATATTGTATCATGATAATTGTATCATGATCTATCTGAGATGAGTAAACGGATATGTCATCCATATCACTCCGGTCAAAGGTATCAGTGTTGAAAGTTGAGATCCATATCATAATGTGTTGACAATAATTTTTTTGTAGTAAAGTAAGTATTGTTATTAGAAGCGTAGTACTTAACCAACAAATAATTATATAATTTACATTGCATTCCAACAAGATTGCATGAGTACCACATGTATAAGCGCGTCCAAAATTCAATCGTCGCAATACCACTAAAAAACCGGTGAGAAAACAACAGTGAACCATTTTGTTCTTTATATAAACTATGTATGACAGTTTCTAAAAGATTGTCCAACGGTGCGACTTGTTGGCGTGCAACACATTTCCTCTTCATTTGTATCCATAGGGATTTATACCATATGGACATAACTTTTTAGCGCATAAAACGCCTAAGAAGTGTTGTTGCGGGCGTTTTGTATTCATCCGGCGAAATCTCTTTTACATCCAACGATTGAATACAGTCGGATGGTTGCTCGGGGTTGTCATTCAGCGGCTGTTCGGGTGTTCCTAACCCATAATCGTGCTCCCATATGTCATTGTACTCTATGGTACCAACATCTTGCACGGTAAGTGCATGTACGGTTTTATAGTGTTTAATTATAAACAATACAAAAAACAGAAGGACCATAAAGCTAAATAAAAACTATATGGGGGTGAAAGAATAAACAATGTACCTCGACCCCCTTCAAGGTACCAACATCGCCTTCGGGATTCTTATTTATAAGTTTTAGAAGCATGTCTAAAGTAGTGTCATGCTCTATTAAATGCTTATCTTGTGACCTCATATGCTCGCGACATTCACTGAGCTCGTTTTGTAATTGACGGACCTCATTTTGCAAGACAATGATAATTCGGTCCTTATCAGTTGATGGTTCAGCGACCGACGGTGATGGTGGTGACGGGTAAGATGGAACATCTATATGGGTCTTCTTTTGTCGAGACTCCATGGTTGGGGAGCATTTGGGTGATGGTGCTAGGGAAGGTGTCATGTGAACTTATGTGTCAGGAAAATCAGGGCGATCGATCCACACTGAGCTAACTATCCACCATTTCACACGACTCTTAGTTTCTGTCGGCTCCAACTTCTATACAATTCTATTATCTTGCTAACAAAATTATAAAACTATAAATATACATATAAAAGAAAATCCTAAAATATATAAGTAACCATTCGTCTTCGATTTTTATAAATTGGTTGCACTAACTCTTTTGCAAAGGCCTTAGTTTCGACCATGAAACAGTCCGAGGGATCACATTCTCTTGTCAGGTTCCAAACAAACTGGTCACAGGAAAAGTCTCGAAAATCCATATCTGAAAAAATTCATTTATTAGGATGATAGGAAAGAAAAAAAATTGTTAATCATGTACTTACCTTAAAATTATATAAAAATTCGTTTAGGGTGTAGGTCATTTTTGAGGTTGTTTTCCTTTCAGTTCGACCGAATATATTATATATATATATATATATATATATATATATATATATATATATATATATATATATATGTCAACGTTATTGAATACATTAATTTGCTGCGATATAATTGACCCAAAATTATCCTCCCCCATGGATATATGCGACATAAAAAATTATCAATTAAATTTCTAAAAAGTATTAGTAATATTAGCCTTAATTATAATTCGTAATAAACTAACGACATGATACCTGTTGAATTCATCAAAGTCGGATACCAAAACAAGTTCTCCTCTAAAACAAGTTGTTTAGCCAGCTGCTCATTAAACTCCTTCTCTAACAGATATAAGAGACATACGTGGACCGCATCCTTGTCCAATAAGTCATTAACGGAATGCTCAAACACATTCTTCACAATGTCTAATTTAATGGAGACATTCCTCGGGACCATAGGAAACACACGGGAATGGAAGGGATCGTCGGAACCGGACGCAGGAAAATAATCTCCAAAGTGGAATCTGATGACAAGACAAAATTCTTTCTTCCCGAAAGACAACTCATAACCCCCAATATCAAAAACCATTTCTTCTAGTTCGCTTCGGGGGTCCGTGATAACTTTGTGGAAAAAGAAAAAATGAAGAAGCAAAGGATGCCCATCTAAATTAGTGTTATCACATGAAGTGAGCCTCGATAGCTATGGAGCATATTGAGGTAATGAAGACCTGATTTTGTTAATTGCTGTAGTGCTTTTATTTGTGGATCGGTAGCCAAGACTTTGAAGATCGATACTGAAGACTGGGAAAACCGAAGTGAAGGATGTTGACCCGAAGAAGATTACGTTTTGTCTTTTGTACGCCGAAGTGTCAGAAAAGTAATGTTCACCTTTTCTGACATTGTGTGTTAGATGAGTTTTGTCAGTCCAGGCGTGCCAAGCATGGCCTCCTGACTTAGGACTATTTTATTGTTTATCATCTACTCAGTTTTACTATAAATAGATGATCATGCTGATTAATCTATTCACCACCTCTCATACTTTCATTGTATTACTCTTAACTGAATAAAAGTCTTCATTATCTTCATTATCTCTTGCTTATGTTGTTCATCAATTACTAACTTGTGTTTGAATGAAAACCTTGTTACAAATTCAACTAAATATTATTACTTGCTTATGTTTGTTGATTAATCTTATTGTCGTATATTTCTTTATCATTCCGCATATTTCTTTATTGTTGAGCTTATCAAATATCCATAGAGATTAACTTACATTCCACAAATCAATCTCTAAACTTAAGTTCTTCTCTCAACAATTGGTCTCAGAGCCATAGTTGTTGCTTTTTAATCTTCTTTAAGAACATAACTCGTTTTCAAAAGAAAAAATCGAATTAAAAGGCCTTCTATACCACTTAGATCATCTCTTTTCAAAATCTAAGGAAATATGGCACAAGCTTACTCTTTAAATATATCTAATAATGTTGGAGGTTCTAATCGAGCTCCAATACTTGTTGCAATTGAATATCATCACTGGTCTTAATGTATGGAAAGATATTTAAGAAGACTTGGTAAGGAAGTTTGGAGATCTATGGAAAAAGGACCACATGTACCTGTCCTTATACCCATTGCCAACGATGAAACTCAAACCAGACTTGGAGGCGGTCAAGCTTCCATGACCATACATACCAACGATGACATTAAAAAGATGGAATTTCTTTCTATGAAGTCTCTTGTGGAGCTCCTCCTGACAATTTTGATCTTATTATTAATTGTAAATCAGCAAAAGAAATTTGGGATGTTTTTAAAAATCTTTATGAAGGAACAGAGCAAGATCAACACAAGAAGCTGACCACCGCCTTGAACGAGTTCAATAGGTTCAAAGCTCTTCCTGGTGAAAGTCTTGAAGATTCCTTCAAAATATTCAACCCCATCGTCACCAAACTCTCAAATGCAGGCATCACTCGAAGTGATCATGACCCAAATTTGTAGTTCCTGAATGGCTTAGGAAAACAGTGTACTATGGAAAAGATGATAGTTCAAGGTGACAACAAAATCAAAACACTATCGTTGTACAAAATCTACAATGAACTACAAGATCAAGAGTCTACATTGATGAAGGATTGCATGGATCTAGGCGGACCACTCGCTTTGGTCACTCACTTACCGCAGTCCACAAACCAATCTCCTCATTATCATCATACTGGAGAGTCATCATACCAACCCCCATATGATGACACACTGCATTCATATGAACCAGAGACGCAACCTGATGACGAAGAAGCCTTTCAACATGCCTTGGCCCTAGTTAGTCAACATTTCAACATGCTCCCTCCACCCAACTACTGAAAAAATCAATAGTACACCAGACCTTTTAACCGCAACTACAATCCTCAAAACAACTCTCATCAACACTATCCTCATCCCTCCAGATACCCCAAAAATCCACCATACCAACCACAGTCACAGGATACACCTTTGATGCTCGCTAACTCCACTGAAGAACTAAAAGAATACAAATCCTATGACACTACAAATGACACCAAAGAGAAGAAGGAAGGAGTCCTTATATGAAAAATCCTCTGACACAGCGTGGCGGTCAACTATGGGTTGACCGTTTACTTTGACCCAAGTTTGACTTTGGGGCGTTTTGGGTAATTTGATTAGTATATTTGAGCTTAAGTGATTATGATTATATAGGTGGCTGGTAGAGTCAGCATTTGGAGCAGTGATCTATGTAGTTATTTCTTCAAACTGTGAGGTGAGTTTTCCTCACTGTACTTGTGGGTCGTAGGCACCAATGTCAGCCCACTAGGTTATGTATCTTGGTATATAGGATGATGTTATGCTAGTTATATGATAGATTAGTAGATCTGTATGATTACCTGTATTTGCTGGATATGTGTTTATGTTTATCTATTGTATATGTTGACATACTGTGGAGGAGTTAAGGCGGTTCTATTTTTTTTTGCTGAAGGCCAAGATACCCGGGGCGGTTCGGATAGACGGTAGGCCCTATGAGGGGGTCCAGTCAGGACGAAGGCCCGAAGAGTAGTTCAGATAGGTTGTAGGCCCTGCGAGGCGATCCAGTCATGCCGAATGCTCGTAGAGCGGTCCAGATAGGTCGTAGGCGCTGCGAGGTGGTCTAGTCGGTCTAAAGGCTCATATTTGCATGCCATTGTTTGTTGTGTTGTGTAGTGGTACTTTAGGGGAACTCACTAAGCTTGGATTACAGTTTCAGTTTATTGTTTCAGTTACCTCATAGGATCATGGGAAAGGCGAAGACATGATCGTGCACATCTTCATGTTTTTATGACATCAGATCTTTGGATCCTCTGATTTTGAATAATACTTTGGAAATAATGGTTTTGTAAACACTTTATGGATCAAATTGGGTTGTTTTGAAAATATTAAATTTGTATGATTTTTGAGAAGTTACACATGGCCCATTGTCTGAGAGTTTCTCTGCTCCCTCACCGTTACTCATGGCTGATTTATCATAATCAGATTTATAACAATCTATGGTTTCAGATTTTTTGGAAGGTGGTGGGGAATACGTTTTAAATGACGTTTGAGATAGTGAAGATGGATGTGCTTTTAGAAAAGATGAGACTGTTATTTCCGCTTTGTTCCACAAGGAGTTGCGTTGCGGTTCAGTTTTCTCCGAGGCTAGAGAAGAGGATGAAGCAAAGAAATATGTTGAGTGTTGTTGGGTTTAAAGGGTTGCGTCATTGGGCCTTAGTAGTTCGGTCCATCATGTACTCTCGGTTTGGGCCTGTCCAAACGTGCTTATCTTTCTAGGGTTTAGTATATAAGGTACATGCATGCATCCTTGTCATTAACGCTATTATTGATTATCTCATTGATTGTACTATAAACCCTAGCACACCTCTACAGAGGAAGTTCTTAGTCGAGCTCTTCTGAGGTGTGACTATATTTTAATCATTCGACGTACGGATTGATTCATTGAGTGTTCCAGTATTTGTTAATCTTATTGTTTTACCTGTTGAAGATCTAATCGATCTAAATAGTTCTTAACTCATCAATTGGTATCAGAGCAGGAGACTGTGTAATCCATACGCATCTCTTCTGTTGAAGAAGGTTTTAGGGTTTTCCGCTATCATCGTTTTCTACAAGAACCGTCATTCTTCATTGACGTAGTTCCTGGACTTCGATCATACCCTAACTTTGTTTACTAGTCTGATCTTGAATAGGTTTCAAAACAAAATCATCATGTCTCTTGACGATTCACAAACAAACCCAATTAACATCTCCAACAGTATCAGATCAACCACCAGGATTCCTATCCTGTATACTCAAGATTATGAAGTCTGGACGCATCACTTTGAAGACTATGTGATTGGTTCAGAAGATAATGGATACTTAATCTGGGAAGCGATATCTGTAGGTCCGTTTGTTCACTCTGGCACAAACAGAACAATCAAGATGCAAAAGGAGTACAACCAACTCGTGGTTGATGTAAAGGAAGTTCCTAATGACGAGAAGGAAAAGCTTGTGAGCAATATTAAAGCACTGAGAATGATCAGATTCACCCTACAATCTGACACATTCTGGTTGGTCAGTTCATGCTCGACGACACACGAAATATGGGTTAGACTGAAGGAGTTATATTCCACCGATGAGGATCTTGAGCATTCTATCCAAACTTTACTGCTTTCAGAGTTTGTAGACTTCAAACAAAAACCAGAAGAGAAACTCATTCAAGCCTTTGATCGTTTCAGTCATCTTCTAAGCAAAATGATAAAGCATGGCATAGAAAGGAAGGTAATTAAGCAAAAGGTCACATTCATGAATGGCATAAGAACCGAATGGATGGCAGTGGTGTCTACCGTAAAAGCTCATGAACAATTCAAAAATTACTCCTTGGCGAAGTTAGTGGGGATTCTAAAATCACACGAAAGTGCAGTGATCAAAGAAATTAATGTGGTTTCAAGCATGAGATCTTTAGCTCTCATATCAAAAGGAAAGAATGTGGCTGAAGAAGAAGAAGATTTAGATCTGTCTGAATTTGATCTAACCAATGAAGCATATGCTTTGATGGTCTCTAATCCAAGGAAGTTTGTGCGTAGAAAGTTCCCTATCTCAAAGAACCGAAACTGGCAAGGAAGCTACAGTTCGGATAAAACAAATGAGGAACCGAAGAACTCTCCTCAGCATGAAGAACCGAAAAAGGATAGTAAGCTGGTTGGTGACTCTGGGTTTGATTGCCACTTATGTAAAGGCAAAAATCACTTTGCTAAAGATTGTGTCTTGAGAAAGATGTCAGAAAAGAACGAGAATGAAGATGATGAAGCCTACTACCTGCGAACGCTTGAAGAAATAAAGAAGAAGAAATCTGCTGCTAACAACACTATGATTGCTTTAATAGTGCAGGAAAATCTCGAGGACGATGATTTTGGTGGTGTGGAAGTCTGGTCTACAGATTCTGAGGATGAAGAAGTCCGTAAAAACTTTGTCAGGAAATGTCATTCGCAACAAGATGGACAAACAAGGAAATGTCATTCGCAACAAGGCAAGGCTGGTGGTCAAGGGATATTGTCAGGAAAAAGGGATTGATTACGAAGAAACCTTTGCTCCTATAGCAAGGCTAGAATCAGTTCGGAATTTTCTGGCATACGCTTCTCACAAAAACTTTGAAGTTTTCCAAATGGATGTAAAGTGTGCATTCTTAAATGGAGAATTAGAAGATAAGTGGGTTTTCAGAAAAAAGATGGACAAAGAAGGAAATGTCATTCCCAACAAGGAAAGGCTGGTGGTCAAGGGATATTGTCAGGAAGAAGGGATTGATTACGAAGAAACCTTTGCTCCTATAGCAAGGCTAGAATCAGTTCGGATTTTTCTGGCATACGCTGCTCACAAAAACTTTGAAGTTTTCCAAATGGATGTAAAGTGTGCATTATTAAATGGAGAATTAGAAGAAAAGGTGTACGTAGAGCAACCACCGGGTTTCGTGAAGGAAAAGTATCCAAATCACTGCTACATTCTGGACAAGGCAGTTTACGGTCTAAAGCAAAAAATGTCTAAGTTTAAACAAGGTTCGGTTGACCCAACCTTCTTTCGTAAGAAAGAGGTGACCACCTTATGATCGTCTAAATTTATGTCGATGATATAATCTTTGGTTCCATGAATCCCAGCCTCACAGCTGAATTCAGGAAGTTGATGGAGACTAAGTTTGAGATTAGCTCAATGGGTCCAATTAACTTTTTCCTTGGCTTGAATATTAGACAGGGACCCGAAGGCATTTTTATTAATCAAGAGGCTTACACCAAGACCTTACTAGCCAAGTTTGGAATGATGGGAGAATCAAAACTGAAGTTTCCTATGGCGTTTGGCACAAATTTAAAACCTTCTCTGGAAAAACCAGCTTTTGACATCACCCTCTATCGCCAAATGATAGGGTCCTTAATGTATCTGACATCCAGTCGACCAGAAATAATGTTTTCTGTCTGTTATTGTGCCAGGTTTCAAGCTAATCCACGTGAACCTCACATGATGGTTGTGAAGAATATTTTTCGATATCTGAAGCGAACCTCATCTCTCGGTTTATGGTACCCGGCGAAATCAGGATTTTTCATACAAGCGTTTTCTGATGCCGATCTAGGTGGATTTGGACTGGACCGAAAGAGCACAACTGGCGGGTGTCAGTTTCTTGATGGCAAACACGTTAGCTGGAAATCGAAGAAGCAAACATGTGTGTCTCTTTCCACAGCCGAAGCTGAATACATAGCCGCAACGTCTTGTACCTCACAGGTCATATGGATACAAAGTCAACTTAGAGACTATGGCCTGAACATGAAGAAAATCCCTTTGTATTGTGACTCTGAAAGCGCAATAAGGATATGTCACAATCCAGTGCAACACTCAAAAACGAAACATATCGCACTGAGGTATCATTTCATCAAGGATCACGTGGAGGATGGTAATGTCGAAATCCATTTTGTTAGAACCACTGACCAACTAGATGAAATCTTTACAAAAGCCTTACCAGAAGCAAGCTTTAACAAAATTTTACAAGGCTTAGGAATGATGGAAGCTGAGTCAGTACCGAAATCGCTTTCACCTCATTAAAATTTATTCAAGCGAAATAGAGCGAACGCTCGGTCTATTTCGGCTCCTGAATTTTTGGGAACCAAAATGAACCGAACGCGAAATAGAGCGAACGCTCGGTCCATTTCGGCTCGTGAATTTTTGGGAACCGAAATGAACCGAACGCTCGGTCTATTTCGCTTCACTACTTTTCGGTGAAGTTTCGGTTGTATATTTTGTACATTGTTTATGTCTTTCCTTACTTCGTTTCTATTCATAAAAATCAAAAATATTTTCCTTTCTGTTTTTTAATTCTTTTCAGAAAATTCATAAAAATCAAAAATATTTTTTTTTCTTTCGGTTTTTTACTTCTTTTCAGAAAATTCATTAAATCCAAAAATATTTTTCGTTCTTTTGTTTTGCTTATCATTAACGTTACAAATTCCAAAATATCACTGAAAGGTATCATTGTTCATTCAAATGATGGAGCTGGGACAGGTATATATTTCTTTCTCTAAGTAGTAGCTAAGTGTCCCTAGAAGCATGCTGATGTATGTCGACCAAAGCCTCAAAGATTTCGAGTGTAGCCTTACTGATTTGGTATACACAAATCAAATCTTCCCAATCAAGCTGATAAAATCACTTATGTCATGAGCCACCTTACTTGTCTCATATTGAGTTAAGAGTTGTCTGCTCGGTCCTTACTCTATAGCAGAGGTGCTTTCGGTTCTTTAACCTCCTTACCACTTTTCTCCATTTCCTTTCGGTTCATAATAGTAACCCTTGAGACTCTCAGTCTTTAACACTGAGGTTTATGGTTACACAACATCTGTGTTAATGATCTTAGTTTCGTTCTACCACGAACTAAGTGAAACCTAAAACCCAACACCAATAATGAATTGACGGTGAACGCTCTAATGTTCAAGCTATTACTTGTTACCTCAAGAAATCTCTTTTTAATTTTGCGTGATCTTTATGAAATTGTCTAACACCAAGACGTTTTCTTCCCAAAGGATCCATTTTTTTTTTGAGATTTCTAAAATACATCAAGTCAGTGAAAATTGTATCCAACCTACTTGTTCAACAGGCCACATCGGTCTCACAAGTACTTTCTCCAACTTTCGGTCTTATTTCAAGCACTGAAGTTCGGTTGAAGTTAACCCACCCTATAAAGCCTTATTTTGAAAAGAAGCCTTTCAATGCTTCTTAACTAGTATTTGATCGTATTTTCATGGGGAACCACACAAACACTTTAAAGTCTCTCTTGACTTTGAAGGAAGAGATTCGTGCCCGAGATCTACTGCTTCATGTCTTGATTGACATCACTTATATCCCACATAAAATTTGCTTTATTTCTTTATCTTTCACACTAAATTTCACGAAAATCTTTATGATTTTTCCAAACTCTTGTTCGGATGCTAATAAGTTATTTACAGACATATAGCTTTGGTTATTTACAGTGGCGTTGATTTATTTAAAAAGATAAGGATGAGTCAGTATGAATTTGAAACGGTTCAAAATTTGAAAAGGAGATAAGGATGGAAAGGCGCGTGAATTTGAAACGGTTCCTAATATCACGTCTGATGACGTATTCCTAGGGAAACCCAGCTGTCAAATCATGCTTTTTCAGGCGTCGATTCAGAATATCGTCGAATCATTACTGGGGATTTTTCTCTCTCCTGGCGATGGTATATAAGGTTTTCTCACACCTCATAGGTTACTTTACCAATTCTCCACTCTCTCACGAATACAACAGACGATTTTCAACTGTTCATCTTCTTCCTCACTGCAACAATGGCAGAATCTTCATTTGTTCAAGAGCACACTGCTTCCTCATCTCTTCTGGTCATCAAACCAAATCAGAATCTTATCATCGAACTGAATCCATTCGTCTATGATTCATACATGCTTCATGTGGTCGAATGTCTCAAGTACTCCCCGCTGGTGGTTGCTCGCACGCAGGTTGAAAATGTTCCTATGTCACTGCTCTCATAAGTCTATTCATCTGCTACATACGACAAGCGCAAGGAAAGGATCTTCTTTGACATCTTCAATCACAAGACCTCTGTCTCTAAGGCTCGTTTTTGTTCTCTGCTGCATCTTCCTATAGACGCCTCTGTCATCTCTCCTGATTTCATCACCAATACTCAGTTATTCACTATGTTCTATGACATGGGGTATATCGATGTCCTAACCACAGTGACGAAATTCAATAAATCGTGCTTACCACCTCAATGGAATGGTCTTTTCACACTCATCTTCAAGGGGTTAGCTGAACGGGTTGCTGGGTCTGATGGTGCCAGCAAAGGTCTCACGACCATTCTCTATGGTCTCTATCATGGAATCAACCTGGATTACAGATCCCTTATTTGGTCCCAGTTGGTGCAGAGCCTCAACACATCGACCAGATACTCCGAAATTTCTTGTGGATGCTTTTGGACGCTGGTGACTCGAAGAGCCATTGATCACTTTCAGGTTCCAATTATGGCAGATGCGCTGATGTCTTCAATTGCCACTTTTCACACAACAAAAATCATTGTCACCGATCCCACGAAGTTCATATTCATTGGTTCAATTCCTGAATCAATGTACATGTGTGTATCAAGCGTAAGCAACGTTATGGCTGTTTACCGTAAACTACCTTCTTCCGGGCCGAGGTACCTCACTCCAGAAATGCAACAAGCCCTGGAGGCTATAGACAAACCAGCAAAGCGGGGAAAGAAACAAGAAAAGAAGAAGAAGGGAGGTGAAGGTCAATCATCCCAAGTGGCAAGGCCTCCCAAGCGAAAGCAAGATAAAGAATATTCTCCTGTTCACAAGAAACGAAGGATTAAGAAGAAAGCTCACAGGCCGAAGTCTCCTTCCCCATCTTCAAGTGACTTTGAGTATGTTCCATCTTACCAACAGCCCGAGTCCACTGAAGACGACGTTTCTTCAACCGAAAGTCCGCCTCGTGGTAACTCGCCTCCACCATCACCAAGTAATGTAGGTAACCGAACCTCACCTCCTCATTCGCCTACACAATCGGTTCCTATTACCATTGCTCCCTTTCCTCCACCCATCTCGTCTACCACTACTACCTCAATTCCAATTCCAACCCCTTTATTCACCGAAGTCACTACCATTCCTACTTCTCCAACCGAACCTAATGTTCGTGTCAACGTATCTGATACGGGGGCATCTACCTTCGGTTCTGAACCCCTTCTTACCTCAAAACCTTTATCCCCACCTCCTTCAGACGAATCTAAACCTGTTCCTGGCGGAGAAAACATGGAATTCGACTCTGTTTTCTATAGTCCTTATCGAGTACAGAGTGATGAAGATGATGACGCTCCTGTCATGAAGAAGCATTTAAAGTCTATGAATGACAACCTCACCTCCTCATTCGCCTACACAATCGGTTCCTATTACCATTGCTCCCTTTCCTCCACCCATCTCGTCTACCACTACTACCTCAATTCCAATTCCAACCCCTTTATTCACCAAAGTCACTACCATTACTACTTCTCCAACCGAACCTAATGTTCGTGTCAACGTATCTGATACGGGGGCATCTACCTTCGGTTCTGAACCCCTTCTTACCTCAAAACCTTTATCCCCACCTCCTTCAGACGAATCTAAACCTGTTCCTGGCGGAGAAAACATGGAATTCGACTCTGTTTTCTATAGTCCTTATCGAGTACAGAGTGATGAAGATGATGACGCTCCTGTCATGAAGAAGCATTTAAAGTCTATGAATGACAAGCTTGACCAACTGCTTTCTTCCTCTTTTGGCAGTGCATATTCCGAAGCAGCTATCAAGGCTCTGTTGGCAACCTTTGTCAAAGAGCATGATACTTCCATCTCTAATGCTGTTAAAGCTGTTGAAGCCTCCACTTCCACCTGTCAGAAAGCTTCCATTGCAGTCGTAGCCTCCACCAAGGATTGCAGGCATGCGACCGCAAATGTCGAAAAACTAGTTTTTGATGCTCAAATATTTCTTGATTCTCTTCAAGCTGTCACTCAGAAGAATGCTCAAATAGTGAATGCTTCTGTTGATAATCTTACGCGTTCACTGGAGGCTGAAAAGAAGCATTTTGAGGACGCACGCCAAGCAATTCAGGCCGCCAACACTGAGCTTCACACTTCAGTTGATGCTCGTCTCACTCAACTTGAAGCTGAACTTGCTGTCGAAAACAGGATTATGGATGAGCTGGATAAGCGAACTTCTCAGCTTAAAATTCAAAATCTGAAGCTCAAGGCTGCAACCAAGGATATTGACGAATTCAAATCTAAGCGTGCAGTGGTTAAAAGTTCGGTTGGTGATGTGCATTCCATTCTTCTACACCTTCTGGAAGCCCATGACTTGATCCTTACCATCTCAATTCGACGCCACTTGGCTGAGAAATTGAGACCTGCTCTGGATATTTTAAGCAGGATTGAGGGTGTTCCGGAGCCCGTTGTCCCTCCGAAACAAGGGGGAGAAAATGTTAGTTAGGGCGAAGGTCAATCTCAACCACCTCCAAAAAGTAAACCTTTCACCCAACCGAAAGTCACTACTGAGCCGAAGGGTAACGAAGCTTCGGGCAGTATGAAGGACAAACGAAAGAAGAAGATTGGTGATGATGATGAGGATGAAAACGATGATGAAACTGATACAGGAGAAAAAGGCTCTAAAACCGAAAGTCTCAAAGCTAAGCCTGATGATCAAGAGATTGAGGCAAAGGTTCGAAAAGCGAAGGAAATGCTTGATAAAGAGAGGAAAGCGAATGAAATGCTAGAACAGAGGAAGTTTATGTTTCCTCTGTGGTCTATGGAAATGCTTCAGAGGGAGGTAATTGAAGCTCCAAGCACTCATTGGCTCGAACCGGTCCTTTCTTTTGCGCTTGAGAATTCTAAGGACTCACAATTTGATATGCCAATCACCCGAAAGGCATTTATTTTTCATTGTTTTGAGTCAACGCCTGGCATTCCTTTCCCGGACCCGAAGGTTGATTGAGATCTGCTTGAGTACTATCTTGAGTTCGCTCAGCCTCAGTACCTGACTTGGAGTAATCAGAAAATCACAACATTCAAGGTGTTGAAACCCACATCAGCAGGGAAGTTCATCAACATTAAGTTCAAAGTGACCAGAGGCTCTGATAGTTCGGTTCATATGATTTCCCTGGCTGATCTGCCAAATTTAAATCCTCATGATTGGATTCTCCTGAACAACATTTTGCTGACTAACCAAAAGGAGTATGAGCCTATTATAGATCACATCAAGCGAATGCTGGTGTGTTACATTCTTGAAGTCGCAAAGATGGATCAGGAAATCGCCTCTGCCATAAAGAAGAAGCCCACTATGAAGCCAATTGGGAAGGCAAGCCACATCAACGTGATGGTTAAGGGTAAAATTGACTCCAAGTTTCATACGGTCATGTTCATTAGGGGCGAAGGTCAAAAGTGTCTGTTCGCTCTTATTCACAAACACTTGTTCTCCACTGCTTGCTTGGAGCATATTCTCGATATTATACGCGGATGTAATCAGAACAGCGAAGCCGACAAGAAGATGTTTACTGATATGCTTCGGTGGTATATTCTTTTTCGTTAAACTCTTCTTGCTATCATCCCCAAGTTGTTCAAGACTGTGACGAAAACTACTGTTACTCAATCGAGGTAGTCTCTCGCATCAATTGGTGCAAAGGGGGAGATTGTTGGGTTTAAAGGATTGCGCCATTGGGCCTTAGTAGTTTGGTCCATCATGTACTCTCGGTTTGGGCCTGTCTAACCATGCTTATCTTTCTATGGTTTAGTATATATGGTGCATGCATGCATCGTTTTCATTAATGCTATTATTGATTATCTCATTGATTGTACTGTAAACCCTAGCACACCTCTACAGAGGAAGTTCTTAGTCGAGCTCTTCTGAGGTGTGACTATATTTTAATCATTCTACGTACGGATTGATTCATTGAGTGTTCCAGTATTTGTTGGAAACCTTTGTTAAAGAGCATGATACTTCCATTTCTAATGCTGTTAAAGTTGTTGAAGCCTCCACTTCCACCTGTCAGAAAGCTTCCATTGCAGTCGAAGCCTCCACCAAGGATAGCAGGAAAACGACCGCAAGTGTCGAAAAACTAGTTTCTGATGCTCAAATCTTTCTTGATTCTCTTCAAGCTGCCGCTCAGAAGAATGCTCAAACAGTGAATGCTTCTGTTGATAATCTTACGCGTTCACTGGAGGCTGAAAAGAAGCATTTTGAGGACGCACTCCAAGCAATTCAGGCCGCCAACACTGAGCTTCACACTTCAGTTGGTGCTCGTCTCACTTAACTTGAAGCTGAACTTGCTGTCGAAAACAGGATTATGGATGAGCTGGATAAGCGAACTTCTCAGCTTAAAATTCAGAATCTGAAGCTCAAGGATGTAACCAAGGAGATTGACAAATTCAAATATGAGCGTGCAGTGGTTAAATGTTCGGTTGGTGATGTGCATTCCATTCTTCTACACCTTCTGGAAGCCTATGACTCGATCCTTACCATCTCAATGCGACGCCACTTGGCTGAGAAATTGAGACCTGCTCTGGATATTTTAAGCAGTATTGAGGGTGTTCCGGAGCCCATTGTCCCTCCAAAACAAGAGGGAGAAAATGTTAGTCAGGGCCAAGGTCAATCTCAACCACCTCCAAAAAGTAAACCTTTCACCCAACCGAAAGTCACTACTGAGCCGAAGGGTAATGAAGCTTCGGGTACTATGAAGGACAAACAAAAGAAGAAGATTGGTGATGATGATGAGGATGAAAACGATGATGAAACTGATACAGGAGAAAAAGGCTCTAAAACTGAAAGTCTCAAAGCTAAGCCTGATGATCAAGAGATTGAGGCAAAGGTTCGAAAAGCGAAGGAAATGCTTGATAAAGAGAGGAAAGCGAATGAAATGCTAGAACAGAGGAAGTCTATGTTTCCTCTGTGGTCTATGGAAACGCTTCAGACGGAGCTAATTGAAGCTCCAAGCACTCATTGGCTCAAACCGGTCCTTTCTTTTGCGCTTGAGAATTCTAAGGACTCACAATTTGATATGCCAATCACCCGAAGGGCATTAATTTTTCATTGTTTTGAGTCAACGGTTGGCATTCCTTTCACGGACCCAAAGGTTGATCGAGATCTGCGTGAGTACTATCTTGAGTTTGCTCAGCCTCAGTGCCTAACTTGGAGTAATCAAAAAATTACAACAGTCAAGGTGGTTAAACCCACATCAGCAGGGAAGTTCATCAACATTAAGTTCATAGTAACCCGAGGCTCTGATAGTTCGGTTCATATGATTTCCCTGGCTGATAAATATTTTTATGAATTTTCTGAAAAGAATTAAAAAAAAGAAAGGAAAATATTTTTGATTTTTATGAATAGAAACGAAGTAAGGAAAGACATAAACAATGTACAAAATATACAACCGAAACTTCACCGAAAAGTAGTGAAGCGAAATAGACCGAGCGTTCGGTTCATTTCGGTTCCCAAAAATTCACGAGCCGAAATAGACCGAGCGTTCACTCTATTTTGCGTTCGGTTCATTTCGGTTCCCAAAAATTCAGGAGCCGAAATAGACCGAGCGTTCGCTCTATTTCGCTTGAATAAATTTTAATGAGGTTAAAGCGATTTCGGTACTGACTCAGCTTCCATCATTCCTAAGCCTTGTAAAATTTTATTAAAGCGTGCTTCTGGTAAGGCTTTTGTAAAGATGTCATCTAGTTGATCAGTGGTTCTAACAAAATGGATTTTGACATTACCATCCTCCACGTGATCCTTGATGAAATGATACCTCAGTGCGATATGTTTCGTTTTTGGGTGTTGCACTGGATTGTGATGTATCCTTATTGCGCTTTCAGAGTCACAATACAAAGGGATTTTCTTCATGTTCAGGCCATAGTCTCTAAGTTGACTTTGTATCCATATGACCTGTGAGGTACAAGACGCTGCGGCTATGTATTCAGCTTCGGCTGTGGAAAGAGACACACATGTTTGCTTCTTCGATTGCCAGCTAACGAGTTTGCCATCAAGGAACTGACCCCCTCCAGTTGTGCTCTTTCGGTACAGTCCACATCCACCTAGATCGGCATCGGAAAACGCTTGTACGAAGAATCCTGATTTCGCCGGGTACCATAAACCGAGAGATGAGGTTCGCTTCAGATATCAAAAAATATTCTTCACAGCCATCATGTGAGATTCGCGTGGATTAGCTTCAAACCTGGCACAATAATAGACAGAAAATATTATGTCTGGTCGACTGGCTGTCAGATACATTAAGGACCCTATCATTTGGCGATAGAGGGTCATGTCAACAGCTGATTTTTCCAGAGAAGGTGTTAGCTTCGTGCCAAACGCCATAGGAACCTTCACTTTTGATTCTCCCATCATTCCAAACTTGGCTAGTAAGGTCTTGGTGTAAGCCTCTTGATTAATAAAAATGTCTCCGGGTCCCTGTCTAATATTCAAGCCAAGGAAAAAGTTAATTGGACCCATTGAGCTCATCTCAAACTTAGTCTCCATCAACTTCCTGAATTCAGCTGTGAGGCTGGGATTCATGGAACCGAAGATGATATCATCGACATAAATTTAGACGATCATAAGGTGGTCACCTTCTTTCTTACGAAAGAAGTTTGGGTCAACCGAACCTTGTTTAAACTTAGAAATTTTTAAAAATCGAGTAAGTGTTTCATACCGTGCCCTAGGAGCTTGCTTCAGACCGTAAACCGCCTTGTCTAGAATGTAGCAGTGATTTGGATACTTTTTGATCACGAAACCCGATGGTTGCTCTACGTACACCGTCTCTTCTAATTCTCCATTTAAGAATGCACACTTTACATCCATTTGGAAAACTTCAAAGTTTTTGTGAGCAGCGTATGCCAGAAAAATCCGAACTTATTCTAGCCTTGCTTAAGGAGCAAAGGTTTCTTCGTAATCAATCCCTTCTTCCTGACAATATCCCTTGACCACCAGCCTTGCCTTGTTGCGAATGACATTTCCTTCTTTGTCCATCATGTTTCTGAAAACCCACTTCAATCCACCCACAGATGCATCCGTTGGGATAGGAATCAGTCTCCATACTTTGTTTCGCTCAAATTCATTGAGTTCGTCTTGCATTGCCTGTACCCAATCAGAGTAATCGAGTGTAGTGTTAATTGTCTTTGGTTCAACTTTGGAGACAAACGAATTAAAGATGCAAAATTCCACTTGAGAGAACAATGCAGTTTGTTTCGCTTTCAGTTGAGAACGAGTGAGAACTCTTTCCGATGATTCACCAATGATTTAAGTTTCTCGATGATCTTTTGTCTATTTGGTGAGAGGAGGGTAATTTGGATCATAGGAGGGATCCAGTTCAGCATTTACTTCTTCTTCGAATTCTGAATGTGTAGCATCATCTTCATTATTTGTATTAACATTCTCCCCCTCGAATGATGAAACAGTTTCGGCTTCAGGCTCAGAATTCTCCCCCTCGATAGGTCGTTCAGTGGGAATGGTGGTTGATGGATTCTCCCCCTGGAAAGTAGAATTGGAAGATTCACTTGGCTTTTGAGATTTTTCAGATTCTTGAGATCCACTGGAATTGGAAGGTTCGCTTTCCATGACTTTAGCAGCTTCATCAATCACCTTCTTCAGATTATCTACTTCGTTGTCAGCTGTTTTCGCTTCAGAGAGAATAGCGGTCTCTGGTTCATCAAAGAGCTTCATATATTCTTCAAATAAGTTGGAAATGGGAATCGAGACTTGACCAGTTTGAGGAAAGATTTTATCCGTTGGTTGTTTACTTGATGCGAGTTTCTTCACGTAGTTATCATCAAACGACACGTAATATGTTTCTTCGATTTTCTTTGATCGTTTATTCAGAATCCTGTATGCTTTCGGAGTAAGCGAATACCCAAGAAAAATTCCTTCGTCTGCCTTTACATCAAACTTGTTTCGGTTGTCTTTAGAATTGAATATAAAGCATCTCGAACCGAACACATGGAAAAACTTGACGTTAGGCTTGCGATTGTTCAGGATTTCATAAGGAGTTATTGTGAATCGCTTGTTGAGTAGAGATCGGTTCTGGGTGTAGCAAGCAGCGGCCATAGCATCAGCCCAGAAATACAGGGGCAACGAAGCGAAGCTGAGCATGGTTCGGGCTGCTTCACACAACGAGCGGTTTCGCCTTTCAACGACCCCATTTTGTTGTGGAGTATAAGGAGCAGAGAAATTGTGATACACTCCCTTTTTAGCAAGGAATTCTTCAAACACTTTGTTTTTGAATTCCAACACATTGTCGCTGCGAATGTTTCTAACCACCTTTTGCAGTTGAAGCTCTACTTGCTTTATGAAGGTTTTGAGCTTAGGCGTTGCTTCTAATTTCTATTTAAGAAAGAAAACCCAGGTGAACCGAGAAAAATCATCAACTATGACAAGTATATATTTGTTACCACCGATGCTTTCAATAGCCGAAGGAACACAAAGATCAATATATAGGAGCTCAAGCGGTTCGATGATCTTTGTGTTAACACGAGTTGGATGACTTTTCCTGCTTTGCTTTCCCATTTCACAGGCAGCACACAGATGTTCTTTGTCAAACTTAAGAAGCAGAAGTCCTCGCACATGATCACCAAGAACAAGCTTGTTGATGTCTTTAAAGTTGAGGTGCGAGAGCCTTCGGTGCCATAGACAACTTTTGTTAGAATGTGATTTCGTTAGTAGGCATACAAATGGCTTCCCTCGTATTGGATTAAGGTTCAATGAATACATTTCGCCTTTTCTTTGAGATTTCAGCAGAACATTCTTAGTCTTCTTTTCTATTATTTCTGACCCTTCATCATCAAACGAAATCTTCAGTCCGGTTCCCACCACTAGTTGTGAGACACTGATGAGATTGTGTTGTAAGCCTTCTACATATGCCACCTTTCTAATCAAGAAGTCTCCATTTGTGATCATCCCATAGCCTTTTATTGTGCCAAAAGAATTGTTCCTGTACTTGACACATCCACCATCCTTTAGAGCCCGAAACTCCCGTAGCTCTTCCCTTCTCCCTGTCATGTGACGTGAGCAGCCACTGTCAATATACCATTCATCGTCGAACTGCTCGTCACGAATAACCTGCAAAAATTATGCAGATTTAGGAACCCAAAGTTTCTTGGGTCCTTGTGAGCCTTTTACTGAACAGGGAATTGTAAGAGAAGAATCAACCAAAAAAGCTCGTTTTATTAAGGTGGTTTCATCTTTTTTTTTAATTGTGAAAACTTTGATTTTGTTAGTTTTTGTTTCTTTAACTTTAGACTTTGGAATGGTGTTCTTTTTGTTCACAAACTTTTGGTTCTCTTTCCTAAAGTTAGCAGACGTTTTCTTTGTGTTCTTTTCATCTTCCAAGACAAACTTCCCTTTTCCCTTTATATCCACTTTTGGATTTTGTTTTGAGTGAGAGGGATGAGTTTTAGGAGCGAAACTTGGCTTTAGGTTCTTTCCATCTGAAGATGGAGAACCGAAACCACTCTTTTGGTTTCGTACGCTTCCATTTTGGGAGCCAAAACTACTCTTTCAGTTCGCTTGACTGCAGGAATGGCATTTTGTGCAAGAAGTAGATTTTTGCTTTGATTTTGCTTCATTTGTAAGGAGAGAATATTTATTTGAGTGAACATAATTAGGGTTTTGGGACTTCCAAAACTGCTTCCTTTCAGAGAGATTCTTCTTATATCTCCTATTACGTTGATGTTTCTTCTCTGCCCACTGCTTTGGAGTTTTATGGATATTAGCTTTGGGTTTCGGTCTTTCATCACTAGTTTCGCTCTCTAGCGAGGAGGTTTCGCTTGTCACCTTGACTGGCTCTCTTGGAATCATTTTGGTACCACTTGTGCTTGGCACATCAAAATGTGTAGGCTTGTTATGTGGTTCTGCCACATATCTGCCTTTTACCCTCCATGGTGTTTTCTCAGACAGACCAACCGTTTCATCAGCATTGTCGATTGGAGCTGACCAAAAATGCTCCTCACAACCGTCAGCATTGTCCTCGTTTACTATTGCTGTCAGTTCAGCTGTTTGTTGCTGTGTGACTCCTGTAACTGCATAAACCTGATTTGGTGTGGTGTGAACCTTTTGATATACCACAACTTTTTCTTTCTGTTTTTTACTTCTTTTTAGAAAATTCATTAAATCCAAAAATATTTTTCTTTCTTTTGTTTTGCTTATCATTAACGTTATAAATTCCAAAATATCACTAAAAGGTATCATTGTTCATTCAAATGATGGAGCTGGGACAGGTATATATTTCTTTCTCTAAGTACTAGCTACGTGTCCCTAGAAGCATGCTGTTGTATGTCGACCAAAGCCTCAAAGATTTCGACTGTAGACTTATTGATTTGGTATACACAAATCAAAGCTTCCCAATCGGGCTGATAAAATCACTTATGTCATGAGCCACCTTACTCGTCTCATATTGAGTTAAGAGTTGTCTGCTCGGTCGTTACTCTATAGAAGAGGTGCTTTCGGTTCTTTAACCTCCTTACCACTTTTCTCCATTTCCTTTCGGTTCATAATAGTAACCCTTGAGACTCTCAGTCTTTAACACTGAGGTTTATGGTTACACAACATCTTTGTTAATGATTTTAGTTTCGTTCTACCACGAACTAAGTGAAACCCAAAAACCAACACCAATAATGAATTGACGGTGAACGCTCTAATGTTCAAGCTATTACTTGTTACCTCAAGAAATCTCTTTTTATTTTTGCGTGATCTTTATGAATCTAACCCCAAGACGTTTTCTTCCCAAAGGATCCAATTTTTTTTTTTGAGATTTCTAAAATACATCAAGTCACTGAAAATTGTATCCAACCTACTTCTTCAACAGGCCACATCGGTCTCACAAGTACTTTCTCCAACTTTCGGTCTTATTTCAAGCACTGAAGTTAGGTTGAAGTTAACCCACCCTATAAAGCCTTATTTTGAAAAGAAGCCTTTCAATGCTTCTTAACTAGTATTTGATCGTATTTTCACGGGGAACCACACAAACACTTTGAAGTCTCTCTTGACTTTGAAGGAAGAGATTCGTGCCCGGGATCTACTGCTTCATGTCTTGATTGACATCACTTATATCCCACAAAAAATTTGCTTTATTTCTTTATCTTTCCCACTAACTTGGACGAAAATCTTTATGATTTTTCCAAACTCTTGTTCGGTTGCTAATAAGCTATTTTCAGACATATAGCTTCGGTTATTTACGGTGGCGTTGATTTATTTAAAAAGATAAGGATGAGTCAGCACGAATTTGAAACGGTTCAGAATTTGAAAAGGAGATAAGGATGGGAAGGCGCGTGAATTTGAAACGGTTCCTAATATCACGCTTGATGACGTCTTCCTAGGGAAACCTAGCACTCAAATCACGCTTTTTCAGGCATCGATTCAGAAGATCGTCGAATCATTACTGGGGATTTTTCTCTCTCCTGGCGATGGTATATAAGGTTTTCTCACACCTCATAGGTTACTTTACCAATTCTCCACTCTCTCACGAATAGAACAGGCGATTTTCAACTGTTCATCTTCTTCCTCACTGCAACAATGGCAGAATCTTCATCTGTTCAAGAGCACACTGCTTCCTCATCTCTTCTGGTCATCAAACCAAATCAGAATCTTATCATCGAACTGAATCCATTCGTCTATGATTCATACATGCTTCATGTGGTCGAATGTCTCAACTACTCCCCGCTGGTGGTTGCTCTCACGCAGGTTGAAAATTTTCCTATGTCACTGCTCTCACAAGTCTATTCATCGGCTACATACGACAAGCGCAAGGAAAGGATCTTCTTTGACATCTTCAATCACAAGACCTCTGTCTCAAAGGCTCGTTTTTGTTCTCTGCTGCATCTTCCTACAGACGGCTCTGTCATCTCTCCTGATTTCATCACTAATACTCAGTTATTTACTATGTTCTATGACATGGGGTATACCGATGTCCTAACCACGGTGACGAAATTCAAGAAATCATGCTTACCACCTCAATGGAATGGTCTTTTCACACTCATCTTCAAGGGGTTAGCTAAAAGGGTTGGTGGGTCTGATGGTGCCATCAAAGGTCTCATGACCATTCTCTATGGTCTCTATCATGGAATCAACCTAGATTACGGATCCCTTATTTGGTCCCAGCTGTTGCAGAGCCTCAACACGTCGAACAGATACTCTGAAATTTCTTGTGGACGCTTTTGGACGCTGGTGACTCGAAGAGCCATTGCTCACTTTCAGGTTCCAATTATGGCAGATGCGCTGATGTCTTCAATTACCACTTTTCACACAACCAAAATCATTATCACCGATCCCACGAAGTTCATATTCATTAGTTCAATTCCTGAATCAATGTACAGGTGTGTCTCAAGCGTAAGGAACATTATGGCTGATTACCGGAAACAACCTTCTTCTGGGCCAAGAAACCTTACTCCAGAAATGCAACAAGCCCTGGAGGCTATTGACAAACCAGCAAAGCGGTGAAAGAAACAAGAAAAGAAGAAGAAGGAAGGTGAAGGTCAATCATCCCAAGTGGCAAGGCCTCCCAAGCGAAAGCAAGATAAAGAATCTTCTCCTGTTCACAAGAAACGAAGGATTAAGAAGAAAGCTCACAGGCCAAAGTCTCCTTCCCCACCTTCAAGTGACTCTGAGTATGTTCCATCTGACCAACAGCCCGAGTCCACGGAAGACGACGTTTCTCCAACCGAAAGTCCGCCTCGTGGTAACTGACGAGACCATCACCAACTAATGTAGGTAACCGAACCTCACCTCCCCATTCTCCTACACAATCGGTTCCTATTACCATTGCTCCCTTTCCTCCACCCATCTCGTTTACCACTACTACCTCAATTCCAATTCCAACCCCTTTATTCACTGAAGTCACTACCACTACTACTTCTCCAACCGAACCTAATGTTCGTGTCAACGTATCTGATACGGGGGCATCTACCTTCGCTTCTGAACCCCCTATTACCTCAAAACCTTTATCCCCACCTCCTTCACACGAATCTGAACCTATTCTTAGCGGAGAAAACATGGAATTCGACTATGTTTACTATAGTCCTTATCGAGTACAGAGTGATGAAGATGATGACGCTCCTGTCACGAAGAAGCATTTAAAGTGTATGAATGACAAGCTTGACCAACTGCTTTCTTCCTCTTCTGGCAGTGCATATTCCGAAGCAGCTATCAAGGATCTGTTGGCAACCTTTGTCAAAGAGCATGATACTTCCATCTCTAATGTTGTTAAAGCTGTTGTAGCCTCCACTTCCACCTGTTAGAAAGCTTCCATTGCAGTCGAAGCCTCCACCACGGATTGCAGGCAAGCGACCGAAAATGTCGAAAAACTAGTTTCTGATGCTCAAATCTTTCTTGATTCTCTTCAAGCTGCCGCTCAGAAGAATGCTCAAACAGTGAATGTTTATGTTGATAATCTTACGCGTTCACTGGAGGCTAAAAAGAAGCATTTTGAGGACGCACGCCAAGCAATTTAGGCCGCTAACGCTGAGCTTCACACTTCAGTTGATGCTCGTCTCACTCAACTTGAAGCTGAACTTGCTGTCGAAAATAGGATTATGGATGAGCTGGATAAGCGAAATTCTCAGCTTAAAATTTAGAATCTGAAGCTCAAGGCTGCAACCAAGGAGATTGACGAATTCAAATCTGAGCGTGCAGTGGTGAAAAGTTCGGTTGGTTATGTGCATTCCATTCTTCTACACCTTCTGGAAGCCCATGACTCGATCCTTACCATCTCAATTCGACGCCACTTGGCTGAGAAATTGAAACCTGCTCTGGATATTTTAAGCAGGATTCAGGGTGTTCCGGAGCCCGTTGTCCCTCCGAAACAAGGGGGAGAAAATGTTAGTTAGGGCGAAGGTCAATCTCAACCACCTCCAAAAAGTAAACCTTTCACCTAACCGAAAGTCACTACTGAGCCGAAGGGTAATGAAGCTTCGGGCAGTATGAAGGACAAACGAAAGAAGAAGATTGGTGATGATGATGAGGATGAAAACGATGATGAAACTGATACAGGAGAAAAAGGCTCTAAAACCGAAAGTCTCAAAGTTAAGCCTGATGATCAAGAGATTGAGGCAAAGTTTCGAAAAGCGAAGGAAATTTTTGATAAAGAGAGGAAAGCGAACGAAATGCTAGAACAGAGGAAGTCTATGTTTCCTCTGTGGTCTATGGAAACGCTTCAGAGGGAGGTAATTGAAGCTCCAAGCACTCATTGGCTCGAACCGGTCCTTTCTTTTGCGCTTGAGAATTCTAAGGAGTCACAATTTGATATGCCAATCACCCGAAAGGCATTCATTTTTAATTGTTTTGAGTCAACGGCTGGCATTCCTTTCCCGGACACAAAGGTTGATCGAGATCTGCTTGAGTACTATCTTGAGTTCGCTCAGCCTCAGTACCTGACTTGGAGTAATCAGAAAATCACAACAGTCAAGGTGTTAAAACCCACATCAGCAGGGAAGTTCATCAACATTAAGTTCAAAGTGACCCGAGGCTCAGATAGTTCGGTTCATATGATTTCCCTGGCTGATCTGCCAAATTTAAATCCTCATGATTGGATTCTCCAGAACAACATTTTGCTGACTAATCAAAAGGAGTACGAGCCCATTATAGATCACATCAAGCGAATGTTGGTGTGTTACATTCTTGAAGTCGCAAAGATGGATCAGGAAATCGCCTCTGCCATAAAGAAGAAGCCTACTATGAAGCCAATTGGGAAGGCAAGCGACATCAACGTGATGGTTGAGGATAAAATTGACCCCAAGTTTCATACGGTCATGTTCATTAGGGGCGAAGGTCAAAAGTGCCTGTTCGCTCTTATTGACAAACACCTGTTCTCCACTACTTGCTTGGAGCATATTCTCGATATTATACACGGGTGTAATCAGAACAGCGAAGCCGACAAGAAGATGTTTACTGATATGCTTCAGTGGTATATTCTTTTCTATCAAACTCTTCTTTCTATCATCCCCAATCTGTTCAAGACTGTGAGGAAAAGTACTGTTACTCAACCGAAGCAGTCTCTCGCCTCAATTGGCACAAAGGGGGAGATTGTTGGGTTTAACGGGTTGCACCATTGGGCCTTAGTAGTTCGGTCCATCATGTACTCTCGGTTTGGGCCTGTCCAAACGTGCTTATCTTTCTAGGGTTTAGTATATAAGGTACATGCATGCATCCTTGTCATTAACGCTATTATTGATTATCTCATTGATTGTACTATAAACCCTAGCACACCTCTACAGAGGAAGTTCTTAGTCGAGCTCTTCTGAGGTGTGACTATATTTTAATCATTCGACGTACGGATTGATTCATTGAGTGTTCCAGTATTTGTTAATCTTATTGTTTTCCCTCTTGAAGATCCAATCGATCTAAAGAGTTCTCAACTCATCTATTTCGGCTCCTGAATTTTTGGGAACCGAAATGAACCGAACGCGAAATAGAGCGAACGCTCGGTCTATTTCGGCTCCTGAATTTTTGGGAACCGAAATGAACCGAACGCTCGGTCTATTTCGCTTCACTACTTTTCGGTGAAGTTTCGGTTGTATATTTTGTACATTTTTTATGTCTTTCCTTACTTCGTTTCTATTCATAAAAATCAAAAATATTTTCCTTTCTGTTTTTTAATTCTTTTCATAAAATTCATAAAATTCATAAAAATCAAAAATATTTTTTTTCTTTCTGTTTTTTACTTCTTTTCAGAAAATTCATTAAATCCAAAAATATTTTTCTTTCTTTTGTTTTGCTTATCATTAACGTTACAAATTCCAAAATATCACTGAAAGGTATCATTGTTCATTCAAATGATGGAGCTGGACAGGTATACATTTCTTTCTGTAAGTAGTAGCTAAGTGTCCCTAGAAGCATGTTGTTGTATGTCGACCAAAGCCTCAAAGATTTCGAGTGTAGCCTTACTGATTTGGTATACACAAATCAAATCTTACCAATCAGGCTGATAAAATCACTTATGTCATGAGCCACCTTACTCGTCTCATATTGAGTTAAGAGTTGTCTGCTCGGTCCCTACTCTATAGCAGAGGTGCTTTCGGTTCTTTAACCTCCTTACCACTTTTCTCCATTTCCTTTCGGTTCATAATAGTAACCCTTGAGACTCTCAGTCTTTAACACTGAGGTTTATGGTTACACAACATCTGTGTTAATGATCTTAGTTTCGTTCTACCACGAACTAAGTGAAACCCAAAAACCAACACCAATAATGAATTGACGGTGAACGCTCTAATGTTCAAGCTATTACTTGTTACCTCAAGAAATATCTTTTTATTTTGGCGTGATCTTTATGAAATTGTCTAACACCAAGACGTTTTTTTCCCAAAGGATCCAGATTTTTTTTTTTTGAGATTTCTAAAATACATCAAGTCACTGAAAATTTTATCCAAACTACTTGTTCAACAGGCCACATCGGTCTCAAAAGTACTTTCTCCAACTTTCGGTCTTATTTCAAGCACTGAAGTTCGGTTGACGTTAACCCACCTTATAAAGCCTTATTTTGAAAAGAAGCCTTTCAATGCTCCTTAACTAGTATTTGATCGTATTTTCATGGGGAACCACACAAACACTTTGAAGTCTTTCTTGGCTTTGAAGGAAGAGATTCGTGCCCGGGATCTACTGCTTCATGTCTTGATTGACATCACTTATATCCCACATACAATTTGCTTTATTTCTTTCTCTTTCACACTAACTTGCATGAAAATCTTTATGATTTTTCCAAACTCTTGTTCGGTTGCTAATAAGCTATTTTCAGACATATAGCTTCGGTTATTTACGGTGGTGTTGATTTATTTAAAAAGATAAGGATGAGTCAGCATGAATTTGAAACGGTTCAGAATTTGAAAAGGAGATAAGGATGGAAAGGCGCGTGAATTTGAAACGGTTCCTAATATCACGTCTGATGACGTCTTCCTAGGGAAACCCAGCTGTCAAATCACGCTTTTTCAGGCGTCGATTCAGAAGATCGTCGAATCATTACTGGGGATTTTTCTCTCTCCTGGCGATGGTATATAAGGTTTTCTCACACCTCATAGGTTACTTTACCAATTCTCCACTCTCTCACGAATACAACATGCGATTTTCAATTGTTCATCTTCTTCCTCACTTCAACAATGGCATAATCTTCATTTGTTCAAGAGCACACTGCTTCCTCATCTCTTCTGGTCATCAAACAAAATCATAATCATATCATCGAACTGAATCCATTCGTCTATGATTCATACATGCTTCATGTGGTCGAATGTCTCAAGTACTCCCCGCTGGTGGTTGCTCTCACGCAGGTTGAAAATGTTCCTATATCACTGCTATCACAGGTCTATTCATCTGCTACATACGACAAGCGCAAGGAAAGGATCTTCTTTGACATCTTCAATCACAAGATCTCTGTCTCAAAGGCTCGTTTTTGTTCTCTGCTGCATCTTCCTACAGACGCCTATATCATCTCTCCTGATTTCATCACCAATACTCAATTATTTTCTATGTTCTATGACATGGGGTACACCGATGTCCTAACCACGGTGACAAAATTCAAGAAATCGTGCTTACCACCTCAATGGAATGGTCTTTTCACACTCATCTTCAAGGGGTTAGCTGAACGGGTTGCTGGGTCTAATGGTTCCAGCAAAGGTCTCATGACCATTCTATATGGTCTCTATCATGGAATCAACCTGGATTACAGATCCCTTATTTGGTCCAAGCTGGTGCAGAGCCTCAACACATCGACCAGATATTCCGAAATTTCTTGTGGACGTGTTTGGACGCTGGTAACTCGAAGAGCCATTGATCACTTTCAGGTTCCAATTATGGCAGATGCGCTGATGTCTTCAATTGCCACTTTTCACACAACAAAAATCATTGTCACCGATCCCATGAAGTTCATATTCATTGGTTCAATTCCTGAATCAATGTACAGGTGTGTCTCAAGCGTAAGCAACGTTATGGCTGATTACCGGAAACTACATTCTTCCAGGCCGAGAAACCTCACTCCAGAAATGCAACAAGCCCTGGAGGCTGTTGACAAACCAGCAAAGTGGGGAAAGAAACAAGAAAAGAAGAAGAAGGAAGGTGAAGGTCAATCATCCCAAGTGGCAAGGCCTCCCAAGCGAAAGCAAGATAAAGAATCTTCTCCTGTTCACAAGAAACGAAGGATTAAGAAGAAAGCTCACAGGCCGAAGTCTCCTTCCCATCTTCAAGTGACTCTGAGTATGTTCCATCTGACCAACAACCCGAGTCCACTGAAGACGACGTTTCTCCAACAGAAAGTCCGCCTCGTGGTAACTCGCCTCCACCATCACCAACTAATATAGGTAACCGAACCTCACCTCCTCATTCTCCTACACAATCGGTTCCTATTACCATTGCTCCCTTTCCTCCACCCATCTCGTCTACCACTACTACCTCAATTCCAATTCCGACCCCTTTATTCACCGAAGTCACTACCACTACTACTTCTCCAACCGAACCTAATGTTTGTGTCAACGTATCTGATACGGGGGCATCTACCTTTGGTTCTAAACCCCCTATTACCTCAAAACCTTTATCCCCACCTCCTTTACACGAATCTAAACCTGTTCCTGGCGGAGAAAACATGGAATTCGACTCTGTTTTCTATAGTCCTTATCGAGTACAGAGTGATGAAGATGATGACGCTCCTGTCACGAAGAAGCATTTAAAGTGTATGAATGACAAGCTTGACCAACTGCTTTCTTCCTTTTCTGGCAGTGCATATTCCGAAGCAGCTATCAAGGATCTGTTGGCAACCTTTGTCAAAGAGCATGATACTTCCATCTCTAATGTTGTTAAAGCTGTTGAAGCCTCCACTTCCACCTGTTAGAAAGCTTCCATTGCAGTCGAAGCCTCCACCACGGATTGCAGGCAAGCGACCGCAAATGTCGAAAAACTAGTTTCTGATGCTCAAATCTTTCTTGATTCTCTTCAAGCTGTCGCTGAAAAGAATGCTCAAATAGTGAATGTTTATGTTGATAATCTTACGCGTTCACTGGAGGCTAAAAAGAAGCATTTTGAGGACGCACGCCAAGCAATTTAGGCCGCTAACACTGAGCTTCACACTTCAGTTGATGCTCGTCTCACTCAACTTGAAGCTGAACTTGCTGTCGAAAACAGGATTATGGATGAGCTGGATAAGCGAAATTCTCAGCTTAAAATTTAGAATCTGAAGCTCAAGGCTGCAACCAAGGAGATTGACGAATTAAAATTTGAGCGTGCAGTGGTGAAAAGTTCGGTTGGTGATGTGCATTCCATTCTTCTACACCTTCTGGAAGCCCATGACTCGATCCTTACCATCTCAATTCGACGCCACTTGGCTGAGAAATTGAAACCTGCTCTGGATATTTTAAGCAGTATTCAGGGTGTTCCGGAGCCCGTTGTCCCTCCGAAACAAGGGGGAGAAAATGTTAGTTAGGGCGAAGGTCAATCTCAACCACCTCCAAAAATTAAACCTTTCACCTAACCGAAAGTCACTACTGAGCCGAAGGGTAATGAAGCTTCGGGCAGTATGAAGGACAAACGAAAGAAGAAGATTCGTGATGATGATGAGGATGAAAACGATGATGAAACTGATACAGGAGAAAAAGGCTCTAAAACCGAAAGTGTCAAAGTTAAGCCTGATGATCAAGAGATTGAGGCAAAGTTTCGAAAAGCGAAGGGAATTCTTGATAAAGAGAGGAAAGCGAACGAAATGCTAGAACAGAGGAAGTCTATGTTTCCTCAGTGGTCTATGGAAACGCTTCAGAGGGAGGTAATTGAAGCTCCAAGCACTCATTGGCTCAAACCGGTCCTTTCTTTTGCGCTTGAGAATTCTAAGGACTCACAATTTGATATGCCAATCACCCGAAAGGCATTTATTTTTCATTGTTTTGAGTCAACGGCTGGCATTCTTTTCCTGGACCCGAAGGTTGATCGAGATCTGCTTGAGTACTATCTTGAGTTCTCTTAGCCTCAGTACCTGACTTGGAGTAATCAGAGAATCACAACAGTCAAGGTGTTCAAACCCACATCAGCAGGGAAGTTCATCAACATTAAGTTCAAAGTGACCCGAGGCTCTGATAGTTCGGTTCATATGATTTCCCTGGCTGATCTGCCAAATTTAAATCCTCATGATTGGATTCTCCTGAACAACATTTTGCTGACTAATCAAAAGGAGTACGAGCCTATTATAGATCACATCAAGCGAATGCTGGTGTGTTACATTCTTGAAGTCGCAAAGATGGATCAGGAAATCGCCTCTGCCATAAAGAAGAAGCCCACTATGAAGCCAATTGGGAAGGCAAGCGACATCAACGTGATGGATAAGGGTAAAATTGACCCCAAGTTTCATACGGTCATGTTTGTTAGGGGCAAAGGTCAAAAGTGCCTGTTCGCTCTTATTGACAAACACCTGTTCTCCACTACTTGCTTGGAGCATATTCTCGATATTATACACGGGTGTAATCAGAACAGCGAAGCCGACAAGAAGATGTTTACTGATATGCTTCGGTGGTATATTCTTTTCCGTCAAACTCTTCTTTCTATCATCCCTAAGCTGTTCAACACTGTGAGGAAAACTACTGTTACTCAACCCAAGTACTCTCTCGCCTCAATTGGCGCAAAGCGGGAGATTGTTGGGTTTAAAGGATTACGCCATTGGGCCTTAGTAGTTCGGTCCATCATGTACTCTCGGTTTGGACCTGTCCAACCGTTCTTATCTTTCTAGGGTTTAGTATATTAGAGCAAGTTCCTATGTCACTACTCTCACAGGTCTATTCATCTGCTACATACGACAAGCGCAAGGAATGGATCGTCTTTGACATCTTCAATCACAAGACCTCTGTCTCAAAGGCTCATTTTTGTTCTCTGCTGCATCTTCCTATAGACGCCTCTGTCATCTCTCCTGATTTCATCACCAATACTCAGTTATTTACTATGTTCTATGACATGGGGTATACCGATGTCCTAACCAAGGTGACTAAATTCAAGAAATCGTGCTTACCACCTCAATGGAATGGCCTTTTCACACTCATCTTCAAGGGGTTAGCTGAACGGTTTGCTGGGTCTGATGGTGCCTTCAAAGGTCTCATGACCATTCTCTATGGTCTCTATCATAGAATCAACCTGGATTACGGATCCCTTATTTGGTCCCAGCTCAGATTTGAATTCGTCAATCTCCTTGGTTGCAGCCTTGAGCTTCAGATTCTTAATTTTAAGTTGAGAAGTTTGCTTATCCAGCTCATCCATAATCTTGTTTTCGACAGCAAGTTCAGCTTCAAGTTGAGTGAGACGAGCATCAACTGAAGTGTGAAGCTCTGTGTTGGCGGCCTGAATTGCTTGGCGTGCGTCCTCAAAATGCTTCTTTTCAGCCTCCAGTGAACGCGTAAGATTATCAACAGTAGCATTCACTGTTTGAGCATTCTTCTGAGCGACAACTTGAAGAGAATCAAGAAAGATTTGAGCATCAGAAACTAGTTTTTCGACATTTGCGGTCGCTTGCCTGTAATCCTTGGTGGAGGCTTCGACTGCAATGGAAGCTTTCTGAAAGGTGGAAGTGGAGGCTTCAACTGCTTTAACAACATTAGATATGGAAGTATCATCCTCTTTGACAAAGGTTGCCAACAGAGCCTTGATAGCTGCTTCGGAATATGCACTGCCAGAAGAGGAAGAAAGCAGTTGGTCAAGCTTGTCATTCATAGACTTTAAATGCTTCTTCGTGACAGGAGTGTCATCATCTTCATCACTCTGTACTCGATAAGGACTATAGTAAACAGAGTCAAATTCCATGTTTTCTCCGCCAAGAACAGGTTCAGATTTGTGTGAAGGAGGTGGGGATAAATATTTTGAGGTAATAGGGGGTTCAGAAACGAAGGTAGATGCCCCCGTATCAGATACGTTGACACGAACATTAGGTTCGGTTGGAGAAGTAGTAGTGGTAGTGACTTCGGTGAATAAAGGGGTTGGAATTGGAATTGAGGTAGTAGTGGTAGACGAGATGGGTGGAGGAAAGGGAGCAATGGTAATAGGAACCGATTGTGTAGGAGAATGAGGAGGTGAGGTTCGGTTACCTACATTAAAGCTATTATTGATTATTTCATTGATTGTACTGTACACCCTAGCACACCTCTACAGAGGAAGTTCTTAGTCGAGCTCTTCTGAGATGTGACTATATTTTAATCATTCGACGTACGGATTGATTCATTGAGTGTTCCAGTATTTTTTAATCTTATTGTTTTACATGTTGAAGATCTAATCGATCTAAAGAGTTCTCAACTCATCAAGTGTTTTTCTTGAGCTACTTCTTTCTTTAGTTTTCTTACAGTCCTCTCCCTCTCTAAATCAAACTCTAACAGTGTACCTCTAAGAAAATATTTGGGCGTACGTCAATTTGTTAAAATGTTGTTGCAGGCGTCTTAAAAAATAATAATTTCACTGCTTGGTTGCACTTTTGGGTAGCATAGGGAAGAAGGGTCGAATCCTCAGGGACACATCCTAAAAGTCAAAGCCTCTTTGCATAAGGCGCATACTAGTCAAATGCAGAAAATAATAAAAAAGGTGATTTTGTTGTAAAATTAATAACTAAAAATAACAGTGAAATAAACTAAAGAAAATTCAATAATATAAAGCAAATTCAATTCTGTTGCGACTTTCCTAATTATGCAGTCAACACAAACTTGGTTATTTAAGATGCGTTCTATCTAAGATGGTACTGAAAACTACTAACAAGCTCTAGTAAGTTCTCTTTTACCTAGTTAATTAACCAAAACAAGCTCTTCAATTAATCCTAGCTTTTTACTAACCAAATTAAACAAGCTCTTAATCAAGTTAGAAAAGAAGCATTATAATCTGTGTAAAATTCCCAACAATATTCAATACTTCTTACAAGCTCAGAAGCATAAAAATATGAAATTTCAGTTTATAACAGAGTCAAATCCCATCATGGAACTGATCTGTTACTTGTTACTTGTTCCCGGTTTATCAAAACAATTACGGATTTCAAGAACTGATTAACTAGATTGATTTAATCCTTAATTAGGTCATCGGGCTAAAAAGAATCAGAAATCAAACATTCATTAAGCACAAAACTGAAATAAATAGATAGAATCACATAATTAAAACCAAGTCTAATTATTGATTACATAAAAAGTACTAATCTTGCAGAACTGAAATTTAGGGTTTAGCCAGACATGGCTAAAATCTGATATAGAACAATGAAAAGAGAAATTAAACTACTAATCTTACTAAACTAATTGAATGAGATGGTCCACAACTTTAAGATCTTCAGGAATTTATGAAAAAGTGCAGAAATCGTGTAGCACCCGATTCCCGGTACGTATTTAAATTCAAGAAATGTTGCAACTCACTCCGGGACTCGGCGAGTTGGAGGCCCAACTCGTCGAGTAGACTCGACTTTTGATCGGGGGTTTAAGTGACCTACTCAACGAGTCCGAAGACCGACTCGACGAGTAGGAGCTGTCTGGACAAAACCCTAATATTTAGGGTTGGCACCCTATTTAAACACTTTATCTCGTCCCAAACCAGCCTCCATCACCCTCCCAACTCAGAGAAACCCTAGATTGAAACCCTAAACCCTTTTTGAGTGATTTTGAGCTTTTGTTCCATTTTGTGCAAGTTAGAAGGTTGAAGAGAAGAAGAAGGAGCTTGGGATTTCAGAAAGGAGCAAGGAGATCCAGAGGTTTTACTTCATTTCCTGTTTATAGGAGGTAAAAAGTCCAGACCTTGCTTCTTTTTTCATTTTGGAGCCATACTTGGATGCAACCACGATTTTGGGATAAGGACTTCATATCTGGAACCAATGAGCGTTCCCATGGCATAAAGGTGCCAACTTTATGGCCACGGGAGACCCATGCATCATATAAACCCCTTTTCATGGATTTTTGAGCCAAAGGCCCCATGCATGCACATCAAGTTTGAAGCTTTACGTATAAAATGGACCCTAGGAGGCCAGATCTAGTGTTTTGACGCGTTAAGACCCATTATAATCGAATGTATAGTTTTGGACAAAGAGGGACTCGACGATTCACTTGGGTGACTCGGCGAGTCCGGACGCTTTTTCCCCCCCAAACGACTTCTGGAAATGGTTTTGGTTCAATGGAAGGAACACTCAGCCTGCTAGGGATTTGTCTTGGACCTGGAAATCATAGGACTCGGCGAGTGTATGAACAGACTCGGCGAGTCCAAAGCAATCTCCCAACTCATGAAGACGGACTCGACGAGTTGTTCATAGAACTCGGCGAGTCATAGACTGGACACATTCATATAATGAAGATAAACTCGACGAGTTCAAGGATGAACTCGGCGAGTCAATTGAAGATGGTCCCGATGCTATGGTTGAAGGTGAACTTGTCGAGTCCTTGCTAGACTCGACGAGTAGAGTCGGGGGGGGGGGGGGGGGTTGTATCATTTTGGAAGAATAGGGACTCGACGAGTTGGTGGACCAACTCGGCGAGTCAAGTCAACTGGATGTTGACTTTAACCAGGGTTTGACCTTGATTTTGACTTGGATTTGGGTTGACCCTTGTAAGGGTTATGAGTATGCATTAGTAATCGGAAAAGGTCGTTGTGTAGGGATTGAGGAGTAGAGACGAGTTGATTCCCGTGCCGAGGACAGTGCAGATACTACACGACATCGAGGTGAGTTACCTTCCAGTAGAAGTGGGTCTAAGGCACCAAGCCCGGCCCACTAGTATGAGTTATAGATGAGATAATTGTCTTTGTGATAATTGTCTGGTATGTGTTATCCGTTATGCTTACGTGCTAGTATGGTATGATGCTATGTGATATATGATAGGAGGGGTAGGATAGACCTCGGTACCGGTCGAAAGGACCAAAGGAGTAGTTAGTACCCAGTCGTGTTAGACACCTTATGCTATATGCTTTGATTTTATGCGATAGTAGTAGGGGGTGAAATAGACCCCAAAGACCGGTCGAGAGGACCGAAGGGGTAAACCAGCACCCAGATATGCTAGGCAAGGTTAACGGTCGAGAGGACCGAAAGGGTAGACCACCACCCAGTTATGCTAGTCAAGGTTACCGGTCGAGAGGACCGAAAGGGTAGGCCAGCACCCAGGTATGCTAGGCAAGGTTACTGGTCGAGAGGACTGAAGGGGTAGGTCAGGCACCCAGATATGCCTGACAGTATGTGTTATATATGGTATGTGGTATGATGGGGGAACTCACTAAGCTTCGTTCTTACAGTTTTCAGTTTGTTTCAGGTACCTCTTCAGCGAAGGGGAAGGAGCCGGTGCGGTAGCTGCACATCGCACGCACACCAGATTTCCACATTATGTGATTCATGGGATTGTACTCTAATTTTAGTACTGTTTGATGATATGAATTGATACATGTTTTCACGGTTATATGATATTAACAATGTTTTTGGTAAACTAATTTTAACATGTTAAATAACTAAAAACGAAAGTTTTGGACTTGAAAATTGGGATGTTACAAGTCGGTATCAGAGCCTTGGTTTGATGGATTCGGACACACCTTCGGGGGTGTCTGAACTCAACTCGAGGATTTGAAAGACTTTTCACAAGAAAAATGTTTTTCCAAAAGACAAAGTGAGAAGTTTTGAGAAAGAACGAAGTGTGTGATGTGCGCGACCGGCTGAGCTCAAGTAAGTTTTCCCCAAGATACCCATACATGTTATGTTATGATATGCTAAGATTATGAGAACTACATGCTAGATTAGGGCTAAGGATCTAGGAAGGATGCCTTATATGCTTATTGCCTATGTGTGAGAACTGCATGCTAGATTAGGGCTAAGGATCTAGGAAGATGCCTGATATGCCTACTATATGTGTTCTTGAGCTGCAAGATGTTACTGAGTAGTTAGTTATATGAAAGCTTGGATAGAGTATGTCTGATTGGGTTACTCAATGCCCGAATGTTGTTTCTTTGTGCTAATAGGGGTTCTAACTATCTTTAGTTAACTAATGAATGAATACATCACATTACATATTGCGAGGATTGAATAATTTCAGAAGGTTAGGTCTAGCCCTATTTCGCAGCTCTTGTCTGAGTCCAACCGTTGTAGGGTAGGACCTCTCATTCGAAGAATTATCTGGTCTTAGTAATATGTAATGGTATTCGTGAGGTAGTTAGGTAAGGGTAGCAGGAACTCCTTACACAAATGATGGCGGCGAGTGGATTGGCGAGTTACCCTAGGGAAAGCCTAGGATGAGATTAGCAAGAGTGTAACGGTAGTAGAAGGGACTTGGTGAAATCAAAGCAATCCTTGAGGAAAGTACGGATAGATGTGGAAGGTAGTATGGGCCCGTACTACTGAAAGCAGAGGATCCGTACTCGAGTCAAGGAGGGCCGAGATAGAACCAGGAAACTTGTAGAGTGTATGAGACCTCCCGAGGTTTATGTATGATTGTGACGATTATATGTTATGTTTCAGAATGGTGATGATCACACGTCATGGAGGGGGAGGTTCAGGATCAGGATCCGGTTCAGGATAAGGCTCGGGAGCAGGTTCCGAGCCAGTGGACGACGGACTACGCGAGTTCATCGCATCTGAGATCACGAGAGGTATCCTTGAGTCGACCCCGGTGATTTTCGGGTCGATCAAGGAAGGGATCATTCAGCTGATGGAGGATCGCCTCAAAACGTTCCGGAGTGACATGGCGTCTGGCCAGTCGGGTACGCGCACGCTGTCCTTCAAGGACTTCAGGGGGAGTGGCGCGCCGGATTTCCACGAGGTTAAGGACCCCATTGTTGCCAGGAGATGCATTGCAGAAATTGAGTCTGCACAGTTGAAGAGTTTTTGCCCAGAAGGGTCGAAGGTCCGCTATGCTACGGGATGTTTGAGAGACAGGGCCAGGGTGGTGGGAGTCAGTTGGTGACTCATTGGGAGCTTCAGCTATTGAGGCTATGACAAGGCCAGATTTTGTAGCCCGATTTAGGGCTGAGTTCGCGCTAGCTGTGGAGCTTCAGCAGCTAGCCAGGGAGTTCCTTGATATGAGGCAGACAACCGAGACAGTGGCGGAGATTACCGCCAAGTTCCGGGAGAGGGAATTGTTGGTGCCCCAGTATGCGGGAGACGGGGATATACGGAGGACCCGCTATCATGACATGTTGAGAGCTGATATTCGGGAGCATGTCATCTTCTCAGCATGTCCGACCCTGGAATCCATGATTGCCAAGGCGAGGGAGAGGGAGATTGATCTGGAGCACATCCGAAAGAGGAAGGCTGAGACAGAGCAGGCTACTAGGGCTTCGGGGAAGAAGCCCAAGCGATCAGATACTAGGCCGAAGGGCCAACAGAGTCGGGGCCGCTGCGGGAAGTGCGGCAAGAACCATGAGGGGGTATGCAGGATGGGATCGTCGTACTGCTACAAGTGCGGCAAGACGGGGCACTTCAGTAGGGATTGTACCGCCCCTGCGCCCACTTTGTAGACATCAAAGTTTCTGTGTTTCCACTACAACCAGCGAGGCCATAAAAATGCCAATTGCCCTCACTTGACAGCAGCAGCGCCAGTGAACGCACCAGCTCCAGCGACCCTACGGATTACTGATGGCCGGCAGGGCAAGACAGAGGCTCCAGTGGTGAGGAGCCGAGCCTTCCAGTTGACTACCGAGGAGGCACACGCCACACCCGATGTGGTGATGGGTATGATATCTTCTCCCTATATTTTATTTTATGTGGCTTATGATATTGATGTGCCATGTGATAAGTCTTGTTTAGGATCGTTCCATGTGAACGGTATCCCAGTTCAAGTGTTGTTTGATTCGGGCGCTACCCGATCATTTGTCTCTCTTACGCTTAGCAAGAGGTTCCATGAGTCTTCGGGCATGTTGGATTGCCCCCTAGAGGTCGAGATTGCGGACGATCGATCGGTGCGAGCATCAAAGGTTTTCAGGGATTGGGTTTTCAGGTTGTTCGAGGAGCGTTATTTGGTGGACTTGGTTCCCATCCCGTTGCGTGGGAACAAGGTGATTATAGGCATGGACTGGTTGAGCCCCAATGGGGCGGTGATAGACTGCACACAACAATTAGTGTGTGTCAGGACCCCAGGTGGGGGAGAGCTGGTGATTTAGGGCGAGTGGCCACAGCGTGGACCAACATTATGTTCAGCAGCGAGGGCTAGGCGCTACCTTCAACAGGGCTGCACTGGGTATGTCGCCTATGTTATGGATACTCGGGAGGCGGGCAAGGCGTCGGTGAGCGATGTACTCGTGGTGCGAGATTATGCTGATGTATTACCATAGGAGCTGCCTCGGATACCCCCGGAGTGACAAGTGGAGTTTCGGATCAAGCTAGTCCCTGGTGCGACTCCGATAGCTAAGGCCCCATATCGGTTGGCTCCTCCCGAGATGCAGGAGTTGTCTTCGCAGATGCAGGAGCTGCTAGACAAGGGTTTTATCAGACCGAGCAGTTCACCGTGGGGAGCCCCGATACTATTTGTGAAAAAGAAGGATGGGTCGCATCGGATGTGTATAGATTACCGGGAGCTGAACAAGGTAACAGTGAAGAACCGTCACCCACTCCCGAGGATAGATGACTTGTTTGATCAGCTTCAGGAAGCATCTTGGTTCTCCAAGATTGATCTACGGTCTGGATACCACCAGATGAGGGTTAGAGAGGAGGATGTATAGAAGACTGTTTTTCGAACTCGGTATGGCCATTACGAGTTCGTGGTGATGCCCTTCGGGCTCACCAATGCTCCTGCCGCGTTCATGGATCTCATGAACCACGTGTGTGGGCTGATGCTGGATCGGTCCGTGATAGTTTTCATTAACGACATCTTGGTTTACTCCAAGACGCAGGAGCAGCATGAGGAGCACTTGCGATAGGTGTTAGATACCCTGAGGAGGGAGAGTTTGTATGCCAAGTTGTCCAAGTGCGAGTTTTCTTTGCGCGAGGTGCAGTTTCTTGGGCACCTTCTCAACCAGATTGGGATATTGGTTGACCCGGCCAAGGTGGAGGCCGTGATGAGATGGGAGGTTCCGAAGTCTCCATCTGAGATTCGGAGTTTCCTCAGATTGGCGGGCTATTACCGGAGATTCATTCAGGACTTCTCCAAGATAGACGTACCTTTGACCCGGCTAACAAAGAAAGCCGTTATCTTTCGCTGGGGGCCAGAGCAGCAGGCAGCATTCGAGACACTGAGACAGAAACTATGCGGGGCGCCGATCCTCGCCCTACCCGAGGGTGTGGAGGATTTTGTGGTATATTGTGATGCGTCCATTTTCGGTTTTGGGTGTAGTTTTGAGGCAGAGAGGGCATGTCATCGTCTACGCCTCGAGGCAGCTGAAGCCTCACGAGGCGAACTAACCGATGCATGATTTAGAGTTGGGGGCGGTCGTCTTCGTCCTCAAGATTTGGCGACACTACCTCTATGGGGTCCGATGTACCATCTACACGAACCACAAGAGTTTGAGGTACCTCATGGATCATCCGAATCTGAACATGAGGCAGCTTCGGTGGTTAGATGTGGTGAAGGATTACGATTGTGAGATCCTTTACCACCCGGGGAAGACCAATGTCGTGGCTGATGCGCTTAGCCACAAGGCAGCGCCGATCAAAGACATCTGCATGAGGATGACCGTGGTGACTCCGTTGTTGGATCGGATTGGAGAGGCCCAGCAGGAGGCTATGAAGGAGGAACATCGTAAGGTTTCCTCCTTCGATTACGACAGCCGAGGGTTATTAACACTACACCGCAGGGTGTGGGTTCCATACCACGGGGGTGTGCGCCAAGTTCTGATGAATGAGGAGCACAAATCCCGATTTTCCATTCATCCCGGGGCGACGAAGATGTACAGAGATCTTCGTCCTGATTACTGGTGGCCCTACATGAAGCGGGATGTAGCCTGGTATGTCGAGAGATGCCTGACCTATAGGAAGGTCAAGGCCGAGCACCAGAGGCCTTACGGCAAGATTCAGCCGCTAGACATTCCCATGTGGAAATGGGAAGATATTACTATGGATTTCATCACCAAGTTTCCCAGGACTGCACGGGGAGTGGATTCGATTTGGGTCATCATGGATCGGTTGACCAAGAGTGCCCACTTCATACCGATCCAGGAGAGCATCTCGGCCGAGAAGTTGGCCGATATCTACATCCGAGAGGTAGTAGCTCGACACGGAGTGCCAGTCTCCGTGATTTCAGACAGAGATGTACGGTTCACTTCCAGATTTTGGAAGAAATTCCATGACGAGTTGGGTACTCGTCTGCACTTTAGCACCGCTTTTCACCCACAAACGGATCGTCAGAGCTAGAGGACCATCCAAACCTTAGAGGATATGATACGGGCATGTGTTCTAGACTTCGGTGGTAGCTGGGATACCTATCTTCCATTAGTTGAGTTCTCCTACAACAACAGCTATCACGCGAGTATCGAGCGTCCTCCTTTTGAGATGTTGTACGGGAGGAAGTGTAGGACCCCGATATGTTGGGGTGAAGTCGGACAGAGGGTCATGGGGAGCACCGAAGTGGTGCTCAAGATGACAGAGAGGATTCAGCAGGTTAGGAGTAGGCTTCAGACTGCTCAGAGTTGGCAGAAAAGTTATGCCGACAAGCGCCGTTCGGACTCGGAGTTCCAGGTCGGGGATATAGTCCTCCTGAAGGTGTCGCCTTGGAAAGGCATTATTCGATTCAGGAAGCGGGGCAAGTTGGGCACCAGGTACATTGGACCTTTCAGGGTTGTCGCCCGGGTGGGCAGGGTGGCGTATAGGCTAGACCTACCAACCGAACTCAGTCAGATTTATAGTACTTTTCACGTCTCCCAGATACGGAAGTGTCTGGTGGACGATTCGGCAGTGGTGCCTTTGGAGGATATTCAGGTGGACGACAGCCTGAATTACATCGAGCGACCAGTAGCTATCCTCGACAGGAAGTCGAAGGATCAGAGGAACAAGAAGGTGGAGTTGGTGAAGGTGCAATGGCAGCACTGCAAGGGGTCGGAATGGACTTGGGAGTCGGAGGAAGAGATGAGGGAACATTACTCCGAGTTTTTTCCAGATTCAGTAGCAAACTTCGAGGACGAAGTCTAAAATAAGTGGGGGAGATTTGTAGAACACGATTCCTGGTACGTATTTAAATTCAAGAAATGTTTCAATTCACTCCGGGACTCGGCGAGTTGGAGGCCCAACTCGTCGAGTAGACTCGACTTTTGATCGGGGGTTTAAGTGACCTACTCGACGAGTCCGAAGACCGACTCGACGAGCAGGAGCTGTCTGGACAAAACCCTAATATTTAGGGTTTGCACCCTATTTAAACACTTTATCTCGTCCCAAACCAGCCTCTATCACCCTCCCAACTCAGAGAAACCCTAGATTGAAACCCTAAACCCTATTTAAGTGATTTTGAGCTTTTGTACCATTTTGTGCAAGTTAGAAGGTTGAAGAGAAGAAGAAGGAGCTTGGGATTTCAGAAGGAGCAAGGAGATCCAGAGGTTTTGCTTCATTTCCAGTTTATAGGAGGTAAAAAGTCCAGTCCTTGCTTCTTCTTTCATTAGATACTCTTTTTGGAGTAACTTAGGGCTTTTGGAAGCCATTTTGGAGCCATACTTGGATGCAACCATGATTTTGGGATATGGACTTCAAATCTGGAACCAATGAGGGTTCTCATGGCATAAAGGTGCAAACTTTATGGCCATGGGAGACCCATGCATCATATAAACCCCTTTTCATGGCTTTTTGAGCCAAAAGCCCCATGCATGTACATCAAGTTTGAAGCTTTACGTATAAAATGGACCCGAGGAGGCCAGATCTATGGTTTTGACACGTTAAGACCCATTATAATCGACTGTATAGTTTTGGACAAAGAGGGACTCAGCGAGTCACTTGGGTGACTCGACGATTCGGGACGCTTCCCCCCCCCCCCCCCAAACGACTTCCGGAAATAGTTTTGCTTGAGTGGAAGGAACACTCAGCCTGCTAGGGGTTTGTCTTGGACCTGGAAATCATAGGACTCGGCGAGTGTATGAACAGACTCGGCGAGTCCAAAGCAATCTCCCAACTCATGAAGACGGACTCGACGAGTTGTTCATAGAACTCAGCGATTCATAGACTGGATACATTCATATGATGAAGATGAACTCGACGAGTTCAAGGATGAACTCGGCGAGTCGGTTGAAGATGGTCCCGATGCTATGGTTGAAGGTGAACTCGTCGAGTTCTTCCTAGACTCAACGAGTAGAGTCGGGGGGGGGGGGGGGTTGTATCATTTTGGAAGAATAGGGACTCGACGAGTTGGTGGACCAACTCGGCGAGTCAAGTCAACTGGATGTTGACTTTGAACAGGGTTTGACCTTGAATTTGACTTGGATTTGGGTTGACTCTTTTAAGGGTGATGAGTATGCATTAGTAATCGGAAACGGTCGTTTTATAGGGATTGAGGAGTAGAGACGAGTTGCTTCCCGTGCCGAGGACTATGTAGATACTACACGACATCGAGGTGAGTTACCTTCCAGTAGAAGTGGGTCTAAGGCACCAAGGCCAGCCCACTAGTATGAGTTATAGATGAGATAATTGTCTTTGTGATAACTGTCTGGTATGTGTTATCCGTTATTCTTACGTGCTAGTATGCTATGATGCTATGTGATATATGATATGAGGGATAGGATAGACCTCGGTACCGGTTGAAAGGACCGAAGGGGTAGTTAGTACTCAGTCGTGTTAGACACCTTATGCTATGTGCTATGATTTTATGCGATAGTAGTAGGGGTGAAATAGTCCCCGAAGACCGATCGAGAGGACCGAAGGGGTAGGCCAGCACCCAGATATGCTAGGCAAGGTTAACGGTCGAGAGGACCGAAAGGGTAGACCACCACCTAGTTATGCTAGGCAAGGTTACCGGTCGAGAGGACCGAAAGGGTAGGCCAGCACCCAGGTATGCTAGGCAAGGTTACTGGTCGAGAGGACTGAAGGGGTAGGTCAGGCACCCAGATATGCCTGAAAGTATGTGTTATGTATGGTATGTGGTATGATGGGGGAACTCACTAAGCTTCGTGCTTACATTTTTCAGTTTGTTTCAGGTACCTCTTCAGCGAAGGGGAAGGAGCTAGTGCGGTAGCTGCACATCGCAAGCACACCAGATTTCCACATTATGTGATTCATGGGATTGTACTCTGATTTTAGTACTGGTTGATGATATGAATTGATACATGTTTTCATGGTTATATGATATTAACAATGTTTTTGGTAAACTAATTTTTACATGTTAAATAATTAAAAACGAAATTTTTGGACTTGAAAATTGGGATGTTACAAATCGCCTCCAAATGTCGCCTTTGGTCGTCTGGGAAATTCTAGGGTTTAAACTGATCAGATAGGGAGTATTTATATACAAGCCAGAAGCATAAGACGAAAATTTTCAGAAAACATGATCGTGCTTTTTGGAAAAATGTGATCGTCTTTTTGCCTCGAAGTCCTGTTTTTGAAGTTTAATGAAGTGTGTTGCTAGTTTAAGCATAAAATTCGAAAAAACGATCGTTGTTTATAACGAAACACAATCGTGTAAAGACTTCTAAGTTCTGAAAGTCGATTTTTGGCTTAGAAAAGTTGCGAAGGTGAAGCACGATCACATATCCAAAAACACAATCGTGTAAACTCAAAAACGTGCATTTCGGACGCGAACTCTACAGTTTCAGCAAATCTAACCTAGGTTCCAGGTTACTGAGCTATTTTTGCTCCATTAAGCTCCAAATATGCATTCAAGCTGCTTCTAGATTACCGTATCACTCGAACTATCTGAAAACGACATAAAAATATGAGAAGTACTGGAATTCTAGTGATACCAAGAGTTGAACATTATTTAAACTAATGCATATAAAAAATCATATAATATAATGCAAAAACTAATAAATTACGAATATAAAAGATGGATAAAATGGCATCTAACACGTTCAAAGTTTCAGTTCAGTTATATATATCGTTTTCTCATTTCGACTAATTCCGTAAAATGACTATAACTTCGTGCTAAAAACATTCTGATAACGGAATCAAATAATAATGTATAGTCTGAGTTCAAAAACGTGCTTAGAAATATTGAACGAGACGTGTAGCTATCCCAATGAATCGATTCAGTGTTCGTTTCTAAGAAAATTAGTTATATAATTGATTTGCTTCCTTAAAAAGGGCATAACATTCATGTATGATCTCCGTTTTCGACGTTCTTTATATGCACAAAATCGTGTTAACATGTTCAATGCAATTATAGTATCATTTGTTCATAAGTATTCTTAGCACACAATTCTTATTTTTAATGCATTAATCAATATTTATATTATGTGAATAGTGTTATGTCCATTAGCAATCAACATTCATTGGAGAAAAAAGGGTATTATATATGCAATTCGAAGTATGAAAACTTTATCTGCATTAAAAAGTATGGAATGTTGTATATTAGGTCCTATTACAAGTGGGTTCGCGGTGGTTTGACCGGCGAACGTTGACCTAATTTTGCTAGTTGTCACAGTTCATCTCATCTATTTCACTAATGTTTCATGTCTAGCTAAGAGAATCTAAAAAACTCAACGAGCAAAGGTTGAGTTGCCTATCCTTGAATTGCTATTACAAAGCTTATAAATTCAGGTCTTAGACCATGAATTATGATTCTTTTCATATGAGCCTCACTGATATGAGAGTGAGGATCAAGATTTGTAATTTCTTTACGCGTGGACTTAACTTTGTGAAACCTTGAGGGATTGGTATATCATGTTAAGATGCTATAGAAGTTCATTCTCAAGAAGCTGCAGCTTAGTATAATTTTTTTTTCTCGGAGAATAAGGTTCCAATGTCTCCCAATCCTATTTTGGAGTCATCACATCTCTGATATGCTTAAGTGTATCCTCTTGCACGATAGTTTTTAACGGGAACATCACTTTGCCCACCTTAATATTCCATTTATGTAAGATTCCATTGTTGTCTTCTGCCTTAGTTTGTCTTGTCTATGACCTATTCACAACTACCCATAAATTATGTCACTGCATATACGACGTAATGCAAGTAGACCAAGTGTTAAACTTATGGTTTTTGAGCTTCTTTACACCACCTACAATTTGTAGCACACAACCAAGACCTCGTGTAAGATAATGAAGAAGGAGAACAATTATATTATGAAATATTGATGTTCACAGAAATATGAAATTATTTCTCTCTTTACTGAATTTCATCATTACAATCTGTTTATATACAAGCTCTAAACATAACTAAATCGCACCTCTTATCATATGCTATATTCTTATCATACGCCTAACAGCTATAACAACTAACTGAATGAACCGACAAACTGATTAGCTGTCAAAGAACATGTGTGTATAAATATATCTAATATACCCCCCTTAAGATGGACGCTGAAAAATATCTTGAAGAGCCATCTTAGATAATAAGGGAACCATCTTGGCTTTTGGTAAAGGTTTAGTGAATAAATCAGCAAGTTGATGTTGAGAACGAATAGGCATGAGCTTGACTATTTTATCTAGAACTTTATCGCGAATAAAATTGCAGTCCAACTCTATATGCTTTGTCCTTTCGTGAAATTGTGGATTAGAGGCTAATTTGATAGCTGAGTCATTGTCACAAAATAGTAATGTAGGTTGTGAGGTATCAACTTGAAAAGCTTGTAACAAATGCTTTAGCCATATGATTTCACTAGTTGTGGTAGCTAAGGCACGATATTCCTCCTCAGTAGAAGAGTGTGAAACAATGGTTTGTTTCTTGGATTTACAAGAAATCATAGAATCTCCAATGAAAATACAAAAACTAGTTATGGAACGCCTTGTGTTGGGACATCCCGCCCAATCTGAATCACTAAAAGTACGAAGCTGTAATGATTGTTTGGAGGATTAAAATAATCCTTGACCTAGATTATGTTTGAGATATCATAGTAAATGATTAACAGCTTCCATGTGTGGCTTGGTTGGTGAATTAATATATTGACTCAACCTATGTACATTATAGGTTATAGCAGGCCTTGTTGTAACATACACGTTCTGAAATCGTGTTATGTAATTCAAAAAAGTTAAAAATATTATCAAATATTATGTGAAATTGAGTGTTGAGTTCTAACAGATAGTTTTTACGAGAAATGAAGTAAAACTATGTTTAGAATCACTCATAAATTATTGGAAGTCTTATGAGATTCCAATTAAAAGCCAAATAGTGAAATTTAACGAAAATATAAAATTTGAGATAAGTAAAATTTTATTATTGAAAGTTGTAGATAATCTCGTTAGAAACATGTAGGCGAAAACCTCGTCGAAATCCGAATTATAACGAAGAAGTTATCACCAATCGAAGATCCGCGATAAAACCGGCACGGTGCCGAATGACGTAAAAAGTGAGTTTTTGATAAACTACTTTTTAGCCTTAGTGATCTAAATGAAAGTCGTAGTATTCGTTAAACCGGGAATTTTGATAAAAAGAACGCCAAAATTTGACTTCGTATGAGGAAGTTATGATTTTTACAAGTTTCAGCTTAGTAGCAGACAGCTAAAAACTCAAATTTTAGATCGAGTGATTTTTAGCCGACACAACCTAAACGAGAATCGAAGGTCTCGTCATTAGTAGTACAACGGTAAAAAGTCTGACGAAAACGGACGTTGGATGAAGAAGTTATGAATTTTTAACGGATTTACCAGTCCCGGTCTGTTAAAAATAATAATATAAAAATAAAGTCAAAATTTTCCGACGAAGTCTAAACGAAAGTTGTAGAGCATAATTTTCTCTACGCGTGCATATAAAGAACGTCAAAAACGGAGCCCGTATGCAAAAGTTACGGATTTTAGAAGGTCGGGGCACATTTTCCGAGAAAATTCGCAAGGATAAGGTTCTTATCTGGAGATGCCACGTCACCTCGCATGAACAGTAGCCACGTGTCGCACACCTATCGCCTTCCGATTGGACCGAACCTCGGTCTGGTAAGCGTCTGACGCGCCTTTCGGTGTCCTAGGCGACGTCTAAGACGCCTCCTAAGACGTCTCGCACCTGGATGCCACCGAGCTGCTTCGCTGCTGACTTCTGATTGGCTGACCCTCGCAGCCCTTCCCCTATAAATAGAAGGCTGCGAGCCTTCCCGATTATGTTTAGAAATTTTGCACTTTTTACCCTCTAAGCCATATTTTGAGCAAATTTTAGTCCCCCGAAGCCCCGGGATTAATTCCAACACCCAAAACACGCCCCGAAGTGCCCGTGAAGCCCGAAAAATTTATCTTTTCGGTTTCGAAGCCCAACCCTCACAGGGCCTGGTTTTCAAGAAAACTCCCGGTTTTCAACGATAAAAGTCATATTTAGAGCCGAAATGCTGCACAAATTATTATTTTAACCCCCGGTTAATTCAAGGTGAGTTTAATACATAGGAACAATTGTATGTTATGTGTTATGTGTGGTATGTGCTTTTCCATGTTATCATCTCGAGGTGTTGTTTCCGCTATTTTTATAGCAAGGCTGTACCTCTGACTTGAAGTGTATGACATAGGCATCACTTGGTTATTGGTATGAACCGTTGACCATGAAGTGTATGACATAGGCATCACTTTGGCTTCGGTAGAATGATATTCCTGAGTATTTTCCCGTCTTATTTTTATTTCTGCTATTTATGATAGCAAAGCTATACCTTTGACCATGTGATCAGTTTAAGAACTCAGATTCACGGTGGTACTGGTATGTAGCCTCTGGCCATATAGAGCATGTCCCCCAGTAAGTGAATGACTCTATTCTATGGCATTGGCAGATGGTTAGACAAGGCTTGAAAACCTGAAATCTACCAAAAGGTTAATCCGAAGTTGTATGTCTTCTGTGCCATTTGGGCCAAAGCGTTATTGATGTATATCAAGTATGGAAATTGTTATGTCTCAATGATTGTATATCTTTGAATCAAATCAATGATTGTTAGGGAAAGCTTATCACATTATGCCTTTGTTGTTCCTTGCTCCTATTTGCTTCTGCCATATTGGTGTGTGTGTGTGTGTGTATATATATATATATATATATATATATATATATATGGCATAAAGTTATATTATATCTATTATTAAACTCACTAAGCGTTATCGCTTACCCCTCCCAATGTTTTAACATAATGCAGGCAATAAGCACCAAGGATAGTTGGAAGACTTAGAATAGCTGTAATATTATTTTTGTATTTTGGTTTAGGTTTGTATAGATTTACAATATCCTGGGTGGTCATGTAAAATCCTAAAACATAGTCAGTTTGTATCCAATCTTTTGTAATGACTTTATCAATGTAAAAATATTGTTTTATGAATATGCATGTAGCATGTTTTGGAGTAACTATATTGTCAAGTATAAAAGTTTGGGTCTTTCAGAAATATGAAAGTATAGAAAGGGGTTCTTTCACTTGTTATATTCAAATAGATCAGCCTCCCAATCAACCTTCTGTATTGACTTGGATCATCTAAAGGTTGAACATCAAAATTTGAAATTTTGAGCTTAGGATCCGTAGGATGTTGAGTAGGTTTAGCAGCTAACATGTCCGTGTCTTGAAGTAAATCTAATGTGTATTTCCTTTGGGAAACAACAATGCCTTGTTTAGACCTGGCAATTTCTAAACCAAGGAAATGTTTATGATTACCCAAATCTTTGAGTTTAAACTCATTACTCAATCGAGTCTTGACATTATTGATTTCATCCAAAGAAGCACCGATAAGAACTATATCGTCAACAGATACTAATAATGCATTGTAGGTTGACCTAGATCATTTGTAAAACAATGAGTAATCAAGTTTAGACTGCATAAACCGTTCTGTAAGAAGAAATGATGAAAACTTTGCATACCATTGTTTAGAGGATTGCTTAAGTCCATATAAAGACTTTTGCAGCTTGCATGCAAGTTTGACTTGTTATGAATAACCTTTTGGTGAAACATAACCGTGTGGTAGCTGCATATACACATCTTCAAGTAAGTCACTGTTAAGGAATGCATTATTAACATCAAGTTGCAATAGAGGACATGAGTTTTGAGCAGCTAATGCAAGAAGAAGCTTCACTGTAACTAATTTTGCAACTGGTGAAAAAGTATCAACAAAATTGACCCCTTCTTGTTGATTAAATCCTTTGGCAACAAGCATTGCCTTATATCGTTCAATTGACCCATCTTCCCTCCTCTTGTTTTGATATACCCACTTGCAGCCTAAAGCTTTTCTGTCCGGAGGTAAGGGCATAATAGACCAGGTATTGTTTAATTCCACTGCATTTAGTTCTTCTGTCATAGCATTTGTCCGTTCTTTAGATAATGCAGATTGCTTATATGATTTTGGTTCAATCTCAGCTGAAATAGCTAATGTAAAAGCCTTTTGTGTAGAAGATAATCTGGAATAGTCAACAGATTGAGAAATTGGATATCTGGCTTTGGTAGTTATTGGTTCATTTTGAACAAGGTTACAATGATAATCTTGTAAGTATGTGGGTTTAATTCTGATTCTTTGTGGTATTAAATATATAGGTGGATGTTGTAAGACTTCCTTATGATCATTAAAAAGAGAATCATCATTAGAAATTGTATTATACAATTCTGTGTCAGCATCCAATTCAGGGTCAAGAACAACAAGTACAATCTGAAAACGAAAAGGATTATCATTGGATTTATCTGTGGTTTAAGTAAAAGGAAAGATATTCTCATGAGAAACTAAGTCACAAGACATGAGTATTTGCCTTGTTTCAAGATCAAGAAACTTAAAAGCCTTCATTTCAGGTTTGTAACCTATGAAAACACATGCAATAGCACGAGGGGAAAATTTGGTACGACTTGAATTAAGAGTTGAAACAAATGCTAAGCATCCAAAAGATCTGATCATATTGTAATCAGGTTGTCTGTTGTATAACCTTTCAAATGGAGAAATTTTACCAAGTAATTTGCATGGAGTCCTATTGAACAAAAAAGTGGCATGAAGAACACATTCTGACCAATAAATGAGAGGTAATTTGGACTGAAAATACAATGCACGAGCTACATTTAATAAATGTTGATTCTTCCTTTCTACAACATAATATTGTTGTGGTCTTTCCACACAAGAAAATTGGTGAAGGGTACCTTTAGCTTCAAAGAATTCAGTGAAAGCTAATTCTTTTGCATTATCAGATCTAAAATCCTTGATATTAGTCCCAAATTGAGTTTGAACCATTTGAAATAACTTTGGAATAACAGTTTGAGCATCTGCCTTTTGTCTAACCAGATAAGTCCAAGTGAATCTTGAACAATCATCAACCAAAGTTATGAAATATCTATGCCCTTGATGGGAATTAACATCATATGGTCCCCAAATATCACAATGTACTAAATCAAAAGGATTGAGTTTTACATTGTTTGAAGAAGGAAAGGACAACTTCTTTTGTTTTTCTAAAGGACAAATAACACATGCGGTTTTATCAAAATCCTTATTTGACACAAGAATACTATCAAGCATCTTGAGTTTACTGACAGATGGATGGCCAAATCTTTGGTGCCATTGTTGACATGAAACTGCATTGACAGAAACCATAGAAGAATGTGGAGAATCCTGTAAAAAATATAAGCCAGCTTGAACTCTACCACTGCCAATCATCTTCTTGTCCTTCAACTGCTTTATAAGAGCAAAATCATGGTAAAATTTGACAGAAATAGATCCAGGATTAGTTATGGATGTAATGGATATAAGATTCAATTCAAATTCTGTGAATTGATCTTAATATCCCCAATATAATCAACGGCCCACAGCCACCGCCACCGCCACCGCACACCAACCTCCGGCCACCAAAAATTAACCTCCCAACATTTGACGGATCCAATCCCCTCGATTGGCTTTTTCAGGATGAGAACTATTTCACCTATTACTCTATTCTTCCACCACAACGCCTATCTTTGGCCCAGTTTCACTTCATCGGTGATGCATTGAGTTGGTATAAGTACCTTACCAACAACCAACTTCTAGGGACATGGTCAGAATTTTCCCGGGCTCTCGAACTCCGGTTTGGTCCGTCCGATTACGAGAACCACCAAGCCGCCCTATTCAAGCTCAAACAACTAACCACTGTGACCGCCTACCAAGAGGCGTTTGATAAATTGTGTAACCGCGTCATTGGGCTTTCTAATGAAGCCCTCCTCAATTGCTACATCTCGGGCCTTACACAGGACATCCAAACTGAATTAGTCGTGCTTCGTCCCACTACCCTACATCAAGCTTACGGCTTGTCTAAACTAATTGAAGACAAACTTGGTTGTTCCCCAGTTTCCACACCAGCACCCGCACCTTTGTCCTCTGTCACCTCTTCACCACAACCCCCATGCAACCTGCCTCTCCTACCAACTCTGGTAACCTCCACCACCGCCCTACCTACTACCCGCTTATCTCCCGAGCAAATCCAACAACGTCGTGCCTCAGGACTTTGCTTTCGTTGCCCTGTGAAATACCACCCCGACCACAAATGTGTTTCACCACAATTCTTGTTTATCGCCGACAACGAATCGGACGCTCCTCACCCTCCTGCACAGCCACACGTTCTGGTTCTTCAAGAGGCACCTGATCTTCCCCACTTTCTTGTACCTACTACCGCCTTACGTCTCACGGGGTTTGTCAACCTCAAACCGCTTCAAATTCTCGTTGATTCCGACAACACTCATAACTTGATTCAACCTGGAATAGCTGTTGATTTGCACCTTCTAGTCCAGCCGGCATCGCCCTTTCCGGTCCTCATCGACAATGGCGACCCACTACTTTGCAACGGCTACTGCCCAAACGTTCCCCTCACACTCAATGAAGCTTCATTTACAGTTAAGTTGTTTGTTTTGCTATTCAAATGATTTGATGTTATCCTTAGGTTCGATTGGTTACGCTCCTTAGGTCCGATCACAACCGACTTTTTCAGTCCCTTCGCTCACGTTTCAGCAGGGCAGCACTACAGTCACTTTTCAAGGGTCCACTCCGTCCACTTTTTCCCCAATAGCAACATCGATTTCCGACCTTGAGGACAAGGTCGATTCTCATGGGCGGGGTATTGATACGAGCCCAATTACAACAGCCCCACCCTTACCTAAAGAGCCCAATACAAAGCCCAAGTTAAATACTTCCAGCTCGTTCCGTGAATAAAGTAGAGATTAACCCCAGTCTTCATTACTTCTTGCCGTTCGCATCATGTAGGAGACAATGTTTCTTCACAAGAACTGGTCATAGTGACGTTCTTCGTTTTAGCTCATGTTTTCCTATTTTCTAGCCGATAGTTATATTTATGCATTGCATTGTAATTTCTTTGAGGAGATGATTAAGCAAATTGTTGCAATCTTCTGTGTTCTTCTTTTTGAATTCTGGGAGATTAGCCATCTCAAAAAAGGTTTCTATCAGCATGTACATGATTGCATGCATGGGTTGCACATGTTGGATGTTGCACTTTCAATATTGTACTCGTAATTGTGAACTTAGTCCATCTTTGGAAATCATTTTATATGGGGAAGGGATAATATCCGCATTGAAATTCAAACCTAAGGACAACATTAGGTCGATCTGAAAATTTGGACTAAATTTATGATTTTTGGTAAAGTATAAGGACCAAAAGTGTAATTTTCTCTTGAATACATTTTTCATGATATGATATTTAACGGATACCCATTAAACTCTAATGTTTTGTTATAAGTTAGCCGTTATATTTTATTTAATAATTTCAACCCTAAAATATAATACAGATAGAACGTATTACATATTAATTTCCTAGTACTGATTTTATATTATATTTAATTTTAAATAAGTTCATCCAAATATCTAATTTTAAATAAGTTCATCCAAAGTGGCCATATACTTTTTAATTTTTCATATTTTGGTTTATGGCTGCTGAGGATCATACAAGGAGACCATTAGCAATGGCTCGATTTGCAGCAATACTAGTTGTTTCGTAAAGTGGCAATTCCTTCATACATCGATCCATTCCAATGGCGGAAAGATGATCCAATTCAAAGAGATCGGAGCTTGCATAGCTTGCAGAGTCATCTTCATCGTCGTCGTCGTTGTCAGTAACGGCATTAGTTTTAATCGAATCAAACGGATATTCAACCTTCTTCTGGTAATTCTTCAATAAATTTCTCTTAGTTTCTTCGATATGGAATTTGTTCTCTGTCGAATGCTTTTGTATCTCTTCGCTGACTGAATTCCTGGCAAATTTTACCGAAAGTGAATCAGATCGGTCTCCGTTAACTGATTTGCGTTCACGAGGTTGACGATGTTCGTCGACAATCACAGTGCCTGGATAAAACCTCACAGATCTTTTTATCTCGGTGGTGATTATGTTTCCTCTTGACGACGACGATGGAGTTTTGCTCTGACACGATCGTGAAAATGAAGATACCGACGAAGGCATTGAAGCATTGGCCGATTTTGATTCCCTTTTCCCATGAATTACCGCCTCATCGTCACCTCCAGTGCAGAACGATTTCTTCGCGTTTCCAGTAGTGAAAAGTGAAATTAAAAAAGCTGCTAATCGACCTCCCGGAGAAAGCGGTCGCTTTCCTTTCTTCAGGTAACCATAGATCTTCATAGCTCCCGATTTCGTCTTCCCAAACTTGCCTTTACGTTTAGCCTTTGGTTGCAAATCTTCAGGTTGATGAATTTGGGGATACGTAACACTCTGTTTGTCGCATGCATTGGCATCGTGGGTGCTCGTACGAATAGGTTTAGGTCTCGCCGGACATCCGTATACTGTTTCAGCCTCCGACGACGACGAAAATCCGACGCCATATCCAGAACAGGAAGAACCGAGGGTTGAACTGTAGAAGAAGGAGTTTCCTTCACTTCGTTGGGAACTACTTTCAAAACCTGCAACTGATTTTCGTCCAACAACCATTTCCCTGATATTCTTCGACCCACTACCATCAACTTGGAAACAACCATCAATGCTTTGTCTCTTCTTCATGGTTTCTCTATAAACCACCGACTTCTCCTCATCATCTCTTTCATCGATCGATCGGTAGATTTTGTCAAGCAAAGTCGACGAGAAAGACGGAATTTCTCTTTGGCACCTGTACCGATTCCTATCAACAGAATCCATTAACGATACTTTTTCACGAAAAGAATCAAGCAGAAAGGAGTTTGGATCAAAATTGCAACAGTTTTGAAAGGAACGGGGGTTGAGAGTGGCAGATGATGATACACTTTTATGAAGTGAAAACGGAAAACAAGAGATCCGATGATGGAAACAGAGTCGGCAATAGAGGTAAATATTTCTGACTTTCCCTGTATTACAGTTACTACCTTGTCTTTATAAAGATGCGTTAGATGGGGTATGGTCGGGTGACAAAGCTAATTAAGCCTTATCACGCTGTGAATCCCAGAAAAGGTACCTTCTTCAAATTATTACTACTTTTCTATAACTACAAGATTTTTTAAAATGTATATATGATAAATAATTAATAAAGGTTTAAGAACATGACCTATAGGGCCATGAACTTTAAAGCATATGTTCATATAAGTAAACACGTAAGCATATATAAGGAAATTGCTTTATTGGTATATGATGCACGGAGTCAACCACCTTGGAAAGATGGCAACATTAATGATGGATCTCTTTTTTAATTTTCATGAATCGCGTAACGGGCCGACAATGAATTCTCAATTTCTCACGGACTGTTCCATGAGCTTCTTTACACAAATCCATTGGATGCCCCAGGCCCTTTGTTTTTGTATTATACTTTGTTCTTCGTTGGTGAGTAAACGGTCATTTAATAAACGAGTCAACCATGCCAACTCAGTTGTCACTCTTTGCATGCTGTGATATTCTACTTCTGCAGAGGATAATGAAACTGTAATTTGTTTCTTTGATTTCCATGCAATGAGGCTGTTTCCAAGAAGTATTATGAAGCCACCCACACTTCTTATGGGTTGAGGACATGAAACCCAATTAGAATCGTAGTAGGCTTGTAATGAATAATCATTGGATTTGTTCATCAATAAACCTTGATTAGGATCATTTTTGAGATATTTTAAAACATGTGTAGCAGCATCAAGGTGTGGCTCTCTTGGCTCAGATATAAATTGGCTTAGATGCTCAACAGCAAAAGCCAAATCGGGTCTAGTGTGGACTAAAAATTTAAGCTTGCCCACAAGTCTCCTGTAAATTTCCGGTTCTTCCAAAACTGCCCCTTGTCCCAAAAGTAGTTTAAAATTAGTTAGAAGTGGACAAACAACAGTCCTATTACAATCAAACTCTTTCAAAATTTCATTCGCAAACTTCCTGTTAGTATAGGGTCTTCGTTTTCCTTTTAAGAATGGTTCCTGTAATGAAAAGATTAGCAGCAAACGATGTGGCTGAGGCTCGAGTTGGACTCGATTCCCTTAAACAGATTCGCCGTCTGTTCCCAGGGTACAACAACCTTAGCAGTATTGTGTACTGCCGGATATGACGACTTGCCTGAAAGAATCGCCGGAAGCAGGAGTACAGAGAAGGAGGAAGAAGAAGAGTATTTTCATCCGTGTGTTTGAATGAGACGGCCAAGGTCTTCTTTTATAGTTGAATCTTGAAACGGAAACAAATCACTAATTGATTGAGCGTTTAATGGCAATAAATGTCATTAATTACGCAATTAATGCATCCGTTACAGAATTCAAAAATAGGGACCAAAACTGTCAAGTTTAGCAAAAACGAGGGTAGCGCGCGCCCGAGTTTTCGGAGCTGCATTCGTGTCCGCAGATCGCGCCCATGCACGAGTTCGGTGTTTTTGGTCTACGGAACCAAGATTTGCACCGCCGTCTGTTCCCAGGGTACAACAACCTTAGCAGTATTGTGTACTGACGGATATGACGACTTGCCTGAAAGAATCGCCGGAAGCAGGAGTACAGAGAAGGAGGAAGAAGAAGAGTATTTTCATCCGTGTGTTTGAATGAGACGGCCAAGGTCTTCTTTTATAGTTGAATCTTGGCCGTCTCATTCAAACACACGGATGAAAATACTCTTCTTCTTCCTCCTTCTCTGTACTCCTGCTTCCGGCGATTCTTTCAGGCAAGTCGTCATATCAGGCAGTACACAATACTGCTAAGGTTGTTGTACCCTGGGAACAGACGGCGAATCTGTTTAAGGGAATCGAGTCCAACTCAAGCCTCAGCCACATCGTTTGCTCCTAATCTTTTCATTACAGGAACCATTCTTAAGAGGAAAACGAAGACCATATAATATATCGTTTCGAAGTCCTCATGGAGGAGAACACAAACCCACTTAGAGTTCGTTATATATACAACATATGTATATATTTATATATGTCCAAAGTTAGTAAAAATATAAATATTTATACTAAATTTCCAACACTTCCTTTGTGTAAGAATCACCCCCAAATCAGAATATAACACTCCAATTCCAAGGAAAAAAATTTAAATGACCAAGATCTTTAATTTTGAAGGTAGAATCAAGAAATTGTTTTAAACTTGTGATTTCTTCTTCATTGTTGCCTGTCACCATAATGTCATCAACGTAAACAACAATAAATTTGACATATTTGTCATCACGTTTGAGAAATAGTCGATAATCATTCTTTGAATGATGATATCCTTTAGTCTTTAAAGCAAATGTCAACTTTTCATACCATTGCATAGATGCTTGCTTAAGACCATATAAGGATTTCTGTAAAAGACAAACTTGATGTGAATTGATAAGTTTCAAAATAGGAGGGGGTTTCATGTAAATTTCTTCTTGCAGTTCACCATGAAGGAATGCATTATTCACATCTAGATGATATAATGGCCATTCTTTCTTTACATCAATTGTAACTAATGTCTGGAGTGTTGTCATTTTCACCACAGGAGAGAAAGTTTCATTGTAATCTATTCCAGCTTTTTGAGTGAACCCTTTCACAACTAATCTTCCTTTGTAACTTTCCACTTCTCCATTAGCCTTGTATTTAACCTTGTAAACCCATTTGCAACTGATGGGTTTCTTTCCTTTAGGAAGAGCGACTAAAGTCCAAGTGGTACTAGCTTCAAGTGCTTCAAGCTCCTTATTCATGGCTTTTTGTCATTCAGGGATGGTGGCACCTTCATCATAAGAAGATGGTTCTGTGATCTTAGACATGTTGTGAAAAGATTGTTGACTCTGTTTAGATAAAGAACTAAAACACACATGTTTGGGTTGATAAGTGTGTGTGACAGTGTGTATAAATGATGCAAAGTGAGGACATAAATCTTTTGAATTTGTAACAGATGCGTTCTTACAAATGTAGTCCTTTAAATGGGCAGGTGTAATAGGAACTCGTTCAGATCTTCTAGGAACAAAGTTGGTTGAAGTTTGAGCTAGTAAAGGAGAAGAGGATTGATTAGGTGAGGGACTGATACTATCTTTAGAATGAGATAAACTTGGTTGTGGTGAAAACATAGGGGTATAATTGTCATTGTGAAGTTGAAAAGGGAAAATATCTTCATAAAATATGACATCCCTGGAAATAATAATCTTCTTGGTTTCCAAATCATACAATTTGTAAGCTTTATTTCCATATGGATAACAAATAAAAATAAAAGGTATTGATCTTGGTTGCAGTTTATCCCTGTTATGCAGTAAAGTGCTAGCATAACATAAACAACCAAATGTTATCAAATGATCGTAAGAAGGTTGAGTATCATAGAGAAGTGAGAATGGAGATTTACCATGAAGGATTTTCAAAGGGAATGTGTTTATAAGAAAAGTACCAGTTAAAACACAATCTCCCTAAAATCTGAGGGGTAATATGGACCAAAAAAAAAGAGCTCTGGAAGTCTCTAACAAGTGTTTGTGTTTTCTTTCAACCACCCCATTCTGTTGAGGATTATATCTACAACTTGTTTGATGAATGATACCTTTTTTTGTAGAAAAAAAATTCCTTCGTTACTTGACCCCAATTCAAAAGCATCGTCTATTCTGAAGACCTTTAATTTTCTCCCAAATTGGGTCTCAATCATTTCAATAAATCCTTTAATTACTCCAAATGCATTGCTCTTTATACTCAGTAAATGATTCCATGTAACTGTTGAGTAATCATCCACAATGGTCAAAAAATATGAATGATTATGTGACAACCGTCAAAATTCGAGTCGGTTCTAGATTTGACTAAACTTAGTTGCACATATAGGCACGACACATACTAGACTTAGTAACTAGAAGCTAAGTTATAATCTACTAGAAACTTGGAAACAATTAGAAACGATGGACAGTGTACTTAGATTTCACATTGTTATGTGAATTCTACAACTACTTAACTGTAGAGACTATCCATATTCGGGTCACTCTTTGACTCGAACACCTTTTCATGAATCATACACACACATTATGCACTTGACCTAGTAGTAGAAATTAGGTCGGAGTCTCGTGGAACTTAAGTCAAAGTTGAAACTATGACTAGTATACTTGGTTCTTCAAGTTCGCTTGCATCTCGGAACCACTACATATAAATGTCAATAAACCGACAAAAAGGAATTACAAACATTATTTATAACTATAAAAGTGTAACGACGTAAATTTTCAAACAAATTTTTCATTTTAAAATTGCATACTTTTCATAACATATTGTATAAAAATCTCGTTTATTCAATTTACAAAACACAACTCCATTAATAATCCAGGATCCTCAAAACATAACTCTTTCTCTGGTGTGTACAATCAAGCCGGTGCCGTCCCGCGATCCTGAGAAACCTGAAACACATAACACATAACATGGTAAGCACAAAGCTTAGTGAGTTCCTCAAAATACCACATACATATAACTAGCCACTCGAGGCTATGGCTCTACGAGACCTTCCGGTCAATGTGTCTCAGTGGACCTTCCAGCTCCACAACTCTGGTAGACCTTCTGGTCCTACCCATGATGACCTTCCGGTCCTGCAGCTCGTTGGACCCTTAGGTCCGGTCTAGCTCGTTGGACCCTCTGGTCCGGTCTGGTTGAGCCTTCCGACCTCATATATCGTTGGACCTTCCGGTCCGGTCTGGTTGAGCCTTCCGGCCTCATAAATCGTTGGACCTTCCGGTCCGGTCTAAATAACTCATAGCATAATATCACATAGACAAGATTCATAACTCAAGTAAGCACATAAGACCTTCCGGTCACACATAATTACCACTCTAGGTAACGTATAGTGAGAAGACTCACCTCGGTTAGCAGGTAACCGACAAGCACTCGGAAATCTTGGACTAGCCTCCGCCTAACACATTAGATAAGCATCTGAATCATTATCCGCCTTATTACTCTTTATACTTTAAATCCTCTTTTCCTCTTTTGACCCTCAAGATGGGTAAAATACCATTTTACCCCTCCTTGGCCCCACCTGCCCCCTTACTGGTCCACTCATGAAGTCAACTGAAGTCAACCCGGGTCAACATTCCATGTTTACCTGACTCGCCGAGTGCACACATTTGACTCGCCGAGTCCCCTCGAATTCTCCATGATCTTCCTAGGGTCCGCTCAGCTCACTGAGTTGACTCCCAACTCGATGAGTCAACACTGGCCAAGACTACTGGGTCATCCCATGGACTCGGCGAGTTGGCTCATGGACTCGGCGAGTTGGCTCCATTGGATTACTCATTCAGCCACCTGAGGTCAGATCTGTAGCTCTAACTCATAGATCTAACCTCCTACTATACAAAAGTCGCGTAAAGGTCCGATATTTATGTCCATGCATGGTGTATTTTGCATTATAAACCATAAAAACTCCATTAATGGTTCCTAGCTTCAAAGCCCAATGGTTGCTCCACCATGGCTTTCCACTTTCGGACTCTCTGGACCCTCCAAGGTCCAGATTTATGCTATCAGCTCATAAGAGGGGCTTGATGCATTCAAAACTTCACCAAGAAGGTAATACAAGCCCTAATCCACAAAAGAAAGATCTAATCAATAGGGAAGAAAGGGGTCTGAATTGATACCTCCAACTGATGCTCCTTGATTGCAAATCGCGGATCTACAACTTCCTCTGGCCCCTTTGGCTTGAAACCTTCCTCTTTCTTGCAAGACACCCACCAAGAAGCTCAACATGGCTCTCTTTCTTGCCCAAAGCACTCAAGACTCGTTTAGGGTTCTCTCCTTTGAAGGGTAGCCGCAATAGGAGACCTTAAGTGCCTTTAAATAGGCATAGGCCCGAGAGAATTAGGTTTTCTGCCAACAACGCTGACTCGGCGAGTCATCTCTCCGACTCATCGAGTCCATTCATTATCCACATCCCCAAGTCGCGACCCTACTCGACGAGTTGAGGCACCAACTCGTCAAGTCCCTCCAAAATCCTTAAATTAAATAATTAAAACAATGTACTTGGTAAACCGGATGTTACAATTCTCCCCCACTTGAATTAGATTTCGCCCTCGAAATCGCTCCTTAATCACACATAGATTGAATCCAACAACCCGTAAAGCACTACCGAAAGGATCTCCTACCACACCGATATATTTTTCCATGGACACCTGAATCCACACAGAAATTCCCAAGTCCAGAACCAACCAACCCTTCTGCCGCTAAGATACCCCTTTCTGACATTCCCAAAATCTGGAAACTCTAGTAGCCTGGCACGCCGCCAGACCGCCCATTCAAGCTATCACCATGATATATGCTCCTCGAACACCAACCCTGATAACTCACTGCTCCACTGATTCACACAAGACAAAGTCCAACAATCGGCGACCGATCACTCATACCAAACGTACAAAACGATCTGAATCACGCCCGAAGGAACGAAAGGGCTCACATCCCACCAGGGGCTCATCCACTGAACTATAATCAGAACCCATCCGAACAATAAACTCTCATCACCCTGTTCTCAGACACAAGAGAAATAATCATGCTCGCTCGGAAGTCCTCAACCTATAAAATCGTAATCCTTCACTTTCTCACAGATATCTCTTTTATCATTTAGCACCTGGTTTACTCTCGACCCTATAGTCAGATCTCTAAAGGTTACCCACTACATGCCTCAAAACGTCTCGCCGCCTTCCCCCTCTCAACGACTATCTCGGTCCATTGTGACACACCAGTCACAAAATTCTCGCTATCCCAAGCGAATACTAAAATCCCCACTGAAGATCGGCTCACCCCTGACCTTTGTCGTTTACGGCTCATTAGTTCCATGCATCTCGCGGTACCTCCCGAACCAAGCACTGACCTACGCTGGTCTAAGACACCAGATGACAACCAATACCCTTCAACATGGAACTCATCTCTGAATCTGGAATCTCATCTCGCCTACCTGACGCACTACTAGAGCCAAACTCAAACTCGAGAGTTTGGTCTGTTCCGGAGTTGGAACCACTCGTCCCAATGAACCACTCAACTCATGACTCATGACCCGCAACCCATGCGTACCTCACTTATTCACTTCCCTTTGGTTGCGACAACCACTAGTCAATTCAGAATATAACGACTCCCGAAAAATATGGAGACCCCAGTCTCTCCCCTGGTTCGACCAACCGGCTCCCACAAACTCAAATATTAGGGCTACCCAAGCCTAAAACTCTTATGCGTCATGCTCTGATCAGAGAGTACTTCATCACAACATTCTCTCGCTGACTAGTGGGTACTACGGCTCCCTGTAGTATCACAACGACGTCTCACTGAATAGTGAGTACTACAGCTCCCCACAGCATCACAACAACCTCTCACTGAATAGTGAGTACTACGGCTCCCCGTAGCATCACCACAACCTCTCACTGAATAGTGAGTACTACGGCTCCCCGTAGCATCACCACGACCTCGCACCGAATAGTGAGTACTACGGCTCCTTGCAGCATCACAACAACCTCTCACTGAATAGTGAGTACTACGGCTCCGCGTAGTATCACCACAACCTCTCACTGAATAGTGAGTACTACAGCTCCCCATAGCATCACCACAACCTCTCACTGAATAGTGAGTACTACGGCTCCCCGTAGTCTTACCGCACTTGCTCTTACCACTTCACAATCTCATCCTCAGGTCGACGCCACACTGCGATCATTAACTCATGCCCTGCGGACCAACCATAGATAGGTGTACACACTTACCCAAATTATGCATTGCTATTTCTGATGACATCCGCCATAACGAAACACCCTTCCCTGCTGCAATCCACATTCTCAAATAATCTCGCTTGATGTCAATTGGCCGAAGGGCTCCCACTGGAACCGTAGATACTTGATACACCACTTGCCATCTCAAACTCAAAACTCAAATTAATCCGAGATTTTGGATATTAAACTCGGATAGCCCGGTACACCATCACAGCGCCTCGCAGTGTCTTGACTCTACCACTGATCTCATACTCATGGCATCATACTCAGATACTGCATTGCTTCCTCGGAATCTCGCAACCGATCTTTCTCTCGTGCCACTTGTAACCCTGGAATACCCCATCTCCCAATTTGAAACACAGAGAAATCGCCAACGACTCAGAACACGAAGATGACCCTCCGAAACTCTTTCCTCTATTGCTCAAAACCAAGCGAGATTACGCATGCCGACCCGGAAATTGGCTGCCCGATCATCTCTTACCCTTTCCAAAGAGCATAGAATAATCCATTCATCGAACCAAAATTTCCCAACTGCCGAAGTATCCCTACGAACCAACCACCTAGAAAAATTCTTATCTACCACAAGGCCTCTGACCAACGGCCACCTGCCGTACAGACACTCATCCTTTCTTGAACGCGTACAACATGCATTAACTCCCTCTGCAACTCACCTCGAGCACCAATAACCCTGGTCTCATGAATCCATAGTGCATGTCTCTATCCAGCTCCCTAACCGGTCTTGAACAAATCTCTGATCCTCTCAATAAAATACCCGGTTCTCCCCCACTCGGGGTTCGAACCATCACCAATTGGCGCACCAATAATCTATTCCACAGACTGTTTTCACCAGGAACATCACACTTACTCTTGGAAGGTACTACGCAATGCTCGGTGGTCTCCCCGATAGAGACCCCGCAACTCCAAATACCCCGAATCTCAGATGTAATCCTCAGAAACGTCTCGTCATGATTGCCTCTAATCATACAGAACCTCATACCATCCCATTACCGGACATCTCAACTGTACAGTAGTAACTCTGACTCTTAATATGAATATAATGAACTATCATACTCCTCATCCTCGACTCCTCAACCAACGTTCCATCACGTGGATTGTAATAAGAGTGGAGACCTCATTATCACACTCGATACGCATCATAGACAATAAGAGTCACCGCCCCAATATCCTCTTCTTGATCATCCGCCGATGCAGCTAATACATGCCCTACTATGCTCAAATAGGGTGTATCCTTGTCCTTAACCATCTCAGTCCCCACTGACAACCTGCTCATGCTCTATCATTACCTCTCGGCAGGCATACTACCCAAATACTCTGATGGAAGGTCGCCATCAATGCTAACCCGCAGGGTTTTACCCCCAAGCTCAGAAACCGAAATCTCAACACCTCTTATGTTTCCCACAGGAAACGGAAATAACACCACCCAGGTCATAGAAGGTGACATCTCCACTATCGGCTGATTGCTCAACTCATGCCGCAATCCTCCATAAACGCCATATCTACTTATCCTTGAGTCTTGCGACTTTATCTGACATCTCACAAAAAATACCTTGGAATCCTCTCGACTTCCCTCACAAGGGATGCTTCGTTGGAACTTGTTCCACATGGCCCTCTGACCTCATACTCTATCACATCCGATCTCGGTCTAACCAATCACAACAGAATAACTGGTAGAACCAGTAACACTAACCGCCACGGGTCATGGTACTCGAACCATGTGGCCACCTCTCGATCTGCTATAAACCATGGTACTCGATCCATGTTATCTCCTCTTAATCTGCTACAGATCATGGTACTCGATCCATGTTCTCTCTTCTCAGTCCGCTACAAAGCATGGTACTCGAACCACGGCATCACCAATCAATCTGTCACTTAGCATGGTACTCGAACCATGACATCACCTCTCAATCTGCTACTTAGAATCTCCAGAATACTCCATGCATCAAGTATGGGTCCTCTTCTTTTAGTAGTACGGGCCCTTACTACCTGCCACATCTACCCATACTTCCCACACGGACCATCCCAGATTTCCTAAGTAGCTATGCAACCTTCTCGTTCGTCCATCCCGTTACACGTGTTCGCTCCCCAACGAAATGCTCTACCCTGTCCGCGCACTCATCTGACCACGGTCACCCCTAGGCTCTTCCTAGGTGCTCACACTTCTCTGCCATCAGCTGCTGAAGAACTCCTAATGATGCCAGCCATCTACCTCCTTAATATCGTCATATTCACTTAGTAGCTGACTCCCATCATCGAGAGTTCCACAAAGCACGAAGCAAGCAACATTCGGGCATCGAATAATCTCCACCAATACGTAAACCACTCTAGGTTACAACTCCACTTGCTCTATTCACATACAACAGGTGTCACCGAACTCAAGCACTCTACCCCACACATGCATATAACTACTCTCTCAGTAGGCATCCTTCGATGCTTATCTAGGTATCTCTCCTACACTACTCCTCTACTCGAAGCTCAATCTCTGAAATATTTCTGCTGGATACTCTTACTCAGCACATACTCGAAAGCACATCGCAGATAACAACAACTCCTAGGCTAAGGCATCACAAATCAGGCCACTCTAGTCCTAAAATATGGAATACCTAACCTATTTCTAGCATGCATGATATCTGACAAAATATATCATTACATAAAAGAAATGGTATTTTGGGAAATCACTGTTCGGGCTCTAGCTGATTGTACACACTGCTCCTTCTCGTTTTCTCTTAGAAACTCTTTTTGCTTTAGAAAAATCATTTCTTTGAAATTTTTTTCTCAAATCCTCAGTTTGAGTCCAGATTTACCCGAGGGAGCATCCGGATCCCTCAAACCAAGGCTCTGATACCAACTTGTAACGACGTAAATTTTCAAACTAATTTTTCATTTTAAAATCACATACTTTTCATAATATATTGTATAAAAATCTCGTTTATTCAATTTACAAAACACAACTCCATTAATAATCCAGGATCCTCAAAACATAACTCTTTCTCTGGTGTGTACAATCAAGCCGGTGCTGTCCCGCGGTCCTGAGAAACCTGAAACACATAACACATAACACGGTAAGCACAAAGCTTAGTGAGTTCCTCAAAATACCACATACATATAACTAGCCACTCAAGGCTATGGCTCCACGAGACCTTCTGGTCAATGTCTCTCAGTGGACCTTCCGGCTCCACAACTCTGGTAGACCTTCTGGTCCTACCCATGATGACCTTCCGGTCCTGCAGCTCGTTGGACCCTTAGGTCCGGTCTAGCTCGTTGGACCCACTAGTCCGATCTGGTTGAGCCTTCCGGCCTCATATATCGTTGGACCTTCCAGTCCGATCTGGTTAAGCCTTCCGACCTCATAAATCGTTGGACCTTCCGGTCCGGTCTAAATAACTCATAGCATAATATCACATAGATAATATGCATAAGTCAAGTAAGCACATAAGACCTTCCGGTCACACATAAATACCACTATAGGTAACGTATAGTGAGAAGACTCACCTCGGTTAGTAGGAAACTCACAAGCACTCGGAAATCTTGGACTAGCCTCCGATTAACACATAAGATAAGCATCTGAATCATTATCCACCTTATTACTCTTTATACTTTATTTCATCTTTTGCTCTTTTGACCCTCAGGATGGGTAAAATACCATTTTACCCCTCCTTGGCCCCACCTGCCCCCTTACTGGTCCACTCATGAAGTCAACTGAAGTCAATCTGGGTCAACATTCCATGTTGACCTGACTCGCCGAGTGCACACCTGTGACTCACCGAGTCCCCTCCAATTCTCCATGATCTTCCTAGGGTCCGCTCAGCTCACTGAGTTGACTCCCAACTCGATGAGTCAACACTGGCCAAGACTACTGGGTCGCACCCGCTACAACTCGTCGAGTCATCCCATGGACTCGGCGAGTTGGCTCCATTGAATTACTCATTCAGCCACCTGAGGTCAGATCTGTAGCTCTAACTCATATATCTAACCTCTTACTATCTAAAAGTCGCGTAAAGGTCCGATCTTGATGTCCATGCATGGTGTATTTTGCATTATAAACCATAAAAACTCCATTAATGGTTCCTAGCTTCAAAGCCCAATGGTTGCTCCACTATGGCTTTCCTCTTTCGGACTGTATTGACCCTCCAAGGTCCAGATCTATGCTATCAGCTCATAAGAGGGTCTTGATGCATTCAAAACACCACCAAGAAGGTAATACAAGCCCTAATCCACAAAAGAAAGATCTACTCAATTGGGAAGAAAGGGGTCCGAATTGATACCTCCAACTGATGCTCCTTGATTGCAAATCGCGGATCTACAACCTCCTCTAGCCCCTTTGGCTTGAAACCTTCCTCTTCCTTGCAAGGCACCCACCAAGAAGCTCAACATGGCTCTCTTTCTTGCCCAAAGAACTCAGGACTCGTTTAGGGTTCTCTCATCTGAAGGGTAGCCGCAATAGGAGACCTTAAGTGCCTTTAAAGAGGCCCAATCCCGAGAGAATTAGGGTTTCTGCCAACAGCGCTGACTCGGCGAGTCTTCTCTCCGACTCGTCGAGTCCATTCATTATCCACATCCCCAAGCCGCGACCCTACTCGACGAGTTGAGGCACCAACTCGTCGAGTCCCTCCAAAATCCTTAAATTAAATAATTAAAACAATGTACTTGGTAAACCGGATGTTACAAAAAGAGTTATAATACCATAAGATAAATTGAAGTCTCAAAGATTCTATTGATTTTGATGATGATGGTGGTAGGATTTCACCCGAAAACAACATGCGTGTTATAGATGGTGAAGTCCCATGACCAAAACCTAAGTCAAAATCAACATAATGCACTTTTCTACAAGTTTTGGTGGAAAATCACCACATGCACCCTAAGTTTTCTTTCAAAAACGATTTTTGAACATTTCAAACTCATGATTGGTCTTCAAACCAACATGCATGTGATGATCTTCAAGCTTAGACGCTAGATGATCAATGTTTGTTGTTAAAAGCTTTCAAATATGTTCATGGAGGATTTATTCCTAAATAAATATCTAAAACTTTTTTTCTGATCAAATCCGATTTTTTTCCAGAATTCCACCAACAAAATAAGATAGTCTGTAAATTTTCAAATATTAATTCATTTTTCTCTAATTAGTATAATTATTACAATAAAGTAGGGAAATAAATCATATAAAATACTTTCTGAGGTCTATAAATCCTAAGTACATTCGTGGATGACCCCTAAAGTAAATGATGACATCTCAGTGAGTTTCATCGATTTTGGTTACTGTTTGGTATGGTTTTGAATTTGTTTTTTTTTAATTAAAATAAATCATAAAACCACTTTAAGAAACGTGACAATGCTATTTAAGATTTTTCACAGATCCTACCTTTAGTGCAATACTCAGAAAATATTTTCAGAATTTTTCAAAAGTTTATGAAAATATAGTTCTACTCATCCAAAGTTTATGAAAATTTGCCAGAAGTACTCATACTATATTAGAACTCTAGATAAAAATTTGGATGATTTTTCTATTCAGTAAGCTAGTTTTATTCTATTTTCTAAGATTAAATACACTTAAATCCACAAAATCGGATTACACTATATAAAAATCACCATTGGTATTTTTCCCGGATTATGTACACTGTAAATGAAGTTTAAATTTTTTTGGTAATTTACTTTAACTGTTTGATAATTATTCACCAATGAATGATTATTCAAGAGAATAAAACAAATAAAAATAGCAAATCTAATTGAAAAATACCCTTTATATTTTTCACAGCTTCTATATGTATAATAACATTGTTACAAAAATTTTGGGCAATTTGGGAAACTGTCTTCTAATTATTTCCATTTTTGTTAGAATAAATGCACAAAAATCATAAAATCAGGATAAACTGTTTAGAAACCTATTTTTATATTTTTCCCAGATTAAGTATGTTTAGTGGCAGTATTATAAAAAGTTTGGGAATTTTTATCATATGGATACTATTTTTCACAAATTTATATTGTTATGAAGACTTAAAAATTTGGAAAAATTGTTAGTCACATCAAAAATTCAAGGGAAAACTTCTGGAAGACATATACTGTATTTAGATTGAAAATACATAGTTTGAGAATTTTTGGAAACTGTTTGATAATATTTTGGATTTTTAGGAGTTTAAAACACCTTTAAACGTGTTGAAATACCCTCAATTAATAATACAAAAATCTGGAAAATAATATCCAAAATTATCTAAATAACATGAGTTATACAATATCACCATTTCAGAAAATTGTTACCCATTTAATATAAAACCAATATTAGAACAAAAATTTGGCATTTCTCTATATGTAGAATTTAGAATATTAACATTAGATTTCGACATAGAAACTCACTAGCGTGTGTTTGATGTCGTAGAATCCCGGTAGTAAGGCGTTGGTATATTCTGAGGCACCACTTGTAGCTACTTGAAACATTGTGAGTATTCACGACTCCCCCTATTTTCGGTTTTTATGTTTTGGGGTGGAAAAGCATGTCCGAAAAACTATTTATTGTTCGTTGTATTTAAACTGATTTGTATCCAACATGATTGCTATATTTTGCTATGTATGTCTATGCAACTTGAAACATGAGGCCTTATCGTCTTAAGTCCCTTCTCTTACACTTTAATCCAACCATTAACTCTTTGATCCAATGGTCATTATGGATAGCGCTATTAGGAATTGACAACTCCTCACTCGCCCGATTGCTTGAGTGCATGATACGATATAATCTATGGAATGATAAGCATATATCTTGATAGGGAATCAGTCATAGGCTTGGTTGTGAACTCATTGTTTGCTCATATACATACAAACTTGTTATTTATTATGGCAATAAACTTGTTTATTAATTCTAGCAATGAAATTTGTTTCTCATTATAGAAATGAACTTTGTTTCTCATTACAACAACGAACTTTTATTACTGGAAACTTATATACTTGTTTTAGCAATTAAATTGTTTTCTCCTTGTAGCAACGAGCTTGATTGCTCATTTTAGCAATGAAACTTGTTTACTCGTTTGAGTAACGAACTTTATTTCCCATGAGAATATGAACGTTGCATCTCATTTGGGAAACATACTTTATTGCTCATGATGACAACGAACTTTGTTTATACAAACTTATTTACTCATCTTAACAATATACTTTTATTTATGGAAACTTTTATCAAAACTTTGATTTCGATTCATGAAACAATATTTTTTTTATCTGTGAGTACTCACCAACTATTTTTATAGTTGACGCTCGTTTTACATGCTTTTTCAGGAATCATCGAGTAAGTGGCACTGAGGGACACGTCACTTTTAGGAGCATTCGCATGTGTTGTATTTCAATTTACATTGTAATTTCAATTAAAAATTTGTTCAAACTCATTGTAAATTTGTAATGATTTTTAATACTATGGTTGGTGTTGTCTTTTAACTTTTGCTAAGAAACCCTTTGTACTGCCACGCCCCGTATTTTCGCTTTAGCGGGGTGTGACAGAAATGGTATCAGAACCGAAGGTTATAGAGAATACCGGTTTTCCTTTGGAGAACCACAACTATAGCCAAAAAAAATTCAAAACATTTTTAAAATACTGAACATCCTACTGGTATAACTAATTCGAGTATGCATTATTGGACTTTAATTAAGTATAGCCTGGCCAACTATGCTTAATTAAGGAAAATTAATGCGAGGCTGAAAACAGTTATAGTAGAATTATGTTCAAAACAATTTTCAACTTAAACTTTTGAATAACAAAATTTTTGGTGTACGTACGGGCATTTCATATTATAGGAATTCATCTAGATACACTTAGAAACTAAGTGCACTTTTATAGCAATGCCTTTATTTAGAAATATTCTTATCCCTTATCAAGTCTTAGGTTAACCACTTAGGTTATATCACTAGTCACTCTAGGAGCAATGCACTTAGTACTGAGAATGAGTATTCCTCGGTAGCTATTAACTTTAGATGTAAGGTTAGTAGCTACATATACACTAGTAATAATCTTAGGTCGAAACCTATACCAGTTATTCCTCAATACCTCTTCATCGTCTTCGTACTAGAGTTACAAATAGGAAAGGCGTTCTGATACCGACACAGTTGAGAACTGGAGCATCGCGTAAGGAGGTAGATGAGTCGCCACTAAGTAATCACTTGGATACCATTGGCGGGCATTCCGGATTCGACTCACGAGGAGACACAAAGGTTTAACCCATATGTGAGACCTTATTACTATGCTACGATTTCTTTGGGTAGTTGTTACCTTACCATCTTTACTTCGAATATCCTAATTCGAGCACAAACCATTCCCCTTACGGCAAAATTTACAAGGTCAAGTTTGAGATCCCCAGATACACTAATGATCATCGAGTATACAACCATCTTACACTTTGCAAATTACTAGCATGTTTCTTGCCCAACCTTTAACCTTAAATTTTTAAACTCGATCAAACATCGCACTACTTCGTTGTACGAATCCTTCCTACAAATTTTGAATCCTCCTTCAAACCTTATTGTTTACATACATTCATTTGAGCCTTATCGACATTACTAATATTCCTATCATTATAAAGGATTACATCCTCTTAAGCCGCGAGCCAGACGCCAAACCTATAACTTAACCTTTGACCTCTATAAAAGACCGCAAAACTGCATTGGCACCTTAAAACGTTTTACAAACAATTTTTCTCGTCCTTTATTTGGGGAAAATACACTGGTACTCGCCTTATACTCACTTTGTATTCGCCTTAGTATTTAGGTACGATCAGCTACACTAATCTACTTATTCCTTACTTCTTAATCTTCCATCGAAAAGCTATTTCACTTCATCGGTTTTACTTATCATCGATAAAATATTTTATAACCACTTCATACAACTTACTAGACCTTTCCTAACAATGTAAGCCATATTCTCGCTAAAAATCTTTTGAAAACTTGCTTTAACTTAACACTTTTCTTCAATACTCAATTTAACCAATATTGGTTTTAACATTGCAATTTCAATTTCATTTCAAAACCATTTCAATGGATAGATGTGTTTTTAAGGGCATATAGACCATTTTAAACCTTGCATAGAATTTTGACACGTTTTCGAAAAACTTGGAAACATTTTCTTTTATGAAAGTGTTTAAACTCTATGCTATAAAACTTAAACATATGACATTAAAGTTCATATTATGTGTAAAAGCTTCATTGGATCTTCAAAACACTTTTGTTTTGACACTTTTGACCACTTTCTCATTTAGGCATTGTACTTTACTAAATATGTTTTCTTGAAACCCAACATGATACTTTTACAATTTTGTACTCCAAACATGTTTATAAGACATCTCTAATTCCTAAATTTCCAACATACCTCATTTATTTATTTTATTTCAAATTAGTTTTATAATCTGTAAAATTTCTAAAATATAAAGCATTGCAAAACTTAGTGTTCACTTTTAAATTTCCAGTGACGTGCTTTCAACAATGTATAATTACTCTTCTAAATCTATTGATTCTTTACCATATCTGTTTTAACCATTGTTGGACTCCATCCTAAAAAAGTCAAATTGTAAGATTTTTAATTACTAGTTTTGGTGCTTCTTCTTTTTCACAAATGGAGTTTAACTTAATAAGATAACCCATGATTTTTGGAAAACACTTTAAAACTTCCACATGTTTATTTAATCATCAACATATATCAAGGATTGATGTTTAAAATATATCTCAACGTATGTTTTAAATCAAGTTACAGATATTGTCCTTAAAATTTTAACAATAGCAATCATTGTTGGTGCTACCTTCCATTTCTTTCCCCCGCACTTTATTTATTGCTCTCTATCTGATTTTAGATTTCGCACACCCACAATAATAACATAATACATGGTCTAACCTTGTTTTTGTCTATTTTGCTTCCTTTAGTACCATATTCATATGAATACAAACTAGAAGTCTACTCTTATTAATCTGAGCGATTAATGTGCGTACAATGGTGAGGCATAATTTCGATTTAGTCAACTTTGATGTATTCAAATACGCCATTTATCATATACATTTTGTTTTTATTTTGAAATCTATTGTAAACTGAAAAGTATATGTGAAGGATATATTTTCTTATGATTCTTCTTCTTAAAAACATAAAAAGTTTTAAATTTTACGATTATCTATCCTTCAAATGATTGTTTTTGTAGAATCACTGAATTAAGAATGCAGTACTTTCAAAGATCGACATTTTTACACCTTTCTTAAAATAGCTTTCTAGTTTGCAATCTCTAGTGAATTCCTAAACTCTCAAAATTGTTTTAATAAATACACCGGCTCCTCTTAAACTTGTATTTGTCCTGACTTAGACAATTAGACAATTCTTCAAAAGAGTAATCAAAATATTTATGTATAAATTCCCTTATTGATGACTTAAACCTTTAACATTAATTAATATCTATTTTATCTTACTACTTCGTTTGATCGCCACACATGTATCTTCATTCTCTTGGAATTATAACACATTTTAATAACAGTGAGATTAATTAACATTTCTAAACACTCAAAATGCTATCTAGATAATTTGATCTAAAATATCATAAACTTTCATCGCCTTCATTAGAAACAACGACTCTCTAACTTGTCACACCCCCAAACCAGACGACGGAAACGTCCGGGGGTGGATGACTTCATTTGTAGTATGACAACACATGCATTATAGTAATCAGAGTACAAATAACCACTGTATTTTAAAAGTATAAATATTTACATGTGTTTCATCATTGTATACTGAAATCAAAATAGTTATACAAAAGAAGAGATATGGCTGAGTATAGCTCCATCTTCTCAAAAGCTCGGGGAATACCTGTCTACTGATTCCCTGAGAATACAAGTAATTTGAAAAGAGAGTATCAACATAAAGTTGAGTGAGTGCATAAGTATTTATGTTTAAAAGTATGTTTCTGTATCTTGAATATGTAAATTGCTCCAAAAAATCCTATATTTTCTGTTGTATATGAAAAGTAGTTTTATTCTCATAAAACCGTTCTATTTGTAAATCAATGTTCTGTATTTGTATCCCTTTATGTAAAACTTGTAACTGTGAGTGTGTCTGGTTCCACCACCTGTTATTGTAAACTGTAATGTACTACTGTAGTTTGTATTTTGTAAACTGGTACTTTAAAAAAAAATACCTACGTTTAGTTGATTATACACTAACGTATTGTTAATATCTTTTTAATGAGTTATTATAACCATACTGAGACTAGATGGCCTGAAACAAATGCTTTGTAGGCGTTTAAACTGTTGATAACAATTGTCACTCATTGGCGTGTATGCCTGACTATAGCTAGCAGCCTGAGTGCGGGGTTGTCAATCCCAATATAGATCTACACACAACTTGTTTCGATCCCCTGACTGGAGATTCTGGTTATAATATCAGGACTTTAACTATGTTGTTTAAATGAATTAAACAACCTGAATCAAATGACTCAGGTTCCACCACCTGTTATTGTAAATTGAATATGTAAATTGCTCCAAAAAATCCTATATTTTCTGCTGTATATGAAAAGTAGTTTTATTCTCATAAAACCGTTCTATTTGTAAATCAATGTTCTGTATTTGTATCCCTTTATGTAAAACTTGTAACTGTGAGTGTGTCTGGTTCCACCACCTGTTATTGTAAACTGTAATGTACTACTGTAGTTTGTATTTTGTAAACTGGTACTTTAAAAAAAATACCTACGTTTAGTTGATTATACACTAACGTATTGTTAATATCTTTTTAATGAGTTATTATAACCATACTGAGACTAGATGGCCTGAAACAAATGCTTTGTAGGCGTTTAAACTGTTGATAACAATTGTCACTCATTGGCGTGTATGTCTGACTATAGCTAGCAGCCTGAGTGCGGGGTTGTCAATCCCAATATAGATCTACACACAACTTGTTTCGATCCCCTGACTGGAGATTCTGGTTATAATATCAGGACTTTAACTATGTTGTTTAAATGATTTAAACAACCTGAATCAAATGACTCATAAAAAGCATATAAACATTACATGTATAATCGTTATGAAAACCCAATCATCCTGAAATAATGATTGATTGTATATTCCTGAATTAGTATTCTTAACATGTATTTGAAAGTTGTATACCATTGATTTGTTTTGAATCAAACCTTTGTTTCTTGTAATACGGTGTATTCTAGTATGCTTGAATCATGAATTAATGTTCTATTTATCATAAATTATACCTATTATAATATATATGTACTTTCTGAATTGATATTAACTGTTTTTAAATGTAACCCCTTGCTCAACATGTTACAAAGGGTATTTAAACTAAATGAAATAACTTTTATATTTATATACATAGACAATTATATATAAGTAAAATTTAAACGACATTCGGACAAATAACCGATACTATAAGCCCATATCCAAACAAGGAAAATGACCCAGAATGAGTTATGAGTCCTAAGCCTTTTAAATATATATATATATATATATATATATATATATATATATATATATATATATATATATATATATATATATATATGAATTTTGGGGAAAAATAGAAGTTTATAAAAGAGTTTAATATTTTGAAGTATTTTTGATGACTTAATGTCATTTTATCACGATTTGAAATCATTTGTTTGTAACACAAAATTCTTGTGTTAGACTTGTATCCCCCCCCCCCCTTAAAACATTAAAAATTATGAAAATACGGAGGTTTGAACTCACTTGATACGTGGTGATTTGGATAGCGTTTCGTTTTCTGGAAAGGAGTTTATTTGATGAAAAACCGGCTTTACTTGACCAGAGTTTCGACTGGAGAAGGTTGTTTTTCTCGAGAATCTCGGGGCTTCGAGGCTTGCTTAGGGTTTTAGATATGATATCGGGGCTTTGGGGGTTGTAAGTAAGTTTGTGGGAGTGAAAGAGGTGAAAGAGGGTGGAAAATGGTGTAAAAATGGGGTTAAAACGGGAGGATCTCGCAGCTATATATATGTCGAAGCCTCGGATCCGAAAGAAGGGGGAAGGGACGCGTGTCTCGGACAGGTTGCGAGGCGCGTCGGCTTCTCACTGGGCCGCGACTTCGGTCGAATCAGGAGAGGACACGGGGCAACATGGGGCGGTCTCGTATGCAAGGTGACGTGGCCGGACACGCACCATGCGAAATTTCCCGGTTTTCAAGGATTTCTCGATTTTTGTGCCCAAAACTTGCGAAATTCATAACTTTCGCATACGAGCTCCGTTTTTGATGTTCTTTATATGCACGCGTAAGTAAAGTTAAACTCTACGACTTTCGTTTAGACTTTGTCTGCTAATTTTGAATTTATTTTTAATATTATTATTTTTAACAGACAGGGATAGGAAAATCCGTTAAAAATGCATAACTTCTTTATCTGAAGTCCGTTTTTGTCTGTCTTTTTACCGTTGTACTACTATTGACGAAACCTTCGATTCTCGTTTAGGTTGTATCGGCTAAAAATCACTCGATCTTTATTTCGAGTTTTTAGGTGTATACTGCTATACTGAAACTTAGAAAAATCATAACTTCCTCATACGAAGTCAGATTTTGACGTTCATTTTATGAAAGTTCTCAGTTTAACATATTCTACAACTTTCATTTAGATTGTTAGGGATAAAAAGCCTTTTTTATTGAAAACTCACTTTTTACACTGAACAGTGTTTTGCCGGTTTTGTCGCGGATTTTCGATTGGTCATAACTTCTTCGTTATAACTCGGATTTTAGTGTTCTTTATAATTTTGGAAACCTTGTTACAATCTCTACCACTTTGTTCCTCCCAATCGAGATTTTTTAATACTTCATTTTTGAGGGTCGATTATGTAAATGTACACAGTATGCTAAAATTTCTCTTTATTATTTTAAAAAGCAGTACAAATTGATTTATACTATTATATAGATTTGAAATAACGGTTTGTTATATTATCCCCCCGTTAGAGATAATTTCGTCCCGAAATTAGCATTACAGATAGACTAGGGAAAAAGATGTGGATATTTCTGTTGCATTTGATCCTCCCGCTCCCAAGTGTATTCAGGTCCCCGTTTTGCATTCCAGCGAACCTTCACTATCAGGATACGGATTTGTTTGGTTTTCTTAACTTCCCTGTCTAGAATCTCTATGGGTTCTTCCACAAAGTTGAGGCTCTCGTTTAACTCGATTTCCTCGAGTGGGATCACAAGAGTCTCGTCGGATAGACACTTTTTCAAGTTCGAAACGTGGAAGGTAGGATGAATGTTACTTAGTTCTTGGCATAGTCGAAGTTTGTAAGCTACAGGACCGATTCTGGTAAGAATCTCGAATGGTCCTATGTACCTTGGATTCAGTTTGTCACGCTTTCCAAAGTGTATCACGCCCTTCCAGGGTGAGACCTTTAACAAGACGCGGTCATCAACCTGGAATTCTAAGGGTTTTCTCCTTTTGTCAGCGTAGCTTTTCTATCTATCTCTGGAAGCTTTAAGTCGCTCCCGAATTTGTACGATTTTCTCTGTAGTTTCTCGAATAATTTCCGGACCAGTGAGAGCACTGTCAGGAGTTTGACCTCTAGCTAGCTGCGTGTCACCCACTTTAGCCCAGCACAGAGGTGATCTGCACTTGTAGCCATAAAGGGCTTCGAAGGGAGCAACTTTTATGCTAGTGTGATAACTGTTGTTGTAAGAGAATTCGACAAGGGGTAAATGAGTATCTGATGCCTTTCCAAAGTCTATCACGCAAGCTCACAACATATCTTCTAGAGTTTGAATCGTCCTCTCACTTTGTCCGTCATTTTGTGGATGGTAGGCTATACTCATGTCCAGCCTAGTTCCTAAAGATTTTTGTAAAGACTACCAGAAACGAGAAGTGAATCTACTATCTCGGTCAGAAATAATAGATATTGGCACACCATGCAGTCTAACGATTTCCTTGAGATAAGTTCTTGTTAGTTTCTCCATCTTATCGGTCTCTTTGATTGACAAGAAGTGTGCGGATTTGGTTAATCTATCGACGATTACCCAAATAGTATCATAACCACCTGATGTTTTGGGTAACTTAGTTATGAAATCCATTGTAATTCGCTCCCACTTCCATTCATGGATTTCAGGTTGTTGTAATAAACCTGAGGTTTCTGGTATTCTACCTTGACTTTGGCACAAGTAAGGCACTTGCCCACAAAGGTAGCGATTTCGGCCTTCATGTTAGGCCACCCGTATAGTTTCTTGAGGTCCAGGTATATTTTATCTGAACCTAGATGAATGGAGTATCGGGTTTTGTGTGCTTCATTCATAACCACGTCTCTGTAACCACCGAACTTTGGTGTCCAGATCCGGTTCATGAAACGATAGACTCCATCATCCCTAAATTTAAAGTTTTTATACATTCCTCTCAAGGTTTCACCTGCCACGTTTTCAGGTTTTAAAGCTTCGAGCTGAGCCTCTCTGATCTGTGGAAAAATGTGAATGGATTGTCATGGTCAACGACTTTACTCGGCGTCCCGAGTATTCTTTTCTTCTAAGGGCGTCAGCTACTACGTTAGCTTTACCAGGGTGATAAAGAATCTCACAATCGTAGTCGTTCAGTAGCTCCACCCATCGTCGTTGTCTCATGTTTAGCTCTTTCTGATTGAAGATATGCTAGAGACTTTTATGGTCCGTGAATACTGTGCATTTCGTGCCATATAAGTAATGTCTCCAGATCTTCAGAGGAAATACTACTGCTCCTAGTTCAAGGTCATGTGTTGTATAGTTGACTTCATGTGTCTTTAGTTGTCTTGAGGCATAGGATATAACCTTTTTTCTTTGCATAAAAGCACACCCAAGCCCTTGATTAGAAGCATCACAGTACACTACGAAATCATCTGTCCCTTCAGGAAAAGATAGGATCGGTGCACTACACAGAGCTCGCTTCAGCGTTTGGAACGCTGTTTCTTGCTTTTCTCCCCAGCTAAAAGTTACACCCTTTTGCGTCAGGGTGGCAAGAGGCTTAGCTATTCGAGAGAAATTCTGGATGAATATACGATAGTAGCCAGCAAGACCTAAGAATTGACGGATTTCTGTAGGTGTTTTAGGTGCTGACCAGTTCTCAATTGCCTTTATTTTGGAAGGGTCAACGTGTATTTTTTCTGAACTGACCACGTGACCTAGGAAATCAACCTTCTTGATCCAAAAATCGCATTTTGAGAACTTCGCATAGAGTTTCTCTGTTCTAAGAGTTTGCAATACTTGACGAAGATGTTGGCCATGTTCCTCTTCACTTCTTGAGTATATAAGGATGTCGTCAATGAAGACTATGATGAATTTGTCCAGGAATGAACGACACACTCTGTTCATTAGATCCATGAAAACAGCAGGTGCATTCATCAATCCGAATGACATCACTACAAACTTGTAATGACCATAACGAGTTCTGAACGCGGTTTTGGGAATGTCATCCTCCAAAATCCGTAACTGATGATATCCAAATCTTAAGTCTATTTTTGAGAAGTAGCTCTGTCACACCCCGACCGACGGCGGAAACGTCGGGGTTACGACGTTTACAATTGGAACCACAGTCAACCACATATATTGAACATTCATAAATTAATATATTACGAACTTTGGTTTTGTAAACATTATTACAATATAGTAATTATTCAAATACGAAACATTAAAAAAAGACCAAATTCATAATAATAAAGGAAACTACGATCTCCTTGAAACCGATGGTTTACCTCCAACTTCTTAGTTACCTGAGAATACACATTTAAAATACGTCAACAAAATTTATTGGTGAGTTCCACAGGTTTTGACTCCGTGAATTTTTATATAAAATAAACAGATAAAATTTGGAGTATTTGCAAAAAAAAAAAATGTTTAACCCAAAAATATTACTAGTACAACCTTGTAGAAGTTTGTATTAGTATTTATGTATCTAGGATGTTGTGGAGTAAATAACCGAGCTATGACTTGTTCAAGCCTCTGTGAAGCACAAAAAGGTGCTTGTTGTCGCAACGACGTTTCATCGACGTCGTGATAAAAGAATAAGATAAAGAAAACAAGAAGTTATCGTCTGATTTGTCTCGTCATACGAAGGTTGTAGCTATCAACCACACAGACGAGGGTGTCAACCCGTATAGATCTATACACAACGTTCTTCGCTCACAAAGGATTAACGGTTATAACAGAGGACTTTACTAAGTTGGTGTTCTTAGTTTTGATGAATAAGAAAATCCCCACAACAATGCCAATTATAATTAACGTTCTACTATTATCAATGGTTGGATACATAGTGTCATAAAATTTGCTAATCTTTAAATGTAAGTCAATATGGTTTGTCCCATGAAAATATAATAACTTGATTTAAAGGATTAATGTACATATTATTATCAACAAATATACTTCCATTTACCGTTCATTATCATATATAAATAATGATAGTAAATTTCTAGTTATTTATATCGTAACCATGAAAATATAACTTTATAAATCATTTCATATAGATTTTTGACATGGAATTCATTTATAACATGGTCGTGATATTTTTAAGAATATAACTGTAAGTGTATATTGTCGGTATAAGATGAAACATAGACTTGAATTAACATAGATGTACATAAACTCCAATAAGTGTAAATAAGTTTAAGTATCATGTTTTGTTGTGTGTATTCCCTCCCGAAAATGATTTAAAATATTTTAAATGGGGCCGTAGATACTCACATTTGTCGCGTGACGGTATTTAGTTCGAGGAAGTCGGGATGTTTCTGGTTCCACCGAGGTTTGAGACTTGAATGCTTTTGGGAAGTATGTGGCTTGAAAATCACAGCAATTATACAAGAAAAGAGTAGTTTAGCTACTGTTTTGAATACTTATTTTAGTGCAGCAAAATAGCTAACTTTTAGAGGTATTTTTGGGTGAGAATATTAAGCAAATAGAACGTAAAAAGGGGCTGGAATAGTGGCTGGAAATGGAGGGACAACACCCTCTTTTTGGCTTCAGTTTTGTTGGTTCATAAGGTGAGGAAAAGTGCAGAATTTTGGCTGAGTTTTAATGGCTGTTTGAGTGTAATATAGAGAACATTTAGTTGCGCTTGTAAGGGAGAAATGAGGCGGGAAAAGGTCGGCATTTATAGGGGAAAGGGGGAAGAGAGTGACAATTTAGGTAGAAGGTAAAATGTTTGATATCTTTCTCAAGATTTCTCATAACTGTTTTTGATCTCCAAATATTTACCTGGTTAGGATCCAAGTAATTTAGTTTGGGTAAAAAGATATTAAATGAATAAAAGAATTATGAGTGAGAGAGGGTGGTAACGAAATGGGGTGTAGATGGGTTAGATTATGCATGTGTAGTATAATTCCTTTGACGTCATATTTGCAAGTTGTCTTGCAAGTTGTATGTAGCCCTCTTTTCTTATTATTATCATAATAATAATTATTTATTTATTTATTTATTTACTTAGAGTGTAATATAGAGAACATTTAGCTGCGCTTGTAAGGGAGAAATGAGGGGGGGAAAAGGTCGGCATTTGTAGGGGAAAGGGGGAAGAGAGTGGCAATTTAGGTAGAAGGTAAAATGTTTGATATCTGTCTCAAGATTTCTCATAACTGTTTTTGATCTCCAAATATTTACCTGGTTAGGATCCAAGTAATTTAGTTTGGGTAAAAAGATATTAAATGAATAAAAGAATTATGAGTGAGAGAGGATGGTAACGAAATGGGGTGTAGATGGGTTAGATTATGCATGTGTAGTATAATTCCTTTGACGTCATATTTGCAAGTTGTCTTGCAAGTTGTACGTAGCCCTCTTTTCTTATTATTATCATAATAATAATTATTTATTTATTTATTTATTTACTTAGATTAGGACCTATTACATGTGCCTTTCACTTATAAGTTGCTGAAGCATGGAAGCTATATTCCTTTTTATGCCCACACGTATCTTAAATTGTAGCTATATGAGAGATAGAGGTATAGCGCTTCCAATTTTTCTCAGGTGCCACAATAGCCTATATTCTTATCATTCATATCCTTACTATATATATTTTATTTATATTCATTTATTTAAGTATAGATAATCTATAAAATAACTTTTATATATATTGTTCATATATATATATATATATATATATATATATATATATATATATATATATATATATATATATATATATATATAGATATATATATATATTTATATATTTGTTTTTATTGAGAATAGATCACTTATAATCGTCTTAGTGTATCTAACGATTCGTAATACATATTGGTATTACGTTTTTATACCATGTTTGAACGATTCATAAGGGTGTTATTTATTTTCCGTCGTCTTTGATCATAAACGACTAAGTTTGATTATATTCAGTGTTGTATATAATTCCGTTGATGGTGTCAAACGTAATCGTTCAAGAAAAATTCATGAAATCCATTTTTTTTGCCTATGATGTTTGAATATAATAATTTGAACAAACGGTTTTATTCAATTGTTTCCTTGGAACCGTTTCTAGTTCAAGATAATTTATTATAAAAATAGACTCCGTTATTAGTCGAAATCTTAGATCAAGTTATTATCTAAATTGCAACAACTTTTCTCTAAATCCTTAGATAATACAACACTCATTATTAATATTAATATAGATGATCTTACAAAGGTCTACATTTTGCTAATTGTTACATTCTCCCCCCGTTAATAGAATTTTGTCCCGAAATTCAACTTGTAGATGGGGTGTCGTTAAACAATTTGGGGTATTTTTGTTTCATCTGGTCTTTGCGTTCCCAGGTGAATTCTGGTCCTCGTTGAGAGTTCCAGCGAACCTTCACGATAGGAATTCGACTTTGTTTTAAACGCTTTACTTCTCGATCCATAATCTCCACAGGTTCTTCAACAAAGTGGAGTTTGGTGTTCAGTTGGATATCATCGTGAGGTATTACATTGGTATCATTCGACAGACACTTCTTCAGGTTTGACACATGAAAGACATCATGCACTTTGTCTAGTTCCTGAGGCAGCTTTAGTCGGTAAAGAACACGACCAATTCTGTCGAGGATTTCGAAAGGTCCAATGTATCTTGGGTTTAACTTGCCTCTCTTCCCAAACCGAATCATACCTTTCCAGGGTGAGACTTTTAACATCACTCGGTCCCCAACCTGGAATTCTAGAGGTTTACGTCTCACGTCAGCATAACTTTTCTGACGATCACGTGCGGCCTTAAGTCGATCTTTAATCTGAACTATCTTTTCGGTCGTTTCGTGAATTATCTCTGGCCCAGTGCGTAGAGTGTCACCTGTGCGTTCTCGCGCCAATTGCGTATCTCCAAACTCTGTCCAACATATTGGCGATCTACACTTGCGTCCGTATAAAGCTTCAAACGGTGCAGCTTTGATGCTGGTGTGATAGCTATTATTATAGGAGAACTCAATCAATGGTAGATGAGTATCCCAAGAGTTTCCAAAGTCTATCACACATGACCGAAGCATATCTTCCAGTGTTTGAATGGCTCGTTCACTTTGACCATCAGTCTGGGGATGGTAAGTTGTACTCATATCTAAGCGGGTTCCCAGGGATTTTTGTAGTGATTGCTAGAACCTAGAAGTGAATCTACTATCTCTATCTGAGATAATAGAAATTGGCACTCCATGAAGTTTGACAATTTCCCTGAGATACGTTCTTGTTAGCTTTTCTATTTTGTCAGTTTCTTTGATTGGTAGGAAATGGGCAACCTTTGTTAACCTGTCAACCACCACCCAAATAGTGTCGTACCCGCTAGGGGTCTTAGGTAGTTTGGTGATAAAGTCCATTGAAATTTGTTCCCATTTCCACTCGGGAATCTCGGGTTGTTGTAGTAATCTCGATGGCTTTTGATGCTCTGCCTTGACTTTGGAACATGTCAGGCATTTGCCCACATAAGTGGCAATCTCAGCTTTCATATTAGGCCACCAATACAATTTCTTCAGATCCATATACATCTTGTCAGAGCCAGGATGTACTGAATATCTTGATCGGTGAGCTTCTTCCAAGACTAAGCTCATCATCTCACCAAACTTTGGCGTCCAGATTCTGTTCATGAAATAACGGGTTCCATCATCCTTAAGCTCAAAATTCTTATCCATTCCTCGTAAAGCTTCTCTCCCAACATTCTCTTCTTTTAGGGCTTCCAATTACGCTTCCCGGATTTGTGCATTGAGGTTGGAATGGATGGTCATAGTCAGTGCTTTTACTCGTCGGGGTTTCACACGTTCCTTACGACTTAGGGCATCTGCTACAACATTTGCTTTTCCCGGATGATACCGAATCTCGCATTCGTAATCGTTCATTAACTCGATCCATGTCCTTTGCCTCATGTTTAGTTCTTTTTGATTGAATATGTGTTGGAGACTTTTATGATCTGTGTAAATAGTACACTTGGTTCCATAGAGGTAGTGTCTCCAAATCTTCAAGGCAAAGACTACTGCTCCCAACTCAAGGTCATGGGTTGTGTAGTTATTTTCATGGATTTTGAGTTGACGAGAGGCATACGCAATGACCCTGTCTCTCTGCATTAATACGCACCCCAAACCCTGAATTAACGCATCGCAGTATACTACGAAATCTTCAGTTCCTTCAGGTAAGGATAGGATTGGTGCGCTACATAACATCTCTTTTAACTTCTGGAATGCGGCTTCCTACTTGCTTCCCCAGTCAAATCTAGTTTCTTTTTGTGTTAGTGTAGTGATAGGCTTTGCTATCTTGGAGAAGTTTTCAATAAATCTCCTGTAGTAGCCTGCAAGGCCTAAGAATTGACGCACTTCCGTTGGCGTCTTTGGTGCGTCCCAATTCTTAATTGCTTCAATTTTTGCAGGATCCACGTGTATTCCTTTGTTACTCACTACATGCCCAAGGAAATGTACTTCTCTGATCCAAAACTCGCATTTGGAGAGTTTGGCGTATAATTTTTCTTTCCTCAGCAGTTCCAAGATTAATTTTAGGTGTTGGCCGTGTTCTTCTTTGGTGCGAGAATAGATTAGAATGTCATCGATGAATACTATCACGAACTTATCTAAGTATTGCTTGCACACACGGTTCATGAGGTCCATGAATACTGCTGGAGCATTGGTTAATCCGAAAGGAATAACTAGGAACTCGTAGTGTCCATATCGAGTCCTAAATGCCGTCTTCGGAACATCCTCCTCTACCACCTTCAGTTGATGATATCCAGATCTAAGATCTATCTTTGAATAGTAATTGGATCCCTGAAGTTGATCAAACAGGTCGTCTATTCGGGGGAGTGGATAACGGTTCTTGATTGTTAATTTGTTCAACTCCCGATAGTCGATGCACATCCTGAAAGACCCATCCTTCTTCTTGACGAATATGACCGGTGCTCCCCAAGGCGAGAAGCTCGGTCTAATGAAAAACTTTATCAAGAAGTTCCTGCAGTTTACTCGAAAGTTCTTGCATCTCGGAAGGGGCCAATCTGTAGGGGGATTTTGCTACTGGTGCTGCTCCTGGAATTAAGTCGATTCTGAATTCGACACTGCGGTTTGGTGGTAGTCCATGAAGATCTTCTGGAAATACGTCGGAATAGTCACATACTTGTGGTATGTTTTTGATTTCTTTCTTTTTGCTTTTCTTATCTATTACATGCGCCAAGAAGGCATAGTACTTCTTGTATAGATATTTTTGAGCTTTGGTGCAAGAAATAAGCTTTAAATTCTGACCCGACTTGTCACCGTAGATCGTCATGGTCTCCCCGTTACTTAGTGTTAGACGTATTGCCTTTTCAAAACATAAAATCTCGGCATGGTGAGGAGACAACCAATCCATACCGATAATAATGTCGAAGCTCCCAATTGGCATTGGCATTAGATTAACAGGAAACGTATGGTCGTTTAGAGTTAGGATACAATCACGTAGGATTTCGGTGGTGCTTTCAACTTGACCGTTTGCTACTTCTACTTCATATGATACATCTAATTTACTAGACTCGTGATTTAATAGTTGTTTAAATGATGGGGTTATAAAACTTCTATCAGCACCGGAGTCAAAGAGAATCGTAGCATATAAGTTATTGATGATAAACGTACCAGTAACCACCAAGGGATCTTGTATCGCATCCCTATTCCCAATCACAAAAGCTCGACCACGAGCCTGGCCATCGACTTTCTTCAGTTTCGAGCAATTCCTCTTGACATGACCTTTATCTCCACATTCGAAACAAGTTACTCCTCCTCCTGACCCTGATCTATTGCCCCTGTCTTGTACTGCTGCAGCAAGTGTCGTGCCTCGACAAAAGTTTGCAGTATGCCCTTTCTTGTTGCATGCAGTACAGTGGACACATTCTCCAACATGGTGTCGGTTGCATTTGGTGCATAGTGGTTTGTTTCCAGCATAACTCTTATGTTGGGTATGAATAGGGGCCGGAGTCACAGCGTACACCTTTTCAATCTGTTGTTTCTTCTGTTGACCCTGGCTTCTTCCACTGAACTTGCGTTTGTGGTGATTATTTCCAGTTTTTGGGGGTTTCAACCTTAGCTATCATCGTCCCTTGATCAATTTCATTCTTAGTCAATTGAAATGCCAGACGCTTAGTACTTAGATAGGTTGTAGGTTTCGATGAAAGAAGCATCCCCTTAATTTGAGGTGTTAGGCCCCAAATGTAGCCTTCGACCTTCTTGCTTTCGGGGGTCACCATTCCTGGGCAGAGAAGTGCACGGTCGTTAAACCTAGTTGTATATGCTTTGACTTCAGCACCTTTCATCTTCAAGTTCCATAGTTCGTGTTCTAACATCTGCACCTCATCTCGTGGACAATATTCTTCAATTAACAGAGCCTTAAAGTTCTCCCAAGACATGGAGTTTGCAATTGAAACTCCTATAGTTTTTACGTGATCGTTCCACCAAGTTAAGGCTCCATCCATCAGGGTACATGCGGAAAACCGCACTTTGCTACCCTCAGGGCAATAGTAGATCTCGAAGACTCCTTCTATATTTTCGATCCAACGAGTTAGACCGATGACTCCCTCATTTCCGTAAAAGTTCTTCGGTTTGCAATTCATGAAGTCCTTGTATGAACAAGTCCTTTGAGGTTCATCAGGATTTGAGTTGAGAGTGCTTCTGAGTCTGTTCCTGAGCCCATTCACTTCCACGATAGGCCTTCCAGAGTCCAGATTCCTAGCAGTTGCCAATGCGATTGAGAGGCGTTCAGATATTAGTTGTTCCAATTCTGCAGTGGTTTGGGGAAGCCCTGACTCAGGGGGTGGAGGCATTGGTGTGTTAGAAGATGGTGTTTCTCCTACCGGGGTCACCACTGGACTTGTTCGACCTTTTCTGGGGCGTCCAGCTCTCGGTTGTGCTGTTGCTTGTGGAGTTGGTACACCTGGGTTTAAACGAGTGCTCTTTCTTGGAGGCATATTGTCGTCCTATAATAGTCAGTAAGTTTGCGATGTTAGTGTTAGCCACTTTAGGAATTTATTTTGGAAAAATTATTTCTGTTTGATTTATTTATTTATTTATTTATTTTTTGCAATTGTTGTTTACAAAATGGTTCATATGATAGTTCGACAAGGTTTTGAAACTAAATACATCATATATTTCATTTTAAGCATTAGTATCCGTTTACATCGGTCTTTACTTGTACAAAATGTAAAGACCTAAGTTTTAGGGGTACAAAAGCCCTAACTCTTGCTATATTACAGGCGAAACAAACAAAACTAACGTATACTCATAAGACCTAACATATCCGAAGAGTTATATCAAAATTTGCAAGTTTAACAACTTGCCATGCCACAACCCGATACTTCTTATCACCAGAAATTCATCCATTGAGCCACCACATTGGACAACTCGGTGTGCTTTGCAACCAGTTCTGCATGGTCTGCTGCGAGAGTTGCGTGCCTTTCTTCGAGTGTTTCATGGTTTTCTTCGAGTGCTACATGCCTTTCTTCAAGTGTTTCATGAATTTCTTTGAGTGCTACATGCCTTTCTTCTATTCCATGTGCCAGAGAGAGAGCAATATCGTTTTGATTCTCCATAGCAATCATCCGTGAATTGCAGTTCATCCAGTTGCTATGGTGATAGTTCATTCGTTGGTGGAGGTTATCCAACTCAATCTGTTGTTGTTCTTGTTGTCTCCCCATACGAGTCATTCCTCCTCTGGTTCGTGCTACCTGTCCCTGTATGGTGCTTAGTTCATCACTGATGTGTCAGGCTTGTCCATGCAAGCGGGTATTTTCTTCGAATAGGAGAGACAAGTCATCAATGTCCATGGGAGATGGAGGTGTCGTTCCTGACGCTTAACCTTTCTCGAAAGTTCTCGCGGCCTTCCATTCGGATATCCACTTGTTCACCTTGTTGCTTTCCCAGGCAGGTCGATCTACCCTCTTTTGGGTGTAGGAAAACCTCTTGCTTTGCCTCAGCGTTGTGGGTCTTCGATCTGGGATTGACATCCTGGCTGTTTTCCTAGGACATCGACTTGGAGCTGTAGTGAAAGAGTGAATTGGGGTGGTTGGAGGTGTGACAGATGATTCTGATTCAGTTATCATTATCACTTCATCATCATCTTCCTCTTCCATGTCATCCTCAGGATCTTCTTCCTCGAGATCCTCTTCCATGTCCTCCTCAGGATCTTCTTCCTCGGGATCGTCTTCCATGTCCTCCTCAGGATTTTCTTCGATCTCAATCTCCTCCGGTTGTATCGGTGCCTCCTCGACTGGTGGGATAGGGTTGTATGCTACAGGGAGCTCGGGATAGTATGGATCTCCAGGGATTACGGTAAGCACGGGTTCGTTTGCTGGGGGTTGAACCAACATCCATAGTTCGTCCATCTAGAATGGATTTTAAAGAAAATATTAGAATCCAAAGTACATCGATAAATATAAAAAAAATTTATAATTATTTATTTGGTTCTATCAATTATTCGTGTCTATTGACTGGTTTTAGCTTCCTTAAAAATCCAAGCTTTTAGTTTATCAATTATTTCATTTAGGTTGGATAATGCACAAGGCTCGATCATAATAAAACTTAGGTGCGCAAGCTAGGTCTAGTTGTGATAAAGCATATGTATTATGAAACCTATTTGATTAATTGATCTAAATTCTTGTGTTTCAATCTTTATATATATATATATATATATATATATATATATATATATATATATATATAATTCGTTACACACATAGATGAGTTTTTTTTATAAGATAAATAAATATTAATTTATGTTTAATAAAACTCTATTTTTAAGTTTTTGTAGGATAGCAGTATATCTATACGTACTAGACTAAGTCCTAGACAATAGTTGTATTTTTAGGAAAATACTTAGTTCTCTATAGTCGTTAGCTCTGATACCAATCTGTCACACCCCGACCGACAGCGGAAAAGCCGGGGTTGCGACGTTTACAATTGGAACCACAGTCAACCACATATATTGAACATTCATAAATTAATATATTACGAACTTTGGTTTTGTAAACATTATTACAATATAGTAATTATTCAAATACGAAACATTAAAAAAAAGACCAAATTAATAATAATAAAGGAAACTACGATCTCCTTGAAACCGATGATTTACCTCCAACTTCTTAGTTACCTGAGAATACACATTTAAAATACGTCAACAAAATTTGTTGGTGAGTTCCACAGGTTTTGACTCCGTGAAATTTATATAAAATAAACAGATAAAATTTGGAGTATTTGCAAAAAAAAAAAAATGTTTAACCCAAAAATACTACTAGTACAACCTTGTAGAAGTTTGTATTAGTATTTATGTATCTAGGATGTTGTGGAGTAAATAACCGAGCTATGACTTGTTCAAGCCTCTGTGAAGCACAAAAAGGTGGTTGTTGTCCCAACGACGTTTCATCGACGTCGTGATAAAAGAATAAGATAAAGAAAACAAGAAGTTATCGTCTGATTTGTCTCGTCATACGAATGTTGTAGCTATCAACCACACAGACGGGGGTGTTAACCCGTATAGATCTATACACAACGTTCTTCGCTCACAAAGGATTAACGGTTATAACAGAGGACTTTACTAAGTTGGTGTTCTTAGTTTTGATGAATAAGAAAATCCCCACAACAATCCCAATTATAATTAACGTTCTACTATTGTCAATGGTTGGATACATAGTGTCATAAAATTTGCTAATCTTTAAATATAACTCAATATGGCTTTTCCCATGAAAATATAATAACTTGATTTAAAGGATTAATGTACATATTATTATCAACAAATATACTTCCCTTTACCGTTCATTATCATATATAAATAATGATAGTAAATTTCTATTTATTTATATCGTAACCATGAAAATATAACTTTATAAATCATTTCATATAGATTTTTGACATGGAATTTATTTATAACATGGTCGTGATATTTTTAAGAATATAACTGCAAGTGTATATTGTCGGTATAAGATGAAACATAGACTTGAATTAACATAGATGTACATAAACTCCAATAAGTGTAAATAAGTTTAAGTATCATGTTTTGTTGTGTGTATTCCCCCTGGAAATGATTTAAAATATTTTAAATGGGGCCGTTCACTTTTGTCGCGTGACGGTATTTAGTTCGAGGAAGTCGGGATGTTTCCGGTTCCACCGAGGTTTGAGACTTGAATGCTTTTGGGAAGTATGTGGCTTGAAAATCACATCAATTATACAAGAAAAGAGTTGAATGCTTTTGAGACTTGAATGCTTTTGGGACTTGAATGCTTTTGGGATGTTTCCGGTTCCACCGAGGTTTGACGGTATTTAGTTCGAGGAAGTCGGGATGTTTCCGGTTCCACCGAGGTTTGAGACTTGAATGCTTTTGGGAAGTATGTCAGATTGAGTGTAATATAGAGAACATTTAGTTGCGCTTGTAAGGGAGAAATGAGGCGGGAAAAGGTCGGCATTTATAGGGGAAAGGGGGAAGAGAGTGACAATTTAGGTAGAAGGTAAAATGTTTGATATCTTTCTCAAGATTTCTCATAACTGTTTTTGATCTCCAAATATTTACCTGGTTAGGATCCAAGTAATTTAGTTTGGGTAAAAAGATATTAAATGAATAAAAGAATTATGAGTGAGAGAGGGTGGTAACGAAATGGGGTGTAGATGGGTTAGATTATGCATGTGTAGTATAATTCCTTTGACGTCATATTTGCAAGTTGTCTCGCAAGTTGTATGTAGCCCTCTTTTCTTATTATTATCATAATAATAATTATTTATTTATTTATTTATTTACTTAGATTAGGACCTATTACTTGTGCCTTTCACTTATAAGTTGCTGAAGCATGGAAGCTATATTCCTTTTTATGCCCACACGCATCTTATATTGTAGCTATATGAGAGATAGAGGTATAGCCCTTCCAATTTTTCTCAGGTGCCACAATAGCCTATATTCTTATCATTCATATCCTTACTATATATATTTTATTTATATTCATTTATTTAAGTATAGGTAATCTATAAAATAACTTTTACATATATTGTTCATATATATATATTTATATATTTGTATTTATTGAGAATAGATCACTTATAATCGTCTTAGTATATCTAATTATTCGTAATACATATTGGTATTACGTTTTTATACCATGTTTGAACGATTCATAAGGGTGTTATTTATTTTCCGTCGTCTTTGATCATAAACGACTAAGTTTGATTATATTCAATGTTGTATATAATTCCGTTGATGGCGTCAAACGTAAACGTTCAAGAAAAATTCATGAAATCCATTTTTTTTGCCTATGATGTTTGAATATAATAATTTGAACAAACAGTTTTATTCAATTGTTTCCTTGGAACCGTTTCTAGTTCAAGATAATTTATTATAAAAATAGACTCCGTTATTAGTCGAAATCTTAGATCAAGTTATTATCTAAATTGCAACAACTTTTCTCTAAATCCTTAGATAATACAACACTCATTATTAATATTAATATAGATTATCTTACAAAGGTCTACATTTTGCTAATTGTTACAAGCTCGCACCTTGAAGTTGGTCGAACAGATTGTCAATGCGAGGCAGAGGATAGCGATTCTTGATGGTAAGTTTATTCAGCTCGCGGTAGTCTATGCACATGCGGAATGATCCATCGTTCTTTTTACGAACAAAACCGGTGCTCCCCAAGGTGAGAAGCTTGGTCTTATGAAACCTTGTCTTAGCAGTTCGTTAAGCTGGCTGGATGATTCCTGTATCTCAGAAGGTGCAAGACGATAGGGGGATTTGGCTACAGAGGTACCTCCAGGGATTAAGTCGATTCTGAATTCGACTTGTCGTTCAGGAGGCACTCTTGGAAGATCGTCGGGAAAGTTGCAGACCTCAGGAATGCTCGTGATGTCTTTCACTTCTTTCTTTTTGTCTACCACGTGAGCTAAGAAAGCACAATACTCCTTGCGAAGGTACTTCTGTGCCTTGATGCAAGAAATGATCTGAAGGTTCGTTCTGGGTTTGTCGCCGTAGATAATAAGAGTTTCGTTAGTTGGCAAGTTCAAGCGAATAGCTCTTTCATAACATAGGATGTCAGCATGGTTAGAGCACAACTAATCCATACCTATTATGACGTCAAAACTTTTGATAGAGACCGACATAAGGTTTATTGGGAAAGAAAAGTTATTCAAGGTAAGAGTACATCCTATGTATATATCATTGGTGGATTCGGATTTCCTGTTAGCCATTTCGACTGTGAAAGTTTCATTTAGTGGTTGGGAGTTTTGATTTAGTAGGTGTTTAAAGTTGTGGCTCACAAAGCTCCTCTCAGCACCACAATCAAATAGAATGCATGCATAAGTATTGTTGAGAAGAAACATACCCGTGACCACCGCAGGGTCTGCCACCGCTTCTTCATAACCCAGTGCTAGAATTCTCCCAACTCCACCGACATTTCCAGCTTTTGGACAATCTCTCTTGAAATGCCCCACATCACTACATTGGTAGCATGCTTGACCTACTCCAGCGGCAGGTACTTGGTTAAGCGGTTGAGGTGAAAACCTACAGAATCAAGCAGTATGCCCTTTTCTGTTGCAGTTACGACACTGTATTTCCCGACTATTTCCGTTATGGTGAAAATTGCACTTGTTGCACTTGGGGAGGTTACTAGCATAAGGCTTAGCTGGTGCAGGGTTAGCAGGAACAGCAGCAAGTACAATAGCAACATTGACTGCAACTAGTTGTTGCTTCTTTGAGGATTCCTGTGAAGACTTGCCCTTCCTCTTGTTCCAACCCTTCTTCTTGCTGTTGTTGTTGTTATTGTTGTTGTTGTTGTTTCCCTTCGGTTGTTCTGGTGCAGCAACCACTTAGTTTTGACGGGCTCCGTGGTCAATAAGAGATTGAGCCAGCTCTTTGGCACTGTCAAAGGTAACATGCCTTGAAGCTAAGACACTTGACTGAATTTGGGGTGACAGACCCCAAATATATCTCTCAATCTTTTTGCTCTCCAAAGCAACCATATCCGGACAAAGAATTGCCAAATCATAGAATCTACTGGTATAGGTTGATATGTCAGAACCAACCATTGTAAGACCCTAGAGCTCTTGCTCGAGTTTCTAAATTTCCCCTCGCGGACAGTATTCCCGCATTATCATGGCTTTTAAGTTCTCCCAGCTTATCGAGTTAGCCACTATTAGAGTTAGTGACTTAACATGGCCATTCCACCATGTTAAAGCTCTATCCGAAAAGATACAAACAACGAACTTAACCTTGCTACCCTCCAAACAGGAGCAGATTTCAAAAATTGCTTTTGTCTTCTCAATCCACTGTTTTAATGCCATAACTGTGACAACCCGATATTTAAAGTCAATATAATGACCTAAAGTCAAGTATTATAATCTATTTTTGGAATCAATAAAAATAGCGTCAAAAATGAATTGTTCAAAAATCTCAATTGGGTTGCATAAAATGATAGATATCGTGTCAAGGTTTTCAGAAATATAAAGAACACTCAAATCCGAGTTATAACGAAGAAGTTATGACAAATCAAAGATCCGCGTCAAAACCGGTAAAACACTGTTAAGCGTAAAACGCGAAATTCCAATAAAATACCTTTTAGCCTTAGGTATCTAAATGAAAGTAGTAGATATCACTAAACCATAAACGTACATAAAAAGAACGTCAAAATCTGATTTCGTATGGGGAAGTTATGATTTTTCTAAGTTTCGGATATAGCAGTAGACATCTAAAAACTCGAAATAGAGATCGAGCGACTTTTGGGCGAAACAATCTAAACGAGAATCGAAGATCTCGACAATAGTAGTACAACGGTAAAAAGACAGATGAAAACGGACATCGGATGAAGAAGTTATGGATTTTTGACGGAGTTTTCCTGTCCCGACCTACTAAAAATAAATATAATAAAATTTAAAATCAAAATTAGCCGACGAAGTCTAAACGAGAGTTGTAGAGCATAATCTCACCTTCGCGTCGATATAAGGAACATCGAAGGCGGAGTTCGTATGACAAAGTTATGAATTTCTGAAGTTCGGGGCACGAACCCCAACACTGTGTCAGAGTTCACGACGTGAAAAAAGAGGTTCACGACGTGAACTCAGTGTTGACGCCTTCTGGAGCCTGAAAGACGCAAGTTGCGATGAGGCACCTGATGACTACTGAACTCACGACGTGAATATGTAAAATTCACGACGTGAGTCCCGAAAATGACCCTATAAATAGAAAACGAAGGTCTCGGGTTTAGGCTGCTCATTTCTCTTCTTCTGGCCACTTTTACTCTGCGTTTAGCATCCCGAGACTACCCCGAAGCCCCAGTTACGCGTCCAGATCCCGACGAAGGCTCGAAGTCCCGGAGTTCCCGAGAAAAACATTCTTTCCAGTCGAAGTGCTGCCTGCGTAAAGCTCGTTTCTTCGCCAGAAACCCGCGGTTACGTCAAGAAAGATCATTCCTAGAAACGACACACTGCCCGAGTCACCACTTATCAGGTGAGTTCATACCCCCTTATTTTCACGTGTTTTCTATGTTTTAGGGGGGAAATACAAGTGAAACACAAGAAAAACTTACGTTGAAATACTTATAAGTTCAAATGTTTTACCTACATCTTATGTATAAATGTTAAATACATAAAATAACGTAACTACTAAAGTTAAAGACTACTTTTCATGGAAGGTTGGTAATACACCAAAGTTTTTCATCCTAACGGAACACCCTTTTTAAAACTATAATAGGTATAGTTACGAGATATTCATGATATTTTTACATACTATAAACAAAAGAGGAAATACTTATATTCACAAGGAAAATGGACTTTTCATACGTAAACCTGTGATACCAAATTTTGTGAGATATCTGAATTCATCGAACCGTTCAGTTCGCAGATTAAGTCCTGTTTTATAAGCCATAATCTCTTATACGGAGAGCGTGATATTTGTGTATAGATCTATATGGGACTGACAATCCCGCACTTAAACTGTTAGCTACAGTTAGACCGGCAGGTCTGGGGTGACAAACGTCATATCATTCCAACGCCTGAACAACGTTGTTACAGGCAGTCTGGGTCAATAGCACGGTTATAAAAACTCACATGGGGTATTAATACATCTCGGTTTACGGGGCTGTTAAACGCCTTAGTGAATATATATACTTATATAAATCTACTTATACTAATTCAAGTATGGAAAACACTTATACATTCAGTCTTTTGGAATTTTTTTCAAACTACCACACATACATGGAAAATATTGGATTTTCTAGGAACAAACTCTGTTATTTTACACTGAAAAGGATACTATTCTTATACAAAAACGCTTATGAACTCACCAACTTAATTGTTGACACTTTTTCAAAACTACTTGTATTTCTCAGGGATTCAGTAATACAGGTAAATCATCAACTTTTGGGGAAGGGACGTTAAGACGTCAGTCTTAAAACTTATTAAATCATCATATTGTAATTTATTTTGAGACATGTATTGTATTCAAGAGTTTAACTTTTAAATTATATTTATGATGGTTGTGTTTACTTTCTTTACAAATATTCAACTGTTATGATACTACGTGAAGTCACCCGCCCCCGAATGTTTCCGCCATTCTGGTTTGGGGGTGTGACAGATTGGTATCAGAGCATTGTTTATAGTGAACTAAGTATATCGAACCACATAAGATATACAAACTATAAATGCAAAGGAACTAAAACCCTCTGACAAAACGTTTTCACAAACTATATACTTTTAAGAAAATAAAATGCTAGTTTTATAAAAGTATAAGTACATGCATGCATCGGTCTAGTATCATAGCCAAAATTTTACAAAAGTATTAAGGCAAGTTGAGATGCTACGATTAGGCCTCGGGGTATGTAATCAGATCGAGAATAAATATAGGCTGATCAACTATATTTGTTCGAGATATGACCAACGTATGTCGGGGAATGGTCGTAGTGAGCAACAAGTCAAAAACGTACCAAAGAAAACACTAGAATCAAACTTACAAATACTATAGGAGTATTTTATGGTATTATAAGAACTGAAATAAACGTGTGAACCTCGATATTTTGTTAGATCTAGAAATCGTCAAATAAATAAAATCTTACCCATAAAAACTAAAAACCTTTACTGGCAGGTCTATGATTCCGGAGTGTATACTTCCAAGGTTTTATATAATTGAGATTTTATAGACTTAGAATTTGTGATCTATGCTTCACTACCTGTTCCTTGTTTGGTTGTGGTTTTGGAGTAGTATCACTTATTCGAAGGTCTATTTAATCTTAAATTATATAGAACTTATATACATTGCGCGGTTATAGGAGGACCCACTAAGGATCGCCCCATAATGTTACCCTTAATCTCATAGATTCGTTAGACATTTCCATTCTCGCACGACAAACCCAGATAGGTGTAACCACTCCATCATAGCAGTCAGTAGAGGAGACAAGGAGAAACAAGGAGAGATTTCCAAGAAGTGATCAGCCAGAGAAACTAAAACATCTTACGCGTCACACTAATGAATAATTACCGTTACTAATTATATTAGATAATTCTTATATCCCTATTCTCGCTTAGATAACAATGGCTGGATTCCATTCTCCCGGAGATCCGTACTTTCCTAATCAAGGGAATGCTGGTTGGCTCAGTGCCGAACCAGAAGATGAGCCTGCAATTCCTCTAGACGATGATTTTGCTGAAGACTTTCTCGAAGACGACGATTCCAGATCAGAAGCTTAAAATCCTCCTCCAGTTACTCAGGACCCTAACCCTCATCAGAACTTTCAAGGCCCGATGCCTCTGTGGGCCATAAACCTAGACCAGTGGAGTCATGAACAAGGTCAAAATTTCCCCTACCAAGGAGACCGAAGCTTCTACAATCTAGAAGTCGGAGGTTCAGCGGATAGAGCACCTCCCGTGCTGGTTCGTCGCGTTTCTCACAACAGGGAACATGGAAGAGCTATCATCAACCGAGTGGTACAGATTGAGGCTACCACTGGTGTCGATGTTGTTCGTCTTCGCAACCTGGAAGACAATCATAACGCAACAAGGGATCGTACCAACTTCTTGCAGGGAGAACTGGCGGCTTCGCAAGCCAAAGTGCAACGATTACGAGAACATCATGTTGTACAAGATGGGCGTATATTCGAAAAAGAACGTCAGTTAGCCAAATCCATGGCCGGATCTAGTAAGAAGTAGATCATACTCTACTCGCCCTCTGTTTACTCTCTTGGTTATAGTCTAAGTCTTCGAAGATGTCTTAGAGTTATTTTTCATGCTTTTTCAGTTCGACCGCGAAAATCCATTTTCGGTAGGTCATTTTAATGTTGATGATTTTCCCAGAATTGTGGTGTATTGTAGACCTGTTTAAGGTCAAGTTTTTCAAACTCTATGTACTTAATACACCTATACAATCGACATTTACTTCTTACATTTTGCAAAATAACCACTCAATTTCACATTATTTTGTTACAAGTCGTACTTATATTGAACTTCTAATTCCAATTCCTTACAAGATCCCTATCGAACTAAGTGTTTTGGTTATGAGATATCAAATTCATGTTCATTCTTGATGTCTTACAATCGTTTCATCTTTTAATCTTTATAGTAAAAGATGCCTCCGCGTAAAAACCCGAACCAACTTAAAATGTTAACGTCAATACTCTGTCTTAATAACTTAAATGCTTTTATAGTACTATAGAAACGTAACAAAGATGTAGGTCGAATCATCGAGAACAGCATAACAAAACGAAAAACTTGCATTCGCATGAACCCCCGGGATTCGAACTCTTCATTATGAAGTAATGGAGATCGGTGTAAGAATCGGAAGTAAGACGGCACAAAAGTTCAATATACCTACGAAGGAGAAGGACACCCTATAAATATAAGGAGAGAACAAATCATTATCACCCAAAATAGAACATAGAACGTAGGAGGACCACGCGTGTTACACGCGAAGTGTTTGAGTGTCTTTTCGTCACAATAATAACTAATAAATAATGCAACCTAGTGAGTTAATGAATACATTACTCACATTAGGTTTCGAACTTATCGTCTTTTCCTGTATTGGCTAATAACAATAATTCGGATCACGAAACCTCAATCAAGAGTGATTACTTCTCAAATTCATAAGTCGATATATTGTAGACTCTATTATGAATTACTTTAAAATCTTTTCGAAAACTGAATTGTAGTATCCACCAACCAAAGATAACTTCGTTCGGATGACACTCGTCTGGTAACCATTCTAGAAACTTCATTCTACTCTTTTACCAGGACTGCATCATAGGGATGTAGGTCGAATCTTTGAGATCAGTATGACGAAACGAAAAATTTATATTAGGATAAATTATTGGAATACATCTAAAGCCAACCATAATCGCTCACGAGCTCATTTTCTCATCTTGTAACAGAATCATGCCTACGAAGAAACGTAACCAACCCTCCGATAAAACACCAATCCTTCAGATAGATGCAGCTACGTTTCAAGCTGCAGTCACCTCAGCCGTAGCAGTTGTCATGGCTCACCTTAATGCTAACAACACAAATGTTAGTAGAAATGCGATCGGCAATCCCGATCGTGGTGATAATCAATTTCAGCAACAAGTGCCTACTTATAAAGACACTCCGAACCTCAAACCTAATATTCTGAAACGAAAGTTCGAGAACAAGAAAGGGAGTTGTTCAACTCAAGGACCTACAAAAGGGCAACAAGCTGGGGCAGTCAATACCCCCATCAGCCCTGCTATCCCAATACCGACCACACCATGCTTAGGAAACCTCCCACACTGCAGCATGTGCAGCTACCATCATCATGGAGTCTGCCGAGTACTGCATTGCAATAGATGCAACATGAAGGGGCACACCGCCCGTTTCTGAAGGACTCCGGTCAAATTCATCACTTCAACTACCAACGTTGGAACAAGTCTAATATGTCATCTCTGTGGTGAGAAAGGACATTGCAAGAGGGACTGTCCAATAGAGAAGAACGACGGGGGAGTAGGAGGAATTTGACCCCAGAGAATGGGGAAACATAAAAGAACCCTGCTATAGTGTGGTACGCTTCCAAACCCCAATAATTTATTTATAATTAAAATTACTCTCTCATTCGAACCAAATTACAACATTCATATAAAACTGAGAACCTTATCAGGCAAGCTATGATGGCTTAGTGTATACATTAGGGTCATCTATAATTAAGATTTGTAGATTTAAGGTGAGTAATCCCGCCTCATTTCCTGTTCCTTGTTTGATTGTGGATTTAGGGCAGGGTTGCTCAGTCAACTATCTTACCAAATCTTAATTATATATGACTTGTGTACACCAAGAAATGATAGAGAGACCTAGTAGGAATCATTCCATGAAAGTTCATAGTTTCAAAATTATCAGAACCCTCGTATTAGTAGTATCCGCCAAATTTTGAATTAAAAAGGGGATTCATAGGAAAATAACAGAATAAAACTGAAGGCGCTGAAAACTTATGTGCGTAGAATTGTTCATTATCTTAGTAATCATCTCTTCCAGAATAACTTAATATCTACTTCTTTGAGAAGTTCCGACATCCTCATCCGACACGGTTCGGCTAAATCCTTACCATAAATTTCTTTTTATGCCGTGTAAAGAACTTTTTCCTTAATCAGCTGTTAGATGAAAAGTTTCAAATCCATAACGCAAACCCTTATATCGTCTATCACTTCAAAACTTTAGAAGTACCCATGCGAGGGGTACCACACCTTCTTGCCTGCTCAATAGATAGAAAACTTGAAACAGAAAGCACCAACGAAGTCTCAGAAGTCAGTAACCACCCGTAGCATACCCAAGAGATCTCTGAGGAAGACCACTTGTACTGCAGGTCAAGTTCAAGAATAGAGTATAAGAACTCATTAGGTTAATCTATCGCTGCTAGTTGTATATGAAAGAGTGGCATATAATTTAGACTCAACAAGATGTAGGATGTGTGATTCCGCCCTACTTCCTGTTCCTTGTCTGGTTGTGGACTTGGGGCAGAGCCACCCAACCAAAGGTTTTGTTGATTTAAATTATATACAACTCGTATACACGAGGTGAGGATGGATGAGCCAAGGTTGAGTCTTATCATGAACTACAGAGCAAAAGCCCACATGCATACTATAACAACCGGAGATACCTGAGTGGGAGTGGTAGCGGATTGCAATGGGCTTAAAAATCAAGTTACCAAGGCAACGGATGGACTTGATGCCATTTTGGGTGATCGTCGACAGGTTATCCAAATCCGCATGCTTCCTACCAACAAAGGAAACAGACAAGCTGGAGAAACGGACTAGAACCTACATCAGGGAGATTGTGCGACTGCATGGTGTACCAATATCCATTATCTCGGACCGAGATAGTAGATTCACCTCGAGGTTCTGGCAGTCACTACAAAAATCTCTAGGAACGAGACTAGACAAGAGTACCGCCTACCACCCACAAACCGACGGAAAGAGTGAGAGGACCATTCAAACCTTGGAAAAATACGCTAAGGGCTTGTGTGATCGATCATGGTAAGGCATGGGATACCCATTTACCATTGGTTGAGTTCTCGTACAACAATAGCCATCACACTAGCATCAAGGTTGCTCCATTCGAAGCCCTCTATGGCCGCAAGTGCAGATCACTTCTGTGCTGGGCTGAAGTGGGTAACACGCAACTAGCTAGAGGACAAGTACCTAACAGCACTCTCACTGGCCTGTAAATCATAAAGGAAACTACCGAGAAGGTTGTCCACATCCGAGAACGATTAAAGGCTTCACGAGACAGACAAAAGAGTTATGCGGACAAAAAGACGGAAACCCTTGGAATTTAAGGTTGGGGATCGAGTACTATTCAAAGTCTCACCCTGGAAGGGATTAATACGTTTTGGAAAACGTGGGAAACTAAATCCAAGGTATATCGGACCATTTGAGATCCTTTCCAGGACTGGCCCGGTAGCATAAAAACTTCGATTACCACAGGAGCTCAATAACGTACATCCTACCTTTCATGTGTCAAACCTAAAGAAGTGCTTGTCCGATGAGACCCTCGTCATCCCTCTGAATGAAATTGAAATCAACGAGAGTCTCCACTTCGTAGAAGAACCAGTAGAAATCATGGATAGGGAAATTAAAAGAACAAAACAAAGTCGTATACCCATTGTGAAGGTCCGCTGGAATGCCAAGCGAGGACCTGAATACACTTGGAAGCGCAAAGATCATGTGAAACAAAAACACCCGCATCTCTTCCCTAGTCCATAAATGCCTATCTTAGAATTAATTTCGGGACGAAATTTCCTCTAACGGGGGGATGATGTGACAACCCGATATTTAAAATCAATATAATGACCTAAAGTCAAGTATTATAATCTATTTTTGGAATCAATAAAAATAGCGTAAAAAACGAATTGTTCAACAATCTCAATTGGGTTGCATAAAATGATAGATATCGTGTCAAGGTTTTCAGAAATATAAAGAACACTCAAATCCGAGTTATAACGAAGAAGTTATGACTAATCAAAGATCCGCGTCAAAACCGGTAAAACACTGTTAAGCGTAAAACGCGAAATTCCAATAAAATACCATTTAAAAGTAGTAGATATCACTAAACCATAAGCGTACATAAAAAGAACGTCAAAATCTGATTTCGTATGGGGAAGTTATGATTTTTCTAAGTTTCGGATATAGCAATAGACAGCTAAAAACTCGAAATAGAGATCGAGCGACTTTTGGCCGAAACAATCTAAACGAGAATCGAAGATCTCGACAATAGTAGTACAACGGTAAAAAGACAGACGAAAACGGACATCGGATGAAGAAGTTATGGATTTTTGACGGAGTTTTCCTGTCCCGACCTACTAAAAATAAATATAATAAAATTTAACATCAAAATTAGCCGACGAAGTCTAAACGAGAGTTGTAGAGCATAATCTCACCTTCGCGTCGATATAATGAACGTCAACAACGGAGTTCGTATGCCAAAGTTATGAATTTATGAAGTTCGGGGCGCGAACCCCAACACTGTGTCAGAGTTCACGACGTGAAAAAAGAGGTTCACGACATGAACTCAGTGCTGACGCCTTCTGGAGCCTGACAGACGGAAGTTGCAATGACGCTATAAATAGAAAACGAAGGTCTCGGGTTTAGGCTGCTCATTTCTCTTCTTCTGGCCACTTTTACTCTGCGTTTAGCATCCCGAGACTACCCCGACGCCCCAGTTACGCGTCCAGATCCCGACGAAGGCTTGAAGTCCCGGAGTTCCCGAGAAAAACATTCTTTCCAGTCGAAGTGCTACCCGCGTAAAGCTCGTTTCTTCGCCAGAAACCCGTGGTTACGTCAAGAAAGATCATTCCTAGAAACGACACACTGCCCGAGTCACCACTTATCAGGTGAGTTCATACCCCCTTATTTTCACGTCTTTTCTATGTTTTAGGGGGGAAATACAAGTGAAACACAAGAAAAACTTACGTTGAAATACTTATAAGTTCAAATGTTTTACCTACATCTTATGTATAAATGTTAAATACACAAAATAACGTAACTACTAAAGTTAAAGACTACTTTTCATGCAAGGTTGGTAATACACCAAGGTTTTTCATCCTAACGGAACACCCTTTTTAAAACTATAATAGGTATAGTTACGAGATATTCATGATATTTTTACATACTATAAACAAAAGAGGAAATACTTATATTCACAAGGAAAATGGACTTTTCATACGTAAACCTGTGATACCAAATTTTGTGAGATATCTGAATTCATCGAACCGTTCAGTTCGCAGATTAAGTCCTGTTTTATAAGCCATAATCTCTTATACGGAGAGCGTGATATTTGTGTATAGATCTATATGGGACTGACAATCCCGCACTTAAACTGTTAGCTACAGTTAGACCGGCAGGTCTGGGGTGACAAACGTCATATCATTCCAACGCCTGAACAACGTTGTTACAGGCAGTCTGGGTCAATAGCACGGTTATAAAAACTCACATGGGGTATTAATACATCTCGGTTTACGGGGCTGTTAAACGCCTTAGTGATTGTATATATACTTATATAAATCTACTTATACTAATTCAAGTATGGAAAACACTTATACATTCAGTCTTTTGGAATTTTTTTCAAACTACCACACATACATGGAAAATATTGGATTTTCTAGGAACAAACTCTGTTATTTTACACTGAAAAAGGATACTATTCTTATACAAAAACGCTTATGAACTCACCAACTTAATTGTTGACACTTTTTCAAAACTACTTGTATTTCTCAGGGATTCAGTAATACAGGTAAATCATCAGCTTTTGGGGAAGGGACGTTAAGACGTCAGTCTTAAAACTTATTAAATCATCATATTGTAATTTATTTTGAGACATGTATTGTATTCAAGAATGTAACTTTTAAATTATATTTATGATGGTTGTGTTTACTTTCTTTACAAATATTCAACTGTTATGATACTACGTGAAGTCACCCGCCCCCGAATGTTTCCGCCATTCTGGTTTGGGGGTGTGACAATAACTCCTCCATTCCCGTTAAAGGTCCTGGGTTTGGCATTCGAGAAATCATTATAAGTACACTCTCGCGAGTGCCCATGACTCTCGCCATGGTTAGAAGGATGTGCACCAGCTCCTGACCCACTAGTAGCAGGAGTGTTGATATGAGACATGGCAGCTGCAACAGCTGCCGTGACCGCCGCTTGAAACATAGCAGCGTCGAATTGAGGAGGTGGTGGCGGAGGTGGCGTCGGTGCTTCATTAACAGTGTTACGTCTTGGATTTCTACGAGGGTGCATCTTTTTCTATAAAAGTTAAAAGATAAAAAGATGGTAAGATATCAAGAGTGAATAAGAATTTGATATCTCTGAACTAAAACATTTAGTTCAACATGAATCTTGTATTGAATTGGAAATAGAAGTCTACAACAAGTACAACTTGTAACTGGATGATTTGAAATTGAGTGGTTATTTTTCAAAGAGTATAAAATTGCATGTCGATTAAATTGGCATATTGAATACATAAAGTCTGAAAAACATGATCCTAAACAGGTCTACAATATACCAAATTCTGGGAACAACATCGACATCATACTGACCTACCGAAAATGAAATTTTCGCAGTCGTACTGAAAAACATGAAAAATAACGCTAGAACATATCCGTAGACTTTAATTATAACCAAAAGAGTGAACAGGAAACGAGTAGAGTATTATCCATTTCTTAAAACAAAATAAAGGATAAGTAGAGTTTCTCCTACTGGTGACGGGCATCACTCGGACGAACCCTCAACTCAGCCAGTTGATGCTCCACATTGTCTCTCATTGCTCTGTTATGAGCAAGTTCAAGATTACGAATACTCTCTGTATTGGCATTTGTGTCAGCATCTAACTCTATGGTTTGCTGAATGGCTGCCACTCCTAGCTCAACATTTCGAGCCATTCTGTAAACCAAAATAGGAAGAATTCTGTCTGCAGAGCCTCCCTCACTTATGTTGTAGAAGCTTCGGTATCCATTGTAGGGTAAGGGTTGACCTTGCTCTCGGCTCCACCTTCCCAAGTTCTCAGCCCATGAAGGTGTCGGACCTTGGAAATTTTGTCGTGGATTAGGATTTTGGGCAACTGGTGGTGGATTATAGGCTTCTGATTCGGAATCACTGTCTTCAGGAAAATTTTATGCAAAATCATCATCTAAGGGAATTTCATGATTTTCTTCTGGCTCTGCATCTTGTCCTTGACCGGGGAGGTATGGGTCTCCGGGTAAATGAAATCCAACCATTGTTATCTAAGCGAGAATAGAGATAAGAGATATAGAATATAGTTAGTAACGATAGATTAAGGATACAAGTTTCTATGAGAGAGACTTACAGTTAACAAGTAATGTATTCTTTATGACTTGTTCTAGGTATTACTATAACTATAAAGTGTATACTAATTATATATAACTTGGGTATAAGCGACCTTTGGTTAAATGACCCGACTCTAAATCCACAACCAAACAAGGAACATGAAATGAAGCTAGATCACATATTCTAAGTCTATATAACTTTAATTATATATAACTGTAATATACCCTTAATATTTATAATTGTACCCTCAATGGTTATATTGTTTTCACATGTTTGTTCTTAGTATATCGTGCCTAAAATACCCCTATAGTATTTTAATCTTTATGTTATGTTCTAGAGTTCTTCTGAATATGTATGGTTGGTAAGTTTTAGACATGTCGCAACACTACTATCACTCCCAAACACATGTTGGTCATATCTGAAATCAATATAGTTGATCAGGCTATATTAATCGCAGATATGATTACATAACTGCCCAGGTTTGACTGTAATGACTACCTTCCAAATACTTTTAAGTTCTTATGAATGTGATATTGTACTTGTAGGTATGAGTGTTAGTATACTTCTTGTAAAATACTTAAAATTTTTAAATATATATATATACTTGTAGTCAGAGCTCTTAGCCCCAAATGTATTTATAGTTTGTATATCTTTTATGGATTGATATACTGAGTTCACTATAAACATTGCTCTTATACCAATCTGTCACACCCCCAAACCAGACGGCAGAAACGTCCAGGGGTGGATGACTTCATTTGTAGTATCACGACACATGTATTATAGTAATCAGAGTACAAATAACCACTGTATTTAAAAAGTATGAATATTTACATGTGTTTCATCATTGTATACTGAAACCAAAATAGTTATACAAAAGAAGAAGATATGGCTGAGTATAGCTCCAACTTCTCAAAAGCTCGGGGAGTACCTGTCTACTGATTCCCTGATAATACAAGTAATTTGAAAAGAGAGTATCAACATAAAGTTAAGTGAGTGCATAAGTATTTATGTTTAAAAGTATGTTTCCGTATCTTGAATATGTAAATTGCTCCAGAAAATCCTATATTTTCTGCTGTATATGAAAAGTAGTTTTATTCTCATAAAACTGTTCTATTTGTAAATCAATGTTCTGTATTTGTATCCCTTTATGTAAAACTTGTAATTGTGAGTGTGCCTAGTTCCACAAGTTGTTATTGTAAACTGTAATGTACTACTGTATTTTGTATTTTGTAAACTAGTACTTTAAAAAAATACCTACGTTTAGTTGATTATACACTAACATATTGTTAATATCTTTTTAATGAGTTATTATAACCATACTGAGACTAGATGGCCTGAAACAAACGCTTTGTAGGCGTTTAAACTGTTGATAACAATTGTCACTCATTGGCGTGTATGCCTGACTGTAGCTAGCAGCCTGAGTGCGGGGTTGTCAATCCCAATATAGATCTACACACAACTTGTTTCGATCCCTTGGCTGGAGATTCTGGTTATAATATCAGGACTTTAACTATGTTGTTTAAATGAATTAAACAACCTGAATCAAATGACTCATAAAAAGCATATAAACGTTACATGTATAATAGTTATGAAAACCCAATCATCCTGAAATAATGATTGATTGTATATTCCTGAATTAGTATTCTTAACATGTATTTGAAAGTTGTATACCCTTGATTTGTTTTGAATCAAACCTTCGTTTCTTGTAATACGGTGTATTCTAGTATACTTGAATCATGAATTAATGTTCTACGTATCATAAATTATACCTATTATAATTTATATGTACTTTCTAAATTGATATTAACTATTTTTAAATTTAACCCTTTGCTCAACATGTTACAAAGGGTATTTAAACTGAATGAAATAACTTTTATATTTATATACATATACAATTATATATAAGTAAAATTTAAACGACATTCGGACAAATAACCGATACTATAAGCCCACATTCAAACAAGGAAAATGACCCATAATAAGTTATCAATCCTAAGCCTTTTAAATCTTATATATATATATATATATATATATATATATATATATATATATATATATATATATATATATATATATATATATATATATATATATATGAATTTTGGGGAAAATATAAGTTTATAAAATAGTTTAATATTTTGAAGTATTTTGATGACTTAATGTCATTTTATCACGATTTGAAATCATTTGTTTGTAACACAAAATTCTTGTGTTAGACTTGTATCCCCCCCCCCTAAAAACATTAAAAATTATGAAAATACGGGGGTATGAACTCACTTGATACGTGGTGATTTGGATAATGTTTCATTTTCCGGAAAAGAGTTTATTTGATGAAAAATCGGCTTTACTTGGACAGAGTTTCGACTAGAGAAGGTTGTTTTTCTCGAGAATCTCGGGGCTTCGAGGCTTGCTTAGGGTTTTAGATATGATGTCGGGGCTTTGGGGGTTGTAAGTAAGTTTGTGGGAGTGAAAGAGGTGAAAGAGGGTGGAAAATGGTGTAAAAATGGGGTTAAAACCGGAGGATCTCGCAGCTATATATAGGCCGAAGCCTCGGATCCGAAGGAAGGGGGAAGGGACGTGTGTCTCGGACAGGTGGCAAGCCGCGTCGGCTTCTCATTGGGCCGCGACTTCGGTCGAATCAGGAGAGGTCACAGGGCGACACCGGGCGGTCTGGCATGCGAGGCGACGTGGCCGGACACGTACCATGCGAAATTTCTCGGTTTTCAAGGATTTCTCGATTTTTGTGCCCAAAACTTGCGAAATTCATAACTTTCGCATACGAGATCCGTTTTGACGTTCTTTATATGCACGCGTAGGTAAAATTATACTCTACGACTTTTTTTTAGACTTTGTTGGATAATTTTGAGTTTATTTTTAATATTATTATTTTTAACAGACCGGGATAGGAAAATCTGTTAAAAATTCATAACTTCTTTATCCGAAGTCCGTTTTTGTCTGTCTTTTCACCGTTGTACTACTATTGACGAGGCCTTCGATTCTCGTTTAAGTTGTGTCGGCTAAAAATTACTCGATCTTTATTTCGAGTTTTTAGTTGTATACTACTATACTGAAACTTAGAAAAATCATAACTTCCTCATATAAAGTCAGATTTTGACGTTCTTTTTATGAAAGTTCTAGGTTTAACATATTCTACAACTTACATTTAGATTGTTAAGGCAAAAAATCCTTTATTGAAAACTCACTTTTTACACTGAACAGTGTTTTGCTGGTTTTGTCGCGGATTTTCGATTGGTCATAACTTCTTCGTTATAACTCGGATTTTAGTGTTCTTTATATTTTTGGAAACCTTGTTACAATCTCTACCACTTTGTTCATCCCAATCGAGATTGTTTAATACTTCATTTTTGAGGGTCGATTATGTAAATATACACAGTATGCTAAAATTTCTCTTTATTATTTTAAAAAGAAGTACAAATTGATTTATACTATTACATAGATTTGAAATAATGGTTTGTTACATTATACTCTTCAATTATGGTTATATTATAGTAATAGTACCCGTAGTAAAAATTATAACTTCGGAAATCCTCGATCGTTTCATAACTTTTTTTGTTGACGGGACTTAAATAGTTTTACGCTTGAGATGTACCAATAGCACGTATCATTAGGAACTTACCCTTGATTGCTTCTCTTTCGTTCGTGCTACCCCTTCTTATTTCCGAATATACCTTTTTCAAATTCAGTAGCCAATCCGGAAGTGAACAAATTGTTCCTAATCCCTTCTTTATTAGACAACGAAGTTACACTTAGTGATGATTTAGAATGCGACCTAAGGATCACTGCGGATTTAGCACCCAATGCAGTTGATGCTTTATAAGAACTTATAACGCTCTTTTAAGTTAGATAATATCTAACTAGATAATCTTTTTAACTAGGTCGCCATGGTTGGATCATGATTTCCATGATCCTAATTTCTCCCAATCTAGACTATAGAACTCGAATTTGGGAAACATTAATTTGATTATAGCTAAAGAGTTGGGCTCTTCCCTTGAGAAATTAACTCAAAATAATCAAAGAGATCTCAAAGGCACCACCTCTCCAGCTATACAATCGTATTCGGCTGAGTTCTAATAGAATACGTCACGAATTGAATTTCGGGACGAAATTCTTTCAACCGGGGGAGACTGTGACAACCGTCAAAATTCGAGTCGGTTCTAGATTTGACTAAACTTAGTTGCACATATAGGCACGACACATACTAGACTTGGTAACTAGAAGCTAAGTTATAATCTAATAGAAACTTGGAAACAATTAGAAACGATGGACAGTGTACTTAGATTTCACATTGTTATGTGAATTCTACAACTACTTAACTGTAGAGACTATCCATATTCGGGTCACTCTTTGACTCGAACACCTTTTCATGAATCATACACACACATTATGCACTTGACCTAGTAGTAGAAATTAGGTCGGAGTCTTGTGGAACTTAAGTCAAAGTTGAAACTATGACTAGTATACTTGGTTCTTCAAGTTCGCTTGAATCTCGGAAACACTACATATAAATGCCAATAAAATGACAAAAAAGAATTACAAACATTATTTATAACTATAAAAGAGTTATAATACCATAAGATATATTGAAGTCTCCAAGATTCTATTGATTTTGATATCCAAAGATTTATTAAATCTCAAAATCCTAAAAGCCCTAAAACTTAAATTTTATAATGTTTAACATCAAGAATTCTATAAAAATAGTTATGAAACTTACAATATTATCTTAAAATAATTTAATTCAGGGAAATATAATCAAGGAAAATAAAAATTTAAGTCATTAACATTTACCCTTAATTTATAAGTCAAAAATCATATTTTATGAGTAAAAACTATATTAAGGTGCATATTTTATAAAAATTTGGTGTTTTTTATAAAATAATTGGAATTTTATAAAAATGGAAGAGTGAGGGAACCTCTCCTCTTTTCAAAATTCGTCCCCCCTCTTTCCTAGGCACCCTCTTCCCAAAACTTCAAACATTCACTTCACCCTCACACTCCATCTTCCCCTCTTCACTCTCTCTCACACTCCAACACCTACTCCACTCATTTCTCTCAAAAATCTCTCTAAATTCACGAAAATTATACAGTGAAGAACACTTCTCAAGAACAAAATCTTCATCATTTGATGTTATTCTTAAAGGTAGATACGAAAATCCTTTACTTTCCTTCACTTTTCTTTCAAGTTTTACAAAGTTTGCTACATTCTCTCCATCTTCTACTCCATTCTAATGAAAGATCATGAACACATAAACACACACACACTCACGATTTTGATGATGATGGTGGTAGGATTTAACCCAAAAACAACATGCATGTTGTAGATGGTGAAGTCCCATGACCAAAACCTAAGTCAAAATCAACATAATGAATTTTTCTACATGTTTTGGTGGAAAATCACGACATGCACCCTAAGTTTTCTTTCAAAAATGATTTTTGAACATTTCAAACTCATGATTAGTCTTCAAACCAACATGCATGTGATGATCTTCAAGCTTAGACGCTAGATGATCAATGTTTGTTGTCAAAAGCTTTCAAATATGTTCATGAATGATTTATTCCCAAATAAATATCTAAAAATTCGTTTCTGATCAAATCCGATTTTTCCCAAAATTCCACCAACAAAATAAGATGGTCTGTAAATTTTCAGAAATTAATTCATTTTTCTCTAATTATTATAATTATTGCAATAAAATAGGGAAATAAATCATATAAAATACTTTCTGAGGTCTATAAATCCTAGGTAAATTCGTGGATGACCCGTAAAGTAAATGATGACATTTAAGTGAGTTTCATCCATGTTGGTTACTGTTTGGTACGGGTTTGGGTTTTTTTTAATTAAAATAAATCATAAAACCACTTTAAGGAATATGAAAAGGCTATATAAAAGTTTTTGCAGATCCTAACTTATGTGCAATACTCAGAAAAATATTTTCAGAATTTTTTCATAATGCATACCTATTTTTCCCCAATTTTTGTATTTATAATGGACAAATAATGGGAAAAATAGTTCTACTCATCCAAATTTCATGAAAATTAACCACAACACCTTATAATATATTAGAACTCTAAATAAAAATTTGGATGATTTTTCTTTTAGTAAGCTATTTTTCTTCTATTTTCTAAGATTAAGTACACTTAAATCCACAAAATCGGATTACAGTATATAAAAATCATCATTGGTATTTTTGCCGGATTATGTACACTGCAAATGAAGTTTAAATTTTTTTTGGTAATTTAATTTAACTATTTGATAATTATTTACCAATTAATGATTATTCAAGAGAGTAAAACAAAGAAAAAAATAGCAAATCTAATTGAAAAATATCTTTTATATTTTTCACAGCTTCTACATGTATACTAACATTGTTACGAAAATTTTGGGCAATTTTGGAAACTGTCTTCTAATTATTTCCATTTTTGTTAGAATAAATGCACAAAAATCATAAAATCGGGATAAACTGTTTAGAACCCCATTTTTATATTTTTCCCAGCTTAAGTATGTTTAGTGGCAGTATTATAAAAAGTTTGGGAATTTTTATCGTCTGGAAACTATTTTTCATGAATTTATATTGTTATGAAGGCTTAAAAATTTGGAAAAATAGTTTGACACATAAAAACTTCAAGAGAAAACTTCTGGAAGACCTCTACTTTATTTAGATCGAAAATAGAAAGTTTGAGAATTTTTGGAAACTGTTTGATAATATTTTGGATTTTTAGGAGTTTAAAACACCTTTAAATGTGTTGAAATACCTCAATTAATATTACAAAAATCTGGAAAATAATATCCAAAATTATCTTGATCACATGAGTTATAAAATATCACCATTTCAGAAAATTGTTACCCATTTAATATAAAACCAATATTAGAACTAAAATTTGGCATTTTTCTATATGTAGAATTTAGTATATTAGCATTAGATTTCGACATAGAAACTCACTAGCGTGTGTTTGATGTCGTAGAATCCCGGTTGTAAGGCTTTGGTATATTCCGAGGTACCACTTGTAGCTACTTAAAACATTGTGAGTATTCACGACCCCTCTATTTTCAGTTTTTATGTTTTGGGGTGGAAAAGCATGTCCGAAAAACTATTTATTGTTCGTTGTATTTAAACTGATTTGTATCAAACATGATTGCTATATTTTGCTATGTATGTCTATGCAACTTGAAAAATGAGGCCTTATCGTCTTAAGTCCCTTCTCTTACACTTTAATCCAACCATTAACTCTTTGAGCCAATGGTCATTATGGATAGCGCTATTAGGAATTGACAACTCCTCACTCGCCCGATTGCTTGAGTGCATGATACGATATAATCTATGGAACGATAAGCATAGATCTTGATAGGGCATCAAACATAGGCTTGGTTGTGAACTAATTATTTCCTCATATACATACAAACTTGTTATTTATTATGGCAATAAACTTGTTTATTAATTATAGCAATGAACTTTGTTTCTCATTATACCAATGAACTTTGTTTCTCATTACAACAACGAACTTTTATTACTAGAAACTTATATACTTGTTTTAGCAATGAAATTGTTTGCTCCTTGTTGCAACGAACTTGATTACTCATTTTAGCAATGAAACTTGTTTACTCGTTTGAGTAACGAACTTTATTTCCCATGAGAATATGAACGTTGCATCTCATTTGGGCAACATACTTTATTGTTCATGATGACAACGAACTTTGTTTACACAAACTTATTTACTCATTTTAACAATATACTTTTATTTATGGAAACTTTTATCAAAACTTTGATTTCGATTCATGAAACAATATTATTTTTTTTTATCTGTGACTACTTACCAACTATTTTTATAGTTGACGTTCGTTTAACATGTTTTTTCAGGAATCATCAAGTAAGTGGCACTGAGGGACACATCACTTTTAGGAGCATTCGCATGTGTTGTATTTCAATTTACATTATAATTTCAATTAAAAATTTGTTCAAACTCATTGTAAATTTGTAATGATTTTTAATACTATGGTTGGTGTTGTCTTTTAACTTTTGCTATGAAATCCATTGTACTGCCACGCCCCGTATTTCCGCTTTAGCGGGGTGTGACAGATTATCATAAGTTTTAGTGTGATATGGATCCCATGTATCAACATGTATCAACATGAACCATAAGCTTTGGCGGGGTGTGATAGATTATCATAAATTACTAATGGAAAATGGGAGTTTGTTTTGTCTAGATTTAGAACAAACTTCACAAGAATCACAAGAAGTATCAATAAAATATGATTTACTAAGTAAATCGGGAGTTTTTAACTTGTACATAGGAAGATGCCCAAGTGTTTTTTGCCAAACAGATACATAAATGTTTTTAGAAACAAAATTAAAGATGAAAACAAAAACAGATGAATGAAATTTTGGTGTTGAAGTAACAGAAAGAACTACTACTTCATTGCTACTAGAATTTGATTATAAAAATAGAGCCTAGTACGATGTCTACCAAGAACCAGAGGCCTCTTCTGAGAAGGGCCCTGTAACAAGAAACAAAAATGTTCTGAAAAAACAACTAAAGTTCGTAAAAGTCTGTACAATTTGGCTATGGAAAGAAGGTTCAACTTAAATAAAGGGACACAAAGAACATGATGAAGTATGATAGATTTGGCTAAGACAACACTCCCAAACTCATAAGCATTAGTTTGTTGACCATTTGGTAAAGTAATCTGATAAGGACTTTTGAGCTTTTGAATATTAATAAGAGCAGATTTATTAAAACACATATGATCAGTGGCTCCTAAATCTATTATCCATGTCATTGCATTAGTTTCAATACAATGATATTTAATTGGATAATCAAAAATATCTTCAGAGAATAAAGCATTACCAGCCAAATTTGTAGACTTGTGAAGATTCTTGTCTAATATTGTTGTTATTAAGCTTGCTCAATAGAGAACACAATTGATGATACTGATCATTAGAGAGTTCTTGCATTGAATGAGTCAAAGTTCGAGACTCTTTAGGACCATCTTCTGAGAGAAATTGACCAGACACATTAGCAACAACCTTGTTCTTGTTGAACTTAAAATCCTTTGGGAATCCAGTTAGTCTATAATGTTTATTAGCTGTATGACCACTTTTCTTGCAGAAATAACATGATAGACTCTTCTTGTTCTCATTTTTGGATTTGAAATTGTTTGTTGTAACATTGGATCTTGTATTCATTAAAGCATATTCAAGTAAAAAGTGTGATGAAGACTGTACATCACGTTGTTTCTCATCTTGAATGAGAAGAGAATAGGCCTTGATAAATTTGGGAAGAGGATTCATCATCAGAATACATGGAACTATAATCTCCATTTAGCCCCATTAGAATTTTGATAAGCTTTTGATTTTGTTGAAGTTATTGCATCTCATGAGCTGCAGAGCAAGTTCAGTTTGGTATGATAGAAAGAACACTTAATTCAACCCACTATTTTTTCCGTTTGGTGAAATAACTAGCCAAATCACTAGTTCTTTGAGTGAGATCTGAAATCTCATTTTGAAGTTGATACAATTTTGCACCATTTGATTGACCAAATCGATCATTGAGATCTTTCCAAACTTCTTCAGTAGTGGGTGAATAGAGAACAGATTCAACAATATCGCTATAGAGGACATTCAAAATCCATGATGTCACCATATCATTGCATCATTGCCAGAGATCAAAATTGATGTGATTAGCGGAAGGTTTAGTTACTTTACCATTGACAAATCCCAGTTTGTTCTTCGCAGATAGTGCAATTGTAATCGCCTTCTTCCACGATCCAAAATTGGATCCATCAAATTGTTTGGTAACTAATTGCATAACAGGATGATCTGAGGGATGAAGATAGAGTGGATCTAAAGAAGTAATTTGAGTTCTAGCGGAATTAGAACTTTCATGTACTGTTCCAGTCATCTCCATTGAAGCAACAAATAAAGAAGATGAATTAAACAAATCTTAATGAAAAAAATGAATCAAACTTTGAGCATGAATCAGATTCAGCTTTAATACCATGTTGATTCTGGTATGAACATGAACGTGAAATGTAGGGAGAGGAAGAGGAAGTAGAGAGAAGGAATCTTCTTTTGTTTTTACTCTCTCACTAACTGATTACATCTTACACAAGCAAACAAATTATTAATACAAGTTTCTCACTAACTAACTTGACATGGAAGCTTACTAAACTAACTAACAGTCACGTGATAAACACGTGAAGTTATTAACAAATAGTTGTTAAGACTAACTAATATAACAACATCGGACGAGGTAACAATGCATCATCACACAATTGTGATCCATGTTATATAGAGATAGAATACAATCAATACACGTTGCAACGAAAAAAAAACTCGATTCATAACATGGTAACCACGATAACCCTACACATAACCAATGGCATGAGGATTGATATCCATGAGTCTTGGGAAAACCTCATACTGACGAGTTTAACGCATGGTTAAGCACCATTAAACATGTATAGATATGAAAGACATGTTGAACCACATGGAACTAAATCTAGTTCCGATTAAACTTTGAAACCACGTTTCTCTTTGGCGGGAGCATATGAAGAACTAATGAAGACTAAAAGGGAATTCCAAATTCAAGACATGGGAAAATATGAAGAACTTGAAATCAGGTAATTTCTTACAAGCCAACTATCCACAAGAAGATTTTCTAGGTTACCATAATATGGAAGACTATCTGTATAGAAGTTCATCAAAGGGTCCAAGAGACTTCAAATGTGATGCGATGTGTCCTAAAATCTATGTATCGCCTTTGGGTTGTTACACAATATTAGACTTGAAATTAATTTATGGTTTCATAAGCCTCCAATAGAATTTGACATATGTGAGTGTTTTTCATATTTGATTAAAGGTCGAGAAGCAACTTGATGGTAATGGAAAGGTTGGTGGGATTCGACTGATTCATATAATAATGGTTTATACTCCAGTCTTCGCTAAGGACCTACCACTAAGGCCAAGTTCTTAATAGGTAGTGGAAATTTGGTACTCTTAACTCTCATGTTGACAATGTCTTGAAAGTATGATCTTATAAGTGCCCTAAACGGTGTGGTACTTGCACTCATTATACAAATCCAACTTAAGTGTAAGGTTTGAATGTTCTAGTTAGTTAGGTGTACAACTATGATTATAAGAAAGCGAACATGAAAAATAAGTTATTCATTTGAACGTATTAAGTAAAATGTATGGAAATAATAATAAAATGAAGTACCTGAGCACCTAATAGAATGAGTATCCACACAACCCGGCCAAGACAATTACTTAACCCTATGTGTCTAGCTTACACAATTTGTGTATGAATAAAGAAAAATGCTTAGTTTGTGCAACCTAAGTTGATGGAAAATAAAGTTCACCTAATTAGATGTGAAATATTCATTTGGTCCTCATTACAAAATTATATTGTGGTTGACTTGTATGGGTGTTATTGGGAATACTAAACTATTTCCAAAGGTTCCACTTTTAGATTAACCGTATTCAATCATCCCACCAAGAATCCAAATATACTTGTACCAATGGGATCGAGTTCTCGTTGATGACATTCTTCTTGTGGTAGTTGATAATGGTCATATGTGGAGGGCATAAAGTGTTGATATCATGGTATATAGTGTCATATTGATAAAATACACAAGATATGATTGATGGTGTCTTTGATCATCAACGTTCGTTACATTATAGTTGGTATGATTAAACCACTCCCCGTGATAATAATTTTTATCAACATATAACTACCTCAAGCTCACATGATAAACATTATCAAACGTTTCCTCTTGGCCTGCATATATCAAAAAATCCCTTCCAACCTTTCCATGATTTGTAGATGATCATTTGTATGTACACTTTTTCTTTCTTAACCATCATCTTCCATATTTTGCGTTGTTATGCTTCTCACATTAATTTTTTCTACATCCCTCTTTATTCTCTTATTTCTTTTCTCTTGACTATATTTTCTACTAAATATCATGTATTTCCTTGCCTCGTCGTCGATCGTGATCTCATTTACTCATTTATGTTAATATATCTTTGTGCTTCTATATTTATTTAATGTATAACAATATGTATACCACACATATCAATTTCAATAGAGGAAGCTTAGGACCATTCATTGAACTATGATGATAATGATGTGTCTGAAAACTCATAGTGTTTAAAAGGATTCTAGGCACCTGTGGTTTAATATATGTATGTGAGGTGCTTATTTAGGTCCTTGGTTGTGAAATATGCCAACGGGTTGCATATGTCCTCAATGACATTCCCCTAAGTTGTGCAAAACAAAATGCGGGTTTTTATGTAATATTCTTTCTGTAATACCCGGTACTTGCAGGTATGCTTTATTTCCTTTTTATTTAAACGTCTTAGAACTTGAGTGTTTTTAACCTACGTGGGGCGTAGGAGGAGTAGTGGACATAAGACTCAAATGCTTTACGTTAGGCGTAGAGCTGGTTACACAGGGCGTAGCCGTGTATGTGCCAACCCTAATTTTTGGTGTTGTGATCCCTATTTATGGTCTCTAACCCTTTGAGGGCCTTCTTACCATCAGCCTCCACCCCTTCATACTCACCTCCCTAAACACTATATTCATTGAGTGATTTTTGAGGCCTTTGTATGATATTTTGGTGCACTTTATAGAAGGAACACCCCATTATTGAAGATTGGAGTGCTTAAGCTTGTGGATCTAGGATCTTTTGACTCTTATCCATCTCCAGAAGGTATAATGTTTGTACTTTATGATTTCTTTGCTAGATCTAGCTAGGATGTTAAAATTTATGCCTTTTTGGTCCCATTTTTTGTTGGGTTTTGAGCATTCTAACACTCCTATGGTGTACATGCAACCCTATAAACCTTGGATCTATGTTTTCTCTATTATACATGCAAATATTAACTATTCCAAGGTTTCATCCTAACTAGCATATTATGAAGTACCTATACTACAAAGTTCTAGTTAGATGACATACCTTTTGATGTAGCTTGATGTCTTCAAGCTTTAAGAGCTTAGCCCCAATAGTGTGGAAGCCTCAAATGGAATCTCAAATCACCAAAACACCTTGGAAGAACTTGAGAGAATATGTATGCACACTAAAATCGGCCCACTCTTATTTTCACACACTTGTTCCAATTTTGTGAGCCAAGGACCCCTTTATATATTATGGAGGATTAGGGTTACATCCATGTAAACCCTAATACCCATGACCTTTCATTTACATAGGATCCATGGGTTAAAAGCTCCATGGACCATCCATGAAAGCTTAGCCCAACATAAATGAACTTGGCCCATTCCATATATATAAGAGTCCATATTTAATTAGTTCTTTTTGATCACTTAATTAATTCTAAATTAATTCTTGATCAATACTAATTAAATAATATGATTCCATATTAATATATTAGAACTTATAATATATTAATATAAATCATAAATATAGTATTCTCAAAAGACTATCCATATAAATTGTGCCGGTGAAGTGCAACCCAAATGGACCATGCCGGGTCGGGTCAAGTACATACCAAATATTGTTATGGACTTAGACATTAATCCAACAGTCTCCCACTTGGATAAGTCTAAAACTATTATTGAGTATGACTTCAAAACCTAACTGGAAATCATAGCTCTTAAAGTCGTTGTCGAACTCTAACCTTGTCAATGAGTTGTCCATTAGATAGGGGATCATATATTCCTCCATTCTAGATATCATATGGACTGAGACATGGATTATAATCATTCTCTCTGTCCATTTGTTGTTTCCCGATTTTTGATTTATGATGACTGACTGATTGAACAAATCAAATCAGTCCTGGCTTGGTCAAGCACTCACATGTGTCATCGTTAAATCATCGAGGGGCCCACAGATATCGCTTTTATCCTGAAGGTAAAAGGAATGGATAAACTTCGACTCATATGGCTTGTTCTACTACTTGTTGAATCATACACAAAGGCACGTTTTATAACATCGAGTTACCAATGCGGTTTCGTGCAATCAATGTACAACCAACTCATAGTAACAACTCATATCTCTAGGTTTGAAGAATATAAGATATTATCGTCTCATGATCACTCGTGATAAAATCCATGAAGTGATTCAAATGAGCGCGAGTTGAATCCAATACTCAGAACTTATGAGCACTCATGAGTGTTGTAGCACAACTTTGTCCACCAACTTGGACCTCTACAAGCCAACCCATGACAGTCTTGATTCATATCTACTTCCAACATATGACCGACTGTGGATGGTTTGAATAACTTAGTCATTCCGGAAGAATAACCTAGTTATTATCGAAGTCAAAACATGCAAAGTGAAACACAATAATAAATGAATCAAATATGGTACCAAACCCTATGAATATAAATAGACCACTTTTATTTATCACCATACTGATTACTCATTATTCATTGTTTCGGTTTTATCAACTTTATACCTGAATTAAAACACTAGTTGTCCCATGCTCCAAGCATGTACACTATGTTTTTCTAAACAATAGCTTTGCCATACACTAAGTATGCACTCTATGTTTGTCTATGATCCTTACTTTGTGAAATAAACCAATTGAATATAAGTTCAATGATTCTAATTTCACACTCCCAAATCCTTATCGAAAAATGTGAGAATTTCAAATTCCTATCATTTATCGAAATTTGTTTAGATTTTAAACTTATATGCACTGACCCTCCTGTAATGAATATGTACAAAGTCACAAAGACTTGTCAACAGTCATTATAAGGTATTCCAATGGAGATCAACTCCATGGAAACTAAGTCTCATATTCAAAGTACATTGCTTTGGACATGCTTCTTGCATTAAGTTTTCTAATCTTACACAGATAACTTCCACCTATGGAGACAACTCCATATTCTCATTTTGACTATCACTTCTGAATAAGAGATGCCTCTTTTCAAAATATGTCAATATGGTCCTTCCAAATTAGCACTATACTTCCAACTGTCCCTGAGCAACCAATCTTTGGTAAACCTCAGATTGTCCTCGACAATTGCTTAATCATTTTAGTCATATCCAATTCTAGACCTTTTCCCTTCTTAACGCCTCTGGGCATTTGGAAAAATTTAGAAATGACAAATATTATAGCACATGCAATCGATCCTGTACCCAAAGCAAATGGTACACGATTCATGATGTTTCACATAAAGACATGATTCTAGACCAGTCTTTTTCTACAATATTTTTATTTGCCATGTTTTCAAAATTTGACTATGAAGAGGGATGCCGTAATCATAATCGAATTTTAAGAACGCAATATATAGAATTTCCTTAAGTTGAACCAATCCAACATGAAATTCATATATATATTCTTGACTAAAGATGATTAAGGTCTCAATCTAAGCCTTTAGAACTGAAATGAAGTATATCCTCTCCCTTAATTATAGCAAAACAACTTTTTCAATCCCTGCAGCCTCACGAATTGAAACTTTTGTTTTCTATAATTAACATTGCTAACTTGCAACACTAACAATAATTATCATGCTCCCACTTACATGATGATTATTAGCATAATACTTATGCTCCCACTAGCTTTGACATGTACTCAGAATTCAGCTGGACTTCTAGAAATCAATACTTTATTGACTTTCTTACCAAAGTTCAGATTTCTGATACGAGATGCTTTGATAAAACTTTATCAAAATCATATACCTTTCCTTAGATAGCATGCATGTGTGTCTAAACAATTTCAGAACTATGAAAAGGGATGTCGTAATCATAGTCTCAATTGTTTAGACCTTTTGCCATCTGCTTCAAATCTACTTGGTGGTAGTGTTTCCTCACCATCATTTTCATGAATCGGAGAGAAACCTTATGACCCTTAGATTTTATGGTGTATGTGTTCTTATCCATGTGAATCGTCAAAACCATAGTCACAAGACAAGGATAATGACAAATCCAAACTCATATGGACTGAACTTATGCAATCTTAACTTCTTGCCACCTGGCAGTACAGGGCCTGCCATTGCTTCCAAGTTGTTATGCAACCAATTGAGAACTTTCAGAACTCCTATGCAAAGCCAACTTTAACTGGAATGGGCACAGAATATGTCAACACGATAAGTTATAAACCTCAAGTCGTGTGCTAGTGAAGAACTTTAGGTTTTATTCTTGATTAGTTCTTGAAATTCTTTTTAGGATCTTTAAGACTCCCACTATCCTCTTGACATATAAGACTATCTTGCCAAATATTCAAGAGATAGTGCGGATTCTTTATTAAGACAAACACTTCACACAATTGGCCTTAGTTGGTCTTTGTTTTATCCAAAACATCACAACTTCCCAATTTCAAATGTACAAGAGTAAGACACTTTTACTCTTACATTTGACAAGTGTTTGAAACCTTTCTTTAAGATATGTCACGCGAGTTACAATCTTGGAGTATGACTCTAAGAATTGTTTTGGAACGAAGTATGACTCATCTTCCTGATCTAACCATTTCAACAATTCATGACTCATCTTCTTAGTCATAAGAATGCACTAAGAAGACCTTTAGAGGACTAATTGTGATATGATTTCTAAATCATCAAGATGATCACAAACATGATACTAAAGTACTCTCCCATCTTTTCAGATTTGAGAAACTTTTATCTTTCTGCCTAATTTGATTCTTCCCATTCGTTCTGCCATACATTGAGACTTTTCCAATGTTTCAGAATTATACTTAAACTTGTAAGTATAACCATATTTACTAAGCTTTAGTAAATCAAATAGTCTTAACGAGCTTTGTGGTGGACATGACCAGTGCACAAGAATGTGTACTCAATCCCTTTAGTCCTTCACTTGACTCACACATCCATGTGAACAAGTAATTAGTCTTGATTTTCCAATGCTTGAAAGTTCTCATTCAACATACTATTCAACTTGCATGATTCCAAGTTTCGGTCCAATTGAAACTTGGGCGATGAGGAACTTTCCTGATTTGGTAAATTTAGACACTACCACAAATGAAAGAATCAAATCCATTTTCCAATATTGCTGTCAGTGGAATCATATAAGCAACAATTTTCCACAAATGCCATTGTAAGGATACTTCAAATAAACAAAATTAAACAATTTTCTTTTATTTTAAAACTTTGCAGAAAAACTTATCCTTACAATCCACATGGAAAATTGTTGTTATCTATTCCTTAGCAATATATCATAACTTATTAAGCAACTACTCAAAATTCTGATGCGATCGAAATCCACCTTCGCGATCAGAATCAGCATATACTTCCTTTAAGATTTCTCTCTATTCTTTGATTCTTAAAACATCAACATGTGACCCAGTCACATCATGTAATGAGGATCTCAGAATAGAACTTAACATAGTTAGATAATGGGCTCTACCTGATGTAGAGTCAAACTTATTGACTTTAACATCCTTAGGTAAATTTGGAAGCTTTGCAATCAACGCCCCTTCCTTTGGCAAAATAAACATATGGACCCTTTGGTAATGGGACTATCTCAGACTTAGCCTTTCTCTTTACCATTTGGTCAACCGGGTTGACTATGGCCAATCCATTTCCATTGGGAAGAGAATGTTTTTTCTGGATTTGCAATGTCACCATTGTCACTGTCCATAAAGTTTTTGGGAAGTTGATCTTCTAATCAAATTTGCTTCACTATCGTTCCAAATCATTGTTGATTCAACAGCACCAAGCAAATAGATATGATCATTAAGGTTCATGTCATAGTCTGTATCATAGTAGTCCCAAAGGAACTCACTATGTGACTTAGAAAGTGATTGAACATCCAACTTTCTCAAGACTTTAAAACCCAACTCTCCCGGCTTGTCAATATGTGACTTCATCTCTAAGATGTGATCACACATAGACCTTGCTTGCCATTAGGGCTTGAGTGACCTTGAACTTGTGGGTTATGGAGAATAATTGGAGGAGGTGGAGGAAGTAAAGTTCCAAGAGATTTGGGAAGATCATAGATGTCTGAACTCGACATCTTTTGGGAGAAATTCACGTAAAGTTGATTTAAGTCCTTAATATAACACCCAATATGATATATTAAGGCTAGGACCCAACAAACTATTTTATAACTTGGAAGAGGGATGCCGTAATCCAAGCTATAAAATATTTGAAGGTAAGTGAATGACGATTCACCAATTTCCACCAAGATAAACAAAATGTATTATTAGGTTTTAATTGGTTTTGAAACTCCTAGATTCTTTTGAGATTCATTGTACTTTTCAATGGCATGTTTCAATCTCGAATGTGCCCTTCAGGTTTTGTGACTGGGATGCCGAGGATCACAAAACAAGGTGTGAAGTAACCATGCAAATATACTTGGTACCCTTAATATTTACCCCTCAATCGATGTGCCGGTTAACCACACACGCTCTAACGATACTATGATAAACATTAAGTTACCCTTTGCCTACCTTGTTAAGTCCAGGTTAGTGTGTCGGTTAACCACACACGCTCCACTAACAGCTTAAACAAAGTGCAAAGTGTAATTTCATGGATTAGCACCTTATTCACATTTTCCTAAGTAACTAAGATTGGGAATTTATAAGTGTTTAGTTACTTAGTATTTATCATTATACTTATAATGAAGGGAGAATTATAGTCCTTGTCCTACCTGTTCGGCTAACGACCCTCCACCGGTCAAGGAAGCGGTGAGTGAGAGTAGACACCCATTAAACTGCCATTTTATAGGCAGTAACCTTATACCCCCCTTATAGACCGGCTTCGTAAATGAGGCGTACTAATGGTAAGACGACTTGCTCTTATACATATAATATATTAAACTTTTAATATTATAATAGTATAAGGGTGTATTTTAGACATATAAAATACTTGGTGGTTTAATCTATTAATTAAACTAGACTTTTAATTTAATTAAACTGAAACCATATATTTATGGATTAATAATACTCTTTTAATTAAACGCTTTAATTAACTATTAATAAAGTCCATAAGAGTTAATTTGAACTATTCAACAAAACATCATAATTCCAATTATTAAACTCAAAATTAAAACCATTTAATTAATTGTTTAAGTTATGAACCCAAGAGTTTTAGAATTCAATTCCTTTTTTCATAAAAAACTTTTCTCAAATTCCAAAACTTGAGGGCAAGTTTTGTAATTCTTGAAAACCTTTGGATTCCATAACTTATGGAATTAATGGTGTTTTATGATGAAACTTTCCATGTTCCATAACTTAAGAACAAGTTATGGAATTCTTTAAAACATTAACACCAAATTTTGTAACTCCATAAAACTTTGAATCAAATTTTTTTAAAAAAAAAACTTTCATATCCAGAACTTATGGAAGTTTCAAAAACCCTTAAGATCACAACTTTAAAAAAAACTTTTGAGCTCCAAAATTTTATGACAAAATATGTAACTCCTTAAAACATTTAGATCAAACTTTTAAAACTAATAAAATAATCATATCATTTTATCTTTTACTAAATTTGACCTAATTCAACTCATATAACAAATGATTCAAATTTTATAAATAATTCGTTTTTCATAAAACAAGTAATTATCTTAAAATTTGACAAACGTCATGTTTTTTTTCCTTTTTTTCCAACTTGAAAATAAAACATTTGCATCAATATAACAGAAAACAACCCATGGCTCTGATACCACTATTGGGTTTTGAGCATTCTAACACTCCTATGGTGTACATGCAACCCTATAAACCTTGGATCTATGTTTTCTCTATTATACATGCAAATATTAACTATTCCAAGGTTTCATCCTAACTAGCATATTATGAAGCACCTATACTACAAAGTTCTAGTTAGATGACATACATTTTGATGTAGCTTGATGTCTTCAAGCTTTAAGAGCTTAACCCCAATAGTGTGGAAGCCTCAAATGGAATCACAAATCACCAAAACACCTTGGAAGAACTTGAGAGAATATGTATGCACACTAAAATCGGCACACTCTTATTTTCACACACTTGTTCCAATTTTGTGAGCCAAGGACCCCTTTATATATTATGGAGGATTAGGGTTACATCCATGTAAACCCTAATACCCATGACCTTTCATTTACATTGGATCCATGGGTTAAAAGCTCCATGGACCATCCATGAAAGCTTAGCCCAACCTAAATGAACTTGGTCCATTCCATATATATAAGAGTCCATATTTAATTAGTTCTTTTTGATCACTTAATTAATTCTAAATTAATTCTTGATCAATACTAATTAAATAATATGATTCCATATTAATATATTAGAACTTATAATATATTAATATAAATCATAAATATACTATTCTCAAAAGACTATCCATATAAATTGTGCCCGTGAAGTGCAACCCAAATGAATCATGTCGGGTCGGGTCAAGTACATACCAAATATAGTTATGGACTTAGACATTAATCCAACATTTTCTTGGTCCTCTTGAGTATGAGCTGCTCTAGACCTTGTATATTGCTTTTCCATGAATGTTTGAGGATGTTGAGTCATAAAAATTGGATCTTCACCACTTCCAACAATCCATCGATGAGTTTTTGGTCTTAGAAGTTATAATGAGATTAGGGTTTGTCTTTGAGCCTTGATAAGCCATGCAAATGCATAAAGTTTGGACGTTTATCTCTTAGGACATTAATTAGGCCTAGATCTGAGAGTTGGACGTGGTGTCTTTCTGTATTAAGCACTTAATGGGAAGTTTTGGCAACAACATAGTTACGCAGGGCATAACTCAGGCTACACAATGCGTAGCCCCTTAGTTGCATGTTTTTGCCACCTTAGGCTCTATGTAGGGTGTAAAGCTGTGAAGCATGGCGTAGATCAACTAGAAGTTGACCTTGATTTTGATCTAGTTTTACTTTAAGTATTTTAGGGTATTTTGAGTAGTAGATTGAGGCTTAGTTTCTAGTTGATGTATAAGTGACGTATAGAGTTGGTATTTGGAGAATTGACTAGTTCAGTTATCTTTTGAGCTTGAGGTGAGTTTTCCTCACTGCACTCATGGGTTGAAGCCACCAATGTTGACCCACTAAGTTGTGTTATGTATCTTGATATATATATATATATATATATATATATATATATATATATATATATATATATATATATATATATATATAGGATGTTGTTATACTGTAGTGACTTGTTAGATTGGTAGATCTATATGATTACATGTACTTGTTAATTATTTTTAATATGTTGCATATATCGACATATTGGTGGTTAGGTTGAGGCGGGAGGCCAACAAACCCTAGATGGGTGGGTTGATGTGGTACTCCTTTGTGAGGTAGACTAACAAACCCAGGATGGGTGGGTTGAGGCTATAAGACAACAAAACATGTATGGTTAGGTTGAGGCAATATGCCAACAAACCTTAGATGGTTGGGTTGAAGCCAGGGGTCAACAAACCTTCTATGCATGTAATGTAATTGTTATTGTAATATTGTGTGGAGTATTTATGGGGGCGGAGGGAACTCACTAAGCTTTGGCCTACAATTGCAGATTTCATTGATTCGGGTACTTCATATGATTGGGAAGGCAAAGGCTTAATTGTACACATCATCCTATAGATGTCTATGACTTGAGAGATTTTTTGATACAGTTTATGAAAAATGATGTCTGAATAACCAAAATGTATATCATGATTTTTGGGATGTTTCAAGTTGGTATCAGAGCCCTGGTTTGAGAGAATTGGATGAACACTCGTGTGATTCCAGACTCAAACTAACGATCTGTAAATAATTTCCAAATTAACTCTAAAATAATCAACGGATTGGATGCGATGTGTATAATCAGCCGGAGCGAAGAAAAGTATTACGCAGGATACCTACACTTATTCTGTGAATTGATGATGTGAGTGAATTGCATGCTCGTTGTAGGCTAGGATAATTTCTTGATATGCTATATGGAACTAACATTATTATTGTTGTTGCTTAGTGTATGCATCATAGTTGTACATAACTCAGATTTTATAGCTTAGAATGTTTGATTTAGCCTTATTTCCCACTCCTTGTCTGGTTGTGGGCTTAGGGTAGAATCAAGCATTCGATTATCTATCAAATCTAGTGTTATATATGATTAGCATACATGAGCGGCTATAGGGTTAGTAGAAGTTTCATGAATGATCATGGTTCAAAGTAGGCCGACTTAAGGAATAAGTAGCCACTCTCGAGAGAGTGAGTATAGAATGTGTGCGTATCCTGGTAGTGGGCTTGGTTTTCGGGTGGTCCGTGACGATCCTTTGAGACATATATGGGTTGGTGTGGAAGGTAGTATATATGTATACTACTGGAAGCACAGGACCCGTACATGTACCAAGGAAGTCATGAACCCTGAGCGTTTAGTGATCCTGTAATGTTGTAATAGTATGAATTCTGACGTTTCTGATGTACTCCAGTATCCTCTTCAGTATGCCGATCACTAGAGGTTCTAGATCAGGAGCTGGAGGCCCAGGGAGGCAAGGATTTACTAACGATGAGATTTGTGAGATAATCACCACTTAGGTGACCATGGTTCTTAAGGAGGCGATCCCATAGATGTTTGAGTCTGTCAAGACCGCGATGATTGAGCTTTTTGATGAGAGATATGTTGATGTTACTGAGGTTGTTGTTGCAAAAGCCACTACAACTATTGCTGCTGCGGGATTCCATGGGAGAGAAATGGTTCAGTACGGGGACTTCAGCAACACTAAGCCCCCATATATCGACGGGGTCAAGGAGCCGATTATTGCTATGAGGTGGCTATCTGACATGGAGGGTTGTTTCTTCACTTTCTCGTGCCCACTGGATCAGAAGGTCAGGTTTTCCTTGAACCTTCTTCGTTTGGGGGAGAAGGACTGGTGGAAGATGGTGACCGGTGCTTATTCTCTTGCGGAGAAAGTTGTAGTAACATGGGAGTAGTTCATGGAGATGTTATGTACTGAGTACGTTCGATTTATTGAGATGGAGAGGTTAGCCCAAGAGTATCTATCGCTAAGGCAGAAAAAAGAGATCACCAAGACGTTTACTAAGAGATCCCTTTTCTATCCTGCGTATGCTGCTTCGGAGTACGTTCAGATGTCCGTTCCGTGAGCATGCTGAAGTTGAAGATTCGAAATTTTGTATCGACAGAAAGGTATAGCTCTCTCTCCGAGCTATAGTCTTTCTCTTAGAGAAGAGAGATTGAGATTGAGATTCAAACTAAAGAGAAGTGGAAGACCACCGTTCAGATACGACCAGTAGCGAAACGGTTCAAACTCGTTGATTCGCAATCTGAAGGGCAGAGGAGCCGCATTTGTGGCAAGCTCGGGAAGGTTCATGAGGGTGTGTGTCGACCAGTGACTAGGTGCCACGATTGTGGCAAGCAGGGCCATTTTTCAAGGGAGTGTCGTCAGCCATAGCAGTAGGCCCCATCGTTGGGCACTCGTATTTGTTATCATTGTAATTGGGTGGGCCATGTAAAGGCCCAATGTCCTTTATTCGCTGCTAAGCCCGTGCAACACTAGCTCTATCGACTATGCAGATCACAGACGGACATCAGAGGAGTGTAGAGGCCTAGAAGGCCAGGGGGTGGTTTTCAGCTCACAGTAGAGGAGGCCAGCGCGGCGTCTGATGTCATTATTGGTATGTATTCATTTATTTCATGTTCAATTATTGCATGCATGATTATGCTTGTATCTCTGATAGGTACCTTCTTAGTGAATTCATTGCCTACTCTTGTGCTTTTTGACTCAGGTATGAATCGGTCCTTTCTATCTAGGTCCTCCAGTAGGAATTTTAGTACAACTCTTAGAGAGCTGTAGTGTCCGTTACGACTTTCCATCGCCAATGAATACAAGGTTTTTGCTTCAAGTATTTTTCAGGATTGTAGTTTGGAGATATTCAGGGTGTCCTACCCGATTGTATTGATTCCCATCCCTAGGGGGATGTGTACGTGATTGTAGGGACGGATTGGTTGAGCATATTTGGAGCCATGATCGGTTGTGAGAGGTAGTGGGTGATAGTTTGAACCCAAGTGGGGGGGTGGGACTGACTACTTATGGAAAGGGTACCAGGGTTGGTTCGGCTTTTTATTCAGCCGCTAGGGCTCGACAATATCTTCAACATTGGTGTTTGGGTTATCTCGCTTACGTGGTCGATACTCGGGATAAGTGGAGAGTTTCTAGATGTATTTCTGGAGGATTTACCCAGTTTGACTCTCGTAAAGAGGGTGGAGTTCATGATCGATATGATCCCCAGTGCGACCCCAATTGCTAAGCCGATGTATTGCCTCGCACCACCAGAGATGCAGGAGTTGACCTCCCAGCTTCTGGATCTGTTGGGAAAGCAGTTTATCAGACCAAGCAGTTCAACCTAGGGAGTACCGATTCTGTTTGTTAAGAAGAATAAGATGGATGGGTCTCATCGTATGTGTATAGACTACAGGGAATTAAACAAGTTGACAGTAAAGAATCGTTACCGACTACCCAGGATTGGTGATCTCTTCGATTAGTTACACAGTTCATCTTGGTTCTCCAAGATTGATTTGAGGCTAGTTTACCACTAGATGAGAGCGAGAGAGGAGGACATGGAGAAGACAACTTTCCAAACTCATTATGGTCATTACAAGTTCTTGGTGATGCCGTTTGGGCTCACCAACACACATGCATTATTCGTGGATTGGATGAACCGGGTATGCAGGTTGATGCTTGACCGGTTAGTTATTGTCTTAGTTGATGCTATTTTGCTCTACTCCAAGACCAGGGAGCAGCATGACGAGCATCTAAGAGAGCTACGTGGGCTACTGAGATAGGAGAGGCTTTATGCCAAGTTCTCCAAGTGTGAGTTCAGGTTACGAGAGGTCTAATTTTTTGGACACCTCGCCAATCAGAACGAGATTCTGGTAGATCCGACTATGATCGAGGTAGTGATGTAGTGGGAGGTCCCAAAGTCTCCATATGAGATTAGAAGTTTTTTGGGATTGGCTAGTTATTATTAGAAATTCATTCAAGATTTCTCCAAGATTGTTGTTCCTCTGACCCGTCTAACGAAGAAGAGTGTGGATTTTTGTTGGGGGTCTGAGCAACAGGCTGCATTTAAGACTCTGATGACGAAGTTATGTGACTCCCTTGTATTGACCCTTCTTGAGGGTGTTGAGGATTTTGTGGTATTGTGTGATGTGTTGATCATGGGATTAGGGTGGTACTCATGCATCGGGGTGGAGTCATAGCCTATGCATCTATGTGGTTGAAGCCTCATGAGGCTAGGTATCTGACACATGATCTAGAGTTGGGGGCGGTGGTTTTTTCCCTCAATATTTGACGACATTATCTCCATGGGGTCCGATGTACCATCTACACGTATCATAAGAGTTTGAGATATCTTATGGATCAACCGACACTTTGAGCCGCAAGGCTGCTACTACTCTTGTTCGAGAGCATTGTTTGGAGATGAGCATCAATTCCCCACTTCGAGATATGATCAGAGAGTCTCAAGCCGAGGGAGTCAAAAGGGAAAATGTAATGCCTGGTTCCTGGTACACATTTAATCATAAATTATTCACTTTTATAGAGCAACTCGCGAGTTGGGAGCCCCAAACTCGTCGAGTAGGAACTAGATTTGACGCGAGGTTTTAAGTCGCCTACTCGACGAGTTGACAGCCTCGAATCGACGAGTAGGGCTGCCAGAGTGAAACCCTAATTTTGGGGTTTTCCACCCTATTTAAGCATCCTAATCCCCACTTGATGGCCTCATTTCCAGCCTCCAAGTCCCAAACCCTAGTTTCAGAAACATAATGCATTTTTGAGCTTGTGAGCCATTTTTTAGTGAACTTTGTGTGTTTTGAAGCTTGTGGAAGAAGAAGAAGAAGCTAGAGGATTCAAGGAGAAGATAATAGATCCAGAGACTTCCTTTCATCCTCATCATTTTCTGGTAATCAAGTCTCTAACTTGCTTAGTAGTTTCTTAGATATCTTTGTTTTCACTTTATAGGGTTTTTGGTCCAAGAAGTTTGATCTTTGGATATTGACGTCCCAAGTGAGTATACCTTTGGATGTGGGATTATAGAGGGCTTTCATGGCATAAAGGTACAAACTTTATGGCCATTGAAGCCCCATGCAAGCCACAGGATGTCATTTTGGCCTATTAAGCTCCAAAAGGCCATGCATGGAGTGAAAGGTGGAAGCTTTACCTGTCCATGTAGTGTTTAGCGTCTAGATCTCTATTTGTAGGCTTTAGTTTGGAGTATGGATGGCTTGTGGACCATGATCTAGGTCCTAAAGAGTTAGGGCTTGAACTAAACCCATTAAGGAAAGGTATCAATGGGTAAAGTGTAACATCCTGTTTCAGATTATTTGCGATTCAAGACTCGTGGGCCGTAATATGAATATGAGAAGGTTTCAAGATTTTGAAAAAGATATGTTTAGGTCTTCTTGGATATGGATAGGGTGGATTGCGTGAGAAAGGGGTTCGGTTTGTGCTTTAGGTCCCAAGGGTATCGGCAAGTGTTGGTTTGGACTTTTCATGAATTTTGGATATGAGTTCGAGTGGGCTCTAGGAGAAATAAAGTTGATTCAAGTGTTGAACTTCTCGCTACCTTTTCATGGATATAAACTTCGTCGAAAACGGACAACGGGTGAGGAAGATATGACACTTGGAAGATACGCTGGGTTACGCCCAGCATATAAGGGAAATGGTCGCGGGTGCTCCTTGGCGTACGCCCAGCGTACGTCCAGAGTCCAGAAACCCTAAATTTAGGGTGTGCCACTATATAAAGAACATATTGGTTCTAACCCTAGCCTCCTTATCTGTTCCCTTACCCTCAGAAAACCCTAGAACGCCCCATCCCTTCATTCTTGAGTGATTTTCTCCATATGAAGCTCATTTGGTGGTGTAAGCTTGGAAGAAGAAGTTAGCAAGGAAGAACTTGGGAGTTTGGAGCTCATAGATCTGTAATGTCCTCATCATTTGGAGCTCTTTTGAGGTATAAAGTTCATAACTTTACTTAAGAATGCATAGATCTTGTGTAGTGAAGTTTTGGAGTTGTTTTGGTCCCAAGTTTGGACCTTTATGTTGGAATCTTGTTTTTGAGCTTAGGGTTGCCATCCTCAGAGCTAAAAGGGTCCCATAAGCAGTAAATTTTCAATCTTGATGGTCCTAATGAGTTCATGCATGATATTTAGCCCGTGTTATGGAAATATGTTGATGCCTTTTGAGTTTGAGCTTATGTGGTAGATTGCAAGTCACCAAGATTATGACTTTAAGGATTAAGAGGATAATAAGGACCTGGATCTGAATTTGTGGCCTCTGGAATGAAGTATTAAGCACTTAATGGAAAAAGGGCTTAACAGGAAGGTTACGCTGAGCGTATGTGCAGGTACACCCAGCGTACTCGCCATCGAGTCGGTACGCTTAGCGTACGTAGGAGTACGCCCCGCGTAACTTGTCTGTATTGGACTTTGTGTTTTGGGCCATGCTTTGGGCCATGCCTTGGTAAGCTGGGCCATCAATAGTCTGAAGTTATGAGCCAATGATGTATTTGAGCTTGGGGTGAGGCCCATTGGAGGGAGTGGGCCCGGTTTAGCAAAGTGGGCCGTTAGTGGACTTGGGAAGTTTATCTAGTGTTGGGCCCGCCAATTAGATTGAGAATTAGACCTTGGTGGGTCCAATGGGTTTAGGTCATTATTGGGCTGGTTAGTGGGCTATTATTAGACCTAAAGAGTGAGAGTTGGACTTAGTACGTAATTGGGGTAATTGTGGGCTTTTGCACAGAGTTAGAGAACGAAGTATAGCGGTAGCATTACTAGAGGCTGTTCATCATATGAGGTGAGTCTTCTCACTATACCTTACCTAGAGTGGTAATTATGTGTGACCGGAAGGTCTTATGTACTATGACGAGTATGTGATACATGTTGTTATGTGAGATGTATATGTTATGTATGTTATGAGTAGCATGGTATAGACCGGAAGGTCAGCAGTGTATGGACCGGAAGGGCAATATGGTATGGACCGGAAGGTCGACAGAGTAGGACCGGAAGGTCTATCCAGATTGTGGGACCGGAAGGCCCCTGAGACACATTGACCGGAAGGTCTCGTAGAGCTATAGCCTCGAGTGGCTTATGTGTTGTATGTAGTATTTTGGGGAACTCACTAAGCTTCGTGCTTACCGTGTTATGTGTTATGTGTTTCAGGTTCTTATCAGGATCAATGGAAGGCACCGGCATGATTGTACACACGCACTATGTTTTGGGAAGAGCTACTGTGGATCCTGGATTTTATGTGATGATTTGAAAACTTTGTTAAATGAATATTTGGAGTTGAACAAAATGATATATGTTTTTATGAATTGAAAATGAAAAATTGGTTTGAATTTTCACGACGTTACAAGTTGGTATCAGAGCCTTGGTTTGAGGGATTCGGATACACCTTCGGGCATATCTGAACTCAAACTGAGGATTTGAGAAAAGTTTTCAAAAAGAAACGATTTTCTAAGATAAGTAAAAGATTTTCAAGAAAGCGGAAAGGAGCAGTGTGTACAATCAGCCATCGCCCAAACGGTGATTTCCCAAAAAACCCTTACTTTATATGTTATGAGATGTTATGTGATATGTTATGCACGCTAGAGAGTAGGCTAGGTATTCATGTCTAGGACTAGAGTGGCTTGATTTGTGATGCCTTAGCCTAGGAGTTACTGCTACTATGAGTTACTTCGAGAATGAGTAGGTAGCAGAGAGGAGCTTATGAGAGGTCTAATGGAAACTGGCCTGTGTGTGATAAGATGTAGAGTACTTGTGATCTGGAATCCTAGGAGGAGGACTTGGGGTGAAAACAGATGTAGTGTGGAAGGTAGTATAGGGCCCGTACTACTGGAAACACCGGATCAGTGAGCAGTCCAAGTAAGAATCCTTGGGATGCTAAGGAAAAAGTAGGGCTGAGTAATCGAGTGCAAGCATACTCGAGCGAGTCTCTGTTTTCTTTTATGATGTGAGATATCATGGTGGGTACACGACACACACCGGTGAGCAGCAGTGTTAGCGATGATGAGAAGTGATGACATGGTTCGAGTACCATGATAAGTAGCAGATTGAGAAGTGATGTCATGGTTCGAGTACCATGATAAGTAGCAGATTGAGAAGTGATGACATGGTTCGAGTACCATGATAAGTAGCAGATTGAGAAGTGATGACATGGTTCGAGTACCATGATAAGTAGCAGATTGAGAAGTGATGTCATGGTTCGAGTACCATGATAAGTAGCAGATTGAGAAGTGATGGCATGGTTCGAGCACCATGATAAGTAGCAGATTGATAAGTGATGTCATGGTTTGAGTACCATGATAAGTAGCAGATTGAGAAGTGATGACATGGTTCGAGTACCATGATAAGTAGCAGATCGAGAGGTGACATCATGGTTCGAGTACCATCATTTGAGGCGGATTGAGAAGAGAGAACATGGTTCGAGTACCATGATTCGAAGTAGATTAAGAGGAGATAACATGGTACGGGTACCATGATTCATAGCAGATCGAGAGGTGGCCACACGGTTTGAGCACCATGGCATGTGGCGGTTAGTGTTTCTGGTTTTACCAGTTATTCCGTAGTGATTGTCTAGACTGAGATCAGATATGAAAGAGTATGGGGCTAGAAGGCCATGATGAACGAGTTTAGTGGAGCATCCCTTGAGAGGGGAATCGAGTTAACTCCAAGGAATTGTTGGTGAGATGCCAGTTGGAGTTGCAAGACTCAGGAATGTGTAGGGATGGTAGATTATGGAAGAATACGGTCTGGGCTGAGCGACCGGCCGATAGTGAAGATGTCACTTTCTGTGACCTGGGTGGTGTTATTTCCGTTTCCTGTGGGAAAAATAAGAGGTGTTGGGATTTCGGTTTCTAAACTTGGGGGTAAAACCCTGTGGGTTAGCATTGATGGCGACTTTCCATCAGAATATTTGGGCAGTATGTCTGCCGAGAGGTAATGTTAGAGCATGAGCAGGTTGTCAGTGGGGACTGAGATGGTTAAGGACAAGGATACACCCTATTTGAGCATAGTAGGGCATATATTAGCTGTAGCGGTGGATGATCAAAAAGAGGATAGTGGGGCGGTGGCTCTTATTGTCTATGATGAGTATCGAGTGTAGTAATGAGGTCTCCGCTCTTAGTACGACCCACGTGATGGAACGTTGGTTGAGGAGTCAAGGATGAGGAGCATGATAGTTCATTACTTTCAGATTAAGAGTCAGAGTTACTACTGGACATTTGAGATGTCCGGTAATGGGATGGTATGAGATTCTATATGATTAGAGGCAACCATGATGAGAAGTTTCTGAGGATTTCATCTGAGATTCGGGGTATTTGGAGTTGCGAGGTCTCTATCGGGGAGACCACCGAGCATTGCCTAGTACCTTCAAAGAGTAAGTGTGACGTTTCTGGTGGAAACAGTCTGTGGAATAGATTATTGGTGCGCCAATTGGTGATGGTTCGAACCCTGAGTGGGGGAGAACTGGATATTCTATCGAGAGGATCAGAGATTTGTTCAAGAGCGGTTAGGGAGCTGGATGGAGACATACACTATGGATTCATGAGACCTGGGTTATTGGTGGTCGAAGTGAGTTGCAGAGATATTTAATACATGTTGTACATGTTCAAGAAAGGATGAGTGTCTGCACGAAAGGTGGCCGTTGGTCAGAGGCCTGGTGGTAGATAGGAAATTTTTCGAGGTGGTTGGTCTGCAAGACATGAGTTAATGATCGTCGTGCGGCGTCGAACTGAGGATGAGATTGTGAGAGGTTGTGGTGATGCTACGGGAAGCCGTAGTACTCACTATTCAGTGAGAGGTGGCGGTGATGCTACGGGGATCTGTAGTACTCACTATTCAGTGAAAGGTTGCGGTGATGCTACGGGAAGCCGTAGTACTCACTATTCAGTCAGAGGTTGCGGTGATACTACGAGGAGCCGTAGTACTCACTATTCAGTGAGAGGTTGCGGTGATGCTACGGGAAGCCGTAGTACTCACTATTCAGTGAGAGGTTGCGGTGATACTACGGGGAGCCGTAGTACTCACTATTTAGTGAGAGGTTGCGGTGATGCTACGGGAAGACGTAGTACTCACTATTCAGTGAGAGGTTGCGGTGAAACTACGGGGAGCCATAGTACTCAATATTCAGTGAGAGGTTGTGGTGATGCTACGGGAAGCCGTAGTACTCACTATTCAGTGGGAGGTTGTGGTGATACTACGGGGAGCCGTAGTACTCACTATTCAGTGAGAGGTTGCGGTGATGCTACGGGGAGCCGTAGTACTCACTATTCAGTGAGAGGTTGCGGTGATGCTGCAGGAAGCCGTAGTACTCACTATTCAGAAAGAGGTTGTGGTGATGCTATGGGAAGCCGTAGTACTCACGATTTAGTGAGAGGTTGCGGTGATGCTACGGGAAGCCGTAGTACTCACTATTCAGTGAGAGGTTGCGGTGATGCTACAGGGAGCCGTAGTACTCACTATTCAATGAGAGGTTGTGGTGATGCTACGGGAAGCCGTAGTACTCACTATTCAGTGAGAGGTGGCGGTGATGCTACAGGGATCCGTAGTACTCACTATTCAGTGAGAGGTTGCGGTGATGCTACGGGAAGCCGTAGTATTCATTATTCAGTGAGAGGTTACAGTGATGCTACGGGGAGCCGTAGTACTCACTATTCAGTAAGAGGGTGTTGTGATACTACGGAGAGCCGTAGTACTCACTAGTCAGAGCATGACGTAAAAGGGTCTTAGGCTTGGATAGCCCTAATGAATGAGTTTGGGAGCCTGGTGGTTTGACCAGGGGCGAGGCCGAGGTCTCCATATTTGTCAGAAATCGCTATATTCTAAGTTGAGTCGTGGTTATCGCAACCGAAGGGAATTGAAGAAGTGGTGTACGCGTAGATTGCGAATCTTGGGTCATTAGTTGAGTATCAGATTGGAATTTAGTGGACCCAATTTTGTTGTTGAATTCGACTCTAGAGATTGAGTCTGGATTTGTTCGTGTGTTTAGTAGGCAAGATGAGGTGTCAGATTCGTAGATGGGTTCATTTTGAGAAGTATTGTTCCCCATCAGATGTATTAAACCAGTGTGAGTTAACTCGTCGGTATGGGAAGAACCGCGAAACGCATGGAATCAGTGGATGGTAGACGGCAGAGGTCGAAGGTAAGACGATATCAGATAAATTTTAGTATTCGCTTGGGGTAAAGCGAACTACATGACTTGTGCGTCACGATGAGCTGAGGTAGCTATCGCGAGCAGGAGGGTTGTAAAGTTATCATATTGGGTGTGCAAGGGGTAGCCGTTGGAGGTGAAACCGTTGGGTCGTGATCTGACCTGGTACTTAGAGTTGGAAGTGTTTTATCCGAGTCTGTTAATCGATTATCGATTATCGGGGTGATATTCTGCATGGGCGGTCTGGCGGGGAGATAGACCACTATAGTCTTCCAGTTTTGGAGAATTGGAGAAGATACCTCCACGGGAAAAAGGGATCCGTCCTTCTCCGGCTTGGGAATTTCTACTTGGTTTCGGATGTCCTGGGAGGAGGATCGTTGAATGTTAAGAGATTTTCTGGCTTTGCTTCCCGGACTATTGGTTTCGATCTGTGCGAAGAAAAGGAACGATTTCGAGGGCGAAATCTAAATTAAGTGGGGGAGAATTGTAACATCCTGTTTCAGATTGTTTGCGATTCAAGACTCGTGGGTCGCAATCTGAATATGAGAAGGGTTCGAGATTTTGAAAAAGATATGTTTAGGTCTTCTTGGATATGGATAGGGTGGATTGTGTGAGAAAGGGGTTCGGTTTGTGCTTTAGGTCCCAAGGGTATCGACAAGTGTTGGTTTGGACTTTTCATGAATTTTGGATCTGAGTTCGAGTGGGCTCTAGGAGAAATAAAGTTGTATCAAGTGTAGAACTTCTCGCTACCTTTTCATGGATATAAATTTCGTCGAAAATGGACATCGGGTGAGGAAGATATGACACTTGGAAGTTTTTGGCATAAACGGTCCCCTAAGGAGAAAAGTTGGCATGGAAGGCCATGCATGTGAAATGGAAGCGCGTATGTACGCCCATCGTAAGGCTGGGTTACGCCCAGCGTATAAGGGAAATGGTCGCGGGTGCTCCTTGGCATACGCCCAGCGTACAGGAGGTACGCCCAACGTACGTCCAGATTCCATAAACCCTAAATTTAGGGTGTGCCACTATGTAAAGAACATATTGGTTCTAACCCTAGCCTCCTTATCTGTTCCCTTACCCTCAGAAAACCCTAGAACGCCCCATCCCTTCATTCTTGAGTGATTTTCTCCATATGAAGCTCATTTGGTGGTGTAAGCTTGGAAGAAGAAGTTGGCAAGGAAGAACTTCGGAGTTTGGAGCTCATAGATCTGGAATGTCCTCATCATTTGGAGCTCTTCTGAGGTATAAAGTTCATAACTTTACTTAAGAATGCATAGATCTTGTGTAGTGAAGTTTTGGAGTTGTTTTGGTCCCAAGTTTGGACCTTTATGTTGGAATCTTGTTTTTGAGCTTAGGGTTGCCACCCTCAGAGCTAAAAGTGTCCCATAAGCAGTAAATTTTCAATCTTGATGGTCCTAATGAGTTCATGCATGATATCTAGCCCTTGTTATGGAAATATGTTGATGCCTTTTGAGTTTGAGCTTATTTGGTGGATTGCAAGTCACCAAGATTATGACTTTAAGGATTAAGAGGATAATAAGGACCTGGATCTGAATTTGTGGCCTCTGCAATGAAGTATTAAGCACTTAATGGAAAAAGGGCTTAACAGGAAGGTTACGTTGAGAGTACGTGCAGGTACGCCCAGCGTACTCGCCATCGAGTCGGTACGCTTAGCGTATCTAGGAGTACGCCCCGCGTAACCTGTCTGTATTGGACTTTGTGTTTTGGGCCATGCTTTGGGCCATGCCTTGGGCAGTTGGGCCATCAATAGTTTGAAGTTATGGGCCAATGATGTATTTGAGCTTGGGGTGAGGCCCATTGGAGGGAGTGGGCCCGGTTTAGCAAAGTGGGCCGTTAGTGGACTTGGGAAGTTTATCTAGTGTTGGGCCCGCCAATTAGATTGAGAATTGGGCCTTGGTGGGTCCAATGGGTTTAGGTCATTATTAGGTTGGTTAGTGGGCTACTATTAGACCTAAAGAGTGAGAGTTGGACTTAGTACCTAATTGGGGTAATTGTGGGCTTTTGCACAGAGTTAGAGAACGAAGTATAGCGGCAGCATTACTAGAGGTTGTTCATCATACGAGGTGTGTCTTCTCACTATACCTTACCTAGAGTGGTAATTATGTGTGACCGGAAGGTCTTATGTACTATGACGAGTATGTGGTATATGTTGTTATGTGAGATATATATGTTATGTATGTTATGAGTAGCATGGTATGTACCGGAAGGTCAACAGTGTATGGACCGGAAGGTCAGTAGTGTATGGACCGGAAGGTCAATATGGTATGGACCGGAAGGTCAACAGAGTAGGACCGGAAGGTCAACAGAGTAGGACCGGAAGGTCTACTCAGATTGTGGGACCGGAAGGCCCCTGAGACACATTGACCGGTAGGTCTCGTAGAGCTATAGCCTCGAGTGGCTTATGCGCTGTATGTAGTATTTTGGGGAACTCACTAAGCTTCGTGCTTACCGTGTTATGTGTTATGTGTTTCAGGTTCTTATCAGGATCGCGGGAAGGCACCGGCATGATTGTACAGACACACTATGTTTTGGGAAGAGCTACTGTGGATCCTGGATTTTATGTGATGATTTGAAATCTTTGTCAAATGAATATTTGGAGTTGAACAATATGATATATGTTTTTATGAATGGAAAATGAAAAATTGGTTTGAATTTTCACGACGTTACATAAAGTTGGAAACTTTACCCTTAAAAGAACATTTTCAGGGTATATGAGGAGTATGAAGCTTAGATCTGAAGAGTCGGGGCTTAATCTATTAAGATGGCCCAAACAGACTGAGGAACTCAGCGAGTCCAGAGAGGGACTCGACGAGTTGCGTCGAATTGTCCCGATTCTGTACAAGGTAGAACTCGACGAGTCTGTGAAGGAATTCGACGAGTTGACCCATGTTATCATGACTATGAGTAGGAAGGGAAATCGGCGAGTCAGGGGGTGACTCGATGAGTTGAGTCAAATCGGATTGTTGACTTTGAATTTGACTGAGTGTTGACTTTGACTTGGACATTGACTTTGACCAAGGTTGACCCGTGAAGGGGTCTTGAAGTAAGGAATGGTATCTAACTGGTTGTTTTGTATAGGGCGTGAGTAGAGCCGGTTGCGGGAGCAGAGACGTTCAGCTACTTCACTCGACATTTGAGGTGAGTTTTCCTCCAGTAGGTACGAGTTGAAGGCACCATTGTCGGCCTATTTATGTATGATAGCGTATGCCAGAATTAGGTCCGATGTCGGGGTTAGCCTGATGTAGTTTATTTGTTTCCGTACTTCGGTCTGATGCCGTGGAAAGCCCGAGGAATGTTTATATGCTTGATGTCTTTGTGATTCTTGCATGTGTATGTTTATATGTTCCGGGTTCGGTCCGATGTCGGGGCAAGCCCGAGGAATGTTTAGCTTATATGTTTCGGGTTTCGGTCCGATGTCAGGGGCAAGCCTGAGGAATGTTTATATGTTTATATTATATGCTTGTTGATATGTTATATGTATACCGGACTTCGGTCCGATGTCGGGCGGGGCCCAATGCTGGGCCGGGCCCGATGTCGAAGTCGTCCAATGTCGGGAGGGGCCCGATGTAGCGGGCAAGGCCCAATGTATGTTATTATGTGATTATGTGTATGGTATGTGGTAGTTAAGGGAGACTCACTAAGCTTCGTGCTTACAGTTTTCAGTTTTGGTTTCAGGTACTCCCGCTAGTAAGGGGTAGAGCTCGGGATGACTGCGTCGCACACACCACAATGTTTAGCCTGGGATGATTTACGCTCATATTTGGATATATGATTTTGATACAGTGATTGATATGATGTTTTGAGATATTTTCAATTATATTTTTATGAGATGATTGGATTACTATGGTTTTATTTATAAATTAAAACGAAATTTTTGGACCGTATTTTTGGGATGTTTCAAGTTGGTATCAGAGCCTTGGTTTGAGGGATTCGTGCACACTCTCGGGTGTGTCTGAACTCAAACTGAGGACTTGGTATGAAAATTTCAAAAGAAAATCATTTTTTATAAAAAGAACTTGGAAAAGAGAAAATAATTTCGAAAAGAGAAAAGAATTTTGAAAAGAGAAAAGGGTGTGGTGCATGTAATCAGCCGAGCTCAAGTAACTACGCCCAAATAAGCCATACAAGTTTATGTTAAGATATGCTTATGAGAACTGCATGCTAGATTAGGGATAAGGATCTAGAAAGGATGCCTTATGTGCCTGTTATATGTGTATCAGCTTTATGAACTGCATGCTAGTACAGATTAGTCAGTGATATGATGGCCTGATTAGGATATGCTTGATTATATGTACTCATTGCTCGAATGCTGCTTGCTTTGTGCTTTTAGGAGTTCTATTTATCTCTAACTAACTAGTAAACGAATATGTTAAGTTACATATTGCAAGGACTAAATAATTTCAGAAGGTTAGGTTTAGCTCTATTTCGCAGCTCTCGTTTGAGTCTAACTGTTGTAGGGTAGGACCTCTCACTCGAAGAATTATCTGGTCTTAATGATATGTAATGGTACTTGCGAGCTAGTTCAGGGGAGATAGCAAGGACTTCTTTTGCAGCTGATGGCGGAGACTGGGATGGTGATTACCCTAGGGCAAGCCTAAGATGAGAGTAGCGTGAGAACAGCAGTAGCAGTAGAAGGGACTTGGTGGAGTCAAGACAGTTCTTGAGGAAAGTACGGATAGATGTGGAAGGTAGTATGGGCCCGTACTATTGAAAGCAGAATATCCATACTCGAATCAAGGAAGGTTGAGATGAATCCAGGGAACTTATAGTGTGTGTGATCCCTTGAGTTATGATGAGTATTCTGATGTTTGTTATTGTGTATTTTCATAATGGTGACGCTACGCACCAGACCAGTCAGCACTTCGGGAGCCAGAGAGGGATTAGGCTCGGGCTCTAGAGTCGGGCAGCTCGATGAGCAGACGAGACAGATAATTTCGTCTGAGATCACACGCAGTATTTTAGACCAGACTCATGTGATCTTTGATACGATCAAGGAGGGCATCATGGAGCTTTTGGATGAGAGACTGAGTGCATTCCACACTGAGGTGGGGGGCCATGATGGGGTCGCGCACACTGACGTTCAGGGAGTTCCGAGCTTGGGGAGCACCAGACTACCATGGGGCTCGGGACCCCATTGCTAGTAGCAGATGGTTGACTGATGTAGCCATCGCGTTCTGTACGAGCTGATGTCCCAAGGAGGACAAGGTCCGACTTGCGTCCTGTCTTCTGAAGGACAGAGCACGTGACTGGTGGGAGGAGGTCGGACATGCCATTGGTGATGATGCATCTCTTGATGCTATGACTTGGAGTGACTTTTCGGCAAGGTTTAGGGCCGAGTTTGCACCTGTGATTGAGGTGCAACAACTTGCCAGGGAGTTCCATGATCTCCAGCAGACGACTGGGACGGTGACCGAGATCACCACTATGTTCAGGTAGAGGGCCCTTCTCATTCCGCAGTACATGGCGGACGAGGAGATGAAAAAGGCCCAATATCATGAGATGCTGTGGAGTAATATCCTCAAGTTTGTGAGCCGATCCAACTACAAGTCGCTGGAGGATATGATTGCTAGGGCTCCAGAAAGAGAGAATTGGATTTGGAGATGGAGAAGAAGAGGAAACCCGAGGGGGTTCAGTCAAGGAGTACGGGAAAGAAGCCCAATGTATCAGACCAAAGACCAAGGAACCAGTAGGGTCGTAGCCATTGTGGCAAATGCGGCAAGTTGCACGAGGGGACGTGAAAGGTAGGGAGTTCAGGCTGCTTCAAGTGCGTCCGAACTGGTCATGTGAGTAGAGATTGCACAGCTACTACCACCACCACGACAGTATCATATCTGATTTGCTTTCAGTGCAATCAGAAGGGACAAAAGCGGTCCCAGTGCCAGAGTTTAGCAGCAGCAGGACAGGTGGCAGCACCCGCTCCTGCTACGTTGAGGATTACAGACTGTGACAACCCAAAATTTCTATCTTTTACTTCCAGTCAATTTAATCAAAGACAAACTTGTTTCTGCTATCTTTTAGCATTGTTTAGAGTCTGTTTGGGTGTTCTAAGCCTAGTGTATTCAAGAATCGGGTATTAGGAAGTATCTACTTGACTCCATTGTGCCTTAATCAAACTCTTAACTCATTAAGAGGAGTTTACGGCAACACATGGTTGGGCCGTAAACTCATGTCTAGGCCGTAAACCCATGCCATAAGCATGAGTTTACATCACTTTTCTCCATTTCTTCCATTTCTAGTCAATAACACCCAATATTCTCTCTCAAGTATCATAAGATCTTCACTTTGATCTTCCAAAAATGTAAGAATTCTTTCACTTGAATTGTTGTTACATCTCCTTATCTAGTGATTATACATGATTTCATCCATGAAATCATTCCATTTTGCTAGATTTTCAAGTGTTCTTCATTTCACCAAGAACACCAAGAACACACACTAGTGTTTTTGGACTTTAATCACCCTATCAAGCTTCTATATTGTAAGTACTCTCTCCTAAGCTTGCTATAAACACGAAATACTTGAAGAACACTTAGGAATCATCCAATTGACAAGAACAAAGGGAGTTTACGGCCAAGGCAATCTCCTTGGGCCGTAAACCCATATAATGAAGCATATGTTGACTTTAAACACTCCTAAAGGCTTCTAAACCCTTGAGTACCTTCCTTTGTGTAACACTTACTGATTAGAGTACTTGAAAACATAAATAAATCAAGATCAGAAAGTGTTTACGGCCAAGGTAATCTTCTTGGGCCGTAAACTCTAATTAAGGATACAAATGAACCCTAAACCTCTTTCTAAGCCTTGGAACTAAGTCTAGAACACCTCATGGAAGAACCTAGGACTTTAAAACACAAAATAGTACAAGATACTACGAGTTTACGGCCGTAAACTCATAGGGCCGTAAACTCTAGGCCGTAAACTCATAGGGCCGTAAACTCTAGGCCGTAAACTCATAGGGCCGTAAACTCTAGGCCGTAAACTCATATAAGACTTACCATGTTGGCCGTAAACTAATTTGAATGGCCATACACCCTTAGTATGCAATCATATGTGATTGTAGTACTTAAAACCTAGAGTTTCCTAGTCTAATAGGGTGTTACCTTTCATAATTAGTTGTTTATTCATTAATTATAAAAATATATGTGTCATTATATGTTCAATAGGATCAGTGTGTGCTCAAGTCTTCACTTGACACTTAGCATCCTACACTAATCTTACTTTTGAGTAACTTACAATAGGTGAGTTCATACCCCCACATTTTCATAGTTTTTACTGTTTTGGGGAGGGGGGGGGGAATACAAGTATAACACAAAGATATTGTGTTATAACAAATGATTTCAAATGGAATACAGTTATCAAAACAAATGGTTTCAAACATCTTATAATCCAGAATCTCTCGTCAAGTCAACCAACTTATACTCTTGTGCCACAACCTGTAATGCAAAGAAAACTGAGTGGGTCAGGCTTGGGAGCCTGGTGACCATATAGGGTTTTTAACCCACAATAATACAATTATTATATTCAATCATCAAACAATCAACCCAATTACCCATCCCCATTATCTTCCTTATTTCTTAAGGTTTTACCCTAAGAGTCATCTATTCGTTCACTCTGTATTAGGAACTAAGACAATAGCTGCCAGGATTCTTTATTAGGCACTAAGACAATAGCTGCCAGGATTCTTTATTTGGCACTAAGACAATAGATGCCAAGGTTCTTTCGTAAAGCACTAATTCCATAGCTATCATCGTCTATCTATCAGTACTAAATCCATAGCTACCAGCGTTCGTCTATACGGTACTAAATCCATAGCTACCAAGGTTCATCTATACAGTACTAAATCCATAGCTACCGAGGTTTATCTTTACAGTACTAAATCCATAGCTACCAGTGTAGGTACTAAGTCCATAGCTACCAACGTTTGTCTATACGGTACTAAATCCATAGCTACCAAGGTTCGTCTTTCGTCTCATCCTCAAACTCATCCGTCATCACACACCAACTAATTCGTCTACCCATGTTCTACCCAACATATTTGTAGATATAACATACATATATACAGTTTAACTCATTTAAAACCTATACAAAACATCCATTCCACGCTTATCTCAAATAAACAACAATATATAAACACATAACACGTATTTCGTAGCAAATACTTAATACTTATATGTTAGAAGAAAGTAACTATACACTCACTCATAACATAGATATAATACATTCAACCAATACTTGTACTAAGATCGTGTTTATGAAAGGGACTATACACTCACTTGTTTAGAAGATGATCGGACAGCACTATGGCTCTAAGAGTAGTAGCTCTTTGGTGAAACTAGAATATCTTCAAATACCTGGCTTCTCGCAGGCAGAGCTTCGGCTCGGAAACTCCTTTCTCCTCGGGATCTTCAGGGCTTCGGGACTCGCTTCGGGTCTCGGGATGATATCGGGGCTTCGGGGGGTTAAAATAGGGCTTAGAGAGGGTATCGGGAGTGGGAGAGATGAGAAGGAGCAACCAAAATCGGCTGACCCTCAAATTCTATTTATAGGGTGAATTTTCTGGGTTCACGTCGTGAGTTTCAAGTGCTCACGTCGTGGGGCTTGATCGTCACTGCATGCATCATCACAAGTGGGGTCTGACAGAGTCCAGGTGACGTTTTTCTGAGTTCACATCGTGAACACAGTGTTCACGTCGTGAGTTCTGACACAGGATCAGATTTCATGCCCCGAACTTCAGAAATTCATATCTTTCACATATGAGCTCCGTTTTCGACGTTCTTTATATGCACGCGTAGGTGAGATTATGCTCTACAACTCTTGTTTAGACTCCGTTGGCTAATTTTGAATTTATTTTTGTTATATTTTTATTATATTATTTTTAGTAGGCCGGGACAAGAAAACTCTGTTAGAAATCCATAACTTCTTCGTCTGACGTCCGTTTTCGTCTGTCTTTTTACCGTTGGATTACTATCGATGAGATCTTCATTTCTCAATTAGAAAGTTTCGGCTAGAAACCACTCGATCTCAAATTCGAGTATTCGGGCTGCATACCGCTAAGTCGAAACTTCGAAAAATCATAACTTCCTCATACGATGTCAGATTTAGACGTTCTTTTTATGCACGCTCTCGGTTTAACGTATTCTACGACTTTCATTTAGATCGCTAAGGCCAAATATCGCTCTAACGTAAATTCACTATTTACGTCGCGCTGTGTCGTGCCGGTTCTGTCGCGAAACTTCGACATGTCATAACTTCTTCGTTATAACTCGGATTTCGGCGTTCTTTATATGTACGGAATCCTTGTAACATATACTACAACTTAGTTAAGATTACTCCTTCTAAATAATCTTCCATCAAAAAGTCATTTTTGATGCTTATCGTCTCTAAATTGACTAGCCCGGATCTACGGGTGTTACATAATTCAAAACTATTCAAGTGTATTCATTCATTCAAATACATGTTAGGAATACTAATTCAAGGATATACTATCAATCATTCATTTCAGAATGATTGGAATTTCATAAATGTTATACATGTAACGTTATACGCTTTTATGAGTCAAAGAGTATAATTAGTTTAATTCATTTTAAATGATACAGTAAAGTCCTGATATTATAACTAGAGTCTCCAGCAGGGGATCGAAACAATGTGTGTATAGATCTATATTGGGATTAACAACCCCACACTCGGACTGCTAGCTACAGTCAGGCATACATGCCTGTGAGTGACAATTGTTATCATCAACTTTCAGCGCATACATAGCGTTGGGTCAGGCCATCTAGTTAGTATGGTTATAATAACTTAGTAAAAAGGTATTAACAATACGTTAGTGTATAATTACTAAACTTAAGTACATTTTCAAAGTACTAGTTTACAAGATACAGTTTACAGAATACAGTTTACTAGATACAATTTACAAGATACAAGTTTACATAAAGATTACAAATACAACACATTGGTTTACAAACAGAACAGTTTTATACATATATAACTACTTTTCATACAACAGAAAATATAGGATTTTCTGGAAACAGTTTACATATTCAAGAAACAGAAAACATTCTTACAAAACATAAAAACTTATGCACTCACTCAACTTTATGTTGATACTCTCTTTCCAAATTACTTGTATTCTCAGGGAACCCATAGACAGGTACACCCGAGCTTTTGAAGATGGAGCAGTTTATGTTTTGTCTTTATCTTTTGTACAACTTTTTGGTTTCAGTATACAATTTGAAACACATGTAAATATTTATACTTTTTAGTACAATGGTTGTTTGTACTATGATCACTATATTACATGTGTTGTGATACTACAAATGAAGTCCTCCACCCCCGGACGTTTCCGCCGTCTGGTTTGGGGGTGTGACACAGACGGCCGTCTTGATTCCACGATTCTCCGGGGGTGGAGGACTTCATTTGTAGATTGAATCAAGTATTAATCAAAGGCGCATGTGGCGAAGAGCAGGGCCTTTCTGAAGAATCGTGGAATCAAGTATTAATCAAAATCAGAGTGAAACGAATGTAGATTGAACAAACGATGTAAATAAGATCTGGTTTCAGCTCATTTATGCTTTCAACATTTACAGAGAAAATAGACAGGTTCTGTAAAGTACTCTTATCTAACTCTAGTAAAGTTCCATATTTATAGGAACAGTGAAAGCATACAAAAAAATACTAAGGCATTGACACTTAAGCTTCGTACGAAATACACCTCAGTAAATAAACTTAACAAACATACAAAGGGTACAAATGACTTCGACATATTACAACTAAATTCGACCCTTACAATCTCCCCCTTTGTAATAATGTCGACCTTCGTCAGTTCAAGAGAATATGTATAGCATACAACATTACCCTTCGAATCTCAGTGTACCATGAGATAATCTTCTTTAGCTCCTTCTTATCTCCTTCGTTATTCTTCTTACAGCTATTCATACGAACAATGAAATTCGTATATTGGGATGTTGTGTATCTTTCCACTTCGGAAGCTTGAAACAAGAATCTTTTAGCTTTCCCATTTTTATCCTTCCCAGCAAATACCAAACCAAATGGCTTCAAACAAATTTCTCCGTCTGCATACTTCTTCAACTCAGGTTGAGTTAAAGGAAGTTGCATTGGCACTTTTACTGTCAATCCCTTAGTTGTAGCTAACTCAACATCTGTAAGTGCTAAACACTCATAATAGTTGTCAATGAAAATCTTGATGTGAGCCAACCCAAGTCGAAAAACTTCAGGATCAGTTTCTCGAAGATGTGAGGCATCTTTATCCTTTAACAACAATGCAACTTGTATCAGATCATACAAGTTCATTAAAGGAAAGTCAGCCACTGAAAAATCACAAACTTGCCCATTTTCCCTTGAAACAATAAAGCAAAGATTATGCATCGTATTTTCGAACAACACATCTTGCTTTATGCTTATCACCTTCTTTATCTTCACCAGTGACCAAATCTCCTATGGAAGCTTTCCAAGTACAGCTTGAAATCTGATCTTCATGTAAGTGTACTCATCATCATTGTCAAATTTCTCAGCTATCTTGTACTGAGCCATAATGAACATCATCTCATTAATGGGAAAATCCAATTGACTCATGTCTGTGTTGAGAACAACATAGCTCTGTTTTGGCTTCTTTTCGAAAGCATAGATATGATTATATGCAACTTTCGACTCTATCGTCTCATAATTGTAATGCTTTGAAGGATCACCCTTGTTCATCCCAGGTGGATCATTCGCACGAAGTCACATAATGCTTTGCACGATTCGTAGCTTTTCAACCTCAGCCTCTGCTTCAACTTTCTTTTCCTCCTTTGACTTTTCGACCATAACCGTTTTGCCTTTGTCTTTAACTGAGGAATTATCCACAACTTTCTTAGGCTTCGAACTGCTGCCACCTTCCCCAATCATAATTCCTTTGGAACTTGGTCTTGAAATTGGCTTTGTTGAAATTGGCATTATAGTCACAATAGTCGAAGTAACTAGCATAGATGTTGACATGATCAGTTTTGTTATTGGAACCTTCGAAGAAAACACCTTTCCAACAACCTTTGCATCTGCATGCAAATCTTCACCCCCAGCCTTCGTACCACCAACCTCCTTTTCTCCCCCTTGCACCCCTGTGAAAACAGGTGGGGCATTCGTTGGAAGAAGGCTCAACATGTGAGAAAGAGGAGCTAATTGTTTGTTTAAAATGGCTTCAAAATGAACGAATTTCTGAGACAAAAATTCCGGAGTGATCAACGGAGATGAAACTGATTTAACAGTTAAATCTTTTAACTCCTTCAGCAGTTTGAGCACTTCCATAATGCTTTGATTTTCTGTTGTCGAAATTTGAGTAAGTTGAGTACTCAAATCTTCGTACAACTTGACATATTTGGTAACAACATCACAAATAATGTCAACCTTTTGATTGATGGAAGCGTAATCTCTTTGCACAATTGAAATCTCCTTTTGCATATCCTGTCGAAGCTCCTGAAGTTGCAAATTCACATCTTCCCTCACTTTCTTTACATCCTGAACGAATAACACATGTCGTTCCTTCACCAAATGCTTAAATTCTTTCACCTCCCCTCTAAACATCGAAGTTAGAGAATTCACTCTTAACTCATCATTTTGATCATTGTGATCAACCTTCTCCAAGAGTCGAGTCTCTGAGTCACGAACCATTCCAGAAACTTTATTCACCACTTTTGCTTCGAAGGTTTTCAACAGACTATCAACTTCCATACTGGAGACAGACGAACTACTCCCCAAATCTGCTTGAGATTGAAGAATAGAATTCAATTTCTTGTTGAGAATCTTGAATTGTTTCATCGTCATCAACATATAATCAGGAAAATTATCTTCTTCATCATCAAACTGTAAATCTTCAAACATGCCTCCAAAACCTTCGTTGTCAGTATCAGGTTCAACAACAGGTGAACCTTTAACAGGTGAATCGTTTTTGGGTGGATCAGTGGATTGAGATGAAAAAAGAGTTGTAAAGGGTTGATGAAGAATGTTTTCAAATGTAGGTGAACTTGTACTATTCGGAACAATAAAAGGAGGTAATGACATGAAAGTATCCGTTTTCGAAGATACAAGAATACCTTGAGTAGTAGCAGCAACTTCTTTGTTCGACTCTCCCTCACCCATATTGACATTTACATCCATATAAGATACGTGTGCAGAAATGCCTTAAGTTCGAACCTCCTCAGGATGTGATTCAGTTAACGAAACTTTGGGTGGTATGACAGTAGTCTTCTCAGGAGTAGAGACAGATTGAAAAACAATTGTTTCTGGTGTTTCAGGAACTATTTCTTCTTCGGATGACTCCTCTTGGATAACCAACTTTCATTGCTTTTTCTTCTTCTTTGAAATGTGTTTAGCCACGTCTTCAGCTCTACATTTCTTTGACAAAGGCGAAACTGGAGCTGGAACCTCACGAAAAATGACCCCTTGATGAGAAAGTTGTGGTTTACGAACATTGGAAGGAGAAGATTTTAACACACCATCAGAAGATTTTCGTGAACCCCTAGTCCTTTTCTTCAATCTTCGAAAAACACCAAATTTGGAAGGAATTTTCTCTGCAACTACAATATCATCAACTGGTTCCACTGGTTTGATGACAACAGTCGAAACATTCACTTCAGCCGTCTTAGGCTTCTTTGGAAACTTTGTGGATTCGTACATAATCTTCTCAGGAGACTTCTTAGTTTCATGCACTGGCTTCTTAGGTGTAGCCTTTGCATCCTTCTTAGAACGTTTTGACTTCTTGGATGGACCAGCCTCTTCTTTCGACAATAATTTTCCAGTCTCAACATTTGGATTGATAGTTTTCAAGTACTCAACCAACACCGAATTTGTTGGCTCAACCCTCTTTAACATTGCATCAGGAATCCGAGCAATGTGTGTGAATACTTCCATATCATCTGAAACTTCCTTTCGGAAGTGATACTTCAGAAACTCAGCTTTTTCTTCATCAGCAGGTACAGCAATTCCTTCTTTTTCATAGAAATATCCAAGTATCAAACTCCAATACCTAGCACACAAAATGACCTGAACCACATTCGTGTTTTTGACACTCTTTTGGAATTCCTTCCACAGCTGTCTAGAGTAGTCGACAGAGAGATCATAGTACAATCCTGCCACCATCGCATAAACCTCCATGCGACCTTTGTCTAATCCAACACTTCGACCAGTCAAGCATCGAAGAAAAATTCCAAACAAGAAATACCAAACAGTTGGAAGAGCTGACTTCTTGAAATCACTAATTTTCGTGAGTGGGGGTTGATGACCCATCTCATTAAACATATGAACAACTTGTGCATAAGTGAGATCAGTAACAAGTTGAGAATTGGGAATATCCAAAATCTGGCAAAAGATCTTCTTGGACAGACGAATTTTCTTATCATTCACCAGTTGAAAGGTGATGATATCCATTGCTTTGCTATATGTAGCAGTGGACCCTGCCTGAGAAAGCCATGAGAGAGGAACTACGAATGAGTTGAACATCGCCTTTGAAAAAACAGAACTCTTCAATCCTATAGTTAACATCTTCAATTCTTCAGGATACAGAGACACATCCCCTTCCACTTGATAATTGGTGCTTTGAATCTTCATTATTGGTTAAGAAGTGATATCTTCAGTTGTTCGAGAAGCAGAATCAACACCAGCCATGATTATGGTTTTGAAGCTTTGAAGAACAGAGAGAATTTGGGTATTTGATTTCTTTTGTGAGCGTAAAGAGACAAAGAACCCGTAAATACCCTTTTTATATGTAACCCTAAATTTGAATTGAATGCGGGATAAGCATTGATTGAGATCTGACGTGGCACCTTAAAAGTCGCACCAGTCTGCCAATAAAGTTGCCAGGCGTCAAAAAGTAACTGTCACACCGCCTTGAAACCATGAAACGTCTCCTCACACAGTCTGTTCGTGTCACCTCAAGGAATAGTAACCGTCATCGACCTTCGGATGGAGGTTAATCTCTTTCGTCTTTGGGTTTAGAGACGAAGTCATTTGCTAGACTGTCGAAATCATCAGCCTGAGTTGGTAGTACTCAGAACCTCAAGGATTTCGTGTGTGCGGTGTGCCAAAGAAAAGATAAGAAACAAATTAACGAAAATTTGGATCTGTGATGTCAAAAAAAATTTCGACACAAAAGCAGAGAAACCCCAGGCTAAGGTTGCTTCATTAATTATCAAGAGAGATAATCAACTGCTTGTGTATGTTCCCGTGAATTACAATCGAATACTTATAGAGAATTATCGAAGGGCTTCTTTTGTTAGGCTTACTGGGTGGTTTATAATTTCGTTACATATCATCCTAAACATAAGGTGAGTAATTGTAACAAAAATTAATTGTTTGACCAGTGTAGTCAGTGACAAGTATGCTTTGAAGTATGTTGATAGTAACTTTGAAAGCAAATGAAACTCATACAGAAATCATATTCACAAAAAAAAATTTGTTTTGGATCCTTTTGGGTAACAAACATCGTGGGCTTCGATAGTTTGATCAAGATCACTCATAATAATGGAATATGATTTTGAGTTTCGAAAAATGGTACTGAAACAAATGTTTCGTCAAATCTGGAACATAGTTCCCCGTCAATTCCTTACTAAGATAGGAAGTTGCGTTTCAATTTCATCACGGCCTCATGATGTCAGATCATTAACACAGAATTTGGATATATCTAGATCTTGATTGGTCGAATCAAATATCTCTTGGACATATGTCTTCATGTGTGAAAGTGTAAGAAATTTGGTGATGAAAAAGATTGGTTTTGAGTAACGAATTGTACCTCTATTATTTTCGGACAAAACAGATAACTCTTAACTCATGTGAGAAGAGTAAGGTAGCTCAATCGACTAATGTGAATATAAGCCTGACTTGGGAAGAAATTTTTATATGAAAAAATTCATTAAGGCTTTCATAAACACACATTGAGTCTACAGAGGCTTGGGTCAACATGCTGCAGCATGCCTCTAGGGACAGTCTAACTAGTACATAGCTGTCGAAAGTTTACCTTCCCATAGAAACACAAGCATGCCCCTTGAAAAATTTGCGTGATATCTGCACAAAGAAAAAGAAACAAACAAAAAAAATAACAAAAATCTTTTTGATATTTTTGATTTTTCTAACAGAAAGACAATATTTTTGAGTTTTTGTGAATTTTTCGAAAAATAAAACAATTAACAAAAGAAAATCTTTTTGGTATTTTTGATTTTTCGAAAATATAACAACAAAACGAAAATAAAATCTTTTTGGAGTTTTTGTTTTTTCGAAAAGATAACAACAAAACGAAAAACAGTTTTACAAACAAACGAAAATTTGTAAATAAACTATAATTTGCCATTCTTACGAAAATTTGAAAAACTAACAAAAATTGGACAACCTTACGAAAATTTGACAAACTAACGAAAATTTTGTACCATACAACCAACATGCAAATTGTCGAATTCGAAGCGTGTCAAAGCGTTGACTATGAACAGTAACCGCTGAATGGCGTCTTATTGCCTCTGAATCGACACATTTGTATAACACACCTTTGCTATACATTCGAAATCCTTCCTGGAACAGAACTCGCTTCAGTCATTCCCAAACCTGTCAAAATTCGAACAAATGATTTTTCATCTAAAGCTTTTGTAAAAATATCAGCAAGTTGATCAGTTGCTTTTACAAAATGAACTTCAATGTTTCCATCTTCCACATGATCTTTGATAAAGTGATAACGAAGAGCTATATGTTTTGTTTTCGAATGTTGTACTGGATTATGACAAATACGTATAGCACTTTGAGAATCACTGTACAATGGAATCTTTTTCATATTGACAGCATAATCTCTCAACTGACTTTGAATCCAAATAATTTGTGATGTACAAGCATCAGCTGCTACATATTCGGCTTCAGCAGTAGAAATCGAAACACACGTTTGTTTCTTCGACTGCCAACTAACCAACTTTCCATCCAAAAATTGACAACGACCACTTGTACTTTTTCGATCCAAGGTACACCCTCCTAGATCTGCATCTGAAAATGCCTGAATGAAAAACCCTGTTTTCGAAGGATACCACAATCCTAACGAAATTGTTCCCTTGAGATAACGAAAGATATTCTTCACATCTGTTAAATGTGGTTCTCGAGGATTTGCTTGATACCTAGCACAATTACATACAGAAAACATGATATCAGGTCTACTTGCAGTAAGATAAAGCAATGAACCTATCATGCTCCTGTATAAAGTAAGATCAACCGCAGGCGTTTCTAACGAAGGTGTTAGCCTTGTGCCAACAACCATTGGTACTCTTAACTTCGTGCTATTTGTCAATCCAAACTTTTCGAGCAAATTCCTTATATATTTCTCTTGATTGATGAATATGCCTTTTCTGTTTTGACATATGTTTAAGCCAAGAAAATTATTGATTTTACCCATCATGCTCATTTCGAATTGGCTTTTCATCAAATTTTCGAATTCACTAGACAAAGCAGGGTCAGTAGAGCCAAAAATAATATCATTGACATAAATTTGAACAAGCATCAGATGATTCCCAACTTTCTTTCGAAATAATGTGGGGTCAACTGATCCTTGCTTAAATTTCAACTTTTTTAAGAAACTGGTAAGAGTTGCATACCATGCTCTTGGTGCTTGTTTTAACCCATATACAGCTTTATCTAGAATATATACATGATCAAGATGCATTTCATTTACGAAACCTGGAGGTTGTTCTACGTAAACAGATTCTTCGAGTTCTCCATTGAGAAAGGCACATTTCACATCCATTTGATAGACATCAAAATCCTTATGAGTTGCATATGCTAAGAATATACGAACAGCCTCGAGTCTTGCAACAGGGGCAAAAGTTTCTTCATAATCAATCCCTTCTTGTTGTAAATATCCTTTTACTACTAGACGTGCTTTATTTCGTACAATATTTCCATCTTTGTCGGTTTTGTTTTTGAAAATCCATTTTAACCTGACAATCGAAACATTTTCAGGTTTAGGAATTAATCTCCAAACCTTGCTTCTTTCAAATTCAGCCAGTTCGGATTGCATTGCAACAACCCAATCTGAGTGTTCCATTGCCATCTTAACTGTCTTTGGTTCAATTTTAGATATGAAAACATTGAACATGCAAAATTCTTGATGAGTATTTAATACCTCATTCTTCACACGAATCTGAGCTCTTGTTAAAACTCCATCTTGAGGATTTCCAATGACTTGATCTATAGGATGAGTCTTTGTCCATTTCTCTAATGGTGGATATGCCGGATCGAATTCCAAAGGTGCATCTTCGTACATCTCTTCATTTTCAGATCCTACAACAGACACATTATCATTTAGATCACGAAAATCATCGTTTAGATTAAAACTTATTGTATCATTTTCCTCCTCAACACGATTATCATTTTGATGCTCCTCCTCAACTAGATGCTCCCCCTCAACAACATCATCCATTCTCCCATTCTCCCCCTCGAAAGAATGCCCCCCCCTCAACCAGAGTATTCGAATCCAAGTGCTCTACTTCCACTGGATTATTAAGCATACTTTCGCCAACTCCGGGAGAATTCGTTGTTGAATTAACATCTACTATGTTTTGAGGAATTGCCAAGTCATCAGTATGCTTCGAAGATTCAGAGTGATGATTATCATTCGCATGAACTTCAGCATACACAGCCCTGTCAGGAATACCAAAAATTAAATCATAATCAATTTCAGATGAATTTGATTCGTCAGTTTCATCAGATGATTCATTAATAATTGTTTTTTGTTCAAATTGCTTTTCAACTTGTTTGACATAATAATCATCGAAAGTAAGATTGAAAGTCTCTTCGACTTTTCTTGTGCGCTTATTTAACACTCTGTATGCAACCGAATTGTGCGAATATCCCAAAAATATGCCTTCGTCAACTTTAGCTTGAAATTTTGAAAATATATATTTAAGATTCATTATAAAACACATGCAGCCAAAAACATGAAAGAATTTGACATTAGGTTTTCGGTTATTGATAATTTCATACGGAGTGATATTGAATCGATGATGAATGAAAGCTCGATTTTGAGTGAAACAAGTTGTCGAAACTGCTTCAGCCCATAGATATTGAGGAAGATTCGCATATGTCAACATAGTTCTCACTGTTTCGTAAAGTGACCTATTTCGTCTTTCAACCACACCATTTTGCTGCGGTGTATAAGGCGAAGAGAAGTTATGTGAAATTCCTTTTTCTGTTAAGTACGAATCCAACACATTGTTCTTAAACTCAGATCCATTATCACTTTTGATCTTTCGAACATTTTTCTTCAGACTCATCTCAATCTTCTTAATAAACTCGATCATTGTGTGAGCAACCTCAGATTTTAACCTGAAAAAATATACCCAAGTAAATCGTGAAAAATCATCAACAATAACCAAAATGTATCTTTTCTTGTTGAGGGTTTCAACAGTCGATGGTCCACAAAGGTCAATGTGTAGAAGTTCCAACAGTTCTACAATTTTCGAATCTATCACAATTGGATGTCCTTTCCTGTGTTGTTTCCCTTATTCACAAGCTGGACATAATGTATCATTGTCAAATTTTAGTACAGGTAAACCACGAACAAGATCATCAACAACCAATTTATTCAAATTTCGAAAGTTTAAATGCGATAAACGTCGATGCCATAACCAGCTGATGTCAGAGGAAGCTTTCGAAAGTAAGCACACTGAGGGTTTGCCAATGATTGGTTTGATATCAAGAGTAAACATGTCACCATGTCGTTTGGATTTGATCAAGACTTCGTTAGTTTCAACATTTGAAATGATGTTGCCTTCTTCGTTAAACACCACTTGATTGCCAGTGCCCACAACAAGTTGACAAACACTTATCAAGTTATGTTGAAGACCTTTGACATAAGCAACGCGATTAACAGTGAAATTTCCATTCATGACTTTGCCATAACCTTTCACTTCGCATTTGTGATTTTTGCCAAACTTCACAACTCCTGCATTTTCCAAGCTTCAAAAATCTCTCAGATTTTCCTTTCGTCCAGCCATGTGACGTGAGCAACCACTATCAATATAACATTTCTCATCATATTGCACGTCACATAGTACCTGCGATCAATGAAAGAATTTAGGTACCCAAGGCTGTTTGGGTCCTTGGAAATTAGTTTTGAAAACATAATGAAATGAAGAACTTTTAACCCAATCACAAACTTTAGTTTTGAAACTATCAATTAAGTCCACATCATTATTTAAAAAAACAGAAACATAAGTTTTTGTTAGTTTGGGATTGTCACTGACACATGCCTTCGTCTTTTTAGATTGAGTATGAACAAGCTTTTCTTTCGAAACTGGTTGCCAAGTTTTTACCGAAACATTCGAATCTTTTGAAGATGAGCTTTCAGTTGACGAAGAATTTACATAACTCTCATAGGCTTCGTGAATTTGTTGTTGAGAATAGTTCCGTGATTGATATTTTCGACCTTTTCCTTCAAGCCAATGATCGATGTTCTTGTCACGAGACAACCCTTTTGTGTACGAAACTTTTAAGGTTTGTTTTCCTGTAGGGTTTGGAAAATTCGGTTTTTTTGTGGAAAGAAATCAACATTTGATTTAGGTGGAAATGCCATAGCGTATCGACTTCCATCATTGTTTCCAACACTTTGATTTTGAGAAAATCGATTTGGAGATTTTTGTTTTTGAGAAAACCTTGTTTGTTGATTAGGAGAAAATCGTTGTTGTGATGGTCGATTTTGAACAGTCTTTGATGTATTTTTGTTAACTTTTGAAAATGATGAGTTTGAAATTTTCGAAAAATTTATTTTTGGTTGAAATTCGGATTTAGATTTATTTGTTTGAGCGGGATTTTGTTGTGGATCTGAATGAATTGCTGAATGAGAAGACTTGTTATCAACAAATTTAGTCTTTGTGTTTTCAGTTGTTTTCAAATTCAAACCATTTTGTTGTTTGCGAAGTTCCATGGTTTGCCAAAAAATCTTCTTTCGAGCTTGTCTTTTTGAAATTGCATTTTCTTTTGAAAACTTGTCAATTTGTTCTTTAAATTCTTTGGAGTTTGCCATAGGAAATTATTACCTTTTCTAGCATACGAAATAATATCACACGAATGATGCAATGCAGTTAATTTGCCATATAGACGTTTAGCAGAATTGCAGTAGATATTTCGTTGAGCTAACAAAAGTTTTACATCACTAAATAACGAATCACGATCACACATAATGTTTGTTATTTGCAATTCTAAACACTCTATCTTTACAACTTTCGAATCTAACTTCTTATGTGTCTCTAACAACTGATTGCTTAATTTCTTAGCTTCATTGCTAGCAGAAACAACCAAATTATCGAAATAAGCAACAGTATCATCAAAAGCAACAATTTCAGAATCATATGCACTTAAAGGAATATTGAAAGATTGAAGAATATTACCTACCTTTGTTGTCATTGGAGACTTATCAACAGATTTTGACACAAAGCAACGGCCCTTGACCTCTTCGTCTGAATATTCCTCCAGCTTCGCATACATAACCCCATGCGTAGGATTACGCATTTCCTCATCATTGGAGCCCGAAGACCAGATTTGATATGTGCCATCATTCTCCTGTTCACCTTGAGCCACCAAAGACAATTTTTTTGCTTTCGTACATACCTCTTCCAACCTCTCCACATAATATGCCTCATCCTTCACTCTATTCTTCTTCTCATCTTTATTTCGAAGCATGCAATCATTTGCTAGATGATTGGATCCATTGCAGTAATGACAATCCATACCAGAATCTCCTTTCAACTTCTTCTCTTTCTTATCCTCAGCACCATTCACATCATTCTTCTCATACTTCTGCTTCTCTTCTCCTGCAGCTTTGTTCACTAAACTTCCTTTTCCTTCACTTTGCTTCATCTTCGAATTAAACGGTTTCTTGAAAAACTTTTTGACTCAATTATTAGAGTAAAAAGCAATTGCCTCATCATCTGAATTCATGAGAAATCCCTCTTCATCATTAGAATCACCTTTTTCGACAGTTTCCTTTTCAGTCACTTTAGAGACAAGTGCTAATGGACCTCCCAGACTAAGCTTCGACTCTTCTGCCATTTCGTTCACTTCACTTTCGTGCGTTTTCAGTTGATTGTACAAATCATTCAAAGAAGATGTATCGAAACTCTGTTGATTTTTCACCATCATACTAACACTTCTCCATTCTTTACGGAGTCCCATAACAAAGGTGAGATTGAATTCCATGGCAGATCTCATGATTCCATAACGATTACATTTGTAAATCAGCTCATTCAGTCTATCATAGTAACTTTCAATCGTTTCACCATCTTTTTGCTTGAAATCCTTCATTTCAATCAAGCATTTCTTAACTGAATTGATTTTCGTCTTCTCGCTGCCTTGAAACTTTTCTTTGAGATTATTCCAGATTTCCTTTTCAGTTGTACAACTTCTGACATAGTTATACACCACTGGAGGCAATGCACCACGCAACTCCCTTATGCATCGTTTTTCAAGTTTCTTCATACGATCAGTTTGATTTTCCACACTCGTAGTACTGGATGAAGATCCAATTGGTTGAAGGTTCGTTGGAAGAGTAGCATTCCCTGAAATGCAAGACCAAAGCTCTTCATCGATTCCATTCAAGTAATCCTGCATACGATCAGACCACTAATCATAGTATTCAGGAATGAGCATCGGAATCTTAGTTGAAGATCCTAGCAGATGAGAGTATGAAGTCATTGAGTTGAGATTCAAGTTTGCCATTAATGTACGGAAGAAAATTTTTAAGAATTTTTTAGAAATCAAAGAGAATTTGAGAGCAAATTGCTGAATTGAACAGAAAAACAAAGTAGAATACTCGATTCAACAAATCTGTTGCAGAATCACATCACAACTTAAGATCTAGAAAGCTTTTTCATGTCAAAAGATGCGGAACTTTTTGAACCAGAATTTTGATTCAAAAACCTTTTGAAACAAAGTGAAAATTATATCTCAGATCATGATTCCTGCTCTGATACCAATTGAAGAATCGTGGAATCAAGTATTAATCAAAATAAGAGTGAAACGAATGTTGATTGAACAAACGATGTAAATAAGATCTGGTTTCTGCTCATTTATGCTTTCAACATTTACAGAGAAAATAGACAGGTTCTGTAAAGGACTCTTATCTAACTCTAGTAAAGTTCCATAGTTATAGGAACAGTGAAAGCATACAAAAAATACTAAGGCATTGACACTTAAGCTTCGTACGAAATACACCTCAGTAAATAAACTTAAAAAACATGCGAAGGGTACAAATGACTTCGACATATTACAACTACATTCGACCCTTACACTTTCAGTTGACAGCTGAGGAGGCACGTGCAGCTCCCGACGTGGTGACGGGTATGTATCTTCTCCTTATCTTTTTACTTATGTTGATTATTTCTTATGTTTATGTGTTTCATTATAGGATCGTTCCTTGTGAACGGTATATTTGCTCTGGTATTGTTCGATTCGGTGGCTACCCGATCTTTTTTGTCGCTCACGCTCAGCAAGCGATTCATAGGGGCTCCAGGGGAGCTGGATTGCCCACTAGATGTAGAGATAGTAGATGATAGGACCGTTTGGATCGCGAGGGTTCACCGAGGATGTACACTGCAGTTGTTTGATGAGTAGTTTTTTATGGATCTAGTCCCTATTCCCCTGCGAGGGAATAAGGTTATAGTTGGTATGGACTGGTTGAGCCCCAATGGGGCAGTGATCGACTGCAAGCAGCAGCTAGTGAGAGTTCGGACTCCTAGTGGGGGAGGGTTAGTGATTCATGGCGAGAGGCCGCAGGGTGGACCGACTCTGTGTTCAGCAGCGAGAGTGAGACACTACCTTCAACAGGATTGCACAGGATATGTCCCCTATGTCATGGATACCCGGGATAAGGGTAAGGCGACAATCGATGACGTACCCATTGTGAGAGACAGGTTGAGTTCAAGAGAGACAAGTTGAGTTCAGGATTGACCTAGTCCCTGGCGCGACTCTGATAGCCAAGGCACCATATCGGTTGGCTCCTCCCGAGATGCAGGAGTTGTCTGCTCAGCTGCAAGAGCTGCTAGACAATGGATTTATCAGGCCGAGTAGTTCGCCATGGGGAGCCCCGATCCTGTTTGTGAAGAAGAAGGACGGGTCACATCGGATGTGCATAGACTACCGGGAGCTGAATAAGGTAACGGTGAAGAACCGTTATCCCCTCTAGAGGATTGATGATTTGTTTGACCAGCTACAGGGTGCATCTTTGTTCTGTAAGATTGATCTACGATCGGGTTATCACCAGATGCGAGTCAGAGATGAGGATCTGCAGAAGACAGCTTTTAGGACTCGCTATGGTCACTATGAGTTTGTGGTGATGTAGTTTGGGCTCACCAATGCTCCAGCCGCATTCATGGACCTCATGAACCGTGTGTGTAGACCGATGCTGGACCAGTCTGTGATAGTTTTCATTGATGACATCTTGGTTTACTTCCACACTCAGGAGCAGCGTGAGGAGCACCTGAGGGAGGTGCTGGAGACATTGAGGAAGGAGAGACTTTTCGCAAAGTTCTCCAAGTGTGAGTTCTGGTTGCGCAAGGTGCAGTTTCTAGGACACCTTGTCAACCAGAAGGGTATTCTGGTCGATCCGGCCAAGATAGAGGCCGTGATGCAGTGGGAGGTTCTGAGGTCTCCAATTGAGATTCAGAGTTTTCTTGGTGTAGCGGGTTATTACCGGAGATTCATCCAGGATTTCTCCAAATTCGCTATTACTTCGACCCGACTGACCAAGAAGTCGGTCACATTCCGCTGGGGCCTGAGCAGCAGGCAGCCTTCGAGACTCTCAAAGAGCGGTTATGCAAGGCACCGATTCTGACTTTGCTAGAGGGCGTCGACGGCTTCGTGGTTTATTATAACGCTTCGATTACGGGCATCGGTGCGATATTGATGCAGCGGGGTCACGTGATTGATTACACTTCGAGGCAGTTGAAGCCTCACCAGGCGAACTATCTGACGCATGATTTAGAGCTAGGAGTTGTAGTTTTTGCCCACAAGATTTGGCGGCATTACCTCTATGGGGTTCGTTGTACCATTTATACGGACCACAAGAGTTTGAGGTACCTCATGGATCAACTGAATCTGAACATGAGGCAGCGTCGGTGGTTAGATGTGGTGAAGGACTATGACTGTGAGATCCTTTACCATCCGGGCAAGGCCAATATGGTGGCCGGTGCTTGGAGCCGCATGGCAGTGGCGACTCTGATTCGAGACATATGTCTGAGGATGACAGTGATTACTCCATTGCTGGAGCGGATTAGGGAGGCGCAGGTCGAGGACCTGAAGGAAGAGCGCCGGAAGTGCGAGCGGATCGTAGGCCAGGTGGCCTCATTTGATTATGACAGCTGTGGGTTGTTGACCCTGAATGGAAGGGTTTAGGTTCCGTATTGTGGCAGAGTAGGACAGGTTCTGATGGATGAGGCCCACAAGTCGAGGTTCTCCATCCATCTCGGGGCGACGAAGATGTATCGGGATCTTCGCCCTGATTACTGGTAGCCCTGCATGAAGCGGGATGTAGCATGGTATGTAGAGTAATGCTTGACCTGCAGGAAGGTCAAGGCCGAGCACCGAAGACCACACGACAAGATGCAGCCGCTAGACATTCCCGTGTGGAAATGGGAAGATATCACTATGGATTTCATCACGAAGCTTCCCAGGACCGCACGTTGAGTAGATTCGATATGGGTCATCGTGGATCGGTTGACCAAGAGTGCTCACTTTATCCCGATCCAGGAGAGTATATCGTCCGAGAAGTTTGCCGAGATCTATGTGGGTGAGATAGTGTCACGACATGGAGTGCCTGTCTCAGTGGTGTCAGACCGGGATGTTCGTTTCACTTCTCGATTTTGGAAGCGGTTTCATGATGAGATGGGTACTCGTCTCCACTTTAGCACCGGTTTCCACCCTTACGCGGATGGACAGAGTGAGAGAACGATTCAGACTCTCGGGGACATGTTACACGCATGTGTATTGGATTTTGGTGGCAGTTGGGATACGTATCTTCCGTTAGCAGAATTTTCGTATAACAAAAGCTACCACTCTAGCATAGATCGACCTCCCTTCGAGATGCTCTATGGGAGGAAGTGTAGCACCCCAATCTGTTGGGGCGAGGTCGGTCAGAGGGTCATGGGGAGTACAAAGGTAGTACTCAAGCCCACTGAGAGGATTCAGCAGGTCCGGAGCAGACTCCAGACTGCTCAGAGTCAGCAGAAAATCTATGCCGACAAGCGTCGTTCGGATTTGGAGTTTCAGGTGGGCGACATGGTTCTGCTGAAGGTGTCACCTTGGAAAGGTGTCATCCGGTTTAGGAAGTGGGGCAAGTTGGACCCCAGGTACATCGGTCCTTTCAGGGTTATAGCCTGGGTGGGCAAGGTGTCGTATCGATTGGATCTTCCAGCAGAGCTCAGCCAGATCCACAACACTTTTCATGTTTCCCAGTTGCGGAAGTGCTTAGTGGATGACTCCGCAGTTGTGCATCTAGAGGATATACAGGTTGATGATAGCCTGAACTACATCGAGATACCGGTAGCTATTCTCGACAAGAAGGCGAAGGAGTCAAGGAACAAGAGAGTTGAGCTGGTGAAAGTGCAGTGGTAGCACCGCAAGGGCTCAGAGTGGACTTGGGAGCCTGAGGAGGAGATGATGGAGCACTACCCGGACTTGTTTCCAGACGCAGCAGACTTCGAGGACGAAGCCTAAGATAAGTGGGGTAGAATTGTAACGCCTGGTTCCTGGTACGCATTTAATCATAAATTATTCACTTTTATAGAGCAACTGGACGAGTTGGGAGCCCCAAAATCATCGAGTAGGAACCAGATTTGACGCGGGGTTTTAAGTCACCTACTCGACGAGGTGAGAGCCTCGACTCGACGAGTAGGGCTGCCAGAGTGAAACCCTAATTTCGGGGTTTTGCACCATATTTAAGCATCCTAATCCCCACTTGTTGGCCTCATTTCCGGCCTCCAAGTCCTAAACCCTAGTTTCAGAAACCCTAATGCATTTGTGAGCTTGTGATCCATTTTTTAGTAAGCTTTGTGTGTTTTGAAGCTTGTGGAAGAAGAAGAAGCTAGAGGATTCAAGGAGAAGATTATAGATCCAGAGACTTCCTTTCATCCTCATCATTTTCTGGTAATCAAGTCTCTAACTTGCTTAGTAGTTTCTTAGATCTGGGATTATAGAGGGCTTTCATGGCATAAAGGTGCAAACTTTATGGCCATTGAAGCCCCATGCAAGCCATAGGATGTCATTTTGGTCTTTTAAGCTCCAAAAGGCCATGCATGGAGTGAAAGGTGGAAGCTTTACGTGTCCATGTGGTGTTTAGGGTCAAGATCTCTATTTGTAGGCTTTAGTTTGGAGTACGGATGGCTTGTGCACTAAGATCTAGGTCCTAAGGAGTTAGGGTTTGAGCTAAACCCATTAAGGAAAGGTATTAATGGGTAAAGTTAGAAACTTTACCCTTAAACGGACATTTCCAAGGTATATGAGGAGTATGAAGCTTAGATCTGAAGAGTTGGTGCTCAATCTATTAAGATGGCCCAAACAGAATGAGGAACTCGGCGAGTCCAGAGAGGGACTCGACGAGTTTAGTCGATTTGTCCCAATTATGTACAAGGTAGAACTCGACGAGTCTGTGAAGGAACTCGACGAGTTGGCTCATGTTATCACGACTATGAGTAGCAAGGGAACTCGGCGAGTCAGGGGGTGACTCGATGAGTTAAGTCAACTCGGATTGTTGACTTTGACTTCGATTGAGTGTTGACTTTGACTTGGACATTGACTTTGACCAAGGTTGACCCGTGAATGGGTCTTGAAATAAGGAATGGTATCTAAGGGGTTGTTTTGTATAGGGCGTGAGTAGAGCCGGTTGCGGGAATAGAGACGTTCATTTTCTTCACTCGACATTTGAGGTGAGTTTTCCTCCAATAGGTACGGGTCGAAGGCGCCAATGTAGGCCCGTTTATGTATGATAGCGTATGTTGGACCTAAAAGGTTAACCCGATGTAGTTTATATGTTTTTGTACTTCGGTCCGATGTCGGGGAAAGCCAGAGGAATGTTTGTATGCTTGATGTCTTCGTGATTCTTTCATGTGTATGTTTATATATTCCGGGCTTCGGTTCGATCTCGGGGCAAGCCCGAGGAATGTTTAGCTTATATATTATGTGTTATATGTTCCGGGCTTCGGTCCGATGTCGGGGCAAGCCCGAGGAATGTTTATATTTTTATGTTATGTGTTTATGTTATATGCTTATTGATATGTTATATGTATACCGGACTTCGGTACAATGTCGGGCAGGCAAGGCCCAATGTATGTTATTATGTGATTATGTGTATGGTATGTGGTAGTTTGGGGTGACTCACTAAGCTTCGTGCTTATAGTTTTTAGTTTTGGTTTCAGGTACTTTCGCTAGTAAGGGGAAGAACTCGGGATGACTGCATCGCACACACCACAATGTTTAGCCTGGGATGATTTACTCTGATATTTTGATATATGATATTGATACAGTGATTAATATGATGTTTTGCGATATTTTCACTTATGTTTTTATTAGATGATTTGGATTACTGTGGTTTTATTTATAAATTAAAACGAAATTTTTGGACCGTATTTTTGGGATTTTTCAGAAATTGGAAGAAATAGACGATCAAAGGTGAGATTGAAAGATTTTTTGTTGATAGTCGCGGACTATTGACCCGCTGCGGTCGAGGTTGGGTTCCAATTTCTGGCGGGGTTAGGAAGATAGTATTGGAGGAGGCACACAAGTCTAGGTTCTCGATCCATCCTTAGGCCACAAAGATGTATCATAACTTAGGGCTTAGTTATTGGTGGCCCTGCATGAAGCAGGAGATAGCATGGTATGTGGAGAGATGTTTGGCCTACCGGATGGTCAAGGCAGAGCACTAGAGGCTGCATGGCAAGCTTCAGCCTTTGGAGGTTCCCATGTGGAAATGGGAGTAGATCACTATGGATTTCATCTCCAAGTTGACAAGGACAGACAAGGTATTCGATGCTATTTGGGTCATTGGCGATCGTTTGAACAAAAGTGCCCATTTTCTCGCCATCAGGGAGAGTTCTTCAGCCGAGAAATTGGTTGATGTGTATGTGTGTGAGATCAGTGCTCGCAACAGTGTGACGGTTTCTATCTTCTCCGACCGTGATGTATGGTTTACTTCACGGTTTTGGCAAAAGTTTCATGAGGAGTTGGGTACGAGTCTGCATTTCAGCACTGCTTATCACTGTTAGACTGATGGACAAAGTGAGCGGACCATTCACATGCTCGAGAATATGCTGAGGGTTTGTGTTATCGATACCGTTGGAGTTGGGACTCCTACCTTCCCTCCCTGAGTTTTCTTATGACAACAACTACCATTCTAGTATTGGTGCACCGCCTTTCGAGCTTCTATATGGAAGGATGTGTCGTACACCAGTTTTCTAAAGAGAGGTCGGCCACAGGGTCATGGGAAAGACTGAGGTAGTCATCCACATGACGGAGCTCATTCAACAAATCAAGCATAGATTATAGACGGCACAGAGTCGATCGAAAATTTATGCCTACAAACGACGAGTCGAGTTAGATTTTCAGGTGGGTGATATGATTTTGTTGAGGGTGTCACCCTGTAAGGGTGTTATATGCTTTAGGAAGAGGGGAATGTTGGTTCCTTGATTTATCGGACCATTCCGAGTAGTGGCTAGAGTAGGCAAGCTGGCCTGTCGATTGGATCTGCCGGAGGAGATTAGTTACATTCACGACACCTTCCATGTTTCCCAGCTTTAGAACTGTGTGGTTGACGATTCAGATGTATTTCCTTTGGATGATATTCAGGTCGATGAGCGCTTTAAGTATGTGGAAAGACCGGTAGAGATTCTAGACAGAAAGATGAAGGCCTTGCACAACAAGGTGGTACCTTTGGTCAGGGTCCGGTGGCAGCATCGGAAGCGTTCTGAGTGGACTTGGGAACACGAGGCGGAGATGGGTGAGCATTACCTAGATTTATTCACAGCAACGGACTTCAAGGACGAAGTCTGATCCAAGTGAGGGAGAATGATAACACCTGGTCCTTGCAGGTATGCTTTATTTCCATTTTATTTAAATGTATTGGGACCTGAGTGTTTAGATCCTACTCGGGGCGTACAGTAGCCTTCTACATACTGCGTAGGAGGAGGAGTGGACACGAGACTCAAATGCTCTACGACTAGCGTAGAGTTGGTTACGCAGGGCATTGTTGCGTAAGTTCCAAACCCTAATTTTCGGGGTTATGACCTTTATTTAAGGTCTCTAACCCCTTAAGGGCCTTCTTGCCATTAGCCTCGACTCCTTCATACCCACCCCTCGAAACCCTAATTCCCTTGAGGGATTTTTGAGGCATTCGTTTGATATTTTGGTGTAACAGCCCGTAAATTTAGATAAAGTTTTTCATTTAATATTTAAAAATTACAACCATATTTTGTTTTCCAAAATTCCATTACATAAAATCATGTCCATAAAACCAGAGTATCCAAAACAATAAATGTGGAAATACTGAGGAGTGCATGTTGCGCCATAAGGTCGTGCCCTTGCCCTTAGAACCAGAAGTATCTAAAATACCCAACAAAACTGTAAGAAAACGCTTCGTGAGTTCCCAAAATACCCGAAACATATAACCACATAATGCCATGCAACATATATACATAGCATTGCCATGGACTCCCTCCATGGTCTTCACATGGAATGTCATGGGCTACCCCATGGTCTTTACCAAGTGTCATGGGCTCCCCCCATGGTCTTCACATAAGTCATAACATGCCAAATAACAAAACCATTGCATATTCAACTATTGAAACCTCATATCAAGTAATGCGCCGCCATTGGTGCCTTCGACCCATTGGTGTAATGAGAAGACTCACCTCAGTTTGCTGAACACATTAGCTGCTCGACTACTAATCCAAGTTCTTGCTAATTAGGTGTCTAAGCCCATAACTATAATTGGTATGTACTTGACCCAATAGTAGCATGGTCCTTTTGGGTGCCTTCACCAGAGCAATTTGATAGGATGGATATTTGAGAAAGAGGTTATTTGTGATTTATTAATATATTATAAGAATAATATATTAAATGAGAAATCATATTATTTAATTGGTATTGGTCAAGATTTAATTTGGAATTAATTTAGTGATCAAAAGAGACTGATTAAATTAACGGGGATTGATTAAGTAAATCAGTAATACATATAGTTTGGGCTAATGATCCATGTTGATTAAGATGGACTAATTTTATGTGGGAGTCCATGAAGAGTTAGTCCAAAGGGTTTATCATATGGATTATTACACTAAAGGCCCAAGGAAGTGAATTAGGGTTTACAAGTGAAACCCTAGGAATTCCACACTATAAATGTAACCCCTAGAATCACCAAAAAGGCTCCTAAGAGTTCCAAGAAGAACCCTAGCCGTTTTTGGTGCCTCCTAGCCTCTCTCTCATTATCCTCCATTTTATTATGGTGTTTGTGACACATTAAAGGCATCACATTTGAGTTGCTAAGTTCTTGTAAGGCCAAGTTCTACAAGCTACAACAAAGAGGTAATCGTCTAACTCGGTTTTATGTTTTAAATATCAATGTTGTATGCTAGTTAGGCTTCATGCTTTGGAAATGAAAATTTGCATGTATAACTAGAGAAAACATAGATCCAAAGAATTAGAGTTGTATATGCACCATAGGGATGTTATAATGCTCAAAACTCATCAGTGGTATCAGAGCCCAGGTTGTTTTCTGTTATATTGATGCAATTGTTTGATTTTTAAAGCTGAAAAAATGTCATTTTTGGCCACTAACTGCTGGACTCGTCGAGTCCCATAAGGGAACTCGTCGAGTTGGATCATATGTGATGAACTCGTCGAGTCCATGCCATGAACTCGACAAATAGGATCCCCTGTTTGCAGATTTTCGAGTTTTTTGGCCAGTTTTGGATTAGGATCATTACCACAAACTATTTTGAATGATAAAATTTGTTTTTCCTTATAAGGTAATGATTATCCTCATCCAATTGAATGATGATTGCCAAATTTAAAGATAATTACTTGATTTTGTAAAAAACTAATTATTTTTATAGAATTTTGACGAGAATCGTCTTGCAATATGAAATTAGCTTAGGTCAATTTTGTGATATAGTTAATTATACGATTAATTTAATTGTTATCAAAATTGAACTAAGAGTTTTTGAAGAGTTTCAAAACTTGCCCTCTAGTTTTGGAATTTGAAAAGTCTCATTTATGAAACATTAAAATCTTAGTATTGCAATTCAAAAGGTTTTGAAGAGTTTCAAAACTAGCACTCAAGTTTTGGAATTTAAAATTTGATTAAAAGTTTTAATTGTGAAATATTAAATACTAAAACCCTTTGGTTTCATAACTTAAATTTAGAATTAAAAGTTTTTAGTTATGGCCTTGTTGATAATTAATTAAAAGAGTATTAATAAATCCATAATAGAATGGTTTAAAGTTTTAATTGAATTATAAGTCTAATTTATTTAAAATATTAAACCTTCTAGTATTTTAAAGGTTTAAAATACACCCTTATACTATATAAAATTAAAAGTCTAATATATTATATATGTATAATTAAAGAGTCAGTCTTACCGTTAGTAGGCCTCATTCACGAAGCTGGTCTATAAGGGGGGTATAAGGAAATTGCCTATAAAATGGCGATTAAATGGGTGTCCACTCTCACCCACCGCTTCCTTGACTAGTGGAGGGGTGTTATCCGAACAGGTAGGATAGGACATTAAATCTCATTAAAAGTAACCGGCACATTATAAAGTAACTAAACCTTTTATAAATACTCAATCTTAGTTACTTAGGAAAAATTCGAATTTGGTGCTCATCCATGAAATTGCACATTGTACCTTGTTGGTCGTTAGTGGAGCATGTGTGGTTAACCGGCACACTAATATGGG